>NC_089848.1:127029743-127629743 GCF_035609145.1 Eleutherodactylus coqui | reverse complement strand
ATCGCGCAGCAATCTCCCCCCATACACTGCGGGGGCTGGCTGATTGGAGCTGTTAACCCTTTAAATGCCGCTGTCACAGCCGTATTTAATTCCCCTGTTCGGGGGTCCTGTATGGTCCTCCGTGATGAGCCGTATGGGTGTCATGGCAGCTGTGGCCTTCTGAAAGGCCCCCGGCTTCCATGACACCCATTACATCATACTGCAGGAGCGATCAAAGCATTGCAAGTTGTTTTCCCCTCTGGAAACTAAAAAAACAAGAAAAAAGAACAACAAAGTTTTTTTTTTGTTTTTTTTAAGTAATAAAAGTTAAAAAAAAAACTCTTTTGCAATATTTATAACAAAATAATCCAAATAATAAAGCAAAAATATATGTTTTGTATCGCTGCGTCCATAAAAGTCCAATCTATCAAAGTAACGCATTATTTACGCCGCACGGTGAATGTTGTCGGAAAATACAGAACATCAGAAATGCGCTTTTTTGGTCACCCAGTCTTCAAGAAAAAATCCAATAAGAAGCGAAGTCATATGTACTCCAAAATGGAACCAACAGAAACTATAGGATGTCCCGCAAAAAATGAGCACAGCGATGTCAACGGAAGAATAAAAAAGCTTTTGCGCGCAGAAGATGGCGGCAAAAACTAATTTAAAAAAAATTAATGTAGTAAAGCAAGAAAAAAAACTATACAAGTTTGGTATCATAGTAACTGTACCGACCCGTAGAATAAAGTTATCAGGTCATTTTTGTTGAAGTTTGTGAGCCGTAAAAACAAGACGCACCGAAATTTTCCATTTCTCTACATTTAGAATTTTTAAAAAGTTTTTCAGTACCTTAAAGGGGTTGTCCCACCGCCCAAAGTAATTTTTTCCCCCATTAATGCCCTGTAGAGTAAAAGCATCACACAATACAGCATTACACATAAAAAACAATATTCTGCTCACCTTTTTATTCCTTATCTTCTCCTTATAAAGCTGACCTGTAAAATCATTCAAAGATGGCGCCGCCCGGGAAGTTTCCATAATGCACTGCTCTCTCTCCTCCTCAGCGTGCGTACTCCCGATGACACCGGTCACATGACTGGTAGACCAGCGTCATTATTGGAGACGCACGCTGTGATGGGGAGAGTGATATCGGGCTGTGAGTGACGGCCGGACATCACTCTCTCCATCCAATGTGAGTCCCCATTGTTTTCACCGGAGCCGGCAGCAGCCTGGCCCCATTCAAAGCAATGGGAGAGGATCGCGATCTCCTGCCATAGCAGTGACAGCTCTGACTGGAGATTTCTTCATCTCCCCAGCATGTCCCCTCATCACTGGACACTGTGACAATGATATGACCATGATGTGACAGGGCTGTCCCAGTGTCCAGTGATGAGTGGACATGCTGTGGAGATGAAAGAATCTCCTGTCAGAGCTGTCACTGTAGTAGCAGAAGATCGCGATCCTCTGCCATTGAAAGGAATTAAAAGTGAAAGTACCACCACACAGTGCCCCCACACAAGTACAGTGACAGCACCCCCACCCAACCATCCACAAGTACAGTGACAGCACCCCCATTGCTCCCCCACATGTACAGTGACAGCACCCCCCACCCCTCCCTCCATAGTACACTAACAGCACCTCTCCGCCACAAGTACAGTGACAGCACCCTCGCCCACCCCCCACAGTACACTGACAGCACCCTCCCACAAGTACAGTGACAGCACTCCCCGTCCCTCCCTCCACAGTACAGTGACAGCACCCCACATCCATCCACTCCACAAGTACAGTAACAGCCCCCCACAAGTACAGTGACAGTCCTCCACCTCCAATAAGTACAGTGACGGCACCCCAGTCCCCTCACGCCGTAATAGTAAACCCTCTGCTGCTTGACAGTCACTGCTGGACACTCCTGATCCTCGATGCGGCTGTCCAAGAATGAAGCATGATCATGGGCTGACTTCAGCTACTGCGCATGCGCGAATTATACCAGGTCTTGTACACGGGCCGCCAATCTCTACTGCACATGCCCGACAAGTGGAGAAGCCGGCTGGAAGAATTTGTCGTATCCAGGGACGACGGAATGGTAAGCATAGAGGTAGGGGGGCACTCCTGTAGGTAAGTATATAACGTCTGTATGGCCCATATACAATGCACAATGTATAGTACAAAGTGCATTGTAATGGCCATACAGAAGTGCAGACACCCATTTCTCACAACGGGATAACCCCTTTAAATAGTACCATTTAATAATACAACTCGTCTTGCAAAAAACAAGCCCTCATACAACTACGTCGATGGATAAATAAAGGAGCTACAATGTTTTAAAAAGGGGGAGGAAAAAACAAAAATGGAAAAATGAAAAAAAGTTTGGTCACTATGGGGTTAAACTTCTTCAGAATAAAAACATCATATTCTCGGAACTTCAGTTAATGTAACTTCAGCCAATCTATATAAGCCTCAAGCAAACATTGTTAGTTATTAAAGGTCACGCATAATCTAAAGCTTCTATGCAGACCAATGTGTCTCCATGGTAACAGACTACTATGTAGTCTGATCCTGCAGCCATATGGCCATCCATCAGGTCCCTATGCATTGCTATCCTATTAAATATACACTAAATAGCCAATTTATTAGACACCCCACCTACTAATATGTTGGACTTCCTTTGGCCTTCAGAACTGCAACGATTCTTTGTGGCGTCCAAGATCCGGGTATCAGAGGATCCGGTGTGCCCAGAGAATATTCCCACACCATTAGCTCACCAGCACCAGCCCGAAGTGTTGACACCTGACTGTAAGGGAGATTTCACACAAGCGGAATATTTTCCCCGGGGGGCACAGCATAATTTGCGAACTGCAGAATCAACCATCAAAATCCACAGGATTTAAGCCATTTTCATTCTGCATCAAAATTTGCATGGAGCCGCGGGGAATTTACAGCGAGTGGCGGTGCAGAATGAGGAAAATTCTGCTCATGTGGAAGGACCCTAAGGGTTTGTTCACGCGGCGAATTTTGGAAAAAATTTTGGCACAGAATTCGCAACAAAATCCACTCATTCGTCGCTGTGATTCTTCTGCTGCAGATTTAGCATTTCTGTAGAGGAAAATGAAAGTAGCGACACGTCACTTCACAACACGGATCTGCGTGGCTAAAACAGTGCGGTCCGTGGCAAAATACACAGCTTGGGTAGAATCTGCATGGAAGACCAGGCTATAAGGGGTCAGCGATTCATGCCGCTTGCGCCAAATTCTCACCTCCCATCATAAACAGAAATCCGGATCCATCTGACCAGGAGATGTTTTTCTCTTTCGCTGGAGTATCAGCTTTTTGTTTCTCGTAGGCTTCTTTTACATGAACATTTCTATGGACATAATGTTAATATTTTAGCAGTATTTTTTGCGATCTTATTTCTATTCCATTGTAAGGGAGTTTGGTTGTTGCTAACAGTTTTATTGTTCAATTAATGCTGTGCTGTGTCAGTGATTTGTAAACTGTAACTTTAAATAGGGGAGGGAATGAGGAGCAGCTCTCTGAGCAGGAAGAAGAGACAGGAATTAGTTAGTCTGTGCAGCTGGGCTGCAGTGTAAGGACCTGAGGATACTCCCCCGAGTTTGTGCAGCTATGCTGTAGTGTAGGGACCTGAGGATATTCCCCCGAGTCTGTGCAGCTATGCTGCAGTGTAAGGACCTGAGCATACTCCCTCGAGTCTGTGCAGTTTTGCTGTAGTGTAGGGACCCGAGGATACTCCCCCGAGTCTGTGCAGCTATGCTGTAGTGTAGGGACCTAAGGATACTCCCCCCGAGTCTGTGCAGCTATGCTGTAGTGTAGGGACCTGAGGACACTCCCCCGAGTCTGTGCAGCTATGCTGTAGTGTAGGGACCTGAGGAGACTCCCGAGTCTGTGCAGCCATACTGTGGAGTGAGGAGCTGGGGATAGTCCCCGGTGTGAGAGAAACTGCGATGCGAAGGATTAGCGCTACGAATATGAGCTCCTCAACGGGACAAACATTTCTCCTGGATAAAGGCTGAGCTGATTACAAGCATTGGAGAGCCATCTGCCCCCTCGTCCCCCTCCTCCATTCTGTCCAACAATGTAGATGTCATACAGAGCTGACATAGACTACATTACTGGTGACCGGGTAGGGACTTTTAAAAAACCAGTTACACAGGGAAAAGAGGACGTAGATTGAAAGGGTATGGATTTAGGAGAAACCAGACATACGAGTATTGAACTTTAATGCAATACTGCTAACGCGGATCCTCAGTTAGACGTAACCAGTCACGAGTCACCCCGGAACGGGGCTTTAACTGTCTATCTGCTTTCTTTTTATGTTTCATTAAAAATTTGTTACCTAAAGCATAGATGTCGGCTTCCGAACCCCATGTGGGCTGTCCCGCCATGCTGCCAACACCATCCCAGGGCATCGAGGAACCACCAGCCAGGTATTAGGGGCTCTCACACCATCTTTGGAGAGCTGCATTTATCTTCTATACAACATGGAATTCCAAGCAGAATCTGGATAACTGTTCCCTCTGCGCTGGGAAGTTTAATGCTGTACAGTATAGAGATGGAGGCTTCCATGGCTCCTGGCGGCACCGCGACACGAAGCCCGGTAGAAGGAATCAATCTCTCGTTAATGGTCAACAAAGGGCAAGCAGTGAACTGGAACGGCGAGCTCGTGTTTAGTGTCCCCTCTGTTATGACCTTGGACTGGGCTAGCAGCGAGCCAACAGTTAGAGCCGAAACTTCCATTAATTCTGCATGTATCACAGAGCCATAAACAAGCGGCTCCAGACTTCACAAATGTCAGGCAGCCCGACATTTATGTGCCATATAAACTCCAACATTTCACATTGCGGTTACGTTGAATGTGTAATCTATTCACGTATCACAAGTATAGCGCTATTCTCCGATGGAGGCCGCCATTCCATGAGGACGGAGACGATGGAATATTTGCCTTTTAGGGTATATTCACGCAAATGATTTTTCTGTCCGACCGAAATTCATCAGAAGTAAAACATATTATTTGAAATGGTTTTATTCACAAGTTTCATTCTTTTAATCAAATGAACAATCCGAGCAAAATACACGCAGTACGTCCTATTGGGTTGTCATTTTTAACCCTTTTCTGCTGTGACCCTTTTTGTTTTTTTCATTATCCGTTTTTTTCCCCACTTTTACAAAATGATGAGTTTTTTATAATTTTTCTAGCGACATCGTTTTACAGATATTTTTCGTGTTTTTTACTAATTAACCTTCCACATGTTGTACTGGAGAACGTCTAACAAAACCACAATTGCGCCATTTTGTTTCGGAGGGGAATGTTTTAATGACATTCAAGGTGTGGTAAAAATGACATCTCATCTTCAGTCTGCGAGTTGGTACGATTACAAGTCCTTAAGGAGAGACGCCGCACCTCCGGAGTACGATTACAGTGAGACCATATTTGTAGTTTTTATGTAAACTTTTAAAAACCTGCCTTTTCCTGTATTTCTAATAATAAATCAGAATAAGCAAAAAATACATATTTGGTATTGCTGCATCCGTAAAAGACCAATTTTTCAAAGTGATGCATTATTTATCCCAAACATTGAACGGCGGCTGGAAAAAAATACACAGTGCCAGATTTGCGATTTTTTTGGTCTTCAAGAAAAAAATGTAATAAAAAGTGATCAAAAATTCACATGTCCTCAAAAATGGCACCAATAGAAATTACAGGACGTCTCGCCAAAAAAGATTTCCGGCACAGCTATGTTGATGGGAAAAAAATGTTATGGCTGTCAGAAAATGGCGGCAGAGTTTAATTTAATTTTTTTAAATAGTGCAGCAAGAAAAATATAAATATATGAGAATTTGGTTTTGTCGTAGCCGTACTGACCCACAGAATAAAGTAATTCTGTCATCTTTACTGCAGTGAGTACACTGTGGAAGCAAGACTCCCCCCCCCCCCCCAAAGATGGTAGAATTAAGGGGTTTTCACTAGAGATGAGCGAGCATTGCCCTTAGCGAGTACCTGCCCGCTCGAGAGAAAAGCTTCGTCTGCCGGCGCGGGGGAGCGGTGAGTTGTGGCAGTGAGCAGGAGGGAGCGGAGGGGAGAGAGATCTCCCCTCTGTTCCGCCCCGCTCTCCCCCGCAGCTCCCTGCCCGCCGCTGGCACCCGAACCTTTTCTCTCGAGCGGGCAGGTACTCGCTAAGGGCAATGCTCGCTCATCACTAGTTTTCACTTTACTTATAAATGTTTCAATGTTTTTCAGTACATTAAATGGTATCACAGAAAAATACAACTTGGACCGCAGAAAATAACGAGTCCGCGGGCATCTATGGGGATAGATAAATAACGGAGTTATGATTTTTTGAAAGTGGGGAAGAAAAACAAAAACCAAAAAAAGGCCCCGTCCTTAAAGCTGCGCTCCCACAGGGCTGATCAGCTGTGAAATGCCTGCCTGCAAACCCGCACTATTTGGCGCAGGTTTGGAAGCTAGTTTCAACGAGAATTCTTGTGTGGAGTTCATCCTCTCATTCAGAGGGGGTGAATTCCGCAGCGGAGACGGCAAGCCAGTCTCTGTATGGGTTTTGGGTGGGTTATTTCTGCAGCATCTGGTCGGGAATTTCAAAATCTCGTCCACTTTGCTGTTTCTGTAAATGCAGCGGTATTTGTGTGCCAAGGGTCCGCATGGAAATTCCACAGCGATTCCGCCCCGTGGGAGAGCAACGTAAGGCCGGCTGCACACGAACAGGTTGGATTCCTCATGCAGGAGTCCGCAGCAGATCCGACCCTCTGTCCGTCCGGCATCCGTGCAAACTTGTATTTCTCTGTATTGCGCATGGTGCGGACGGCTCGCTGTCGGACATGTGCAGTACAGTTTGTTTTCTTTTTGAAATCCCTGGTTTTCTCGCGCTATCGCTAAGCGATGACGAGGAATCCGCAACCTTTCGGCAATGTCAATTGTGGAAGGATCACGGCTCATTTGGCTTCCACTGACTTCAATGAATGCCGTCTGCGTGGGATCTGTGCAAAAATTGAACATGCTACAATTTTTTTTCTGCGAGCAGAAATCACAATCGCTGTCCAGTTGTGTGAGCGGATTTGCGAATGTTCTATTCTTGCTAATGGATGTGGAATGCCATGAATCGTCCGTCACAATCCAAATCTGGCCAAGTGCAGACGGCCTAAGGGGTTAAGGCAATGCTATGTTAAACAAAACTTTAGATGTGCCGCCCTCTTATAGTAGACTGTTAGGGATTTTTAAATGAAATTCTGGAGGAACTGCAGGTAAAATAATGTAATTTAGATACAAAACCCAGGAGGAGCGCTGTGGTGGAGGAAACCGTGGAGAGAACTGTAGGAGGAGTCGTGGAAGGAACCGTGAAGACACCCGTGGAAGGAGTGTGAAGAGAGCCGTGGAAGGAGTGTGAAGAGAGCCGTGGTAGGAGCGTGAAGAGAGCTGTGGAAGGAGCAGTGGAGGGAACCGTCGAAGGAACCGTGGAAGGAACTGTGAAGAGAGCCATGGAAGGAGTCATGAAAGGAGCCATGGAAGGAGTCGTGGAGGGAGCCGTGGAAGAAGCCATGGAAGAAGGCGTGAAGAGAGCCGTGGAAGGAGTCATGAAAGGAGCTGTGGAAGGAGGCGTGGAAGGAGTTGTGGAAGGAGCCATGGAAGGAGCCATGGAAGGAGCCATGAAGAGAGTCATGAAAGGAGCCGTGGAAGGAGTCGTGGAAGGAGCCATGGAAGGAGCTGTGGAGAGAGCCGTGGAAGGAGTCGTGGAAGGAGCTGTGGAGAGCCCTGCACTTCTTAGCTCATAGTCTCAGTAGGGAAGGATGGAGACACGCGGTAAGGAATCATTTGTGTTTACAAGCTGAAGACTTTTCACGTACGGCGCTTTAGGTTAATCTATTTACTTATAGTAACCGTATTTCATCGCCTTTGGCCTTTCCCATCTGAATAAATCTATCAGTTTCTGCATATTTACTTTAGCGCTGACCTTTCAGTTGCCGCTCGAATATTATTATTTCATCTCAACAAGAAAATTACTTTTTATAGGCGCCACATTTCCTTTTGTCCAGCGCCTGATGGACTCACAAAAGTCCCATGATGCTTTTCTGGCAGTATGGAGGTGCATGAGAACAGATCACTACTAATATCTAGAGCTTAGCGTCTCAGGCTATGGTGTACGTACCGCCGGGCATCGGAAAAGGTAGGAGGGGCTACCCTGTTCCTAAAAATCCCCCTCTGAGGTGTTCTGGGGGAAACCTAGAGTTAAGTAGAATTTGCGTTAGGGGATAGGCCTTTTATACGGGATGGGATAGGCTGCATGATGCACCGCAAGCTGCAGTAAATTCTGCACTGCAATCCTCAGGATACTTGTAAATGTTGATGTGGAATTGAAAATGGCTTAAAACCTGCCTGCAATTTTGCATTAAAATCCGCAATTAGACCTGCAGATTTTGGTGTGGACTTCCAGCTGCAGATTCTGCTGTGTCCTGCGACGTAATTCCATCCCGTGGGAACGATCCCTTATACAATATACTTCAAAAGTCAGGGCAACCCGGAATATCTTCTGAACGAAAATAGATACAAGTAAGTAACTTTGTAGAAAACTTAGATAGATGGGTGAAAACACTAATTGCACATCCATTCAGGTAGCAGAAGATGCCTTTAACAATCCAGGGCAGAAGGTCACATGAGGCAGATGGGCTTTCAATCAAGAACATCCAGGTAGACCACCAGTGAGAGCACGAACCATCAGAAAATCCCATCCATAATGCTGCTGTTGTAAATGCTACAGATTATCCATGTGGAGGGTCCAGACAGAAAATCTGCAGCAAAGCCCCCTCATGTGTACATGGCCTAAAAGTGGGATACCCACTTGGAATACTATTTTAGCTGTCATGTATCCTAGATCACTATGGAATGTGATTGTTCTCAGCAAGAGAAACCAAGTAATCTTGTAGATATGAGACCTTTTAATGGCTAACAAAAATACATGATGTTACAGTGAGCTTTCAAACCAACGCAGGGTTCTGCTTCAGGCATACTGAAATAGATCCAAACCTGCATGCATATTTATATACACTTACTTATGACAAGGCACAGACATGGATGTGATTAATTTGCACTTAAATGAATACTACAACAAAAATACAAACCTCTTTAAATAATCACTGATAAAGATGTGAACGATTTATGGTCTCTGAATTAGTGTTAGGGGGTCTCCAGCTCAGCAGTGTTGTCTGTGTTATAGATGTCTCATACTTCCCAGTCACACATGAACCCTCACTATAGATAATGGTTATCAATATTAACCTCTTCTCTACCCTAGACCACCAGAGACACTAGAACATTAACTGCTAAAGGTCGCTAAAAAACAAATGACTCCGACAGGTGAGTGATTTCTTGCTCAGGGCCCTGTCGGCAGCCCCATCTGCACAGGATGATTATCGACTGAATTTGCTATTTCCAGTGAGAATTTGGGCAACAATCGCCCTGTGTAAAGTAGCCTTTTGTCACTGTAGGACCCCATGGAGACCGCTAGCCTGTATGAATAAGTGGATGTTGACCGGCTGTGCCCCACACTGATTGGACTTTAGGCGAAATCTAGAGGCAACACCTGATGAACCCCGGTCTTCACCCCTTCACACCTCCAGTAGGGATCTAGGTTTCACTGCAGGGTTCTCGGGCTTTTACACTAGAAGTGGCCCAAGTTATGTGCAGCTCACGCTACAATTGACTGTATACAGGGTAGGCAGCAGACAGGAGAATGGTCAGTGAAGGAGCGGGGAATACAGAGTAGCTGGAGATAGTCAGAATCAGCACAAACAAATAACATCTTCAGCAGGATAAAAAGACCCTAGGGCCCTTCCTTAGGTGGAAGGTGTCTCATGTAGCCAGAGGTGCACAGTGATTGGAGGGCGCCGGGCTTCAGGACATGCACTGGCCCTTTAAGACTGCTGATGCGTGCATGCACTTTTGGCAGCAGTGATAGACTGACAGGAGGACAGTGTGCACCATGCTCATCAGGTGGGGCAAGATGGCAGCCGCGACTCGTAACATAATCTCTTAAGCACCCGATGCAAAATATGTGTTACATAGTACCTGTAAAAAAGTTGCAAAGTAAGTTTAATCAGAGATGGAGGGGCAGGAAGGGGGATTTTGAATTGCATTGTGATGAATTGGTAGCTGCACTTTAGGCTGCCCACCTACAGAGGAAACAAGATATTTTGGCAAATAATGTAACATCCCAGCGTCGTCTTTGATGCTGATAGATCTCGCCGCTTTCATCTGTTGTTTTTACTCATCGCCGTTATGAAACACTGAGCCTGTGAATAGCGATGTGCAAAAAATGTAATTACACCATGAGAAGACAATAATGCGCTCTGCTTGGAATTTACCCACATCAAAGTCATCTAAACATACGTGACTTCATTCCTGTAGGTTTTGCCCGTTGCTTCCAGCTTTGTCCAAGACAATACCCTTCTTATCTACAATCCTGTGAATCCATGGGAAACAATTCTCTCTGCTCTTCTCTAGGAAAATACAAGAACACACAGAGGTGCTGCATGGGCCCAGAGCTCCGAATTACTGATCCCTGCCACCCCGATGGCAGATGTATACAGTACAATATTCAACTTATGCTGCATATCGAAGAAAACCTTAACCCTCTCCAATCCACTATCTGACGTCTGAAGACATTATGATTTAAGGCTGTACAGCTCAGATGTTGGTAGACATCCATCAGGGTTCTCTTCGTGTATATTGCCAGCCTCTCTGCTGTTAGAGCCCATCCAACGTGTCACCTCATGCAGTACTGGCTTTTGCCAGCATATAGCGCCATTGTATAACAGCAGAAAAAGAGTAAGCCCCCTAGGAAAACCAGGATACAAATTGGATTGGAAAGGGTTAAAAGCCTTAGTCATGTTACAAGGCACCTTAGAAAGTCAAACATTGACCTATAAGGAAGCTACCTTCCAATAGATGGCGCTGCAGAGGCATTGTACCATCTCACCTTTGCTTACCAAGTGTCCCAGTGGAGCACTGCATGGCCTATAAGTCTCCAAAAGGAGCACCAGTATTCCTCCTGAGAAACCTAAAGGAATGGATCCATCAATGTATAGTTTTTTTTTTCCTGCCCTGCAAAATGTAGATAGCTGTGTTTTTTGGGGAGTTAACTCTTTGTAATTTCCTGTAGAACATAACTGAAGTATGCTCAAATAACCGCCTGTGTCTTTCTAGGAGGGATAGGTAAAACTTAAGAAGAAGATAGAGGATTCAAAAAGTTCTAGACAAGCTTGAAAAGTGGGCAGCAACTAACAATGGTATTTAACAGGGAGAAATGCAAAGTCCTACATCTGGGCAAGAAAAAAGCACATACAGAGTTAATTGGGCTAAGCAGCAGCACATGTGAAAAAGACTTGGGTATACTAATAGATCATAGACTGAACATGAGTCAACAATGTGATGCAGCAGCCAAAAAGGCAAACAATTCTGGGATGTATTAAGAGAAGCATAGAATCTAGATCACATGAGGTCATTAATGGCCCAGAGAAGATGTTGGCGTTTCTGGATTGTGTTGATATATGGCTTCTTCTTTGCATAAAGTAATATTGACCTATCATCAGGATAGGTTATCATCAATAGTTGATGCGCTGGGGTTTGTCGCTCGGGACGCTGACCGATCAGCTGAGCGGGCGCATGCTGTCAGAGTCGCAAATACAGAGGTCAAAGCAGAAGCCTCCACATCGACCTCCTTATAGTGGCCGGCGCTTGTAACTGAAATCAATGAGAGCCATGCCTGCAGTTACAGGCATTGGCCACTATAAGGAAGTCGGCACGGAGGCTTCTGCTCCGACCTCTGTGTTATTGCGGCTCTGACAGCATGCGCCCCCTCAGCTGATCGGTCAGGGTCCCCAGCGATGGACCCCGGCCGATCAACTATTGATTACCTATCCTGATGATAGGCCACCAATAGTATTTCCCTGGAAAACCCATTTAACTTGCATTTGTGAATGGCACAATGAACTGTGTTCACAGACAATGATTTCTGGGTGTATTTCTGAGTCCATGTAGTGATTTTCATTAGGGTTCCTTCACACTGGTGAGAAAATTGTGCGAGATTTTTGCGTTGTGAGATGCACAAATCTCGCAGAAACATGAAACCTATTCTTTTGAATGGGTTAATTCACATTAGGGATGTTTTCCTGCATGGCACCGCGATGTGATACTATGTGGGAAACGCATCACAGCATGTTCTATCTTTCTGCGAGATCGACCATTGTTTATAATGGCTAATTAGTCTAATGAGTTCCAGATGTCTTTTTTTCCTGCACAATTATGCAGTGTTTCACGCATCTGCCTGCATATTTTGTGCGCATTCCCACTGACTTCTATGGTGACTTTTATGGCGCAAATGTGCAGGAAAATAGAGGATTTCTGTGCGAACGAAATATGCAGGAAAATATGCGTATGAAATCAATAGGTTTTATTCTCTGCATATTGCATGCGCAAATATGGGTGAAAATATGCCCATGTGAAGCCGACCAAAGGGACCTGTCACACGGGACAGAATATTCTGCAGCAGCATTGCGGAATAAAATATCCCAGAATTCCATGCCAAATCCGCGCGGTTAGGGTGCATTCAGACGACCGTATATTGGCTGGGTTTTCATGCCCAGCCGATGTACGGCATTTTACTCTGCAGGGGGAGGAGGCTGGAAGAGCCAGGAGCAGTGCTGCACTATTTGCAATGAGAGGAGGCGGAACAGGGGCGGGGCTAAATTCCGGGAATTAGCTCCGCCCCATCTCACCTTTCCTCATTGAAAATAGTGCAGGGGTGTGGAGAGGAAGCAGAGAGGGGGCGGAAGCTTAGAGCACTGCTCCCGACTCTTCCAGCCTCCTCCCCATGCAGAGAGAGACACCGTATATTGGCTGGGCGTGAAAACCCGGCCGATATATGGTCGTCTGAATGCAGCCTCAGGGCTATTTGAGACGACCGTATATCGGCTCGGTTTTCACGACGAGCTGATATACGGTGTCCTCATCTGCAGGGGGGGAGGGGGATGGAAGAGCCAGGAGCAGGAACTGAGCTCCAGCCCCCTCTCCACCCCTCTCCACTATTTGCAATAGGAGGGGGTGAGACGGGGGTGGAGCTAAATACCGGCGCTTAGCTGCACCCTAGTTCCTGCTCCTGGCTCTTCCATCCTCCTCCCCCCTGCAGAGAGAGACGCCGTATATCGGCTCGGCATGAAAACGCAGCCGATTTACAGTTGTCTAAATAAGCCCTTAACAGCAGATTTTGATCCAGGATTTCTGTTGGAATTCATCTTTCAATTGCGCACCAAAATCCGCAGGTTATCAGAGCAGCCTTTTGTGCTGACGATTCCGCGGGAGGGCATGATCCACAATGCTGTTGCAGAATATTCCATCCCGTGTGAAAACTCCCAGAGGGGTTAAAAGAAGACAAGAACAACACAGAAACATCCTGATACATTTTGTTTACTAATATTGTAAGTTATGACATAGCTGTGAAAGTTTGGTTACTTTGTAACTAGTATAGAAAAGACTTGAGGTGTGAATGTGCCTGGATACAAAAATGTGGCAGATTTGTTGCAGCCTTCTCTGATTCTATCCCCTGCAGGTGAATGTAATTGCTGATGCAGCAGGTGTGAGGATTGTATGCCAACCCCATGCAAATAAAAGAGACGGTTGTGGAAAAAATCTGCAACAAAAGTGCCGCCTGCGAACGTCACCCGAAATCAACTCGTGTGTTTCGGTTGTAATCTGTAAATTTCAATAAAGCAATAAAAAAAAAAAAACATAAAAAAAAAGAAGGCAGGGCGACGGAGGGGGGAGCTTAGACACTCGCCTGTACACAGTCGCGCACTCACACACATCTGCCTTGGGACTGCAGTGTGATGTATTCTGTCTCCAGCTGATCAGCACTCCCTCCGCCCGCTGACAGCTCCCTGTGCCTTTGGAAACTGTACAACATCAGAGCAAGGGCTGCACTTTCTTCTTATTCCTCCGCCGTCTTTTATTTCTGCATTACTGCTCTTCAAAAAATTCTTTCGACGAGTCTAAGAAAATGAACCCACAGTGTGCCCGCTGTGGCAGAGTCGTGTACCCTACGGAAAAAGTCAACTGCTTGGACAAGGTAATTTTCCTTCCTTTTACTTGCAGATTTGGGTGTTTTATACGTCCTCGGATGCCAACGTGCACTTGGGCTTTGTTCTACTAGTTGTCGATGAAGGGCAGGTGCCAACGGCACTGGCTGCGATGTAGCAGAGTTGACTTGCCAAAATTTTACTCTTTTTGGGTTGCCTTGCTAGAACTCCAATTTCTGCCATTCCATATCAAAGCGGTTTGCGCCAAATGACAAACTCAGCTCTGCGGCATCTTTAAGTTGTACAAGATGGAATCATGCAGTGTTTTAACTCCGCTGCGGTGTGGAAGGGTTAACAATAAGAATACCTGAAGACTTATTAAGGAGTGACTATCGAAGGAATGCTTTTAATTAGCAATTTCTTCATGCGGTAGGGAGGCGACGCATACGGGGGAACAACATGGAAATGAAAGAATGTGCCCCCTTGATGTCAACTGCTGCAGGTGCACTGTTGTGTAAATGGCTTCTAATCTCTTGTGCAATGTCACGTTTGGCTTGGGGGGGTGGGAGCTTTTCATCCGAGCGACTGAATGCAATGCAGAAATGACTTGTCCGGGAACGAAGTGTAATCATCATGTACGGACGGAGGATGGCAGGCGTGCTGCTGAGCCAGGGACCACACACTAGCAGGGATGAGAATTCAGCTAGGAGTGGTGGCAAGGTGATAATGAAGCAGCATGAAAGGAGAAGAGGGAGCGGGATGATGAGGATGATGATGATGCTGCTTCCTCCACCAGGCAGCTTAGTTTCTGCTGCACTGTTAAAGAATGTACAACCAATGTCAAAACTTGCACTGCTGAGCGGCCCTGAGCAACTCCGTGGGGGCAAACATGGATGATGCTTCTTATCGGAGTACAAAAACTATAAGCTAAGTTTCCACAGGCAAATCAAGAGCCAGGCTGGTGGTCAGGTGATGTTGGGGGTGTAGATACAGTCATTTAGGGTAAGAACAAGACAAACGCCTATAAAGCTCAACCTTTGCCAGATGAAGAAGTTAGAGCTAGAGGGAAGCAAAAAACAACAACTCTTGGTCGACCATTGCCGATTTTGCCCTATTTGGAGAGGAGGGGACAAACTCCTTCCTGACCCACATGGTAGTTGGATAATATCTAGACATCAACTAAACATTAGTCATTGAATGTTATCAGAATATCTACCACTATTACGTCTTGGGGTTTGGCGTTCCAAGTTTGACTACTCTTCACTGTAAAGAACCCTTTCCTGTATTGATGGTTGAATTGCCTCGATACATAAATGTCATTTTTACTGTTCTTTGGTTTATTCCCTGTGCCAGTGCTTTGTATCCATCTCTTATGTTTATTCACTATTCTGTCAAAAGTAATTGGACCCCTGAGCAAGAATCACAAGTAGTATTTATTCCCATATGTTAATACTTAGTGGGGCTCCTTTGGCCCATAATGACATCAGATACTCTCTGTGGCATATTTTCTACTAATGTCTTATACACTTCAGCTACTATTTCCCTCCATTCATCCTGCAAACGTATGGTAATTCCCTCAAAGAAGATGCACGCTGTTCAAATTTCCTGACGTTCCAGTTCATCCCAGAGATGTTCAGTAGGTTCAGGTTGGGACTCTGCAGGCCAGTTCAATCGTGGAGCATGCATATCCTCAATCCACTGTAAAACATCCTTAGATTTGTAACGGGGTGCGTTGGAAGTATGGCCGACCATTCCCAGAGTATTGCCACATTGTCAGTAGCACACTATTGTGTCAGGGTCACCTCCATGTTCATGGTTCTTGTCACTATAACCAATGGACTGAGACCATGCCATGTAAAACATCACCATACCATAACAGAACCTCCGCCGTACTTACCTGTTGGTACAACATAGTCAGGCAGGCAGTGTTCCCCAGGATCCTCCACACCGGGGTATGTCCATCTGATGTGAAGATGGAGTAGTGCGATTCATCACTCCATAGAATGTTCCTCCATTGCTCAGCTGTCCAATGACGACACTTCTTGCACGATTGTAGGTGGGCCGATGCATTGTGCTTCTTCATTGACATCTAGTGTTCCGCGGCATAACCTATATATTCAAAAGCGTGCAGTTCCATCACAAACTATAGTTGACGCCTGCAAGGATCAGCATCTTATGTAGCATGGTTTAGGACACATGACATGCTAATAAGACCCAATCCATTCTCCTGAACATATACTTTTGGTAGGACAGTGTATATGTTACAAAGACTATTCTTGCACATCTTAGGTTTATATCTGCACTGGAGCCTCTAGGCGTGCAGATCCGGCATAAAAACCTGGCCGAAATAGTGCAGCATGCCGTAAGCTGGACAGACCCACTTATACTCAATGCGGTTTATCTGGTGCTTTTTGGGTCTGGCATATACTGAATCCAACACTTTTTTTGTTTTTTTCTAGGAGGGTGCCAATCAAAGTGAAGTGTTAAATCTAGAGTGAACCCAGCCTTAGTCCAGGGTTTCCAGCCTCTCCTTGCTAGCTCTCTTAGATCCTTGTTAAAGTGCGGGGCCCAGAACTTGACCCCATATTTAAGATGAAGAAACAAAGATTATGGATTTATAAAAGGCCATATTATATTTGTATTTTCTTTTGATACATAATAAAAAAAAACTTGTCTGCTTTTGCAGCTGCTGCTTGACATTAAGTGCTGCTTAGTTTACTAGAAACTAGTCAAACTACTAACGACCACTTATCTGTTTGTATGTATATGTGTTTGGGTGCTTCTCATGCTCCACCCCTGGTGACATCATTGCCCCGCCCCTGGTAATGTCATTGCAGGTCCTACAGTATATATAGAAACACAGAGCCTGACTGACAAAAGAAGGAACAAAGTTAGGGCTCTTGGAAGGGGAGGACAAAAATAACAGAATGAGAATATAACTAAGCTGTTATTCTCTCAGACACAGCTCAGAGGTCCTGACAGAAGACACCGACCTACTGCCACCACAGAGATCCAGCAGGCTGAAGGGCCTGCGGTGATGTTACTACCGTGGGAGGAGCCATTCTGGAGCTTGTAGAAAGCGCTGTATACTGGATAAGCTGACAGAAACTAGCAGGGCCTGTGATGACGTCACCACTATGTGATCACCTGTGTGGGTGGAGTCAGGGATCACATGACCAGGGGAGGATCATTGTAACCAGGAGCTGTGTGTGTCATGTGTGAAAATCAGGATGGATGTAGTAGAGCTGGGTATTAGTGTATCTTGATGCCACCAGGAAGAACTGGTGGAGTCAAGATTGACAGGGGGTGACGCCCCCTATACGTGATTGGCTGCAGAGCTCGATGGGCTGCAGGTCCTGGCAGCTCACTAAAGTCAAGCAGCAGCTGCTCTGATTTGTGAGTGGGATGGAGGATTAGAATGAGGGCAAAGTGTAACAGTTAGCCTTATACTATATCTGTAACACTAACTGTTACATGTAGCCCTAACCCTCCCTCCCGCAGCACTGCTAGAATACTCTTCACCTGCCACTCCCCCTGGTAGCTACTTTGAGGCGGCCGTGGAACGCGCTGTGCCGCCGGTGCTTCCTCAGTGTTAGTGGCCAATCCACAGCGCAGGGAGGGCAGCGGGGAAGGCCCTCTGCCGCCGCCGCTCCCTCAATGTCCACAGCCACAGCCCAGTACAGCCAGGTCGGCGGGGAAAGGTGTGTGCCGCCGCCGCTCCGTCACTGTCATGCACCGCTAACGGGCCACAGATACAGACCAGTAGAGGCACGACCCTGCCACTACGTTACTTCGCTGCTGAGTGCAGGCAGCCCGGCGGGGAAGGCGCTGTGCCGCTGTAAACACACGTTTGTGAATTGCAGAACCTGAGAGGGGGGAGTGGCCGAGCTGTCAGCCTCAGTGTATCTTGTCACCACCCACACTTTTGGTGGCGTCAAGATACACTAATACCGTAGAGCTGTGTATAATGTGCTATGCGTGTAATGTGTATGGTCAGCATGGATGTATGTAAAGTAGCAGAGCTGAGTCGGTGACGTGCATGTCATGTAGCAGAGCTGACTGATTCCAAGGAAGAGTGGCAGCATAAGTGAGGCACAAATATAAATAGACTTTATTCCTCCAATATGCGTGACGTTTTGACCTGCTTGGTCTTTATCAAGCTTAACAAAAACCAAACGGGTCTAAACGTCGCGCATATTGGAGGAATAAAGTCTATTTATATTTTTGCCTCACTTATGCTGCCACTCTTCCTTGGAATCCGTTTGGATATTGGTTCTGGCTCCCTAGTGGCGTATTGCATATATACTAACTCAGCCTCAGCAGGATTTACTTTGAATAACAGAGTGCTGCTGGCTATACTTTCTTGGAGATGTGATATAGCAGAGCTGCGCCTGTGCCACGCGTGTTGCATTGCAGAGCTGCGTCCATGCCGCCCGTGTCGCAGAGCTGCGTCTGTGCCACACGTAGCATGTAGCAAAGCTGTGTGGCTATAATTTCCTAATAATTACTAGTATACTCAAGTACTTCTCTCTCTCTTGCTCGGTTACCCCTAGTTAGGCCAGGTTCACATCTGTGCTATTCTCACAGGAGAATACAGGTTTGAATGCTGGAAGCCAGACGGAACCCATTACAGTCCATTAAGCGCTATTCAGGTCTGGCATGTGGCTGTCCCATCAGTTCCGGTATGAGGATCGAGCTAGACAACTGAAATAGACCAGAACAGTGGGCCTAGGTTTGCAGCCATACTGTTACTGTTGTCAAGGTGTACTTTATGTTTAGTGCCTATGTAGGATATAATAGACTATGTCATAATGGTCCTATATAGTGATCAACTGATGCTGGGATGTGTAGTGCTTTTGGTTTGCACAGAAGGTAGTAGAATCGTACTACAGTCATACCCAGTGGTTGGGCCACATTTGGGGTGAAGTATACTGCATGATAGAAATGTGTCCTTGTACAACCACGAGAAGTCCCTGAGAATGATCCTTACGTTCCGGTAACTTTGCGGTCGCCGCCATCTGTACAGATGAATATTGAGAGGCATAGAAAAGCCAGGTGACTCTTTTCTAATTCACGGCAGTATTGGTGTTTACTTAGCAAGTTTATGCAAAGTGAAAGAAATAATCCAGCTCCTACTTCACAAATGCCCTTCGTATCCAACAGATGCAGTGATGTGAAAAAGTATTTGCCCCCTTCTAGATATTCCCAATTTATTACATATTTGTCACAAGTGAAGTTTGCAAACTGTAAATACTACATAAAGGGAACGCGACTCAAACTTCTGAATGTTGCACAGTTTTTGAATTGGTAGTGCAACACCTCCATGCAATAAGACAATGCATCAAACCGACTAAAAGACCTGAAACGCGTCGTTCCTGTGCGAAAACCTGAAAATGTCTTTGGATTAAAACAATTTTTCAAATAAGAGAGGAAGCAAATTGCCCAATGGGGATGCTGAGGATAATTCTAGAAAGGACTGAGTTCTTTAGGGTAATGCAACTAGTTAATCTGTTTAAGGGGCTGTTACTTTATACACACGTGGGATAGGAGTGCAGTGAGTGTGTAAGGCGCCTGCACACAAACGGATTTGCATTGTGGAATCTGCAGAACACGTCCGCACCGCGGATCCGCAGCAAATGCCATTTGTTACATACTATGGAAAAACGCTTCTTCCTGCACAATCGCGGAAACCAATTATGTGAGCAGAAGAAAAATTGCAGTATAATCTATTTTTGCACGAATGACTTCCATTGAAGTCAATGGAAGCCATCCGACCCGCGGCCTTTCCGCCATTGACATTGTGGGAAGGTTGAGGATTCTGCATCATCGCCTGGCGATGGCACGGGAAAAATAAACATAAAACAAAAGAAATACAGGTGCGCAGGGTCACCGGTCAGGTTCCGCTGCAGGCTCCTGCATGCGGAACCCGACCCATTTGTGTGCAAGCGACCTAAATGTTCAAAAGCTGTTACAAATGTATTTAGTTACTCAAAACAAAAACAACAAAACACCAACTATAACTATAACTACTACTCAGCGGATCTTTCATGCAGGCCATAAAATCATTCTGTGTAAACAGGTTGTTGTTCATCGATGAATGGAGACGGGTAGCGAGCCAGAATGATCTTCGGGCCGTTTCGCCTCCATCCACTGAGCGATGATCCTCCTGTGTAACGGCACAACAGCGATCATTGCTGGGACGGCTGTCAGGTGCTACAGCGCCGACAGCTGTCCCGTGTAGAAGGGCCTTTGTAGTTTTCAGCCCTTATCTCTCCTTTTCTGCACCTTCCTATCAGCTAACTTATGACAATAGCAAAGATAAACTTTGTTGTGGTCCTTAATTAGCTGATAAGATGATGCAGGAGAGGAGAGCGCAGAGGGGAAACCAGCCCTCAGTCCAGCTTTGCTGCGGACACCAACCTCCATTCACAGTAAATAAGCCGTTGTTCACCAATAAACGACTGCCTGTTTACACAGAACGATTTTATGCCCTGCGATCAGCGATTTATCATTGATTGGTCTTTCACTGCATGCATTCAGACAGGATGATTATTGTGCAAACCACTGGATAATCGTGACAAGTAAAAGGGGCATAAGCCATCAGTCCGGCCTTACTGACAGATCTACTGAGATTTAGGGTGGCTTTACATGGGAGTGACAGTCATTCAGTGAATGGAAGTGAAGTGCTTCAGAGATCTCCTCCATCCGCCTGCCTACATTCACTGTGAACAGGCAGTTGTTCAAAGATAATCAACTGCCTGTTCATACTGAGTGAGACGTCTCACACTTGTTGCGAGTTGAAACAAAGTGTCTAGCAAGTAATGAGTGACTTGTTGCTTGATACCCGGTCCGGTTGCTTGCTTGAGTGATTTTTTTCAGCCCACAGTTGGCGCATGTAAAGCCTCCTTTAGACTGCAGTTTCTGTATACAGGGATATTTAGAAACTGCAGAAGACAAATGGCCCAAAATGTCAGCCCAAAATACATGCATTTCAGTGAAGGTATGCATAGCCTTTGAATAGGTATTTCCATCTCAGCTAAAGATGGTTCAGATGGAAATACCAGTCCAAATATTCAACTGAGACTCAGTCTGCAGTTTCTATATACAGTGATATGTGGAAGTGGGAGGTGGTACTGCTACATGTAACATTGCATGTGTCCATAAAAGTGATACCTATCATGTCCTGATTAAAGTTATGTGGCTTTAAAAATAGGTAGGTTCACATATGGCACAAACCCCCATGAAGCCATGGACCCAAATTGTCAACTAGGCACTGCGCAGGCTGGTGGTGGTTCCGTACTGTTCTCATGGCATGGGTTGTGTCAACTAGTCCTCCTAAATATGTCATTGACCACTGCCCGATACTTTTCACTGCTTGGTGACCATTTTAGCCCTTCATGGACTTGATGGATATTCCAGCAGGATAATACACTGTGCCATTAGTCCCAAGTTGTCCAGAATTGGAGCATTCTGTAGACATTCTATGAATGGCGTGGCTACATGTTCCCTAATCCAGCATTTATGGGTGGTGGAGAGATCCATTCGTACTCGAGATCCTGCCCCCACAAATATCATGGAGCTACGGGTGGCTACCTGGATGATATCGTTCAACATCCCTCCAGACGTCTTCCAACCACTTGTGGAATTGCTGCACTTTGGCAGGCTGAAAGGGGGCCTGTACAATATTACTTCCTGTCCCATGACTTTTGGAATGTAAGTTTATATGGCAAGTATTTACATTGTAGTATTTTGGGGGCTTTGTGAAGTTTTGTTACTGAGGTGCCCAATAGTAATGCTGTTTAGGCGGTATATCTGTATGCCACTGCTATTTGGTTAGCATGATGGAATTACTGGCACTGGAGAGCACTGCTATTGGCCGGTACATAGCGATATTATATAGCTGTACCATTCAGAAACCGCTTCTGCGGCTATTTGTTGCCTTTTATAGTTGTTTGATGGTTCTCATATATACAATCCAGTAATCAGGTATCGCTGTATAATTTCCGTGTTCTATCTTTCTGGGCGGGGGACCCTACACAGTGCTTTGCCCCAAGGCTTTCACATCCACTCCTGTCTGTAAGCTATGCTCCAAGTCACTAACACTGAGTAAACAGGGATGAACTGCTTTTATCTATAATTGCGCGGCGCCTGATATTTTCTCAAGTGTTTCATTTTTTTTCCCCGAAGAGTATAGCAAACTACCTAAAATTAGATCCTCTCCAATTCTCTACAGGAAATACATTTTCGTGGCGTCCTCCCTGCTACAAAACAAATAGAGCAAATATTCAAACTCGGCCATTCCCAAACTCCTCCACCCGACCCATCCCTGCCTCGTGGAGAGAAGCTCTGCCTGTAAGATCTGCAAGAGATAAATCCTGGAAGGTATGCAGCAGAGTCAGAGTAATATGTCAGACTGATCAGGCGGACGTTGGAACCGTCTCGGGTTTCTTTCGGACGTATTTAAATCAGTCTTTTGCATCAGTATTTCTAATCCAAAAACAGAAGTGAGAACGAAATGTGAAAAAGGTGGAAATCTACATTCGGCAAATATATCGGAACACCCTAACAACATACACTTTATTAGACCCCCATCTAGTAGCGCTGGACTCCTTTGGCCTTCAAGACGGCAGCAATTCATCGTGGTACAGATTCCGCTAGGTAATGAAATCGATCTGTAGGAATATCGGCCCCTGTGGACAGGAAGCTTCTTGTAGCCGCTGCAAATTAGATAGAAGTACTGATCAGCTGACAGGAAGGGGTCATCAATTCAGGCTGCTTGTGCCAAATTCTGATCTCCTAGCAGCACAGAACAACAGAAATCTTGAATCCTCTGACCAGGAGATGTTTTCTGCTGCTCAGTAATACAATTTTTTATAGATCTTTTGACCCCTAGAGTCTTTCTGTAGCAGTAGCGTGGTCCTGGGTCCCAGCAACCCCTGGCAAGGAGGAAGCCATGACCAGTTACACATTTCCCCTGCAGTGGTTGCTGCCACGGAATGGTAGTATTGCAGGACGGTATATGGTCTGCCAGAATGGGAGCTGGTCTTACTGATTGGCTGTCCATTTTGGGTCACTGAGAGGAATCTCAAGCTCAGGACCCCGCTCTATGATGTAGGCCATATGAACAGGGGTTATGATGTTAACACAACCCCTTTTAGGCTGAGGTCACACGGGACAGATTTGCAGCGGAATTCTTGCGCACCCATATTCCATGAGAATTCCGCTGGAAACGCACAACTTCCAAACCCGTGACATTTTGCCGTGTTTTGGAGCGGTTTCGCCATCACCATTCCACTGCGGCTTTCTCTCCCCATAGAGAGGAGCGAGGCCGTTGCGGAAACAAAAAAAGAATTGACATGCTGCGTCTTTATTTATTTTCCGCACGGCATGGCCGCAGTGTGTGGACGAGATTTTGGAAGAATCTTGTCCATTATGCTGGCTAATCCCGGGATTAGGAGCTGAATGCAGAATTGCCATGCGGATATTCTGCACGGAAATTCTGTGGCAATTCCGTCCCGTGTGAACCCAGCCTTAAGGGGTTCTCTAGGACTTTTACTATGGATGACTCATTTTCTGTGTAGACTATCAATAGTTGATCAGTGGGAGTCTACTACTTGTGATCCCCCCCTGATCAGCTGATCCCCAGGCCTGCTGTCAGTGTGGGCAGCGCTGGAAGCAGATAGTGCTGTCACCATTGCAGTGCCCCGCTTTAGCCAGCAGGCGTAGCTCTCATGGATTTCATTTTTATTTTATAGTGTTGGCATAAATACTTTTTTATATGATGCAAAACGGAGAAAGCAGAAAAAACACCGCTGTCAGAACGCCGAACCACCAAAAACATGGATTTGAGATTTTCCCAGCAGAGGTCCCCAACCTTTTCTACCTTATGAGGCCCCATTAAAGTCTGAGTCGGAACAACAATCAGTTAAAAAATGGAGAATAGAAGTTTTTAGGCTGCGTCTATGTAAGGGAGCCGGTTATTTGTTATAAAGAAACTGTACCTTTAAGAGGGAGTGGAACCTGGGGTGAGCCACTGAGAAGAGGAATAGGCGCTCTTAGGGCGGACGTGATGAGCAGGTGGGATCGGGGAATATCTCCTGGGCACAGCCAGCTGTAATGCCCTACTATACTACCCAATTATTGTGTAAATTGCTTGGTAGATTTAGTGGTCTGTACGATAATTGCGCCGTGTGAACGCACGCCACGAAAGAAGAAGCAGCAATCAATCACTGATCGGATCTTTCATTCGGATCTAAAAATGATTGCTGGTCTGACGCTGCGTCGTTCCGTGTTATCGGGCCTCTTCTTGGCCTGATTATACAAGGGCGAGTCACATGCTCTGCCAATTTCCTGACACGGCCACCGATTCATCTTATCTCGCCTGACCTGGAGTCAGAGCTCTATAAGTCCTCGGTCCAGGCTATGGAGAAGCCGCGGCCTACTGCAGATGGAGAGTTCATGTACTGCCCAGCAAGCGCCTGGGTTGAGCTGGGTGACTCTGCTTTCACCAAATCTGGGACTGGTGCTACCGTTATGACTGACCCGGATGACACGGAGCTCTTAGCCTGCGACCCCATTACATCTACACAATGACTTTAGCCTAACCTCACGTCGCTCGGCTAATGATAGCGCTATGGCTCTGTGATGTCACATGCAAGTGAATGCCGCTGCATTGTAACTAGCAAGTTGCTACAACCAAACGTTATGAATTTCTTGTGATCACTGAGTCGTGGCAACTTGTGAGTCACAACGTGACCGTATTCACTTACATTAATAATAATAATCTTTATTTGTATAGCGCCAACATATCCCGCAGCGCTTACATAGACAGGGGGGAATACAGAAAGACAAAATACAAACATTACAGAACCACGGTTACATATAGTAATCAGCTGATGGAAACAATAGGGGTGAGGGTCCTGCTCCAACCAGCTTACATACTACAAGTAATGGGGGGATACAGAAGGTAAAGGGGCTGGAGATGTGCACGGTATGGCGAGGTGGAGATGTGCTCTGTATGGCGAGGTGGGGAGTGAGCGATGTTATACACAGACAATGGTCAGACATTTAGCCGTGTGACGGCAGGATCGGTATGACTGCAGGAGCGGTTTATGATGGCTAACAGGGACTGCAGTCAGTAGGTCAGGGAGCATGTTATCAGGCGGAGTACAGAGGGGTTTGTTTAGGGAATGCGGTATGCCTCCCTGAAGAGGTGCGTTTTTAGAGCACGCCTGAAGTTCTGCGAGTCCTGGATTGCTCGGGTAGCCTTTGGAAGTGCGTTCCAGAGGACCGGTGCTGCTCTGGAGAAGTCTTGGAGGCGGGAATGAGAAGTTCGAATTAAAGGGGCGCTCAGTCTGGTTTCGTTAGCAGAGCGGAGAGCCCGGGCTGGGTGATGGATTGAGATGAGGGAGGCGATATAGGGTGGCGCTGTACTGTGGAGGGCTTTGTGGATGAAGGTAGCGAGTTTGAATTGAATTCTGTATTTAACGGGCAGCCAGTGCAGTGACCGGCACAGGGCAGAGGCGTCCGAGTAGCGGCTGGACAGGAAGATGAGCCTGGCTGCCGCATTCAGGATGGATTGGAGGGGGTAGAGTCTGGTGCAGGGGAGGCCGATCAGCAACGAGTTGCAATAATCGAGCCGGGAGTGGATGAGGGCAACAGTAAGCGTTTGTAGCGTGTCCACGGTGAGAAAAGAGCGGATTCTTGCGATGTTCTTGAGGTGCAGCTGACATGTTCGGGCCAGAGATTGGATGTAGGGGGTAAAAGAGAGATCAGAATCAAATATAACCCCAAGGCAGCGGGCATGTTGTCTAGGAGTTATGGTGGCGCCACACACTGAGATGGAGATGTCAGGATGAGGGCAGTTAGTGGAGGGTGGAAATACCAGCAGGTCAGTTTTAGAGAGGTTTAGTTTTAGTTATATCACATTAGGATGTGATATAGCACGGCTGCTGTGCCATCCTCCATGTGTTGCACCCAAAGTCACCATGTGGTCTAAATGTAAGTAAAGCTGAAATTGGAAACATTTGCTGGTATTTATTTCCGTGTGGAATCTAACCCCAGATTTGTGTATTCAGATTTGGAGCTATTTAGTTGTTAGGATATGTTGGCCATAATGTAAGTTGTCAACACATATGGACATAACTCGGGGCTCATAATGGCGGGTCACGCAGCAAAGGGTCGTGAGCCACGTGTGATCCTGAACTACTGGTCGGGGACCCCTGACATAGAGACTTGTTATCCAGCTTTCTCAGACTTCTGAATTGCAGATCTTGTAGTAACCGGGATCAGAAGATCTATAGGGGCTCCGACAATTTCTCAGCATCCAAAACAGAGTATGGGAGCTTTATCAAAACTAATGCAAAGAAAAAGGAGAGTAGTGGTTCATGGCAGCCAATCGGGTTCCATCTCTCAAATTTTAGTGCCTTTTGAAAGTGCAATCTCATTGGTGTCTACGGGCAACGCGTCTTCTATTTATTTATTCCAGTTTTTAATTGATTTCCAGCTTTTAAAGTGACCCTCTGGTTTTGGGACAAAATTCTGTACCTCGACCAGAGGTGGGGGGTATATTACCTGCAGTTGTTGTTTTCTGCCATCCATCTGGTCTGCCAGTTCCGGCTCTCGTTTTTGGCTGCCCAGGATGGCTAACATAATCTTCAAACTACCCAATCCCCACAGTGTTAGACTATCAGTGCACTATAGCTGATCTCTGATTGGCCAGAACTGATCACGTGATTAGCACTGGGCAATCCAGCAGCAGTGCATTAGTTGGGTAGAAACTTGCTGCAGCCGCTTAGGATGACCCCAAACGGTGCCTGGAACTCTTGGTTCAGAGGGGTGGTGGGGAAGAATAATTGCAGGTAATATATACCCTCAACCTCCTTGTCCCGGACGGAATTTTTGTTTTGAGACTGGAGGGTCACTTTAACTACTGATGGCTTATCCTCAGGACAGGTATTCAGTAGTAGATTGGTGGGTGTCTGCCACCCAGATTCCCTGCCAATCAACTGTTTGCCTGACTGGTGATTCATGCCACTGATTTCTGGTCCGGTAGGTAATTAATGCCAATATTTATTTTTTATAATCACCTGCTGTAAGCCAGCCAGGGAACAACCGGACACCATCAGGCATTTAACTCACTTGGTCTGTAGCTCTAGTCTGGTGGCCACCACTGCTGTAATCAGACTGTGACCCCTAGTGTCTGTGATCCTACATGTAGACGCCATTCTGTCCGTGGCGGAGACACTAGAGGGAGAGGTCAAGGGTAATAGTCTGATTTTTCAGCTGTGGGGGCCCCTGGAGCTTTAGACTGAGAGAGTTAAATGCCTGATGGTGATTGGTTGCTGCCCAGCTAGAGGTCCATTATGAGGGCCACTCTGAGGGTCACTACTACTAGCTAGGGGCACTCTGGGGAGGCGGGGGGTCACTATTACTACTGGAACCACTATAGAGAACAGTATTACTACAGGGGCCACTAATGGAGTCACTATTACTACTGGGGCCACTATGAGGGTCACCATTACTACACAGGATATTAGGCGGGACACTAGTACTAATGGCACCACTAACTGGGTCACTCTTACTACTGCAGCCATTAATGGGGTCATTATTACTACTGGTGCATTATGAAGGGCTCTATTACTACTGGGGGCCACTAATGGCGCACTTTTGTTCTGTCACTTCAGACAAGTTTTAACGGTTCAAATATGTGTTCCGTAACTTGTGTATTGGAACTTTCAATGCCTGTAAAATGAGTGGGTTATTTGCAGGGGGTGGGGGATTTAACATTTTACCTCCGGCATCAGAAGGGCTTGGGGCGCCCCTGATTGTATCCTGAGGGAGAGGAACCTTTGGAATGATGATGCAGTCCTTTCCCTTTAACTTATGAGTTGACCAGACTGACTTACTCCTAATGAAAAGTAACAAGTCCAGCAGAGTACAATCTGGAGGAAACAAAGCTATCAATTAAGTCCGTTATTATAATACCTCCTAGTTTCCTATTCATTAAGTTCAATTATCTTTGGCATCAGATGTGACTAGAATGTTACCTTTAGAATGAGGAAAGCGTGTAATTTAATTGCTGCATACAACTTCAGCATTCATTAATGGAATTTGCATATGTAAGTAGACCTTGAAATTTGTTCGTTCTGGGGACTTCGTTCCTCAGATGTTTGGAGTTAAGCTTTCAGGGATGGCTGGTAATGAAATATTTACTGAATGCTAAAGTAACTGTTGGTTAAATAAGTTGGTGAGATGAATTATGGGTAGTGTTACTCTTTTGTTAAGCGCTGTACTCGGAGAATGCATAGTAAGAAATGTAGAAGAGTTGTTGCATCTTACAGTCAACTATTTACTAGAGACAAGGACAAAATATAAACAAAAAACTTTGTAAGGACAGCGCTCACAGAAGGGTTCAATCAATCTAGGCTCTCAGGCCAAAAAAGAGAGTAAGATATACACTTACCCGGTGTTAAGTAGGCCCTATGCAGGGACCTACTAACACCCCATATCCATGTTAGCTTTCAATATCAATAAATCCTCCTCCAGAGATCCTTTGTATCCCGTCAGGCTAGAGACCAGGAGAGCCAGCAGATACTATAAGCCGAATCCTCGCAAGGATCCGTGCACAGGGTATGTATAAGGTAAACAAAAAGAAAAAAAGGGGATCTGCGCTCCTTAAGGAAAATCTCCTCTGGTGCCGATATAGATGCAAACTCCGTTTTATTCTGTACGACGCGTTTCGTCCATTGGGACTTTCTCAAGTACAGATCCCCTTTTTTTCTTTTTGTTTACCTTATACATACTAGAGAAAAGGGCATGACTTAAGTCGAATGGGCCTTAGGTCAAAATTTGGACCTGGCCTGCTCTACAACTTGTTGGCTGCATGGGTTTCAGAAGCATTACTATGGTCCATATATGCATATAATATAAATATGTCTATGTCTAGTTTTCAGGCCTTATAAGTAATTATAGTACAATTAAAACCAATGACTCACAGGTGAAGCATCTCACTCAGTTTCCCTTTTCTTCTTTATTTGGCCCAGACCGCCACCTCTTCTTTTGGCCATGACTCAACATTGCAGAATTTAGCAGACATCTTCGGCTTGTCGTTTTTTCCAGCATATTAATCACCTTTCCCGACCGATTTACAAATGCGCCATTCATAGTGCCCCAGATGATAATAATGTTCCCCTTGGTACCCCATAAAGAAATAGAACCATCCAAAGAGTAATGGCGCCCCTTTTAAGACACAGTAAGAGTACCACCTTTGTGCCCTCAATGAGTACAAAGAGTAATGCTGTATCCTCTGTGCCAATTAAAATGAAACCTAAATAAGACCTGTTCCCATGACAAGTAGCAAGCAAAGAAACTGTCCATAGGTTGTGGCTGATATAGAAGTTTGGCTCCTTTGAATTGAATGGGGTAGAGCAGTAATGCCACATACAATTTTCCTACAATGGCCCAAAATGCAACAAATTTAACAAAATTGCAAAAGTTTGATACATTTGTCACATTTTGCATTTGCAATGGATAAATGACTAAGGCAACGAAAAGACTTTAATTACGCCTCTCATGAGATTTTAAAATGGCCCTCCGGTTTCAGGACAAACTTCTCACATCCCTGGACTCCATGGGTCACCAACATCCAGCTTGGCTTATAGGGCTAAAAGAAGGTGACAGATTCCCTTTAAATATGCCTCCTCATGCTCACTGGAGTGGCCTTAGGCAAACACTTTGCAACTTTTTGGAAAGTAGCAAATGATGAACATGTCCTAAAAAAATTGACTATTGAAATCACTCCAATAAATTTTGGATGTATTTTGATTTTCGAAGTCTACTTTTACGGTTGGTTGAACGTGGCCAGAAATTGGCTTCAACACTTGGACCTCTTAGATGGGCTAAGGAAAGTTCAGTAGTGAAGCAGGGATGGAAGGCAGTGGAATTCTTGCTCGGTTCACCTGTAGGCCAGGGTGGAGAGTCCCGGACCGCTTACCGTATAGGCAGAGTTGTCCAGATCTCTTTTCCAGCGATCCCAGATCTATTCTGCCGTTAATGGGCACCAAGTTTCCATACGGCAGCACCAGCATTCGTTCCGAGCTGGCATGGTTGTGAAAATACTCCCTGTGCTCACAGTTGATGTTAATCCAACTGGAATAGTAGCAGACACTCAGTGCGACTCCCCATAATGCTTGCTTAACTTTTATTACCAAAACAGTGTAGTTTGCGAGCAGTCTTATGGGATCGCACAGGTTTAGGCTAAAAGTTAGATTGTATCTTCGTAAATATGTGAATTTTTTTTTTTTAAATTCTGAATGGTACTCCACAAGCTCATAACAGGGGGTCCCTTTGGGGCGACTGAACTCCAATAATGACATTTAAATGCTGCTGGTGACATTTAAAGGGGTCAGCGTGAGCAATGATCGTGGCTGTTAGGGGAGAGTGTCAGCTGTAAAAGACAGCCCGCACCCACATTGTATGGGGTGGGACCAATCCTTGTATAACTGTACGGCATGGCGCATTAAGGGGTTAAAAAATAAACAACATTTTAACCTTTTCTAGTCCAATTTGTGTCCTGCTTTTCCTAGGGGGCTTACTCTTTTTCCTCCGTTATACAATGGCGCTATCTGCTGGCTAAAGCCAGTACTGCATGAGGTGACATGTTGGATAGGCTCCGACAGCAGAGAGGCTGGCAATATACAGTAAGAGAACCCCGACGGACGTCTTTCAACATCGGAGCTTTACAGCCTTCAATCATAATGTCTTCAGAGGTCAGACAGTGGATTGGAAAGGGTTAAAGCAACATGCATGATCCAGAAGTAACACCCCCTTAAAGTAGAAATGTGCGGATGGGGAAAAACTTGGTGTTGGGGTCATAGTATGAACCCTGAAATCTGGCTGCATCGATAGGACATGCTGGTATTTGTGGTGAATGAGACGTTGCTCCTCTCCGGCATATGACGGCTCTGTAGGTGTCTGTTCTCTGCTTATACCAATATTTGGCATTCGGTTTGATGGTAGATAAATTGCATTTTTCTCGAGCTCCGATTCCTGAGAAAACCTCGGTGAGTGACAGTCTCCGAGCACATTTATTCCAGAAGGTGTGAATGCTGTAAGTGTATTGTGCAAATCATCTCCGAACATCAAACTCTTTCTCGCACCTCGTGATATCATAAAGCGTTTGCTAAGCCGCCAGCGCATAATTGCTGTTACTTTCCTGCTCTTGTCTTGTGTGTTAAACAATTAGTTCCCTGTCTCTTCAACTCCAGCCGCCTGTCAATGGACGGATGAAGGGAACAGTTGTTGCAATCATAAAGCATTGAGCGCGATTTAAGATTAGATGGGTGGAAGTGATTCTGATTATTGTTTAATGATGACCTCACATGACCCTGTGTTTGTTCTGTCTCTCTAGTACTGGCATAAAGGATGTTTCCATTGCGAGGTTTGCAAAATGACTTTAAACATGAATAATTACAAGGGATACGACAAGAAGCCCTACTGCAACGCGTGAGTACAATGACTTCCCAACATTTGGTATAGCCGTGGTTTACCGCTTGGTTATCCTATGCTGTGTTTATAAATGCTTATGCAACTGCGTTACTCAACATTCAACCATGTCTCGCTCAGTAAATGGATAAACAGTGGGTCGGAAGTTACTCCGACCTCCATTCACAGTATACAGGCCATCGTTCGTAGATGAACAACAGCCTGTTTACACCAGTTGGTTGTCGTTTGAAGTAAATGACGAATGATAAGTGAACCAATTATCATTTAGTTTTTTTGTTCAGTCGCTGGCAGCATTTACACTGAACGATTATCGTTGAAATTCCCACAATCTGGGAGAATCTGGATGATAGTTGTTTGGGGGAAAAGGGCTTTGTTAGGCCAGCTACCCATGTCTGCTGCCCTCTTGCTTTTCCGGGCAGACGCAAGAGTCACCCTGCTCCTTCTGTATGAATAGACTCTTTCCATCTGTAGTTTCCATCAGCACTGCAGGAGTTAATCCTCCCCAATGCTTTCAGCTCAGCTGCAGGGTAATAGGCTATTGCCCTCCTCTGTAGCTGAGCAGGGGATCCTCCTTCTTTGCCAGTGTGTTGGTGTGAGTTTGTCTAAGTCACTCAGTAAGGGTCTCAAGTCACTGATGTTCTCCATGATAGATGTTGGATGGTCCATGAATCATTTATTTAATTGCCTCTTGTGGTCCCACCAAACCCAATGTTCTTATACACAGGATGTCCACAGAAGGCCCTATCCAGAGTATGTGTGTGGAGCTGCTTGTTCTAGCACTAAAATAACCAAAGGGAATCCATTTAAGATGAATTTGCAGTCAGAAATTATTTTTTCGTTATGCTAAGGATAAAGATGACTGTAAGACCTGAAGCAAAAAGTGAGCTTTATTATCTTAAGGTTACTTTATATGGGGCGATTATCCTCAAGTTCCCACTGAAAATATTGCTCCCTTGTCAGAGTCGCTTGCTCACCTAAAATACAAGCAACTCCACTTTACTGTGATTCAAAACGGGAGGGCTGGAACGAACCCAGGACTGCTCCATCTCCATTTACTTGAATGGCTAGCACTCCTGTTTCAGCACAGGAGAGATAATGGGGTGGATCTCCGTTGGATGGCTGTCAGGTACTTATAAACCCGTCAGTCGTCCCATGTTGCAATGTTTGTCTTATGCAGCTTCTACATATCATTGTATACAGAAACTGCAGTCTGAGACTTTATTCCCACAAGCGTATATCGGCCAGCATTTTCACGGCCGACCGATATACGCTGTCATCTGAGGCGTAGAAGCTCGTGAATGGGCAAATCTAATGTTTGTGTGCCCGTTCACATGGCATGGGCCCCGGCGCATATGCGCCGAGGTCACCATGCTGTCGCCCCTTTCCTCTCCCTCCCCATCGCAGGCTTACCTCTGCTCTCCTCCCCGCTCGTTCTTTGCAATGGGTGAGGGCGGAGCTAAGTTCCGGCCCATCCTGCTTCCTCCCATTGATGGCTATGGACAAGGGGCGAGGAGAAGACAGGAGCTTAGCTCCCATTGCAAAAAACGAGCGGGGAGGAGGGCAGAGGTGAGCCTGCACAGGGGCAGGAGAGCAGAGGGAGGGAGTTTAGCAGCCACACTCCTAAACTCCCTCCCACCTGAAGCTGCTGTCATGGGCTCCCATAGGAGCCCATGCAGCAGCCGACGTATTCCGGCCCAAAAGATAGTTCCAGGAATCTTTTTGGGCCTGACGTAAAAACGCCCGGTGCTATATTGGCCGGCCGGGCGCTTTCACGTCTCACGAATACGGCCATGTGATCTGATGCATTGCAATCCAATGCATCAGATCACAGCGTATATCGGCCGGATGTGAAAATGGCCGGCCGGTATATGCTCGTGGGAAGGAGCCCTGAAGGTCCCTTTACCTGGGACGACTGCGCCTGACAGCCTTCTAATGGACTGCCTCTGAACTACTATGCTTAGAATCGCTCAAGTGAATGGAGGCCTGATCGTTCCAGCCCGGCATTCACCGTAACCAGGCGGTCATTCATAAGTTGAACTTCTCCTGTTCACACGGCCTGGAAGCTGCTTGGGCTGTTTAGCTTTGCTAAAACCAAGTGACTCTGACAGGTGAGCGTCAGAGTCTTGCGGCCGCGTCTACATGGGCGTCTACATAGACATGTACAGATAATCATTTGAAATCCTCTCTATTTCCCTTGTTGGCTCTGTAAACTCTGTATATGTTGTTTGTTCAGCTGGGCTTGTGTTTAGGTGAAGAATCTCTAGTTTTAATTAGTGTGAAGATAAGTCATTGTCTTCTGCTGGCATGAGTAAACAAGTAGTCTTTGTGTTTTGCCCCTCCCCTCAAGTTGTTCAGTCTTTCAAAGACCGAATTAATGCCATTGAATAAGGCAAATGAACTAACTACTATTTTTATGCAGGCTGAAAATCAGTAATAAATGACAAATGAATGAATAGTGCATGATGGCTGCGCGTTTACATGTAAAGCGGAGAGATGAGGGCTGAAAACTAAGGTGGGGTCCATATGGGGCGCAATCATTGCGCACAGAAATTCCGCAGCATTTACAGTAGCAGCAAAGTGGATGCAATTTTGAAAATCTCGTCCACAAGCTGCGGAAATAACCCGCACAAAAGCCATGTGGAAATTGACTAACGGTAGGGAGTTCAATTCCGCAGCATGTCCATTTTATCAGTCTCCGCTGTGGAATTCCCCTCTTCTCAATGAGGGGGTGAATAATGCACAGGGATTCACGATAAAACCTGCACCATATGGCGTGACTTTGGAGGAAGGCTCCTCACAGCTGGAAATCAGCCCCATGTGGACCCAGCCTACGGTCCAATGTCAACGGGCGGATCTGATTTGCGGAATCCCCGCATCGAGCCGCCCATAGGGATACATGGGCATCTGCAGTTGAAATAAAGCATGCGGATTGGACTTGCGGACCTATTGGTCCAGAAAAAAAAATTGCACGGTTGGCTTCCATTGACGTCAATGGAAGTCGTTCGATCCGCGGCCTGTCTGCAATTGATCTGTGGCGGCCTTCAGGTTTCGTGGGAAAGCAGGAGTTTAAATAAAAGCTCTGCTGTGCCTGTGTGGCAGTGCGCCGGCCGACACGTCTGTGCGCATCCGCAGCAGAGAAAGAAAGAAGACCTGGACAGGTGAGCAGGGTGGGTCGAATTTCACTGTGGCCTCCCGTATACGGAGTCCGACAATATTCATTCAGTGTAAACACGGCCAACAATGAACGATAAATCGCCCGCTTATTGTTCATTTTCTGCAAGCATAAAACCCCTCATTGGCGCATCGTTACTTACGGTAAAGTGCGGTTTCTGGCAACGCTCTACGGTATAATAATAGTGATCCGTGTTAGAGTGTTTGGATGCATAAAGCTCTCGCTCTGCGGTCTGATTCCGGCGTCCTCCTCCAATATCTGAACGTGGCAGTCCTATCCGCTCTGGGATCATCTTCTATTTCTACCCGATGACATCATCATCTCGCAGGTTTGTCTGTTTGCAGCATCATAAGCAGCAAAAGGTGAAGTCAACAAGATAATGAAGTGTTTCTTGGCGCCTCGTGTTACTAATATAATATATCTCCGCCTGTCACTTTCAGGTGACCGCGGTCTGAGCACATCTGTAGGGCTCTTTCATACGGCCATAAGTGTTCCTACGTTTTCTTGGCCACGCTGTAAAATTGCATGAACAGCCATTTTTCTGCGCTCACAAACAGCGTTTTCTCGTCCATTCACACAACATACATCGCACCCAGGAAAACCCTCACTCTGCCAAAATCCTCAGGATGCCTATATGGCGGCAGTGTTGGATGCTGCTAAAATGCCTCCTCCTTGTTTTTTCCAGCTCCCATAGGAGTCTATGGGAGCCGCCGCTTTATATTGGGCAAAAGATAGTTCCAGAACTATCTTTTTGCTCGCTGTAAATGCGTCGGCACGTATTTTGGGCGCATATGTTCCATTTTTCACGGTCCAACGAATTTACGCCTGTGTGAATGGATGCATTAGAAACCAATGACTCAGATGGTTGCATATATCGGTTGGCCGTAAAAACGCGCCGTTTATGCGCTCATGTGACTGAAATCTTCCATTGACTCCTCAGCCGCCCCTCGTCTCTCTGCACTCTGGACGGATAAGGATCATTGTGCAAGGAAAAGTTATTCTTGCTACATTAATATCTTGTCATTATAACTGCTTCACATTGTTGCCATTTTTTGTTTTTCTGTTTTTGTATTTGTCATCCCCGTTTTCCAAGAGCTACGACTACCTGTGGCCATAGTCGCTACCCGGACATGCAGGGAACAATAATATGGCTGGTATAAAAAATATACTGAAACCGGCCTTGGAACATGATTACTGGCCAAGTGGCAACCCTACCCCCCCGATGCAAGCAGCTGCCCTACTTGTGTGCAGGGAGCAGGAATATCGGACTCTTGGGCTGCATTATAAACCATGTAGGACAAGCAGTCGCGGACTAATCCGTACGGGTGGATTGCAGGCAGGTATTTGTCAGCTGAGCTCTCAGATTTCGGCTGATAGATGGACAATGGCTCGCTGTTTATTGACGAAGCCTTTGCATCTTCTATCGATATCTTCCATCGCAGCCAAATGAGTCCATAATTGTGTACATTGTTTTTCCTGTCCAACATTTGAATGGCCGCACCATATTTACAAAGTGGAATTTGCATAACTTCAAAGCCTCCCTTTGTATCGTGCAACCTACAAGCCTTCATTTACTCATAAGCAAAAGTCCGCTTTGAATTTCTTGCCTGGCAATGTCTTTATGCTAACAAACCTAAGATAGTGGAGATCTAGCAGATAGACCTCGAGGACCGGACTTGGGTACATTCATCTCCCATTGTCAATGGGGCCGGCGGCAGCATCGCACCATGTGCTAGGCGGTACAAGGCGATGCCAGGCTTCCCTATTGAAAACAATAGGAGAAACTCTGATCAGCCGCGGCGCAGGATCGCTACTTCCCCGTACGGATGGGAGGCGTTTTGATATAAAAAGCCTTGCATCCGCGGGAAAATCGCATGTTGTTCATCGCAACCTCTGGCTGTGATTGGTGACCCGATATCGCACTCGCCCGTGTGAAGTTAGCCTTAAGCCACAGAGTGAAATGAAGGAAGGAAGAACACATAGCCAGCAACTGGCAGGTAGTAATCCCCAGCATAATGCCAGTGTACCCGCACGTGAGTCACAACGAAGTCGGCATCACAAAAGGACAAATGGATGGAAAAGCAACAAAATATGTTTTTCTGCTACAAAGAAACGCTTTCTACTCCAAGCGGATGAGATGCGAGGGACTTTTCATGCTTTGCAAACAGTTTGGTGACTCATCGATGTCCACAAGAACTTTCTCCTGTCAGAATGCTATTCTGCAATTGTATTATTCGCATGCTCGCTAATAAAATGAACTAGTGGGTAGAGTCATCAAGAAAGCCGGAGATGTCAGAACGCTGTGAAGGCAGAGAAAACAAAGCCGCTACTACCTCTATTGTTAACAGAGACCATAGAAAGGATAATGCGTTTGTGACTAATCTATATTTGGCGCCTGTGATTGCATATTACATACAGTTACAATTAAAGTTATTCAACCCCCATTGCACATTAGGTTTATTAAGTTTACATTTTCGGACCCCTCTCTTGACTTAGTCCTATTTTACCATGCAATCAAATTCAACAGTCAACAAAGCCCGAGCCAGTCCAAGAATTTAATGTGTTTTTACCTCAAGCACACCTGATACAACTAATGAAGCCCTTGATTAGTTGCATCAGGTGTGCTTGAGACAATACTCTATTGGCAAATGTGTGTTCTTATGAGAGATTCTATTCAGGGGGTTGAATAATTATGAAACTGCAGTAGTCATTATGTTAGTTGTCCTTATACTGCTTTATCACTGTCTGCAGCACATTCTCTATTCAGATGGGGGGACGTACTGCTGAGAATTATGATTTCTGGTGCTGCATAAAAGATGCAATCACTCAATGAATGGGTGATCAGTGGCATCTTCACACAGCATCATAATCCAGAGGATAGAGGGTAACTTGCTGATCAGTGGGGGTCTCGCTGCCGATCCCCAGAATGGGGGTCCCGTGCCCTGTCCTTCTCACTGTGGGGTTACTGCACCCGCCCCCGCCCTGCAGTGAGCACCGAGTAGAGCGCTGAATGAGTGACCTCTTAGTTGGACCTTTGTGCCGTGTGATTTGATTAGTTCTCCTGATGACTTGATAAACCTTTTCTAATAGCCATTACTTTGTCATTTGTGCGTTTGCATATTTTGGGAAGCACACAATGTGACGCTGATTCCCTTCCCCCGATGTATTTTTTCATATTATTGCGGAATTATTTATGTATTTAGATTTGGACAGGAAAAAAAAACTTTGTATGCCTCCGTATAAAATCTGAGGAGGCGCTTCTGGACATTTCGTCTGATTCTGCAGCCAACTGCTACTTTTGGCAGCTGCCACATTGATTTACAGGAATTACACAGTCCAGTATAAACTCATGAAGTAGCGAGGTTTTCATTCACTTACAGCAAATATTTAGTTTACTGCCTTAGTTCTGCATTCCATACCTTGTTGGTGTCTCTCCCTCTCGGCTGGGCAGGTGCCGGATCCCACTATTACTGGGGGGAACCACTGGGGGGGGGGGATTGATCCAGTCCATTTCCTCTTAAATCAATGATATCCGAGTCTTAAAGATGCAGATACAATTGACACGGACAGCATCACTGCAGGAAGCAAAGCGCTTCCTGCTCTACGGCCTGTCGCCTTCTCTTTCGTACTGGAGGCTTGATGATATCATCACATCACCCATGTCATGCTGCATTTACCTGGCCAAGGCAGAGAGGATGGGAGTGTGATGGAGGTGAGTATGTTTTTTTTATTTTATTGCGGGTGTACAGTGGTACCTATAAGTGGGGCCTATAAATGACTCAGGAAGCACAGTGGGCCCCTATGAATAACTCAGGGACACAATGGGGCCTATAAATGTCTCAGTAGGCACAGTGGAGCCTTATTAAATATCCATTGGTCACAGTAAGGGGTGTGAATTACTAAGCAGGCATAGCAGGGCCAATAAATTATTAAGCGGGCCCAATGGGGTCTTTAGATTTACTAAGGCCTCCCACACACATGAACAAGGCAAAGCGCCGCAATTGAAATCGCGTTGCTTTGCCGCATTTTATCTTTACTTTAGTTTTTGTCCGACCTCGGCTTTTAGCATTTCTCATTATTAATGAGGTGCGCTAAACGCCCAAAAATAGAACAGACTCTGCTGGATCGAGCGACTGTCTATGGGCTGTCTGAGAGGCTCCACTGAAAACAATGGGAGCCTCTGACGGCGTCCAGCGCAGCGCTAAATACTGAAAAACTTGTCTGTGTGAGGAAGGCCTAAGGGGGTGCAGCAGGGCCTGTGAACTACTAAGAGGACCCACTGCAGCTCTGTCACCCACATAAACCTGAAGCTGGTTCTGCCCTCCCAAGTACCCAGAACCTGCCACCCTCCATCCATCGGCTATACCACTGCCTTCAGCTATAAGCTGTAAACTATAGTTCGTCTGGGCAAATCATTATCATGGGGATATTCCATCTTATAAAATGAGCGCAAACCGCTAAAATATGCCCTGACTTTATGATGGGTGAGGCTGTTTTCACGTGATGATTTGTGATCTACTTCGCCTTTCCATCATCTTCATCCTTCAGCCAAAAAAGACTGACGGGGATGGAGACCGAGTGAGACAAAGATAAAAGGGTGCAGTGAGCCCGCAATGAGGAGGTCGGGGGTTCTCGAAATCAGTGGGGGTCTTAGTGGTGAGACCCCCACTCTTCAGCAAATTTTACCCTATCCTGTGGATAGGGGGTAGCTTGTAATTTTGGTACAACCCCTTTTAAGTTATCCGCTATCCCGCAGAGAGGAGAAAACTAGCTGATAAGTGGGGGTCCAACCGCTAGGACCCCCACCAATCGCCAAAACGGGAATTTCATGTCTTCCAAAAGACTCTCAAAATGAATGGAGCAGCAAGCATACTTGCCCACCGCTCCGTTCATTTCAATGTGAGCTCCAAACATGGCCGAGTTTAAGTGCTCAGCATTCTCATTGAAATGAATGGAGCGGTGGCCCCATGCACACTACCGCTTCATTCACCTTGCCAATCTCTTGGAGGACATGGACCCTCATTCTGGCGATCTGTGGGAGTCCTGGTTGTTGGCCCCCCGCCGATCAGCTAGTTATTCCCTATCCTGTGGTTTCCAGTAATAACTTATTGTCACCCGAATACCCAAAATGGTTCAAAAATCACAACATTTGTGAAGCTGAAGGTTCCTCTCCAACAATAAACTCTAAAAAGTCCGAGTTACCAGCAGGATTTGCAGAATCCCCAAATAAGCACCTACCTCACAATAGGAAAGTAATTGCATCCTTATCAATCACACAGATGTCTGAACTGGATACATTTTACGCTAATCTTATTCTCAGCTGCCACCGAGTCCGGTTACTGCATGAATAAATCATCATGCTGAATAATCGGCCTTAATGTTTGTCTTCCTGGATCGGGACCCCTTCTGATATTTGACCCCTATAGTGATTGCTTTTTACATTTTTATAGTCCTGACTTGAATGTAAATCCGGAGTTAAGAGAGGCTTTCCAGGGTCTCTAGAAACATTGCGCATTAATTATACATCGCCACAAGACACGGTAGGAACGCATTCTACAATGAGATTCCTTTAATCCAACATCTGATAGTCCAGATGCTCCTATATCCCTCACTTACAGGACTTCTGGCCCAGAATTACAAGATGATCTCAGAAGAAAGGACAATAAATATTATAAGGGTCTCTACCTCGCCAAGACAAAATGTTTTTTAGCCTTTGGATTTAAACATGGATGTTTTTGTACACTTGCAGTGAATGCAGCCGGACGGCGACCGTCAGGGAAGCAGCGGCTGCAATCACTGGTTTCTGCACTGTAGGTTGGCAGCAACAAGTCCAGCCGTGCAATATGCAGTGTAATGCAGGAGTATACATTGAATGGCCACTTATTAGACCCCTATCTAATAGCACATTGGACCTCCTCTGGACTTCAGAACTGCAGCAATTCATCATGGCATCCATCCACGGGTATCAGAGGACCCAGGTTATGCCAATAAAACCTCCCCCCTCCCCACCATTACTGCACTTCCACCAGCCTGACAGGAAGGGGTCAGCGATTCATGCTGCTTGCACTAAATTCTGACCTCCCATCAGCAACAGAAATCTGGACCCATCTGACTAGGAGATGTTTCTCTGCTGCTCAGTGATTCAAGTGTTGTGCTCTTTTGCCCACTGGAGTCTCGCCTTTCTGTTTTTCTTAGACGCACTGGCACTGGAACTGGTCGTCTGCTGTAATAGATTGTCCGTGGTAACGGCAAGTTGTGCATTCAAACACTTTAGTTGGAGCTCCATTGTTGTATTTGGCTGCAATTTCCTTCACTGTGCAGCTCCTGTTCAACAGAACAATTCTTCACATCCTCCTCTGACCCCTTTCATTCACAACTTCTTTACATCCACAGGATCCCCTTCCCGCTGGATGTTTTTTTTCTCATTCACTCCACTCTCGATATACTTTCCACATCGTCATACGAGAAAACTCCAAGCAGTTGGCAGTGAAACTCTGGACCTGGCTAGTATAACACCGATGACTGGGCCTCGTTAGGGGTCACACACATTGATAGATTTTCCCATGTAATATGGATTTACACTGATACAGGGAAGTGCCAATCTTGAGAGGTCTCTAATAAAGAGGCCATTGATTGTATATAAGCAGTTGAAGTTTAGCAGCTTGAGATAAGTCAGTCCTGGTATTTGATGTGTTTTATCTCAAACACACCTGATGCAACTAATGAAGCCCTTAAAGGGGTTGTCTCGCGAAAGCAAGTGGGGTTAAGCACTTCTGTATGGCCATATTAATGCACTTTGTAATATACATCGTGCATTAAATATGAGCCATACAGAAGTTATTCACTTACCTTCCCTGCGCTGGCGTCCCCGTCTCCATGGCTCTGTCTAACTTCAGCGTCTAATCACCCGATTAGACGCGCTTGCGCAGAAGGGTCTTCTGCCTTCGGCTCAGTCTGGCACGAGCGGCGTTCTGGCTCTGCCCCCTTCTACGCGTCATCGCGTAGCTCCGCCCCATCACGTGTGCCAATTCCAGCCTCCTGATTGGCTGGAATCGGCACACGTGACAGGGCGGAGCTACGCGATGACGCGTAGAAGGGGCGGAGCCAGAACGCCGCTGCTGTCGGACAGACACGAAGGCAGAAGACCCTTCTGCGCAAGCGCGTCTAATCGGGTGATTAGATGCTGAAGTTAGACGGAGCCATGGAGACGGGGACGCCAGCGCAGGGAAGGTAAGTGAATAACTGCTGTATGGCTCATATTTAATGCACGATGTACATTACAAAGTACATTAATATGGCCATACAGAAGTGTATAGACCCACTTGCTTTCGCGAGACAACCCCTTTAACTGGTTCCATCAGGTGTACTTGAGACAACTCTTACTTTACATGAGGGATTCTATTCAGGGGGTGAACAATTCTGAGACTGCAGCGGTCTGTAAAAGTGGCATTTTGTGGTAAATTTGGAGAAACTGCTTGTTATATTTCTTCAATTTAAGTTGTTCTTGTTTAGACAGATTTTTTTGCAAACCGCTGTAGGTTTTGAAATTTGACAAATCTCATTTGCAGCGGGGATGATTAATAATTAATTTTGATTACAACAGTATTTATAATCAAGGCTTTGTGTCAGAGTAGCCTCATTTGTATTTGAGATGCACTGGGGCCATAACATTGATTCAAAGTATGTGCCCAGCCTTTAAATATGAAGGTCTTTGTCCGATTTGTGTATTCAGTATTTTGATGGCATGTTCCATACAGTCGGCTTCTCACCTCTGATAAAGCGTAAACGTTTAGTGTGAAGTATGACTTTCCTTTGATCGGCAGTTTTTACCAGGGGCGACATTACATGCGTTCAGAAACGGTCTCCAGTGTGCGGCGCCTGCAGGCTTTGGCTTCAGAGTGCGGCCGGCGCCCAGCTTGGTGTGAATGTATCACATCTATTATATCTATGCTTCAGAAAATTGCAAACAAGCCTAAAGAAAAAGTATCACCTACACAACGGCCATCGGGCTCTTTGGGCTAGGCCTGTATTGATGTAAGCAATTTACTGGCCTCAAAGACCAACAAGAATACGGATTCCTCCATCTCATTATTGGTCTGTCCTTGGTTTACCTGTATAGCCATATACATATCTACAACACCAATTCCAAAAATGATGGGACACTGTGTAAAATACAGACAAGTATAAGACAAAAAGGATGCAATGATTTGGAAATCTCCTATAATCATATTTTATTCACTGTTGAACATAAAACACGTATCAGAAGGTGACACTGGGCCATTTTCTCATTTGATTTAAAAAAAAAAAAAAAAAAAAAGCACTCCTTTAGAAACCTAAAAAGTTGGGGCCGGCCATGTTGACCATTGTGCAGCATCCCCTCTTCTTTTTACAGCAGTCTGGGAAGTGAGGAGACCGATTGTTGTGATGGACACAGTATGCGGTTTAGCATTGTCTTGCTGTACTATGCAAGGCCTTCCCTGAGAGAGACGTTGTCTGGATGGGGCATATGTTGTACTAAAACCTCTGTATACTGTCAGCATTGATAGTGCCTCTCAGGATGCGTAAGCTGCCCAATGCCATAGCCACTAGTCCAACCCCATGCCATCAGAGATGCAGAACTGTGTGCTGATCACAGGCTGGATGATCCTTCTCCTCTTGAGTCCGCAGGACACGACATCTGTGGTTTCCAAAAAGAATTTGAACTTTCGATTCATCTGACCACAAAACAGTTTTCCATTTTAGGTCAATTCATTTTTAATGAGCTTTGGCCCAGAAGACGCCGGTGTTTCTGGATTGTATTGATATACAGTTTCTTCTTTGCCTGATACAGCTTTAACTTGTATTTGTGGATTGTACAGAGAACTGCATTCACAGACAATGATTTCTGGAAGTATTCCTGAGCCCATGCAGTGATTTACATTACAGAATCATGCCTGTTTTTAATGCAGGGACGTCTGAGAGCCCGTAGATCTCGAGCATCCAGTATTGACCGTCGGCCTTGTCTCTTGTGCACGTGAATATCTCCAGATACTCTGAATGGAGGGTTATTCAAAGTCTTGGGAATTTTACGTTTAGGAACATTTTTTTTTTAAACTGTTCCACAAATTTGTAGATGCAGTTTTTTTTTGTTTTTTTTTTACAGGTTTGTGAACCTCTGACCATCTTTGCTGCTGAGAGACTCGGCCTCTCTAACATGTGCTTTTCATACTCAGTCATGTGACTTATTAGAAAATTGACCCTCAAGCTATTTACCTTTAGTACCACTTACCTTTCCAACCTTTTGCTACCCTTGTCTCAACTTTTGTGAGATATGTTGCTACTGTTAATTTCTAAAGTAGTTTTTTTTTTAAATTAAATAGAAAAATGTCTCCTTTTTCCCTTCTTGTATGTTCTCTTGTGACTAAAATATTGTTTTATGAGATTTCAACAACATTGCATTGTTTTTTTTCTATACATTTATTTACATTTTACACAACGTCCCAACTTTTTTGGAGTTGGGGTTGTATTATACTATTCTATTATCACTAGAGATGAGCGAGCATACTGGATAAGGACAATTACTCGACCGAGCATTGTCCTTAGCGAGTATCTCCCCGCTTGGAAGAAAAGGTTTGTCTGTCTGCGTGGAAGAGAGGTGAGTTGCGACAGTGAGCAGGGGGGGAGCTCCCCTCCGTTCCTCCCCGCTCTCCCCCGCCGCCTCCCGCCTACCGCCGGCAACCCTGAAATGGGTGACCCAGCAACAAGAACCTGGAACTTGCCTGTAAGGGCACTAGATGGAGTAAGAGAGAGAGAGACAAGCACCAGGGATGGACTAAATGGGATAGATCCAGTAAACACACCGGGGACACCTGACAAGTTACAAAATAGGAGCAAACCATACAAGGAGATAAGTGTATACCCTGACAGTAAGCAAGAGACGGAACTATACACTGATCTAAAATTACGACTCCACACCACCACTTAACTTGACGGGAATACAGTAAAACTGTGGTGGCATAACTGGCATCCTCTGGTATAAATATCTAAAGCAAGTTTCTGATAGGTTGGCTGGGATAACAGACAACCCAACCAGCCAATCAATGAACAGACAGAAGGGAGATGTTAATTCTTTGACACTGAGCATTGGCTAGTGCTGACGCCGTGATGTCATCCTGGACCCGTGTCCGCATCTCGGAGCCAGCTGTGCCGTGCCAGGTATATCACAGAGCCTTGTGATATAAAAAAGCATTAACATGGTTAGAAACACTGAAACCTGTTCAGAGACAAGACCGTGTTGTAATGAATATATATAAAGTCATCATCCAGCTGTCCTTGAGTAAATGGGTTTCCCATTCGGAAAGGAGCGAATTCTAGAATGTATTATTAGGGGCCGTTACCACAAAGTGTTACAAAACATTTACCCAAAAACACAGGAATACTTTTAGGAAGATTAGAGTCGAATGTAGTCAAATATTAACCAAGAGATAAACAGACGGCCAGCCTATGTAGCAACACAACCTCTAACCGCGCTCTGCGGAGGCTTTCTAACTATTATTCCCGTCTCCAAATGAAATGCGCAATTCGAAAACTTCTTTATATAATCTATGTGCTTCTAAGTGGTTATGCCCATCTTATAAAATGATGAAACCCTGGCCTGCACCCCCATCTTTCCTGCAGTGGCTGAATGGAGCTTTGGTCATGAAGCTGAGATTCTGGGCTGTCTTAGCCCTTTCTGAACTGTTCTTCACTCATGGGTTTTTCCAGGCTGCACCAGCTATCAGTGCCGGGATACACCGACCCCTGTGTAGTAGCTGGCACTAGGGTTGGGGTGCCATTGATTTTCAATGAGAGCTGTGCCTGCAATTACAAGTGCCAGCCACTACACAGAGATCGGAGCAGCAGCTTCTACTCCGACCCAGGTGTATCCTGTCACTGACAGCCAGCGCTGCTTGGAAAGACCCTTTAAGCCACCACTTTCAAGACAATAAGACAGTCCATGATACATTTCCAGGCATATACACATAATTAATTCTCCCATGCAGTAACAGTACTGGGTCAATACACCTTGTTTTACATCGCTTCCCTCCATGCATGCGGCACAGGCGGCGGTGAACATTGAGCTGATGAAGTGAGTTTGACTGTTCGGTACTCGAAGACAAGGCAAAAAATACCTTTGCCTAGACTTGCCGATTCCGTACTGCTGATATAGAAACATAATAGAGCTGTAGTTCCATCGTATCCAGTGTGTCTGACATCTGTTAAACCGCCGTCGGTGTCTTCTTTCGCTTTTCCGGTTGACTTTCCTCCCCTACTGGTAAATAATAGAGATGAGCGAGCATACTCGCTAAGGGCAATTACTCGAGCGAGCATTGTCCTTAGCGAGTACCTGCCTGCTCAGAAGAAAAGATTTGGCTGCCGGCGGCGGGCGGGGAGCGGCTGGGGAGAACAGAGGGGAGGAACGGAGGGGAGATCTCTCTCTCCCTCTCTCCCCCTGCTCACTGCCGCAACTCACCCGCGCCGGCAGCTGAACCTTTTTTTCCGAGCGGGGAGATACTCGCTAAGGACATGCTCGCTCATCTCTAGTAAATAACGGTTGGCACACTTGCCGTGCGGGAACAACCATCACCCCTCGGCCTTTCCCATAGGCTCGTCCCGCTGTGACCGGGGATGGAAGTTTGTAAGTAGAATACAAAGAATAGCTCATTTTTTATCTCGGACTCTTCCTTCAGCGATCCTATGGCAGGTCACAGTGTAATGAAATGATGCAGGTGGCGAGGCAGAGCGCTACGGCATTCACTGCTCATATTTAGGTCACTTTTGAGTAAGTGGTGGCCCGCGAAGAAGCAGTGGGAAAGCTATTACAGGCGGGTATTTTTGGTTCTTAAGATCTGCAGGCATGACATACTGCTTTACATATGAAAAGATTAACAGCTGGCGCTCTTGTGCCGCGCTTGCAATGTTACGCTACATTTTATACCATTTTCCTCACTTTTAAAGGACCTTTAACACAGGAACGGAATAACGCCGCGAGACGCAGCCAAATCCGCAGCCGCAGAATTCCACACCACAATCTGCAGATTTTGATGCCGGCAGGTTTTAGGCCATCTTTAATTTCAGGTCGCTTGCGGATTTTGATGTGGAATTTACCGCGGCTCGAGGTACGTCCCATGTGTGAAACGTCCCAAAGGGAATGTGTCCTCAAAAAAAGCGAACTATTGTTTAAAGGGATGTGTCAGCAGAAAATGACGAATTCTATAAATCAATTTTTTTTTTTAAGCTAAAACCTTTTTATGACCTTGGGTCATTGATGCGAAATGGTGCAAAGTGGAGAAAAAAAACACAATTGACCTATTTTTTATTTTTTTTAAGGCATTCATGCTGCAGGTAAAGTTATCTCTATTCTGTGGGTCAGTAGGAATACAGCGATGCCAAATTTATATATATATATATATATATACACACGTTTTTCTATAGAGCAATATGTTAAAAAAATCAAATAACTTTTTTATAAAAATAACTAAATCGCTTTCTGATGCCATATTTTGCCCCCATAACTTATTTTATTTTTCTGTCTATGGGGCTGTGTGAGGGCTTGTTTTTTGCGGGGCGGCATGTAGTTTGTATTGTTACACTTTTCGGGAACATATGGCTATCTGATACTTTTTTTTTATTCAATTTTTTTCTTGCAGACAGAATGACCAAAAAAGCGCAATTCTACCATTGAGAGGTGACACCTATATAGATAACACAGGATCCACCATTCACAATAGGTGAAGTTCAAAGCTCACCTCCTCCACTTCCCTGCACACTGGCCACTAAACCTAATAATAGTTTGACACTTCCTGTTCTGTAGAGAAAAGGTCTCAGCCATCATCTCATTATCATCACAGGCAGGATTACACTGAGAGGTGACACCTATATGTAGATAACACAGGATGATGTAAAAGGTCACCTCTCCCCTCCCTGCATAGGTCACAGCATGCCCACAACACTCTCCATTGGAGTCAATGAGTCAGTTGCAGACGACAGGTTACTATGGCCCATCTGGCTTCTGTAACACAAATGGCAGCTCTGAATGCTGTTAAAGGGGTTTTCCAGTTTTCAGTAGGACCCCAGGTCGGGATCCAGTGCTGCAGCCCCGTTGTGGTCCCACCATTTTTCCAACAGATGACTTCACAAGAAATCAGGTGACAACTGCAGCCAATCAGAGACTGCAGCATCACATTCACTAACTCCTGGCATCATGGCTTCAGGATGTGATGCCAGGAGAATGAGCAATGCCTCTCATTGGCTGCAATAGTCACCTGATTTCTTGTGACATCATCTGTCACAGCAATCACTGAGACCCCAACGAGGCTCCAGCACTGAATCTCGGACGAGTTAGTATATTTCAATTTATTACTTTAATGCAGGCAGCTTTATTCAAGTGGGTTTGCTCGGTAACCGGACAACCCCTTTAAGACCATCTTAGGCAAGATGTCCGCCCTCGTAATCATTCACAGACAATGCAATAAAAAATCTACAACCAGAAAATAAAGTCACAAAAGACAATTATGTATATGGTCCTAATTAGTGAAAATTAGTTGCTACATATAGGTGATATGGAAAATTATGCTAATCCAAAAATCATAGAAATAAGGGCGCCCACCCACTGGCGTTTGCGATTTTCGTGCATGAAAAACGCCGCGTTTTTCGCGGCTTTTCCATTAATTTCCATTGACTTTCATGGGTGCATTAGGAGAAAAATAAGGACACATATGCAACTGACAGTTCCTATGTTAAAAATCGCAACGCACCGCAAAAAAAAACCGCCAGTGGACAGGAGTACATTCAATTCTAATTGCTCTTGAGAAAAAACGCAAAACGCAAAGAAAAAAAAATCGCCAGTGGGTGGGCGCCCTAAATCTGCAAAACACTGAATCTACCAGGTTATACAATGCTGTCCTCTAACAATATGGCTGCGGACGTGATATATAGTCTGGCAGATGTGCTTTAATATGAGACACTCTGAAGGATATCCCTCGCTCCAGGCTGTGGTTAGGAGGACTGGCTCGATGTATTCTGTCTATTCACTCGGTAGTCTTAAAGGGGTAGTCCAGTTTAAACTAATAAATACTGTTATTTTTCGTACAATAAACTATTATGCAGGAATCACACTATTTCTGGCCACTATATGACATGTATCCAGCATTTATCACCAGTGTTCCCCTTCTACAGAATGTATGACTACTTTTCAGTTCTCTTTGAGTTAGTGGGTGGAACCTGCTGTTATGATGTCTTTTATGCACTGCACATGCAGGAAACTGCAGATACTGCTCCCTAACTCTGTAGCACACACCCATAAATAACATCTTCCTGTAGGACAATACACAGCAGTACTGAACAGTGTAGCTGTGATTTTGGCAGACATGTGGATATGGATTCGACTTGCCACACACTGGTTAGACCTTGGGCTAACTGAGTTGGAAGCACCCTGGGAACCCTAGTTTTCATGCGTAACCTTTCCAAGTGGGATACCAGCTGCAGGGTCCAGAGGCCGTAACATGCACAGATAGTCATGGCTGCGTAGCAGCTGATGCAGCATTAGGCTATAGCATGGTACTTGAAAGCCTGAATAGGTGCATAAAAGTAGAACAGACTTGAGTCAGAGCTGGCAGCACAGGTGTGTAAATGAGATCCAGGGTACAGGTGAGGGCAGTCAGCAGCAAAACTGAGTCCGGAAAACGGAGCTAAGGTCAGGGAGCATAGAGGTCAGGAATAGCAGAACCAGGAACATACAAATGGGGGCTTTATCACAGTGGTGTGAGAGAAATGGCTTGGGCATCCTATCCTCCACGGGGGTGGGGGGTGGTGGGGTGGGGGGGTGGAGGAGGCTAGTATAGCAGAGGAGTACATGTGATTGGCTGGGGAAGGATTAAAGACTGCGTGTTGGCTCTTTAAGAAGGGGGGTGGATGTGCATGTGAGCCCTAAGGGCAGCAGTCTGGGGGTGAGCAGAAAAAAAGTGCACGCCACACAGAAGCTGACGGCGACCGGCCGCACACCCCAGATCAGATGAGCGACAGCATCACATCGTAACAGATTATGCTAGCCCTGGGACTATAAATCACTCATCATTAGCTCCAGCAGCCATGTCTGCATCATTCTCCCTTCTCCATAGACTTTTATGGACAGCATAAAGTCAGCACCCTCCTCTGCATCCTGTTATCCTTCTCATTGTCTCTACGACTAGAGACAGACTTCAGTTGACAACAGGCAGTGGACAGCAAATTAGAATGAAGGGAGACCCTCAGCACAAATATGTCCCTGTAGGTAAATAAGGTGCTATGCGCTGTTGTTGGTTATCACACTCTCTGTTCTATAAGCACAAGTTGTCTGTAAGGTCAGCGACCTTTTAATAATTTGATGATTCTTTAAAATTGGATTAAAATTCTTTTTTTTAAATTGGATTAAAATTCTTTTTAAACAACGAGATCTACTGTAGGACGCATGTTAGAAGCAAAAAATCCCGATTCATTGTTTATTAACAGACAAATGATGTAGAAACTGAGAAACTTGTCCGTAGCGATAAGAGAGCAGTGAATGCAGCCGCTTTATCACTATGACAGGGCGCTCTTTGTTAATGCTGAACGCTCTGACCTCGGCATTGGAAAGCAATTGTATCAAATCTAAAAGGAAACCTAAAATCCAAAAACTAAACCCAAATACTATCAGAAGACATAATGGGAATGATAGAAATAGGCCTGCTCTATATATTAACTCCTTAAGAACGTGGATACAGATAGCTTTTAGGCCGAGCCCACACTGTAGTGGCCCAGTACATCTATTCCTGGCCCCCTCTATAGATGTCATACATGTCATGTCTTGTGTTGGTGCGCTTGTTGGTGCACTGTGCAAAGTGCCTTGTCATTCTGTTATGTGTATTGCACAGCTGCAGCAAGTGAGGAGTTAAGTGTTTGCATGAGGCTGGGAGATGCTTGCAATGTATCAGTTTGTCTTGTCGCATGGTGTGAGTGAGAAAATAAATAGGAGTGTGTGAGAGCGGGAAAGGGTCCATTCTTCTGTTCTTCTGGGTTCCTGAGAGAGTTCCAACTACATGGGGGTACCTTCAACTCCCATGTGGTGAAGAATAGAGGAGGAAGAGCGGTGCCCGACTACCTGCGTGACAGCAACCATGGAAGAGTGAGTCCCTTGAGAGAGAGAGAGAGAGAGAGCATGAGTAAAAGGTGCATACAGCCAGGCCTAGTGCAGAGGTAATCTGTGATTATTTTTCCAACGTGGACGTCCTGATTTAGCGGATCCCCACGTAAAGGTACACCCATTTGTTTTCACATCCAGCTTTCCTGAAGTCTGGGATCACCGGGTGGAGGTACTCTCAAGTCTACTTCTTTACCTGCACTGCCAATTTGTGTAAATGGTAACATCTTCTGGAACAAATGTTAAGTAAAATTTTGCCAGGCTCAGACAGTTCCCAGGGACATCAGGTAGATTACTTGTGTCTGCGGCTCCATTATTTACCGCCGAGGGTCTACCAGTGGGTAACGGAATTGTGGCATCACCCATGACATCCGATATCCCTGGTCTCCAGTTTATTGGGCATCCCTATCCTAGGGGTGTCTGGAAGAGGCCCAGTGCTGCTCTGGCTGAGGCTGCGTGTGTCCCTTCAGGAGGGAGCCTGGTAAGTGCCACCGTGACCAGTGACCACTCTACCCTCCTATCTCCTCAACGTGTGCCCTGTGTCTGAGTTCACCCTATGGGATGCTGCAACACAACCATATTTGAATTGCGGGTTCCGTGCTGAAGGTCTGATGTAAAACGCGGGCATTGAAAGGAATGTATTTTTGAATTTCCGTTCACACTCACTGGTATGAATTGTACGGATTGCACGCTGAGTTCTCCGTCGAAGGGAGGAGGCTGACTCACTTGAGAGATGTTATACTACTTTCTGGTGTTTTTCCTTTATGCGATCGTTTTTCCCCCGCTGACAATACATGTGCAGATGCAGACATCCGCGCAGAAAAACGCACGCATCCGTGATCTTACGCGAGCATTCACTATTACTTTCCGTGATGTATCGAAATATGACTCGCTCTTGTGAGCCCGGCCTTATTGTGTTTTTGGGATGCAAAAAGAACAAAAAAAAAAAAGCATTTTGCCCCCTTTTTTGCATTTTTTTTAAACGTTTGCCATACAGTATTAAAAGCATGTTCAATTTATTGTATGGGTGGTTATGTATAGCAAACATGTATTTTTATGTATTAAACAAAAAAAGCAAAAAGTGCTCAAAAAAGGGTTTCTTTTATTACATAGACATTTTAGGACTATTTTTCTTTTTTGTACCTCTTTTATGTCCCTGTAGTGTTCTTGAATCTGCAATCTTATGATCGATTAAATACACTGCAGAACAGAGGTACTGCAGTGCATTATCTGTATTCTTTCAACATACCAGCCATGGCAGACCCAGAGGCCATTATCAGGCATCTGTCTGCCATGACAACACATCGGCCCTCTGCAGTTGAATGGTAGAGTGCCAATCATGTCACTGAGGGAGCTCCCTCTCTCTGTTAATCTTGTATATACAGCAATCAACATTGGTCATGGCATGTAAAGGCCCATTTACACGAGCAGGTAATCGCTCAAATGACAGCTTTGAGCGATTATCTTGCTTAAAAAATAATTGGTATTCAAGTACCTTCTCAGCTACTTTAAATGCCAATTATGTATGTTAATGAAGCCTTCCTTGAGCGCATGCTAATAGTTAGAGATGAGCGAACGCGTTCGTCCGAGCTTGATATTCGTGCGAATATTAGGGTGTTCGGGATGTTCGTTATTCGTAACGAACACCATGCGGTGTTCTGGTTACTTTCACTTCCTTCCCTGAGACGTTAGCGCGCTTTTCTGGCCAATTGAAAGACAGGGAAGGCATTACAACTTCCCCCTGCAACGTTTAAGCCCTATACCACCCCCCTGCTGTGAGTGGCTGGCGAGATCAGGTGTTCGCCTAATATAAAAGTCGGCCCCTCCCGCGGCTCGCCTCAGATGCGGTGTGAGTTAGATGAGGGACAGTGCTGTTTATACCGGAGCTGCTGTAGGGAAAGAATTGGTAGTTAGTGTAGGCTTCAAGACCCCCCAAAGGTCCTTATTAGGGCCACTGATAGCTGTGTGTTGGCTGCTGTTAGCAGTGGCATTTTTTTTTTCTCAAAATCGCCTCTGCAGACCGTTGCACCTGGCATTAGGGACAGAAGTGCTGCATAGGCAGGGAGAGTGTTAGGAGTGCGTGTAGCCTTCAAGAACCTCAACGGTCCTTTCTAGGGCCATATTTATCCGTGTGCAGTACTGTCCAGGCTGCTGTTGGCTGTGCTGCATTTTTTTTGGGCTTCTCAAAATCGCCTCTGCAGAGCATTCCACCCTCCATTGATACTGCAGGGAAAGAATTGTATAGGCAGGGCCACAACACAGTTATTATTCATAGAATATACGCAGTGCTGCCTGTTGGTGGGAAAAAACTGAAAAGAAATCTATTTGTCCAGCCTCTGTCCGTCCTTACGGGCGGTGGACACGTGTGAGCTGCGTGAAAAACATTGCTAAATCATACGCACCCAGCTACGCTTTACTGCTGGCTTCGCCATTTGCTTTCCTTAATTGGGAAAAAAAATACCTGCTCTCCAAGAGTTATAATAACTCTGCTACCCTCACGTTCTGTGACACATAAGCAGGGACACAGCACAGTTATTAAACTTCTCAGGTTCATTGAATATACGCAGTGCTGCCTGTTGGTGGGAAAAAACTGAAAAGAAATCTATTTGTCCAGCCTGTGTCCGTCCTTACGCCTGTGGAGACGTGTGAGCTGCGTGAAAAACATTGCTAAATCATACGCAGCCAGCTACGCTTTACTGCTGGGTTCGCCATTTGCTTTCCTTAATTGGGAAAAAAAATACCTGCTCTCCAAGAGTTATAATAACTCTGCTACCCTCACGTTCTGTGACACATAAGCAGGGACACAGCACAGTTATTAAACTTCTCAGGTTCATTGAATATACGCAGTGCTGCCTGTTGGTGGGAAAAAACTGAAAACAAATCTATTTGTCCAGCCTCTGTCCGTCCTTACGCCTGTGGAGACGTGTGAGCTGCGTGAAAAACATTGCTAAATCATACGCAGCCAGCTACGCTTTACTGCTGGGTTCGCCATTTGCTTTCCTTAATTGGGAAAAAAAATACCTGCTCTCCAAGAGTTATAATAACTCTGCTACCCTCACGTTCTGTGACACATAAGCAGGGACACAGCACAGTTATTAAACTTCTCAGGTTCATTGAATATACGCAGTGCTGCCTGTTGGTGGGAAAAAACTGAAAACAAATCTATTTGTCCAGCCTCTGTCCGTCCTTACGGGCGGTGGACACGTGTGAGCTGCGTGAAAAACATTGCTAAATCATACGCAGCCAGCTACGCTTTACTGCTGGGTTCGCCATTTGCTTTCCTTAATTGGGAAAAAAAATACCTGCTCTGCCACAGTTAATAACTCTGCTACCCTCACGTTCTGTGACACATAAGCAGGGACACAGCACAGTTATTAAACTTAGATAATTCATTCACTAGAGGCAGTGGGGCCTTTCGTTTTCCAAAAAGGGCAAAAATTATATTTGGCCTGCAGTCTTGCGCCAATTTATTTCCTGCCTGTGAAATCAAATCACTGGTAATACAGCATGCTGAGGGGTAGGGGTAGGCCTAGAGGACGTGGACGCGGCCGAGGACGCGGAGGGCCAAGTCAGGGTGTGGGCACAGGCCAAGCTCCTGATCCAGGTGTGTCGCAGCCGACTGCTGCGCGATTAGGAGAGAGGCACGTTTCTGGCGTCCCCACATTCATCGCCCAATTAATGGGTCCACGCGGGAGACGGTTATTAGAAAATGAGCAGTGTGAGCAGGTCCTGTCCTGGATGGCAGAAAGTGCTTCGAGCAACCTATCGTCTACCCGCAGTTCTGCGCCGTCCACTGCTGCCAATCCGAATCCTCTGTCTGCTGCTCCTCCTTCCTCCCAGCCTCCTCACTCCACTACAATGACACCTGCTCAGGAGCGGGAACACTCCCAGGAACTGTTCTCGGGCCCCTGCTTAGATTGGGCAGCAGCGGTTCCTCTCCCACCAGAGGAGTTTATCGTCACTGATGCCCAACCATTCGAAAGTTCCCGGGGTCCGGGGGAAGAGGCTGGGGACTTCCGCCAACTGTCTCAACAACTTTCTGTGGGTGAGGAGGACGATGACGATCAGACACAGTTGTCTTGCAGTGAGGTAGTAGTAAGGGCAGTAAGTCCCAGGGAGCAGCGCACAGAGGATTCGGAGGAAGAGCAGCAGGACGATGAGGTGACTGACCCCACCTGGTGTGCAACGCTTACTCAGGAGGACAGGTCTTCAGAGGGGGAGTCAAGGGCATCAGCAGGGCAGGTTGCAAGAGGCAGTGCAGTGGCCAGGGGTAGAGGCAGGGCCAGACCGAATAATCCACCAAGTGTTTCCCAAAGCGCCCCCTCGCGCCATGCCACCCTGCGGAGGCCGAGGTGCTCTAAGGTCTGGCAGTTTTTCACAGAGACGCCTGACGACCGACGAACAGTGGTGTGCAACCTTTGTCGCGCAAAGCTCAGCCGGGGAGCCAACACCAACAGCCTCACCACCACCACCATGCGCAGACATATGATGGCCAAGCACCCCGCAAGGTGGGACAAAGGCCGTTCACCGCCTCCGGTTTGCACCCCTGCCTCTCCCCCTGTGCCCCAACCTGCCACTGAGATGCAACCCCCCTCTCAGGACACAGGCACTACCGCCTCATGGCCTGCACCCACACCCTCATCTCCGCTGTCCTCGGCCCCATCCAGCAGTGTAGTTCAGCGCACCGTTCAGCCGTCGCTTGCGCAAGTGTTTGAGCGCAAGCGCAAGTACGCCGCCACGCACCCGCACGCTCAAACGTTAACCGTCCGCATCGCAAAATTCATCAGCCTTGAGATGCTGCCGTATAGGGTTGTGGAAACGGAGTCCTTCAAAAGTATCATGGAGGCGGCGGCCCCGCACTACTCAGTTCCCAGTCGCCACTACTTTTCCCGATGTGCCGTCCCAGCCCTGCACGACCACGTCTCCCGCAACATTGTGCGCGCCCTCACCAACGCGGTTACTGCCACGGTCCACTTAACTACGGACACGTGGACAAGCACAGGCGGGCAGGGCCACTACATCTCCCTGACGGCACATTGGGTGAATTTAGTGGAGGCTGGGACAGAGTCAGAGCCTGGGACCGCTCACGTCCTACCCACCCCCAGAATTGCGGGCCCCAGCTCGGTGCTGGTATCTGCGGAGGTGTATGCTTCCTCCACTAAAGCACCCTCCTCCTCCTCCTCCTCCTCTGTCTCACAATCAAGATGTGTTAGCAGCAGCATGTCGCCAGCAGTCGGTGTCGCGCGGTGTGGCAGCACAGCGGTGGGCAAGCGTCAGCAGGCCGTGCTGAAACTACTCAGCTTAGGCGATAAGAGGCACACGGCCCACGAACTGCTGCAGGGTCTGACACAGCAGACCGACCGCTGGCTTGCGCCGCTGAGCCTCCAACCGGGCATGGTCGTGTGTGACAACGGCCGTAACCTGGTGGCGGCTCTGCAGCTCGGCAGCCTCACGCACGTGCCATGCCTGGCCCACGTCTTTAATTTGGTGGTTCAGCGCTTTCTGAAAAGCTACCCACGCTTGTCAGACCTGCTCGTAAAGGCGCGCCGGCTCTGCGCACATTTCCGCAAGTCCCACACGGACGCTGCCACCCTGCGCACCCTGCAACATCGCTTTAAGCTGCCAGTGCACCGACTGCTGTGCGACGTGCCCACACGGTGGAACTCTGCGCTCCACATGTTGGCCAGGCTCTATGAACAGCGTAGAGCTATAGTCGAATACCAACTCCAACATGGGCGGCGCAGTGGGAGTCAGCCTCCTCAATTCCTTTCAGAAGAGTGGGCCTGGTTGGCAGACATCTGCCATGTCCTTGGTAATTTTGAGGAGTCTACCCAGGTGGTGAGCGGCGATGCTGCAATCATTAGCGTCACCATTCCTCTGCTATGCATCTTGAGAAATTCCCTGCAAACCATAAAGGCAGCTGCTTTGCGCTCGGAAACGGGGGCGGGGGAAGACAGTATGCCGCTGGATAGTCAGGGCACCCTCCTGTCTATTTCTCAGCGCGTACAGGAGGAGGAGGAGGAGCATGAGGAGGATGAGGAGGAGGGGGAAGAGACAGCTTGGCCCGCTGCTGACGGTACACCGGCTGATTGCCTGTCATCCTTTCAGCGTGTATGGCCTGAGGAGGAGGAGGAGGAGGAGGAGGAGGAGGATCCTGATAGTGATCTTCCTAGTGAAGACAGCCATGTGTTGCGTACAGGTACCCTGGCACACATGGCTGACTTCATGTTAGGATGCCTTTCTCGTGACCCTCGCGTTGCACGCATTCTGGCCACGACGGATTACTGGGTGTACACACTGCTCGATCCACGGTATAAGGAGAACCTGCCCACTCTGATTCCCGAAGAGGAAAGGGGTTCGAGAGTGTTGCTATACCACAGGACCCTTGCGGACAAGCTGATGGTAAAATTCCCAGCCGACAGCGCTAGTGGCAGAAGGCGCAGTACCGAGGGCAAGGTAGCAGGGGATGTGCGTAGATCGAGCAGCATGTACATCCCAGGCAGTGCAACAGTCTTTAAGGGCCTGGCCAGCTTTATGGCTCCCCACCAAGACTGTGTCACCGCTCCCCAGTCACGGCTGAGTCGGCGGGAGCACTGTAAAAGGATGGTGAGGGAGTACGTAGCGGATCGCACGACCATCCTTGGTGACGCCTCTGCCCCCTACAACTACTGGGTGTCGAAGCTGGACACGTGGCCTGAACTAGCCCTGTATGCCCTTGAGGTGCTTGCTTGTCCTGCGGCTAGCGTGTTGTCGGAGAGGGTGTTTAGTGCGGCTGGGGGAATCATCACCGATAAGCGTAGCCGCTTGTCAACCGACAGTGCCGACAGGCTAACACTCATCAAGATGAACAAAGGCTGGATTTCGCCAGACTTCTGTTCTCCACCAGCGGACAGCAGCGATACGTAAGCAATACGTAGGCTGCACCCGCGGATGGAAGCTACGTTCTCTCTCACCATCCAAAACGGGGACATTTGTGCTTCATCAATCTGTGTCTAATATTCCTCCTCCTCCTCCTCCTGCTCCTCCTCCTGAAACCTCACGTAATCACGCTGAACGGGCAATTTTTCTTAGGGCCACAAGGCTCACTCAAATAATTTTTCAGAACAATTTTTATAAGTTTCAATTAGCTTAAAAGCGTTGGAACTTTAACTTGAACCAATTTTTCGTTACACTGGGCTGCCTCCAGGCCTAGTTACCACTTAAGCCACATTAACCAAAGCGATTCACCTGCCATCTTGGTTGGGCATGGCCAATTTTTACTGAGGTACATTAGTACTGTTGGTACACCAATTTTTTGGGGCCCTCACCTACAGTGTAATCATAGTAATTTCTATGTTCTTCGCCTGCACTCATGGTACAGAAAGGTGTGTGGGGTTGGCCTACAGTTTAGCTACATAAATGTCACTTGTGCCTTGGCTATACTAAGGCTACTGAAATGGAACGAAGACTGCGCTCCCGCTATACTGCTGCTTCAGAATTGTTACTGGGGCCTGTCTTGAGTGCTACTATTGCTTACATGGAACGAAGACTGCGCTCCCGCTATACTGCTGCTTCAGAATTGTTACTGGGGCCTGTCTTGAGTGCTACTATTGCTTACATGGAACGAAGACTGCGCTCCCGCTATACTGCTGCTTCAGAATTGTTACTGGGGCCTGTCTTGAGTGCTACTATTGCTTACATGGAACGAAGACTGCGCTCCCGCTATACTGCTGCTTCAGAATTGTTACTGGGGCCTGTCTTGAGTGCTACTATTGCTTACATGGAACGAAGACTGCGCTCCCGCTATACTGCTGCTTCAGAATTGTTACTGGGGCCTGTCTTGAGTGCTACTATTGCTTACATGGAACGAAGACTGCGCTCCCGCTATACTGCTGCTTCAGAATTGTTACTGGGGCCTGTCTTGAGTGCTACTATTGCTTACATGGAACGAAGACTGCGCTCCCGCTATACTGCTGCTTCAGAATTGTTACTGGGGCCTGTCTTGAGTGCTACTATTGCTTACATGGAACGAAGACTGCGCTCCCGCTATACTGCTGCTTCAGAATTGTTACTGGGGCCTGTCTTGAGTGCTACTATTGCTTACATGGAACGAAGACTGCGCTCCCGCTATACTGCTGCTTCAGAATTGTTACTGGGGCCTGTCTTGAGTGCTACTATTGCTTACATGGAACGAAGACTGCGCTCCCGCTATACTGCTGCTTCAGAATTGTTACTGGGGCCTGTCTTGAGTGCTACTATTGCTTACATGGAACGAAGACTGCGCTCCCGCTATACTGCTGCTTCAGAATTGTTACTGGGGCCTGTCTTGAGTGCTACTATTGCTTACATGGAACGGACACGTGGAGAGGACACGTAGTGCCTCAAAAACATCCCCCTCCTCCTCCAACAGGGAAAACATTGTTGGCAAATGCCTTTGCATTGGTTCGTCTGGCGGCAGTCCAAGAATTTCACCTTTACCGACACTACAAGAGAGCCCCCCCACCATCCCCCCGCCACGGCCCACTTAATCCTGGCCACATTCCGAAAACCAACAAAATACAACCGTGGTACTAGGTCCGCAGTCACCACCACATTACCACCAACGCGGTTACTGTTAAGGTGCATATAACCACGGACACGTGGAGAGGACACGTAGTGCCTCAAAAACATCCCCCTCCTCCTCCAACAGGGAAAACATTGTTGGCAAATGCCTTTGCATTGGTTCGTCTGGCGGCAGTCCAAGAATTTCACCTTTACCGACACTACAAGAGAGCCCCCCCACCATCCCCCCGCCACGGCCCACTTAATCCTGGCCACATTCCGAAAACCAACAAAATACAACCGTGGTACTAGGTCCGCAGTCACCACCACATTACCACCAACGCGGTTACTGTTAAGGTGCATATAACCAGTCTGACTGGGGCATGCAGACACCTTGACAGAATGAATAGTGTGTGGCACATAGGTTCCCCATTGCTATGCCCACGTGTGCAGCTCCTGATGGCGGTGGCACAGGATTGTATTTCTCATTGCTTCTGTACAGCATTGTGGGCTATCGCCCCGCCCCTATTAAAGAGGGTCGCTACCTAGCCGTGCCAACCCTGTGCAGTGTGTGCCTGCGGTCCCTCGTCGTGGCAGACGCACTTCTAAATAGACATGAGGGTGGTGTGGCATGAGGGCAGCTGAAGGCTGCGCAGGGACACTTTGGTGTGCGCTGTGGGGGGGAGGGGGTGCGGTTGGGCAGCATGTAACTCAGGAGAAGTGGCAGTGGAGTGTCATGCAGGCAGTGATTGTGCTTTGTTGGAGGTAGTGTGGTGCTTAGCAAAGGTATGCCATGCTAATGAGCGCTTTTCAGAAGTAAAAGTTGTTGGGAGGGGGGGGGGCCCACTCTTGCCGGTATTGTGGCTTAATAGTGGGACCTGTGAACTTAGGATGCAGCCCAACATGTAGCCCCTTGCCTGCCCTATCCGTCACTGTGTCATTCCCATCACTTTCCTGAATTGCCCAGATTTTCACACATGAAAACCTTAGCGAGCATCGGCGATATACAAAAATGTTCTGGTCGCCCATTGACTTCAATGGGGTTCGTTGTTCGAAACGAACCCTCGAGCATCACGGGAAGTTCGTTACGAATAACGAACACCCGAACATTTTGGTGTTCGCTCATCTCTACTAATAGTCCATGGAGAACGACTGATAAAAATGATTGTTAAAATCAAGTCAACGATCAGCAAAAAGTGCCCGAAAGGTGGGTGCCCCGCACCCATTTACACGCACCGATCATCGTTAAAACGATCGCCGATTAGCAATCTTTTAGCGATAATCGTCCAGTGTAAATGGGCCTTAAGGGATTAATTGCACAGATCAGAGTTTTCTGTGATCCCCGCTGTAGCAGCAACTTTCACTATATGGTAGAAAAAAGTGCTTGAAAAGATGTGGTTTTTTTTTATTAGTGTTTTTTCATGGACTTTTTTTGGACTATTTATTTTGTGTAGCTATTTTATTTCTCTGTATGGGACATTAATTTGCAGTCTTATGATCGATCAGATAATACACTGCAGCACAGAAATACTGCTGTGGATTATCTGTATTTCTCAATAAACCACCCATGGCAGACCTGGAGGGCATTGTCTGGTGTCTAGTTGCCATGGCAACCCACTGGCCCTCCGAAATTGGATGGCAAGATCCTAGGATGTCATAGAGGGAATTCCCTCCCCCTGTTGACCTCATACATGCAGTCACCGACATTGATCATGTCATGTAAGGAATTCACAGCAGGGATCAGAATCTTCTGCGATCCCTGCTGTTGCAATGGGGCGCCAGCTGCTAGATACATCAAGTTCCCGCTGGGGGTTGTCTGAGCTCAGTTCCTTAGCCAGCACCACCACTATGTCATATATGTACTGCATTTCGCAGGAATCTCTTCCCTCTCTCAACATACTGTATGAGTATGTCCTAAGGTGGGAAGAGATTAAAGCAGTTGTCCAGTTATAAGCTAATTGATAGCCCATACTCAAGATAGGCCATCAGTAGCAGATCAGGAGAGGCCCAAAGCCGATCAGTTGTTCTCAGGGCCTCTGCACTTGTACACTGAGCTGATTTCTGCAAGAAGTAGACAGCTCCCTTTCCCCTGTAGTGGCCAGGCTTGGTATTACATGTGAAGTTCTCATTGAAGTGAATAGGAACTTGGCCTGCAATACCATGCCTGGCCGATGAAGGGGGAATGGAGTTGTCTGCTTCCTGCAGAAATCGGCTCCGTGCACAAGTGCACCAGCTCGGTGAACAGCTGATTGGTGGGGGTCCATGGCGATGCACCCCCACTGATCTACTGTTGATGACCTGTCCTGAGAATAGGTCCCTTGGACAACCATTTTAAGGAGGCTGTATAAAATTAGAGAATAAGACCTTCTGCGTTTTATCAGATGCAGTGGCCCCCACTAATGCATCAGCTCTGGTAGTATAACTCATCTGTATTCAATTACATGAGACTTGTAATACTTGACACGGCCTGTGCAGAACAGTGATGCTGTTTCTGGAAAAGAAAACCAAGACCATAGACAACCCCTTCAAATGAGTTTTATGGGCAAAAACTATTGATGACCTATCGTCAGGCTAGTTCATCTATAGGTAATTGCCAGGGGCGCACTGCTCAGGATCCCCGGTGATCACCTGATCTCCTGGCTTGCTGTCATTGCAGTTGGCCAGATATGTGTTAAAGGGATCATAAGATGAAGTTGTCCTAGGTGGCTTCACTCACAATGAAATCAATTGGAGCTGAAAAGGCTATTACATTTCCTATCCTGATCCCTATGATGCATGCCCCGCCCACTAAACTGACAGCAGACTGGATGATCAAGTGATCGCTGGGAATCCTGATTGGCAGGTCTCTGGCAGTTAACTATTGATAAACTATCGTGACTATAGTTCATCAATAGATTTTGCAAGGAAAAATCCTTTAATTGTACCACAATTCCAAGTTCTCTCCATCCACATGATAGGGGATAACTGCGAGACCTCCTCCAATCTTGAGAATGGGACTCTTGTCCCTCTTTGCCTGTCATCGGGGGTCACTTCTTACCCAACAGTAAAGTCGCTCTGAATGGAGCGCTGGCCAAGAATGCGTGGTTGGCGCTCCATTCATTTAAATGGGGCTGGCAGAAATACCAGAGCGGGTGCCACTTGGGTATCTTCAGAGCCCCATGGAAAGTAAATGGAATGCTGGTGCGCTCCGTTCAGTCTCCTCCTCACTTCGGGAGGTGCGGTAACCTCATACTGAGGGGATGGGGGACATGGGACCCCCATTCTCAGGTCTCAGCAGTGAGAGTCCCACCAATTAGTGATCCTCTATTCTGTGGATAAGGGAGTACTTACAACCCCTTTAAGATCATTTAGTCCCTCGACGATACATGTCTGTGTGCCTGAATGGGAGGCTTTCTGCTCCCTCGGGGCTGATTTCTAGAATGATGTGATTCATTAAAGTCACTGACTAACCGTTTTGTGCTGTTTCACGTGACGGCGCTTTGGAACCGCCATGCAGATACCTGCGGCTGAGTCACTCATTTGTTTTCATGCTTGTCACCGCTGTTAATAATCCATTTCAGCGTTTAATGAAAAGGTTCGTTGGGGCAGAATCATGAAAGAGTGAGGCGAGCGATTATGTCATTATGTTTATTGAAATCTTCATGACTCACGTATCAAAATGTGAAGGGGAAACAATGGGGCGCTGTTTCTGGGTGTTGAACCAGCAAAGAGCAGTGCCAGTATGGAGGGTTTACTGTATGCCATTAATATTCTACCCATTGCTGGCGGATTTATCAAATGTATCAAGAGATGCCACCTTTCTTATATGGGCAGCTGGTTGACACTCTTTATTTGGGTGCAGGAGATATTAACCCCTTAATACCTTTTTTTTCCCATTTTTGATTTTTCCTCCCCACTTTCAAAAATTCATAACTGTTATTTATACGTCGATTTCTGGAAGTTTGTGTTTTGCTCGACAAGTCATAGTTTTCAGTGATACTTATTAATATACACAAAAACTTTAAAACATTTCTAAGTGAAACGCGGCAGGAGGAGTTGTTTTTACAAGGCAGGCACTGTGGCAGAAATGACATACCGTTATTCTGTGGGTCAGTACGATTATGATGATACCACAATTGTGTCCGTTTTTTTTTTTTTTTTTTTTGCTGTACTGCTTAAAAAAAAAAATTAAGAAAAAAAAAATTTATTTTCTGTCACCATAACTTTAATTTTTCTGTCTGCGCAGTTGTATGAGGGCTCATTTTTCGCGAGACGTTCTGGAGTTTGTTTGTATCCTTCTGAGGTTCACGTGACTTTTTCATTGCCTTTTTATTAAATTTTTTCTTAGAGATGACGTGACCAAAAATGCAAAATTCTGGCGTTTTTTTGTTTTTTTTTCTCCTGCTGACGTTCACCGTGCCGGATAAATAATGTGTTACTTTGGTAGATAGAATTTTTAAGGACGAAGGATACCAAATATTTTTTTTAATTAAATTTTTTTTCTAATAATACAACTTTCTTTTAAACTTCTTTAACATTTTTTAGTCCTCATCGGAAGCTTGGACTTGTAATTGCTTGATTGCTTATACAGTGTAATATGTGAGGACACTTGGGCGGGACCTCTGGACACCTTATCATACTGCAGGATCGATCACACCATCGCTAGTTCTTGTCCCCTGTGAGGACTAAAGTAATGTGAAAATTGGTTTAAAAAAATTGTATTAATTGTTAAAAAAAGTCAATGAAAGTTTAAAAAAAAACAAACTTACTTGTATATATGAAAAAAATCTAAATAAACCTCCCCCTAAACAAATCTGGCATCGCTGTCCATAAAAGGAAATCTCTTCCACTTTGCTTCCTCGGCTCGGGTTTAAGATTACAGGCGGCATTTCCGTGTCTGACGTCTGCACAGACATTCCACCCTAATTCCACTGCGTGTGAACCCAGCCTCAGGCTCCATGTCAATGGGTGGATTTGAATTGCGGAATCCGAGCGGGATGATCTGCAGTTAAAGCCGCCCACAGGGAGGCGTGGGGCGTCCGCACTTCAATTAAAACCTGCAGATTTGATTTGTAGATCTCTATAGAAGTGAGCGATCTGCAATTCAGTTGCGGATGCGTTGCGGATTTGTAGGCCGATAAGTCTCTGGTTGCTTGCCGACGAAGCGGGGGGATGGGGAGGAGGAAGGCAGGCACTTTGGGCTTGCATATTTTTTTCTTTGTGTGGACAGTCCGCAGTGCATCTGCGTACATCCACGAGGAAATAAAAATCGCAACAGCGATCGCCGGCGAGCATTTAAAAATAACATCCGCATTGACACGCATGAGGCCAGCCAAAAACATGAGGAAATCGTCGTCAGACAAAAGTAAGTACCCCTGTGCCACAGGGGAGTAACTAAAGGCTCAGGGGCCCAGGTGCAAGAGTTCTGCTGGGCCCCTCTTCCTCCATCTGTACCCATACCAGAGGTGTAACTTAAAGATTCGAGGCCAAATGCTTTATTCATACTACTAGGCTCGCTATATAGAGAAGATAGGGCTTATGGGCCCCCTAAGGCTCCTGGGCCCGGGTGCAGCCGCATCCTCTGCATCCCCTATAATTACGCCTCTGCTGTGCCGACATAAAAGGTCCACGCCTGGACAATTATGGATCATTCCCATGACAGAGCACTTGCGTGTTGTATGGAGGTAAGAAGAGTTACTTCAGCAGTAAGCCACCCGTGTATCGTCATATAGTGCTTCAACTGGTGCCTTATTATGCAGAATATACACTTACGGTCAGTAACCTCCCTCCCCTAGAAGTTGTTGGATGTGATTACAATATCAGAGCAAAAAGACCATTTATTGTGGAGACCTGACCCCTTGTAGGGAGACTCCAGTACCCTGTTGTACCGCCTCTAGCTTGGATACAAGATGTGATACGGGGGGCATGGAGGCTCTAGTACCCTGTTGTACTGCCTCTAGCTTGGATACAAGATGTGATACGGGGGGCATGGAGGCTCTAGTATCCTGTTGTACCACCTCTAGCTTGGATACAAGATGTGATATGGAGGCTATAGTACACTGTTGTACTGCCTCTAGCTTGGATACAAGATGTGATACGGGGGGCATAAAGGCTCTAGTACCCTGTTGTACTGCCTCTAGCTTGGATACAAGATGTGATACGGGCGGGCATGGAGGCTCTAGTATCCTGTTGTACCGCCTCTAGCTTGAATACAAGATGTGTTATGGGTGGGCATGGAGGCTCTAGTACCCTGTTGTACCACCTCTAGCTTGAATGCAAGATGTGTTATGGGTGGGCATGGAGGCTCTAGTACCCTGTTGTACCGCTTCTAGCTTGGATACAAGATGTGATACAGGTGGGCATGGAGGCTCTAGTACCCTGTTGTACTGCCTCTAGCTTGGATACAAGATGTGATACGGGCGGGCATGGAGGCTCTAGTATCCTATTGTACCGCCTCTAGCTTGAATGCAAGATGTGTTATGGGTGGGCATGGAGGCTCTAGTACCCTGTTGTACCGCTTCTAGCTTGGATACAAGATGTGATACAGGTGGGCATGGAGGCTCTAGTACCCTGTTGTACTGCCTCTAGCTTGGATACAAGATGTGATACGGGGGGCATGGAGGCTCCAGTACCCTGTTGTACCGCCTCTAGCTTGAATACAAGATGTGTTATGGGTGGGCATGGAGGCTCTAGTACCCTGTTGTACTGCCTCTAGCTTGGATACAAGATGTAATATGGGGGCCTGGAGGCTCGAGTACCCTGTTCCGCCTCTAGCTTGGATACAAGATGTGATACGGGTGGGCATGGAGGCTCTAGTACCCCGTTGTTCCCCCTCTAGCTTGGATACAAGATGTGATACGGGGGGCATGGAGGCTCTAGTACCCTGTTGTACTGCCTCTAGCTTGGATACAAGATGTGATACGGGGGGCATGGAGGCTCTAGTATCCTGTTGTACCACCTCTAGCTTGGATACAAGATGTGATATGGAGGCTCTAGTACCCTGTTGTACTGCCTCTAGCTTGGATACAAGATGTGATACGGGCGGGCATGGAGGCTCTAGTACCCTGTTGTACCACCTCTAGCTTGGATACAAGATGTGATATGGAGGCTATAGTACACTGTTGTACTGCCTCTAGCTTGGATACAAGATGTGATACGGGGGGCATGGAGGCTCTAGTACCCTGTTGTACTGCCTCTAGCTTGGATACAAGATGTGATACGGGCGGGCATGGAGGCTCTAGTATCATGTTGTGCCGCCTCTAGCTTGAATACAAGATGTGTTATGGGTGGGCATGGAGGCTCTAGTACCCTGTTGTACCGCCTCTAGCTTGGATACAAGATGTGATACAGGTGGGCATGGAGGCTCTAGTACACTGTTGTACTGCCTCTAGCTTGGATACAAGATGTGATACGGGGGGCATGGAGGCTCTAGTACCCTGTTGTACCGCCTCTAGCTTGGATACAAGATGTGATACGGGGGGCATGGAGGCTCTAGTACCCTGTTGTACCACTTCTAGCTTGGATACAAGATGTGATACAAGCAGGCATGGAGGCTCTAGTACCCTGTTGTACTGCCTCTAGCTTGGATACAAGATGTGATACGGGCGGGCATGGAGGCTCTAGTATCCTGTTGTACCGCCTCTAGCTTGAATACAAGATGTGTTATGGGTGGGCATGGAGGCTCTAGTACCCTGTTGTACCGCCTCTAGCTTGGATACAAGATGTGATACAGGTGGGCATGGAGGCTCTAGTACACTGTTGTACTGCCTCTAGCTTGGATACAAGATGTGATACGGGGGGCATGGAGGCTCTAGTACCCTGTTGTACTGCCTCTAGCTTGGATACAAGATGTGATACAGGTGGGCATGGAGGCTACAGTACCCTGTTGTACCGCCTCTAGCTTGAATACAAGATGTGTTATGGGTGGGCATGGAGGCTCTAGTACCCTGTTGTACCGCCTCTAGCTTGGATACAAGATGTGATACAAGCAGGCATGGAGGCTCTAGTACTCTGTTGTACCACCTCTAACTTAGATACAAGATGTAATATGGGTGGGCATGAAGGCTCTAGTACCTTGTTGTACCGCCTCTAGCTTGGATACAAAATCTGACATGGGCAGGCATGGAGGTTCTAGTACCCTGTTGTACCACCTCTAGCTTGGATACAAGATGTGATACAGGCGGTCATAGAGGCTCTAGTACCCTGTTGTATTGCCTCTAGCTTGGATACAAGATGTGATATGGGCGAGCGTTGAGGCTCTAGTACGTTGCACCGCCTCTACCTCAGATACAAAATGTGATACGGGTGGGCATGGAGGCTCTAGTACCCTGTTGAAATGCCTATAGATTGGGTACAAGATGCGATATAGGTGGGCATGGAGGCTCTAGTACCCTGTTGTATGACCTCTAGCTTGGATACAAGATGTGATACAGGTGGGCATGGAGGCTCTAGTACCCTGTTGTACCACCTCTAGCTTGGATACAAGATGTGATACGGGGGGCATGGAGGCTCTAGTACCCTGTTGTACCGCCTCTAGCTTGGATACAAGATGTGCTGTTGGCGGGCATGGAGGCTCTAGTACCCTGCTGTACTGCCTCTAGCTTGGATAAAAGATGTAATACAGGTGGGCATGGTGGCTCTAGTACCCTGTTCTACCACCTCTAGCTGGGATACAATATGTGATACGGGTGGGCATGGAGGTTCTAGTACCCTGTTGTACCGCCTCTAGCTTGGATACAAGATGTGATACGAGTGGGCATGGAGGTTCTAGTACCCTGTTGTACGACCTCTAGCTTGGATACAAGATGTGATACAGGCAGGCATGGAGACTCTAGTACCATGTTGTATCCAAGCTAGGGGTGATACAAGATACGCGTGGGCATGGGGGCTCTAGTACCCTTTTGTACTGCCTGTAGCTAGAATACAAGATGTAATACAGGTGGGCATGGAGGCTCTAGTACCCTGTTGTACCACCTCTAGCTTGGATACAAGATGTAATATGGGGGCCTGGAGGTTCGAGTACCCTGTTCCGCCTCTAGCTTGCATACAAGATGTAATACAGGTGGGCATGGAGGTTCTAGTACCCTGTTGACCCGCCCCTAGCTTGGATACAAGATGTGATACGAGTGGGCATGGAGGTTCTAGTACCCTGTTGTACTGCCTCTAGCTTGGATACAAGATGTGATACGGGGGGCATGGAGGCTCCAGTACCCTGTTGTACCGCCTCTAGCTTGAATACAAGATGTGTTATGGGTGGGCATGGAGGCTCTAGTACCCTGTTGTACTGCCTCTAGCTTGGATACAAGATGTAATATGGGGGCCTGGAGGCTCGAGTACCCTGTTCCGCCTCTAGCTTGGATACAAGATGTGATACGGGCGGGCATGGAGGCTCTAGTACCCCGTTGTTCCCCCTCTAGCTTGGATACAAGATGTGATACGGGGGGCATGGAGGCTCTAGTACCCTGTTGTACTGCCTCTAGCTTGGATACAAGATGTGATACGGGGGGCATGGAGGCTCTAGTATCCTGTTGTACCACCTCTAGCTTGGATACAAGATGTGATATGGAGGCTCTAGTACCCTGTTGTACTGCCTCTAGCTTGGATACAAGATGTGATACGGGCGGGCATGGAGGCTCTAGTACCCTGTTGTACCACCTCTAGCTTGGATACAAGATGTGATATGGAGGCTATAGTACACTGTTGTACTGCCTCTAGCTTGGATACAAGATGTGATACGGGGGGCATGGAGGCTCTAGTACCCTGTTGTACTGCCTCTAGCTTGGATACAAGATGTGATACGGGCGGGCATGGAGGCTCTAGTATCATGTTGTGCCGCCTCTAGCTTGAATACAAGATGTGTTATGGGTGGGCATGGAGGCTCTAGTACCCTGTTGTACCGCCTCTAGCTTGGATACAAGATGTGATACAGGTGGGCATGGAGGCTCTAGTACACTGTTGTACTGCCTCTAGCTTGGATACAAGATGTGATACGGGGGGCATGGAGGCTCTAGTACCCTGTTGTACCGCCTCTAGCTTGGATACAAGATGTGATACGGGGGGCATGGAGGCTCTAGTACCCTGTTGTACCACTTCTAGCTTGGATACAAGATGTGATACAAGCAGGCATGGAGGCTCTAGTACCCTGTTGTACTGCCTCTAGCTTGGATACAAGATGTGATACGGGCGGGCATGGAGGCTCTAGTATCCTGTTGTACCGCCTCTAGCTTGAATACAAGATGTGTTATGGGTGGGCATGGAGGCTCTAGTACCCTGTTGTACCGCCTCTAGCTTGGATACAAGATGTGATACAGGTGGGCATGGAGGCTCTAGTACACTGTTGTACTGCCTCTAGCTTGGATACAAGATGTGATACGGGGGGCATGGAGGCTCTAGTACCCTGTTGTACTGCCTCTAGCTTGGATACAAGATGTGATACAGGTGGGCATGGAGGCTACAGTACCCTGTTGTACCGCCTCTAGCTTGAATACAAGATGTGTTATGGGTGGGCATGGAGGCTCTAGTACCCTGTTGTACCGCCTCTAGCTTGGATACAAGATGTGATACAAGCAGGCATGGAGGCTCTAGTACTCTGTTGTACCACCTCTAACTTAGATACAAGATGTAATATGGGTGGGCATGAAGGCTCTAGTACCTTGTTGTACCGCCTCTAGCTTGGATACAAAATCTGACATGGGCAGGCATGGAGGTTCTAGTACCCTGTTGTACCACCTCTAGCTTGGATACAAGATGTGATACAGGCGGTCATAGAGGCTCTAGTACCCTGTTGTATTGCCTCTAGCTTGGATACAAGATGTGATATGGGCGAGCGTTGAGGCTCTAGTACGTTGCACCGCCTCTACCTCAGATACAAAATGTGATACGGGTGGGCATGGAGGCTCTAGTACCCTGTTGAAATGCCTATAGATTGGGTACAAGATGCGATATAGGTGGGCATGGAGGCTCTAGTACCCTGTTGTATGACCTCTAGCTTGGATACAAGATGTGATACAGGTGGGCATGGAGGCTCTAGTACCCTGTTGTACCACCTCTAGCTTGGATACAAGATGTGATACGGGGGGCATGGAGGCTCTAGTACCCTGTTGTACCGCCTCTAGCTTGGATACAAGATGTGCTGTTGGCGGGCATGGAGGCTCTAGTACCCTGCTGTACTGCCTCTAGCTTGGATAAAAGATGTAATACAGGTGGGCATGGTGGCTCTAGTACCCTGTTCTACCACCTCTAGCTGGGATACAATATGTGATACGGGTGGGCATGGAGGTTCTAGTACCCTGTTGTACCGCCTCTAGCTTGGATACAAGATGTGATACGAGTGGGCATGGAGGTTCTAGTACCCTGTTGTACGACCTCTAGCTTGGATACAAGATGTGATACAGGCAGGCATGGAGACTCTAGTACCATGTTGTATCCAAGCTAGGGGTGATACAAGATACGCGTGGGCATGGGGGCTCTAGTACCCTTTTGTACTGCCTGTAGCTAGAATACAAGATGTAATACAGGTGGGCATGGAGGCTCTAGTACCCTGTTGTACCACCTCTAGCTTGGATACAAGATGTAATATGGGGGCCTGGAGGTTCGAGTACCCTGTTCCGCCTCTAGCTTGCATACAAGATGTAATACAGGTGGGCATGGAGGTTCTAGTACCCTGTTGACCCGCCCCTAGCTTGGATACAAGATGTGATACGAGTGGGCATGGAGGTTCTAGTAGCCTGTTGGGCCACCTCTAGCTTGGATACAAGATGTGATACAGGCAGGCATGGAGGCTCTAGTACCCTGTTGTATCCAAGCTAGGGGTGATACAAGACATGAGTGGGCATGGAGGCTCTAGTACCCTTTTGTACTGCCTGTAGCTAGAATTCAAGATGTGATACAGGTGGGCATGGAGGCTCTAGTACCCTGTTGTACCACCTGCAGCTTGGATACAAGATGTGATAAAGGCGGGCATGGAGGCTCTAGTACCCTGTTGTACCACCTCTAGCTTGGATACGAGATGTGATACTGGTGGGCATGGAGGCTCTAGTACCCTGTTGTACCACCTGTAGCTTGGATACAAGATGTGATACGGGGGAACATGGAGGCTCTAGTACCCTGTTGGGATGCCTCTAGCTTGGATACAAGATGTGATACGGGGGGGGGCATGGAGGCTCTAGTACCCTGTTGGGATGCCTCTAGCTTGGATACAAGATGTGATACGGGGGAGCATGGAGGCTCTAGTACCCTGTTGGGATGCCTCTAGCTTGGATACAAGGTGTGATACAGGCGGGCATGGAGGCTCTAGTAGCCTGTTGGGCAACCTCTAGCTTGGATACAAGATGTAATACAGGCGGGCATGGAGGTTCTAGTACCCTGTTGACCCGCCTCTAGCTTGGATACAAGATGTGATACGAGTGGGCATGGAGGTTCTAGTAGCCTGTTGGGCCACTTCTAGCTTGGATACAAGATGTGATACAGGCAGGCATGGAGGCTCTAGTACCCTGTTGTATCCAAGCTAGGGGTGATACAAGACATGAGTGGGCATGGAGGCTCTAGTACCCTTTTGTACTGCCTGTAGCTAGAATTCAAGATGTGATACAGGTGGGCATGGAGGCTCTAGTACCCTGTTGTACCACCTGCAGCTTGGATACAAGATGTGATAAAGGCGGGCATGGAGGCTCTAGTACCCTGTTGTACCATCTCTAGCTTGGATAATAGATGTGATACTGGTGGGCATGGAGGCTCTAGTACCCTGTTGTACCACCTGTAGCTTGGATACAAGATGTGATACGGGGGAGCATGGAGGCTCTAGTACCCTGTTGCGATGCCTCTAGCTTGGATACAAGATGTGATACAGGCGGGCATGGAGGCTCTAGTACCCTGTTGTACCACCTGTAGCTTGGATACAAGATGTGATACTGGGGGCATGGAGGCTCTAGTACCCTGTTGTACAACCTGTAGCTTGGATACAAGATGTGATACGGGGGGCATGGAGGCTCCAGTACCCTGTTGTACAACCTGTAGCTTGGATACAAGATGTGATACGGGGGGGGGGGGCATGGAGGTTCTAGTACCCTGTTGTATCGCCTCTAGCTTGGATGCAAGATGTGATACAGGCAGGCATGGAGGCTCTAGTACCCTGTTGTACCGTCTCTAGCTTGGATACAAGATGTGATACGGGCTGGCATGGAGGCTCTAGTACCCTGTTGTACCACCTGTAGCTTGGATACAAGATGTGATACGGGGGGCATGGAGGCTCTAGTACCCTGTTGTACAACCTGTAGTTCGGATACAAGATGTGATACGGGGGGCATGGAGGCTCTAGTACCCTGTTGTACAACCTGTAGCTTGGATACAAGATGTGATACGGGGGGCATGGAGGCTCTAGTACCCTGTTGTACCACCTGTAGCTTGGATACAAGATGTGATACGGGGGGGGGGGGGCATGGAGGCTCTAGTACCCTGTTGTACCGCCTCTAGCTTGGATACAAGATGTGATACAGGCTGGCATGGAGGCTCTAGTACCCTGTTGTACCACCTGTAGCTTGGATACAAGATGTGATACGGGGGGGGCATGGAGGTTCTAGTACCCTGTTGTATCACCTCTAGCTTGGATACAAGATGTGATACAGGAGGCATGGAGGCTCTAGTACCCTGTTGTATCGCCTCTAGCTTGGATACAAGATGTGATACAGGTGGGCATGGAGGCGCACAGGATCCTGTATGTGTTGGGTGTTTTTCTTGGTACATGGTGTCAGTCGGCTGCAGGATGTCTTCCTTTTGCTGCTGGTCGGCGGACGGCGCAGCTTGTGGTTTTGCTGTTGCTTTTTCACCATCCCGTTTGGCCTTTTCTACCTGCCGGTCTTTCATAGTCTATTGTTATACTGGAGGGAATGTTCCGGATCTATTATAATGGGACGGCGGAGTGTTCTCGTATCATCAATGCCGTGACTAAACTAAGAGACTATTTTCATTCTTTCAGCTGATGGACCTTCTAGTTTGTGATGACAACGTGTCACCTGCGCAAATGTGATCCGTTCAGATGTTCCAGCGCCCGCTCAGCCCATTATCTGTCTGTTTACAACCCCAAATCAATCAGTTTAGAAGGTATTTGCCCTGAAATGCAGAATTATTGTGTTACCTTTACATGGCCACAGCTGAATCTGTGCCAAAACCCGTATATCCGTGCAGGAAAAAGAACGCCTCTGGAACTTATCAGACTAATTAGCCTTTCAATCAGTGCGTATTTGTTGCCACCTACAGATACACAAGCCTTGTGTGCGCAAAAAGGGCTGTAAAATATACTAATTTGCGCACTGAAAGCGATGCTTGCTCCGCAAATGGGCTATGCTGATGTGCGCACAAATATGCATCCGCCCGCGTGAAGGGGACCTAAATGGCGCAGATTTGCCCGCGGTTTTTGTTGCAGATTTGCTGTAGATTTTAACACTTATATTTGAAGGACTGAATTTCGCGCTGCGGGTTCAGAATCCACAGTTTTTCCAAAAGCGTTCTGCAATCGTTGCAGAGAATTTCCGTTGCGTGTGCAGGAGATTTCAGAAATGACCCCACGCGGTTTTTATTGCAGAATTTCTACATCATTTACGGCTCATTCAGATGACCATATGCACAAAAAACGCTCGCCGCAGTGCAACGTGTCTGCACACGAACGAGGTTGGATGAGGTCTATTTCCACGTGTGTTTGCGCATATTACCGTACTTCGTGCGCACGCAGGGCCGATTCACACATGACACACCCATTCCATGCAATAAAAGGCTAATTAGCCTAATGAGGTCCAGATGTGTTCTTTTTCCTCATGTTTTGCGCAGCATTTCGTGCTTCTCCTTTCGTATTTGTGCAAAATACAGGAAAATAGTTAAAATATCATCAGTTGTGTGTGCAAATACGTAACGCCACCATAAAGGCTATGCGCCTCGGGTGCGAAATGCACACAAAAATAGTTCATGTCGCATATTTTTTTGCCCGATGGTAATGAGGGCGCAAAAACGCTCCGTGTGAGGGAAGCCATTGAAATGGATGGGTGCTATCGTCAGCGTTTTTGTAAGTGCAAAACCGTGCGCAATATCATCCGTGTGAAGGAGCCCCAAGTGACCTTCCACGCAGGACTGAATATTCCGAACCGCGTTCTATGTCCTCCTGCAGGATATTCATTACTAACGTGCGGATTTTGTGGCAGTATGGAAAATATCCGACCCCTGCAGCAGTATCCGGCTCGCCGTGCAGATTTTGGTGCTGAATTCATAGATTGCGTATTCCATAACACTATTACGGATATTCCGCCAGTGTAAACGGTCCCTGAAGGTGCCTTCACGTGGCCCTGAATTAGTCCGCAGGACGCACCACGAGCCGCGGTGGATTCCACGCCACTATCTGTAGGCTACCGGCGGACTACCAGCCTGCAGTTCTGGATTTTGGTGCTGAACTTCAGAGCTGCGGCTTGGCTGCGTCCTGCGTGATAAATCCGTCCAGTGTGAGCGGTCGCTTATAGTTTCCGTAGCATAGAAGGCGGCGGGCGTGCCTCGTGTTTCGTGCCTCGTGTTTCGTGCCTCGTGTTTCGTGCCTCGTGTTTGGTGCCTCGCGCTCCTCTCCGTGGGATGGATGGTGCATGCACTGTCATATATCAGCCCGCTGGCAGAGCTTCCTCTCTCGCCCGTCCGCACCCTGAGCGTGGCATCCAATTACCAGGGAAATAGTCTTGTGTTGTTAGAGGAAGCCATAAGCAAATACTGTCCTTGGAACGCTCCTCCCTCGGATTCCCTAAGCAAACTGACTTTGAATGCGGATGATACAGTTTAGGTCGTCTGACATTTGTATATTTATAGGTTTACATGTCTTCCATATTCCTAGAGCTGCAGCCAGGGTTTCCTGCCCCCGCGGCGAGTATCTGCTATGACGCCCCCCTCCACACACATATAACCGCCATATACACCAAGGAGGTTGGGGTCCCTTTATTAGAAGAAAATCATGCAAGATTTGTGCTTTGCGGGACGCACGAAACTCGCACAAATATGAACCCTTTCCTTTCGAATGGGGGCGTACACATGAGCGATTTCCCCCCCCCCCCCCCCACTCCCCGCTTCGAATTGCGGCATGTCTTATCTTTGGGTATTTCCTCACTACGCGTCGCATTGCATCCCTCATTGTTTTCAATGGGGCCGGCAAACTATCACACTTGTGCAAGGTGATGTGAGGCTTCCCATGGAGAACAATGGGAAACATTCCGCGATCCTCCGCCGCGGCTGAAAGACACATCCCTATCATTTACTGTCATTGCATTAGGCTAATTAGCCCTTTAAATCATGGCCGCGTGATTCCTCGCCTGTGTGAATGAGCACAAATACCTCCGTATCTCCACAGACACCGGAGCAAAATACATTCGTTTACTGCTCAAGAAAATAGCGAGGAGCGAACGTATTGCGTAGCAGACTGGTGAAGCCCTAAAGCAGACATCAGAGAGGTGCGGGTCTCTGTAATGCAAGTGAACGGTTCCATTAGCTTCCCTTCGGGGTTCCGTCGCAGCGCTGTCTTCAGCCGCCGTGACGGAACCCCCTGAAATAATCCCCCAGTGTAAAGATGGCGGCTCCTTCAGGGCTACAAGCCGTAAGGCGAGCCGGACCCACGTGTAAGCAGAAACCGTATGACTCTACTAATATAATATAAAGAAGTCTACAGGCTTCTTCTCGCCCCGCACTTTGCCCCCTTTACGTGACCTTCGGTGGATAATTTTGGTGTCATTATATTAGTGACATCATCACCACCACCTTAAAATCCGAGTTTGATACATCGAGGGACCCGAGAGCTGAAAGCTGCAATGTAAAGTCTATTGGTGCGCCGCTGGGGGGAGTGAAGCATTGCTAAGCAGCGCGAGACGCGAGGAGGAGAGAGGCTGGTTTCACACGGGCGAGGGCGATAGCGGGCCGTGATTAACCTTCCACCATGTGAAAGCCCTGTGGATGCAAGGCGTTATCATGTGAAAATAGCCTCATATCGCATGGGGAATCCCTTAATCTCCGCAGGGATGAAGGATTTCCCCCAGCCACGGCAGAGGATCGCGGAGCTCTCCCATTGCTTTCAATGGGAGGGAAAAGCGGGAAAGAGAAGCGTCGAGAGAGATTCAGAGGCGAGACAGGGATTGGTGTAGAGAGAGAGAGAGCGAGAAAGAAAGTAGCGTCGAGAGAGAGAGAGAGAAAGAGAAGCATTGAGAGAGAAGCGGCAAAAGAGACAGTGAAGCAGTGCGAGACAGAGAAGGGGTGAGAGAGAGAGAAAGAAGCATCGAGAGAGAGAGAGACAGAGAAGCATTGAGAGAGATGCGGAAAAAGAGAAAAGCGGCGAGAGAGACAGTGAAGGGGTGCGAGAGAGACCGAGAAGGGGCGAGAGAGAGAAGCGGCGAAAGAGAAGCGCCGAGAGAGATAGAGATGCTTCGAGAGAGCAAAGAATTGAGAGCAAGATCAGTCTTTCCTGTGTGTATATATAATATATGTACTTGTACACACACTTTAGGTTGTGTTCCCATATGTATTAAGAACCTCTATAAAGCGGTTCCGTTGCAGATCCGGGACAACAGTCCTGCATGAAGGACTTTCTTATCTGCTAAAATGCCTGACAGCTAAACGGAAACCAAACAGACCCCATTATGGCCAATGGGGTCCGTTCAGTTCTGTTATAAGATTCGGCCTGGAGTTCGGCTCTCATAATGCCGCAGGAAAGCAGCCGCAGGTGTGAACGCAGCCTTACCAGTATATATGATACAGATATACCATTCTACAATAACTGGTACCGCTGAAGTCCTATATACTACGCGTGTTCACACAGAGGTACACACGCTGTATATACCGATATTTACCAATACATATATATTATAAACACATAAATACAAGTCTAGACACACGCATACAGGTACACGAGTGACATACACACCTCTATGCATGTATGATGCTCCAAGCTCGGGTCCGGAGACCGGCGGTCAGGCCAGGACACTGCTGCACTCCATATGTAAAGCAGATGGTGCAGAAGACCGTGGCCAGGCCCTTGGTGGGAGACCGCCGCTGGCAGCCAAGGAACAGAGAGGACGCTTCATTCTCTTTGCCGTTACTGTAAATGCCGTGTTTTTTCTTCGTGGAAAGTCTGCAAAGAAAATCCATGGCAAATCCTCCCCGTGTGAACATGGCCTCATGGATCAAATCCTTCACCATCCAGGACCAAGACGGGGGAAACCCGGTTTTGTTTTCCCCTCTTTATTTTGGTAGTAGTTATAGTATTATTGTTTTGGGGGTTTTATGACCTTTAAAGAGTTCCTGCACTTTATCTTCATTGTCCGTTTTCAGCTTTTTCTGCCAGCTGAAGAAGGCCCCATATAGCCCCGTGTAGTGCCTATATAGCTCTATATGGGGCTGTCTTCAGCTGCCAGGAGGAGCTAAAAGTGGGCGATGGAGCAGGAGCCCTCCGAAGTGAATGGGCAGGTACTCTTTACATTTTGGGCCGTTTGTGCCGCGGCCGGTGTTGCGACTCAGATTCAGGATATGATGCAGCTGGAGGAGCAGCAAAAGGATACAATGTTTATTTAAAGGGGTTGTGTGGTTTCAAATAAAAAATGTTACTCCCTGGACATGGGTTAAAATAAAGGAACAAGGCATACTCGTCTGTCCTTGCCACCATGGGGAACAGTTAACTGGTTTCCACTGCCCTGTCCCCATCCCCCGCTGCCAGAAGTCAGGTGACTGCTGCAACCAATGCCAACTTCCCAAACTCCTGGCATCATGGCCAAGACAGGTGAGTATGCTTTATTTATTTTTTTAACCCATGCCCAGCCGGTAACATTTTTTAATTTGAAACCATACAACCCCTTTATGAAGAGAGTAAGACAAGTGACCAACGGTGCAATTACAAGTAAGCAGTTAACTGTAGCAAGATCAGTCCTGTTGACAAAAATAATGCAATTCACAGGTCGTCTTAAAGGGTTAAGAAGTAAAATGCAAACTGAGTGAAAGCATTGCTAATGCATACACTTAGACCCAGAGGTGTAACGAGAAGCTCTTGGGCTTGATGCAAAATCTGTAACAGGGCCCCTTACCTACCATGTGCTATTTATAATACAGGGCCCCTAAGGCTTCAGAGCCCGGTAGCGACTGCTACCCCTGCACCTCCTATAGCTACACCACTGCTCTGACCCTTTCATACCAGTTCAGTCCATAGTGTGTAATAGAATTTCACTACATGGTTCACATCTGTAGGTGTAGATAAAGGTAAAGTCCCCTAGTATGAGCACCGAGCCATGACTGACTCCTAGGGTGACATCACATTGTGACGTTTTCTTGGCAGTCTGTTTTTGCCATGTGGTTTGTCATTGCCTTCCCCAAGTAGCACCTTCCTATTTAGCAGGCCTCTCTAGTCACATGAATACTTAGCATTAAAACTGAGGCCGACCTTACTTACAGTTTTACTGTACAAGAATCACCACTACGCCAACTTGGGCTTGTCCCAAGTCAGGAGTACTATTCTAGCACACTGTTCTCCTCAGGTCTTGGGCAGATTCAGCGGTCCTCAAGTTGTCGCTGTAATATGGCTACTCTCTCTATCTTTGCAGCATGGAGTCTCGGGTTTCTCTGGTCAGTGCTATCTGAACAGCCCTTTCACATCCAAGCTCTGTGCTCCGCTGCTTTCCTCTGTCTTGCAGGCCACCGCACCTTTGCAGACAGTCATGCCTTTCATATTGATCCTGCAGCATCTCCAAGTCACTGGCAGACACACTGCACTCTCTGGTGGCGCAGCGAAAGCGGTCCTTTAAATGTCAGAGTTCTAGCCAATCAACAAGCATTTATGGAGCATGCTCAGTTGTATGCCACCAAAACTTGGTGTAGATTTGATGTAAAATTTGGTGCATCTCAAAGACCCTTACAATATTTGTAGTAAATCTACTCAAGTTCTCACTTTGTTTCATTCAGTTCTGTTGAGCTCTACTTACTGTTCATTTGACAGATTCTGTCCCTAATGCACTTTTCAACATAACATGGCTTTAAGGCTTGGCTCACATGGGACGGATTTCTTGCGGCATTCTTGCGGATGGCCACACTGAAATTCCACGAGAATTCCGCTGGAAAAGCGCAGCTTCAAAACTCCCAGCATTTTGCAGCGAATTTTGGAGCGGTTTCGCTGTCGGCATTCTGCTGCGGCTTTCTCTCCCCATACAGAGGAGTGAGGCTGCTGCAGAAACTAAAAAAGAATTGACATGCAGTGTCTGTTTTCCGTGCCACATGTCCGTTTTTCACACGGATTTGCAAAATCTCGTCCATTTTGCTGGTTAATCTCGTAATTAGGAGCCGCGTGCAGAATTGCCGTGCGGACAATCTGCACAACAAGGCCGTGGTAAATCCGTCTCATGTGAACCCAGCCTTAATGTAGAAATTCCAGGAAGAACACCTTTTCAGACAAGAAGATACAAGTTTTTGACTAGATGCAGCTGACTGACTGGATGTAATTCAGCCACAGACTGATTTTAATGCTGGGACTTCCTGCTGGGGTAGAGGAAAAATAAGCTTTATCATTCACAATTTTCACTCTGTGATATACTAGCAAAATAAAACCGAGCTCTTGTGCTTTTTTAAATCCAACTGAGCGCATTTCCTCATACACATTACAAGCATTGGGTATTTCTTTTCTGTTTAAAGGGTAGTTTTTGCATTTTCAAACATTTTAATTAAACAGGTTTTCCAAGAGAAAAACCATTAGTGACCTGTCCTCAGGATTGGTCACCAATTCACATCACTGGAAGAGAGCTGCACTACCAAAATGGGCCACTGCATTACGGATGGCGTTTTGACAGCTCCAGCTATCTGCAGCTCATTCTAATCAGCCAATCAGAAGGGGTCTTGATCAGCAGATCCCGCCAATATGCTGTTGCTGCTCTATGCTTAGGACCGGTTACCAATGATTTTTCTCCTAAAAAAAACCTTTAAATTTCCTTTAGAAAATACGAACTTTGCATCGATTTCCCTCCCTAATATACCCGTGTCTGCACTTTGAGAGGATGGCACACATTAAATATCCAAATTATTGTTAGGATAACTTTGTAAAATGATAATAGGAAAAAGAAGAAAGGGGAAATTTGTCAACGGGGGGGATTTTCGATGCTACTTTTCTGGCAGCTCCCCCCCCCCCTCTAGTTTATAATACAACTAATTTAACAATTTGTTGCATCTTTAAAGGAAGGAGTACTCATATTGATTTTAAACAAAATTTACTCAAACCCCTCCCCCTCTTCTAGACACTTTTGAAAAGCAGAGTGAGAGTTCTAATATCTGCTCTTTTTGGCACAAGTCAATAGTAACTTTGTCTACACTGATTTGCCCCCAAAAAGCACAACTTATACCAGAATTCTGGTGCAGTACAAATGGTAAATGCTCTCCAATGGCCTTCAAGGAATTTTATGAATCTCATAGAAGGGGGTTCTTTACTGTAAGAGCAGTGAGGCTGTGGAACTCTCTGCCTGAGGACGTGGTGATGGTGAACTTGATAAGGGAGTTAAGAGGGGCCTGGATGTATCTTTTGAGTGATACAATATTATATGTTTTAACCATTAATAAGTTCAGAAGGGTCGGCGATCCGGAGATTTTTTCCCTTAAATGGGGAAAATTGGCTTCTACCTCATGTATATCTCATGTCACCGCCACTCCTTCCAGATTGCATGCTGCTTTTCTCCTCCTCCTGCTTCTACTTGCACTCTGTGTGCCGCCCACAGGCTTGCTTAAAGGGCCAGCGTCCACAATCCTGGCTCTGCACTGGTTATATCAGGCATTCTCTCTCTCTGGCGGATATCTAAGCAGCCATTCCTTATTGTGACAAAGGCCTAGTATGTGTTCTTTTCACTTGCTCTGACTTCTGACTATTCTAGACTCTGTTCATTTCCACTTTGGTTATATTCCCTGGACTCTGTTTATTGCCTGCTGTCTGTCCTTACCGCTTGCTTGGACCTTGTTTCTACTATTTTGTGCTTCAGACCTGTACTAGGGCAGCGGCCATGCAACTGGGGCGATCTGTGGAGTAATGGCTTGGGGACCCCTCAGTAGAGACCATATCCCGTTTGAAGGCATCATGGGTGCTTCCTCAGCCCGAAGCCAAATCAATGTGTGGCAAGGTGGATCCACATCTGCCTATTTGACATTTTCCAACTTTTTCATGATTTTTGGATAAGTTGTCCCCAAAAAAGAAAAGCGAACTTCAGATTGCCTCCCTGATCCAGGATGACTAATTCTCTGCAAACTGTAAAGCCGACACTTCACAATTAAGGACGACTCTGAATATAAAAGCCATGAAATACTTGGATTATACAATCAAAGTCTTAGTGCGCGTACAATGCTTTATATTCTCACGTAGGTAGAGTCATCAGGATTGGAAATGGACGAAATTCATCTTTTTTTGCTGTTCATTTCCTGCTAAATCCCTTATAACCCCCGCTGGGTCACTTTCCAATTAAGATTGTTCTCTACAAAAGAGGCGAAAAGAGGGAAACAAGAAAACTCTTAACTAAAGAGTGAGAATAAAACCTGCCGGAGCGCGTTACGCAACAGCGGCCTTCTGGAAACTAGTGATAGAGATCAAAGTTTCTCCTTAGGTGTGTGGCACTTGGATCAGATGAGGAATGATGTAATGATAGAAGAGTCCATGCATGTTCTAAGGGGACAGCAGATAAGAAGCGCGTTTGATTGATTTGCCCCATTAATTAAGCTGATTACACCATAAGTTTCCTCCCAATACCAGTACAACGAGATTCAGTCACTCCTGGAAAGACGGAGCTGCATGTTCAGACCTATTGTAGGAATATCTTACAGGGAACCTGTCACGTCCTACAAGCACCATCACCTCAAGTATGGCGCTTATCGGACCGCGGAGTCCACGGATGGGCTATTTATTCTTACCCGTCTCCCCATTCCTGCGTGAGAGCTTGTTTTGTTACAGAATGGCCCGTGGTTTCTATTGGCACCAGTGATTTTAGAGCAAATACAACTCTTTGATCGCTTTTTATTACATTTTTTCTTGGAGATGGGGTGACCAAAAAACGCTAAATTCTGGTATTATGCAATTTTTTTTTTGTTCACCAAGCGAATAAATAATTGTTACTTTGATAGATTGGACTTTTATGGACGCGGCAAAACTTCTGTTTTATTTTGATATTTTTTTATTGGAAATGAAGGAAAAGAGTTTTTTTTAAACTTTTGCTTCCTTTTATTTTTTCTAATATTAAGGCCGGCTGCACACGGGCGGATTTGCATTGTGGAATCCAGAGCGAGCGTCCGCCTCCAAATATCATTCATAGCATGCTATGGAAAAGTGATTCTTCATGCACACGACGGGAAACCAATTGTGGTTTCCGCTTGCGGATAAAAAAATCGCAGCATGCTCCATTTTTGCATAGATGGCTTCCATTGGAAAATGGAAACCATCTAATCTGCGGCCCTTCTGAAATGTCAATGTCGCAGATTCCACGCCATTGTTAGGTGATGACGCGGGAGTTTAAAAGAAAAAATCTGTACCGTGCATGTCTGACAGCGAGCCGTACGGACCATCCGCGGTACAGATTGAAGAAAAGAAAAGCAGGTATGCGCAGACGCCGCTGCTGTGGGATTTCACATGCGGAATCTGACTGTCCGTCTGCAGCCCGCCTTAATAAAACTTTTTTTTTTACATTTTTTTTTAGTCCCCATAAGGACTTGGACTTGCGATCGTTTGATCCCTCATACAGTATAATGTAATACCATAGTATTACGTTATACCACGATTTGATAGGCGGTCTTATCAAGGCGTACCACAGGCACCATTCTAGTTAGTTGCGCTTAGCGGTGAAGAGCAGGATGCTGGTGTCTGATTGCAAGTCTCCCCGGATCCTACTGGGCAGATATTCCAGCAGATGGCCTTGGTCTGTGTTGGCACGAAGGAAAAAACTGCAGCAGTATTGCAGATAAGCTTGCCGCTCCCTCTCAGCAACCCCGGCTTGGGTGACCCTGCGGAGGGAAAGGCTGGACTTTTCTTCTGGTGAGCTGAACTACAGTTGATTGTCTATCAGAAGAGTTGGATGAGCAGAAAGACTTTATTGTTGCAACAGTTGACTTTCTGTTTAAGTAATTTACCCGGCATTGGACTTGTTACGACCCCGACTGAATAAAATGTTGACACCGCAATGTGGAAACTGCATCGAATGTTTTAACGCAGAGGCCCTGAGTAGTTATGCCACTTCCTCCCCGGTCCCATGTGGTCCCGGCTGGTCCCAGGATGCTACGGCACCTCAGGTAGGCCCTTCTCCTAGAGCCCGCTTCCTGAGTCCATCCCTGGACCTGAGCCCCACCGTACATACACTCCTATAGAGAACAGTATGAGTGACTGACTGAACAAAAGAGTCACTCTCATAGACCGAGCGCCAACTTCCCAGGGCTGAGAGGGAGAGAATGTGAGCCTGGTAAGTATAAAAAGTGCATCCCCAGGCTCTACATGCCCATCCTATGAGTACCATAAATTAGTTTATTGTGCTTATAGGACATGAAAGGTCCCTTTAAGTGCTCAACTAAGTCTGTTTTTAGGACTGCAACTCAGACTTATTCAAGAAAATCAGTTGTAATACCAAGCACAGCCTGTACACAAGAGTGGCACTGTTTCAGTAAAAACATCAAACCTTTTTTTATTAAAACCGTTGTCCAGCTTTTAACAATAGACTGTCTATCCTCAGGATAAGTCAGTAATAGTAGATAGGTGAATAGGGGAGGGTCCTGAGTGGCTGACCCCCACCAACAGCTGTTTGCCAGGCCAGTGTACTCATCCATGGGGCAGACAACTTCCTTCTATCTGTAGTGGTCAGGCTTGGTTCTGCAGGGGACGTTCCCATTGAAGTAAATGAAACATAGCCTGCAATACCATGACTGGCCACTGCAGTGAAAACGGAGCTGTCTGCTTCCAGCACACATCAGCTCCATGGAGAAGCGCAGTGGCTCAGTGAAAAGCTGATCAGTTGCCCACCAATCTACTATTGATGGCCTATCTATCCTGAGTAGAGGCCATCAGTGGTTAAAAGCTGAGTAACCCCTCTAGGCTCAGATCACCCCTATTGTTATGGGCTCTTAGGCTGTCTACATAAGTTGAAGTACTTTAGGGAATTTCACAATCCCATTGGTTTTGCTCCTTGAGGTTTTTATTGTTTCCTATGTTGCTATTTCTGTATGTTTGTGTTTCTAGTATTTCACATCATTGTTACATTTGGCCCTTCGGATATCTGCAGTTTACATGCTGCAGTCATGGACATCATCTGGACTTGGCGGTGTCTCTCCTGTCACTTGTGGCCTTTTATGCATATTTGTATTACTAATCTTACTGTCCGATGAACCACATTGGCACTGGATCTTAGTTTTAATTGCCAACTTGGTAAGGTGGGGGTGTGTGTCGGAAGAGGAGGGGGGCAAGGGGGGTGGATGGGGGTGGGGGTGTGTGTCGGGAGAGGAGGGGGGCGAGGGGGGGGGGTGGGAGTGGGGTGGGTGCAGGTATAGAAACCTTCAAAGGAGAGAAGTGTATCTGAGTGGGAATGATTCATTTGGAGTAGACTCCCACTTTCAACAAGCTTTCATGTGAAAAGTTGAGTAACTCTGGGAATACTTTACTGCTATTGTGCTGCGTTATTTCTTCCATACTCACCGTATGCATAGATACACATCAACTCTGATAGTTGCCCTTGGAAGCTGACAACACTTAAAGGGACCCTCCAGTTTTGGGACAAAATTCTGTCCTGGGACAGGAGGGGGGGGGGGGGGGGGTCTATTAGCTGCAGTTGTTCTTCTTTGTTGTCCCTCTGATCCGTCCGTTCCAGGTCCTGATTTCAGCCTTACAAAATGGCCGACACAATCTTCAGACTACCTGATCCCCCACAGTGCATTGGTAGTGTTGGACTACCAATGCCCTATGCCTGCTCTATGATTGGCCAGAGGTGATCACGTGATCAGCACTAGCCAAATGGAGAGCAGCGCACAGTGTGCATTAGGTAGTTAAAAAGCCAAATAATAGTCTGATACATCTTATAGAGAAAACTTCTCAGCCATCATCTCATTATCATCACAGGCAGGATTACACTGAGAGGAGACACCTGTATATAGCTAACACAGGATCCACCATTCACAATAGGTGATGTCACAGCTCACCTCCTCCCCCTCTCTGCACACTTCCCAGAGTACGCCTACAGCATTCTCCCATAGAAGTCAACGACTCCTTTCCAAACACCAATTCCCTACGGTCCATGTGGTTGCTGTAAAGCAAATCTCTGAACCGCTGTTGACACCACAGAGCAGGCGCTCGGGCAAGATGGCTGCTCCATAATCTAGAAAACAGAAAAAAAATTCTATCAGAAAAAAAAAAACAGATTAAAAAAAAATGTTTCAGTATCTGGCTTTAGTTAATAAGAGAAAATAGATGGGTGATACATTTCCCTTAAGTGAGCGCGGAGCAATTACAGCGAGTGGCGTTCGCCGTTCCTCCGGTAATGCATTTCCATCCAGCCCTTTTATCGGAGCATTATGCACTGAAAACCATAATTACTAACATAAATACGCCGGTTCCCACAGGAGTCGCCTGCGAGCAACACTTACTGCACTGATGAGCAGAATGTCGTAAAACCGCCGCACAATGCGCCCCTGTGCCACTCCATGACTAACAGGGGTTTGTTGTTGTTACTGGGTTTGGCTGCGCCGCAGTGTGGGAAGTGATGGGACACGCCTCAGCCTCATTAACACAAGATTATAATTGCCGGTTTCAGGGCGATCTGTTGTTTGGATGGTAATGAGGAAAACCTTTCCGAAAAATTTAGCATTTACAGATTACAAGAAAAACGGACGCTTGACTTATCCGTTTTTTGTGTTTTTTTTGGGGGGGGGGGGGCGGAGCAACGCGAGAGAATACGGAAATTACACGTAGGAATTAACAGTGAGCAGAAGTGAGGAAAAGTTCAGGCGACGCCAGTATGTAAGGGATGGTAACTGCGGGTGCTCTAAGAAACTTATCACGTGCGGCGCTTGAGGGGTGTCGCAATGGTGCGGCGCAGGTTCAGGATGGCGCAGCAGCCGATCGACGGAGGTGAAGGCTAGATTTTTGTTTTTAGTGAAAGAAAACGAACTTTATGGAACTAAAGGGCCCATTTGAAAATAATTGTATCAGGCTGGATTCACATGAGCGTAAGCATATTTGCGCGCACATCGGGGGTTGGGTATTCGCGCTCGCAACTGCATTTTTTTTACTGTACTTGTTGAGTGTGTAAAAAAAACCAAACAAACAAAAAAAACCCCCCTGCAACCACAGTCCCAACAATTGCGCAGGAAAAGAGAACATACTGAGTATTTTTTCTGTGATGGAATTGCGCACACAAAATATGCGCTTGTGGGCGAACCTACAGAAATCAACGGGTTCTTTTAACTGCATGCTGTGTGCGCAAATGTGTGGGCAAATCCGGTGGTGTGAAGCTGGCCTCAAACGTTTCAGGTAACATCGCTCTCAACCAATGGCAGTAGCTGCGTTGCGCTCATTCCCTGGCGGCCGTCATCTATGCGCTAATCATGGCCGTCGGCCCCTTCCCTCGGGCTTTGTTCACAGGAGCGATTTTTCTGCTCAGTCATGAAACCCCAAAAATCGGACCGAAATCAGATGGAAATAAAGGATATTATTGTAAACGCTTTTATTCACGCGCAATTTACGCAAACAAGTAATACGGCGCCCAATGCCACTGGTGGGCGAACGCTTCTGGGACTCAGACAAAATAACCATTTAAATCGAGGTTGTCCGCCGCACAAGTGACCGTGCCTCGCGGGCGCAAACATTCTAGTAACCTATTTGCTCATGTAAAGCCGCCCTTAGCGTGCCCACCCACTACCGGGTTTTTTTTCTCTGCGAATTCGCTGCGTTTTTTCCCCCTTAATGTCAATGGGACTTTCTCATGTTAAAATCGCAACACACAAAAAACACAATTTAGCGCCAAACTGCGTTTTTTTTTTTGTGTGTTGCGATTTTAACAATAGAAAGTCCCATTGACATTAAGGGGAAAAAAACGCAGCGAATTCGCAGCGAAAAAAAAAACTGTAGTGGGTGGGCACGCTAAGGCCACGGTCACACAGGGCGGATTCCCGATGGAAATCCCGCGGTTTGGCCGCAGCGAAAAACTGCAACATTTCCGTCGGGAGAACCGCTGCTTCAAATCCCGCAGCGGGCTTGAAGCGGCCTGGCGGCTCGCTCTTCTGCTGCGGCCGGCGCTCACATAGAGAAGAGCGCGGCCGCAGCGGGAAAAAAAAATGGACATGCTACGGTTGGCAAATCCGCGCCGCAGCGGCGGTTTCTGCCGGATTAGCCACAGCGGATTTGCTGTCCCGTGTGGACAAGATTTTTGAGAAATCTCATCCACATGGCTGGCTAATCCCGGGATTAGCGGCCGCATGTGGATTTGCCGCGGCAAAATTCCACACGGAATTTCCGCGACAAATCCACCCCTTGCGAACCCAGCCTAAGGCTGTCTTTATGGCCCATAGCAACCAATCACAGTGAGGCTTCCACTTTGGCAGAGCAGTTTAGCCAACGTTACTGTGAACGCTGTGTAAACTAAATCCATCAGAAATGCCGCAATTGCATTTTTTTTCATTTCTCCCCATTTAAAAGTTTTTCAAAGTTTTTTTTTTTCTTTCCCCCATGCATTATACAGTATATTAAATGATAGTCTAACACAATACACTATTATGGTTCTTGGAAGGGGGCTGTGCGTGTGGGGGGGAGGCAGGGAGCTTCCGCCTACTTGTTGTTCACATGAATGTGTTTGTGTTGCGTGTAAACTTTGCGCTCGCAATATGCAGTGAATAAAACCTATTGATTTCAATGGGTTCGGTCACATGTGCTTTTTTTGCGCGTGTATTTCGGTTGCACAAAAAAACTCTATTTTTGTGTGTATTGCATAGGAAAATAGCACATGTTAAACTACCCACCATCGCGCAAATGTGCAGTGCAGATGCACGGGTAACCATCCTCCCCCGCGTGGAGCCGGTCATAGGCTAATACTGCAGAGCTTTACTTTTTGCCTTTTTAGCTTTCAATCAATAGGAGCCCAAATGAGCAAACAAAGATTACAGCGAGGTTCTCCATGACTGCCAGCGATTCACGGGAAGGTAAAACTTGTGAAACATTTCAACTCCATTTCTGGCGCGGGGATCGGGGAAACAACGAGCCGGCTCACAGGAGACGATAACCAGAAAGGGAATCACATTTTACTCTAAACCAACAAAAGCTCTGAGAACGTCGCAGACGACGGCGCCAAAGATGTCATTGTGTTATTAGTGCAAACATGAAAGTCCAAACGTGCGCCATACTTATTTACGTGCTGTAAAAATTATCCGTCCGAATACCAAGAGCTTAAAGGGGTTTTCCAGAACTTTACTATCTACGAGCAATCCTCGGAATACGGTCTGCCATGAGAGCTGGCCCAGTGATCGGCTGATCGGCAGGGATCCCAAGTGGTGGACTCCTGACGATCAACCATTACTGATAGTTATGTCCTGGACCCGCCCTTAAAGGGTTATTCCTGTCTAAGCCCTTTATGATATATCCACAGGATATGCCATAAAAGTCTGATAGCTGTGGAAATCACCGGATCTGCACGTCTCGAATCTGATCTCATCCATTCCCGGACCACTTGCATGTGGGAGTTAGAGAAACAACCAAGTAGGCTGCTTTATATTGTTTCCATAACTCCTATAGAAGTCTAAAATACTGGAAACCTTGATGGAAGATTGATACACGGCCAAACACAGGGTTTTTACAGGTGGGGGCTACATAAAATTAAACAATGCCTCTTACCCTGCCCATTTAGCAATAGTGTCCCATCTGTAGCCCTGCTTAGTTATAGTGCGTCCTCTGTGACCCCACTTAGTTATAGTGCACCCTCTGTGACCCCACTTAGTAGTGTCTCTTGTTTGGCCCCACTTAGTCATAGTGCGCCCTATGTAGATCCATCTATAGTGTCCTCTCTGTAGCCTCACTTAGTAGTGTCTCTTCCATGATCTCCCTTATTAATAGTTCCTCCTCTGTCCTCACCTAATTATAATTCTTCTTCTGTGTTCCCACTTAGTTATATTGCCCCCACTGTGGCACTACTTAGTGGTGTCTCTTATGTGGTCCCACTTAGATACAGTGCCCACTCTGTGGCTCAACCTATAGTGCCCCCTCTGTGGCCCCACTTAGTAATAAGCCATCCTCTAGGTCCCAACTTGGTTATAGTGCCCACTCTATGGACTCATTTAGTTATAGTGCCCACTCTGTGGCCTCATTTAGTTAGAGTGCCCACTCTGTGGCCTCAGTTAGAGTGCCCACTCTGTGGCCTCAGTTAGAGTGCCCACTCTGTGGCCTCAGTTAGAGTGCCCACTCTGTGGCCTCAGTTAGAGTGCCCACTCTGTGGCCTCATTTAGTTAGAGTGCCCACTCTGTGGCCTCAGTTAGAGTGCCCACTCTGTGGCCTCATTTAGTTAGAGTGCCCACTCTGTGGCCTCATTTAGTTAGAGTGCCCACTCTGTGGCCTCATTTAGTTAGAGTGCCCACTCTGTGGCCTCATTTAGTTAGAGTGCCCACTCTGTGGCCTCATTTAGTTAGAGTGCCCACTCTGTGGCCTCATTTAGTTAGAGTGCCCACTCTGTGGCCCAACTTGGTTGTAGTGTCTTCAACTTTCTGTCTCTCCACTTAGGGTCCCAGTCTGTCTCCCCACTTAGTTATATTACCTCCTCTGTCTTTATACTTAGTAATAGTGTCCCCCCTTTCTCACCATTTAGTTATAGGGCCACATCTATGGCTCCACTTACTATTAAGACCAGAGCTCTCTAGGTCCTACTTTGGTTATAGTGTCCACTCTGTGGCCTCATTAATAGTTCCCAACTCTGTGGCCCCCTTTGTCATATTGCCCCTCTGTAACCCAACTTGGTTGTAGTGTCCTTCTGTCTCTCGTCTTGGACTATCCCCCTGTCTCTTCAGTTAGAGTGGTCCCTCTGTGTCTCCATTTGGGGTCCCCATCTGTCTCCCCACTTAGTTATAGTGTGTCCTCAGTCTTTATACTTAGTAATAGTGCCCCTCTGTCTCACCATTTAGTTATAGTACCACATCTGTGGCCCCACTTAGTAACAGTGCCCCTCTGTGGCCCCACTTAGTAACAGTCACCCTTGCAGTCACAGATCCAGCAGCGGCCCAATTGTCCTCACATATTGCTACCAGATGCTGCACCTTCTGCACAGGACATAATCCAATTCCACCCCCTTTCCTACTCAATGTGTCCAGAGAACAGGGGAGGGGAAACTGTCGGATTATTCTGTATACCTAGCATACGACATCCGGCAGCCATGTATAAGGAAAGCATTTGTGCTGCGGCTGGCTGTCTTAAAGGGACCACTAGTCTTTGCAGGTGGCATTTATGGTTTACTGGGCAACTGGAACCACATCCAAGTACCGCGAGTTACCTAATGCAGTGACAGTAAGTGACTAGTAGATTGTGGTTATTACAGCAGGACTGGGTAAAATAAAGCATAATGATAGCCATATGAAAACTTTGTGTTGCTCTCATCACATATCTAAATTGACTTGGCTGTGAAGATACTAGTTAATGACCTAGTTACCATGGTATCTCTTGTACTTCAGGTTGTGACCCACATATGGAGGTGTGAGAAAACAGTGGGAGCAATGCTGCTGACAGCTTCCGAATAATCTCCCTGTATTACACATAAGAGGAGACTCATTGTTCAGTGTCCTTATCTAATTTGTACATTCTTGTTAAAGAATGTAAGCAATGCGTGTGCAAGAGTGATCAAAAACTACATGAAGTTCCTTAAAGACATAATATCACCTTTATCTATGTTGGATTATAGGGAACTTTGGACCCCCTCTATGACCCAGAATGGAGAGCAGCTCCCATTCTGGCAGACCTTCTGCTGTACTGTAATACTATATCTCCTCTGCAGGGCAAATGTGCAACTGCCCGCGGCCCCTTGCCGAATCGGCTGATTGCAGGTAAAGGAGGGGTGTGTGCCAAGAGTGAGATCCAGGGTGATCAGCGGTTCATTCCAGGTACTGCATTGGGGGAGGAGTTTTTGCATCTTGGCAAACCCCTTTAAGTGTCATGTTTAAATGGATCCATTGATATCTATGGGGAGCAGACCTCTCGAGCTCAGTGAGCACATAGGTATCCATTATTATTTTTTTTGGGGTGGAGAAATAGTACCGCACATTGCCTTATTGACCCACTGCAAAAGAATGTATCTTAAATGCCAAACCCTACCCAAAAAATAAAGTTACCTAGTTTTTCTTAGGGGAGTTGGGGAGCCCATCACAAGGGTTGCAGTTGTGATTGAGCTCCTAAGTCAAGCGGCCTATAGGCCCCCTTCACCACTGTGTTAGTAAGAATTACCATCATTGGCCCTCCTGCCCAATTCCGCTCCACTCTAGCAACCAGTAATGAGGACGGAATTCCTCATTCACGCTGATGCTGCTGGCCGCGCAGCCTGACTCCTCCCACAGCTCATACCGTACTAAGCAGGACACTAGGGGGAGCAGTTGGGTTGCTGAGGCAGGCATCAGCATTCTACATGAATGAGGAAGTCTGTCCTGACTATTGGCTGGCATGGAGCTCAGTTGTGGCTATGCTGAGTTACTATAGGTGCACTACAGCTACACTGGATACAAAAAGTCTACTTCCAAAACTAGTTTGTAAAGTCCAGCACCAATTTGATGCCCATCAGAACTGTTTTTAAAGATGCCATAATAAAGTGAAGTCTTTCTTCACTAAGTCGGTGCTGCAGTTTACAGACTTATTTGGAAGTCTCCTCTCCTGTCTGTCCACCAGAGCTTCTGTGCGCCCTTCAAGACTGCATTCAGCTGGAACACATTGGGAATTGATCCAGGACTGGGTGAGCTGACTTACTGCTATTTGTATAAAAAGTCTACACACCCCTGGGTAGAATGCCAGGTTTTTGACATGTTAAAAAAAGATGAATCATTTCAGATTTATGTCCACCTAAAATGTAAAAGGAAAACTAAAATAGCGTGGTTACATAAATCTGCACACCCTAAAACGAATACGTTATCATTATGACACCATTCAGTGTTTTTGGGTAGGTGTCTATCAGCATGGCACATCTTCACTTGGTAGTCTGCCAATCTTCCATTTAAAAGCGCTCCAAATCTGTCAGATTGCAAGGGCATTTCGTGTGTGGCGCCCTCTTCAGGCCACCCACAGATCGTCAATCGGATTCAGGCTTGGGCTTTAAATGGGCTATTACAAAACTCTGATCTTCTTCTGGTAAAGTGTTACGATCATGTGGGCTAATAATCACAGGGCCCACACGATCGTGACCGAAGGATGGATACGCACGGGTTTCAGACAACTTGCCCTGTGCTACAGGGAGGATGACATGGCCCTACCTGAGCGGGGACATCGCCCTGATAAAGGGCGGCCCAGCGGTCTTCGGGACTGGGCCCTAGCTGCTCCTAGGAACCACGCCACCAGAACAGGACTCATACACATGCCACATGACAGGGACAGAACAACCGGACACCCAGAGCAGAAAACACAGCATACGGCAGCCAAAATGCAACCACTAATCACAGATAGTAAGCTGAATATAAATACTAGGTATTAGTTGACATTTTGTTCAAAACATGTAAGCTAGCGGGCCACTTCACAGCTCCTGGCTATACCGCTATTCCCTACACTAACCAGGAGTCCAGCAGCACAGAACACACAGAACAGGACAGCACTACCGGCACAGACTCTACCAGCAACAACATATAGTGAAAATCACACGGACTCCACCCAGAGCTCACATGCACACAGATGAAACTCCACAGCAAGCCTATGTGTCCTCATACAGGGGGGATAGACAGTCAGCCACCGTGCTGACATAGGGAACTGTGTCAGGGATCCACCAACTGACACACAAAGCAAGACTTAAGACGTTTGGAGGCTGCGCCTGTCAAGGGAAGGGAAAAGGGGTGCTGCATGTGCTGCAGACAAGGACTACAGGTGTCCAAACCATCTTTCGGGAAGCAGAGAGACTCAACAGACCTACATGCAAACACAGATCAGAGTTGGAACAAACCAGATACATCCAAACAGTACCAGACCAGCCTCAACTACTGAGGGGAGCTGTTTTTTTATGTGCTGCAGACTAAAGGGGATTGGCTGCTGGAGAATACCACACCCAGCTAGCTCAATTAACCCTCACCTGTGGAGCAGTGCTGCTAAGAACCTTAGCACTACAGATCCCAGCAACACACGTAACATGAAGCCATTCTTTTATTGATTTAGCAGTATGCTTTGGGTTGTTATAGATCTGAAAGGTGAAATTCATCTTCACCTTTTTAGCAGGTTTTGTGCCCAAAAAGACTGATATTTGCAACTGTTCATAATTAACTCCACCTTGAGTAATCTCTTGGTGAGTCAATGGGTATCAAAGCCTCAACAACCAGGTATGCCTAATTTTCTGTATGGTGCACCAGAGAAGAACACAACATGGAGTAATTAAGGGTTATTCCAGAGCCCTTCACAAAGAAAAAGCTCATTCACCAGAGTTTTAAATTACAAAAAACTAGAACAAAGGAGTTTATAATAGACGTATCACAAGCGTACAACACCCTACATTACACCTCTGTGGTGTTAACAAGAACTAATCATTACAACAAGTTTGATAATACATAATCTAATCAGATAATAATGTATGCAAGCGTCAGAAGTACAAAAAGTTGTATATAATGACTATATATGTACTCCGGGAAAGGCTCATACCCCTCCTGCTTCCCAAGGAGACAGATGTGTCTACGAACTTCGCATGAAGATGTATTAACTCCTTAACTAACAAGTGTAACACAGAGATCATCTTAATACTTTCACACCTTCCCCTGTTTTGATTACACTTGTATTCCCAAACTAGATATATCCCATGGGCTAGTCCCACAGGGAAGACTTCTGTGCTTCACCTTCCTGAAGCTAGCCTCCAAAGAGGACTTGTCTTTACTCTGTTCTCCAATTTGAGGAACTCCTCTGGGTTCGGAAAACCTTGATCACTGGATGAGGCAGATTGTAGTTGTGACACGAGTGAGCATCCTCACATGGGCGTACCCTAGGGCGCACAACTTTGGTAACTCATTTGATTTGTTTCTTACACATTGTAAGCAAATAAGGTCTACAAACCATTAGGCTGGGTTCACACGGGACTGAAAGCCCGTAGAAATTTCATGGAATGACTGCACAGAAAAAAACGTGAGATTTCCGCCAGATAAGCGCAGCTTCAGAACCCGCGTCCTTTAGCCTTGCATTTTGAAGCTGTTTCTCTGCCTGCATTCTGCTGCGGCCATCTATCCCCATAGAGAGGAGAGAGGCCGCTGCGGAAACAGAGAAAGAATTGACATGCGTCTTTGATTTCTGCACCGCATGTCAATTTCAGCGCGGCTTGGCCACCAGTGTGTGGACGAGATTTTTGCAAATCTCGTCCGCTTTGCTGGCTAATCCTGGGATTAAAAACGCGGGTGGAATTTCCGTGCAGAAAGTCCGAACAAACATTCCGTGGCGATTGCGCCCCGTGTGAACCCAGCCTATAGATTCTAAATGCAACATAAACAGCTAAGAATAGCAATAATATTTGGAATCAAGCTTGATCTATACCCAACACAGCAGAAATCTGGTCATCTTCAGCGGGTTCTACTAATTCGCTCCACATTTGCTTGAGCATTTGATAGAATTCAGAAAAACAGCATAAATGCAGATATTTTAATATCATTTTTTCGTCTTATTGTGATAAATGGCGCAGTCCTTGTGCAATCATTCCTCCAGCTGCATCTGACTAGTAAGGGTAGACCTAATGATCGTCATCCTCCGGTGAGTGAGAATAAAGGGCTTATAGCTGTCCATTGAAAAGACTGCTTTGCTCCATAAGACTGCCATATCAGACACGCTCTCGGACAGTCTTAGGGCTCTTTCACACGAGCCTATATCGGCTTGCCGTTTTCACGGTCGTCCGATATACGCTATGATCTGATGCATTGGATTCCAATGCATCAGATCACATGGCCGTATTCCTGCAATGTAAAAACGCCTGGCCGGCCAATATAGCAATGAGCATTTTTACGTTAGGCCCAAAAGATAGTCCTGGAACTATCTTTTGGGCTGGAATACGTCGGCGGCTGCATGGGCTCCTATGGGAGCCCATGGCAGCTGTTGCAGGTGGAAGGGAATTTAGCAGCTTGGCTGCTAAACACCCTCCCTCTGCTTTTTTCCTCCCATGCAGGCTCACCATTCTTCTTCCCACTGCAGGCTATCTGAAATGGGACGGGGCAGGGCGGAGCGGAGCTAAACATCGGCCCATCCTGCCTCTCCCCATTGCTGGCTGTGGACAAGGGGCGGGATGTGGGCAGAGCTAAGCCCTCTCTCCGCCCCTTGTCCATAGCCATCGATGGAAGGAGGTGGGAAGGGTTGGTGCTTAGCTCTGTCCCGCCCCCTCCCATTGCAAAGAATGAGCGGGGAGGAGAAAAATGGTGAGCCTGCAATGGGGAGGGAGGAAAAAGCGGCGACGGCATGGTAGTCTTGGCACATATGCGCAGCGACCCATGCCGTCTGAACAGGCACACAAATGTTTGATTTGTGCGCCCGTTCACCAATTTTATCTCTCCCAACATAGCGTATATAGGCCGGTCGTGAAAACTAAGACTGCTAAGGCTATCATGCCATCCCCATGGGGTGGTTTGATAGACTGCCTGTCAGCTTGCAGTATGATGTAATTTCTGTAGCATTACATCATACTGCAGGAGCGATTAAAGCATCGCTAGTTGTGGTCTCCTAGGGGGACTAAAAAAAAAGAGTAAAAATAAGATCAATAAAGTTTTGCTAACTGTGAAAAAAAAGTTTAAATCCAACCCCCTTTTGCCATATGTAAAATAAAAAAACCTAAATAATAAAACAAAAATACATACAGTGATCCCTGGTCTATAGTTGGGGTTGCGTTCCAGAGACCTCCACAATACATAAAAATCAGCGAAATAGCGGCGTTATACTTACACTAATGAATCTGTCAGGTGAACTGCCAAACAATCACAAAAGTGAACAAACAGACTGATGCTGTGATCAGTGAGCCAATCAGTGCCCAGGATACAGAACACATTCCATCAGCCAATAGTGTGCCCTGTACAATCTCGCGCTGGCAAGCGCTAGTGGCGTATTGTATTTCCTGTATGTACAGCAAAATTCCACAATATAGCAAAAAACTCTACGAAAACAGAATTAAATATGGTCTATCTAAAATCTGCGATGCACTGAAGCCGCAATCATTGACCGCGAAATAGCGAGGGTTCACTGTATTGGGTATCACTGCGTCTATAAACGTCCGATCTATCAAAGTAGAACATTATTTACATCTCACGGTGAACGTCGTCTGAAAGAAATAAAAAACCCAGAAATGCACTTTTTCGGTCACCCTGTCTCCCAGAAAAATGCAATAAAAAGTGATCAAAAAGTCGTATGTATTCCGAAATGCTGCCAACGTAAACTACAGGACGTTTCACAAAAAATGAGCCCTGGCACAAGTATGTCGATGATAAAATAAAATTTATTGTGTGCAGAAGATGCAGCAGAAAATAATTTAAAAAAATTAAAGGCCTTTGAAAAAAATAAAAGTAGTACAGCAAAAAAAAAAACTATATAAGTTTGGTATCGTAGTAATCGTACTGACCCATAGAATAAAGTCATCATGTCATTTTTTGTTGTAGTATGTTACATTAAATAGCACCATTGAAAAATACAATTCGTCCCACAAAAAACAATCCCTCGTACAGCGACGTCGATGGTTAAATAAAGGAGTTACGATTTTTTTAAAAAGGGGGAGGAAAAAACAAAAATGGGGGAAAAAAAGCAGCGTCATCAAGGGGTTAATGGCAGTTGTGGTTTTTACAGACATTCTGCTTACACCCTCTTCTTGCACCCACAACATCTCCTAAGGCCTCCTTCCCACGAGCGTGACGGGCTCCGCAGCGTAATATTCCGCTGTGAAGCCCGTCACGGCGCCCCCCAGAGCCCCTATACTTACCTGCGGGAGATAGCGTGAAATCGCTTCCCCGCCCACCACCGCCGCGTCACCGCTCGTCACCGCTCGTCACCGCCCACCGCTCTCGCGTCACCAGCCGTGTCACGTGACGCGGCCGGACCGCGTCATTTGGCGTCATATGACGCTCGGCGGTGGGCGGGAAAGCGTTTTTTCACGCTATCTCCCGCTGGTTACAGCGGGAGATAGCGTGAATGGACGGCTTCCATTGACTGCAATGGAAGCCGTCAGTGCGTACAGCCCGTCCTCACCCGCAGAAAATAGAGCATGCTGCGGGTGAGGACGGGAGAAATCGCGGTGCGTAATTCCGCGGTGGAATTACGCATCGTGAGCATGGAGCTATTAGGTTCAATAGAACCTAATAGCTGCGTGCAACGCAGCGGATTTTCGCCGCGAATTACGCGGCGGAAATCCGTTCGTGGGAAGGAGGCCTAATAGTGAGATTAAATGTTATAGTGATTCTAAGAAACACTTCCCCGAAGTCTTTTAACCCATTAGGCTGCTTGCACACAGCAGAGATGGATTCCTCATGCGGAATCTGGCCCTGGCAGCTGCGGTGTCCGCGCTTACCTGTCCCTTCGCTTCTTCATCTGTACTGTGGATGGACTCGGCGGCTCCCTGTTGGTCATGCGCAGTACGCACAGAATCCGCACAAAAATGGAGCGTGCTGCAAGTTTTACTACACTTGTGGAAACCGCAATTACTTTCCGCAAGTATGCAGGAAAAAACGTTTTCCCATAGCATGCTACGGACGCTAATTGCTGCGGGTCCGCGGTGTGGACTACATACACACTTGTGCAAAAAAGGATCCATGTTACGTCTGAAAGATGTTTTTTCCATCTGCGCGGCCTCTGTATTCGGTCTGTGTCTGTTTTTTTTTTTTTTCTGTACGCCATCCGTTTTTTACATCTGCCAAAAAAAGAGAAACTGGCCCAATTTTATTTTTTTCATCACACGGAGCCAACACATGGACTGTACGTGGATGGCATCCGTGTGCTGCCTGTATACTTCCAATCCCCATTGACTTGAATGGGTGAGTCTCGTCTGTAAGACGGATCAGAATAGCGCATGCGATGAGTTTTTTCGCGCAGTCCGTGGCTGTATAATAAAGCTCCTTAGTGCTTGTTGCCACAATAAATAATACCGCTCAGTACGTGGTCCGTGTGTTTTTAGAGGGGCTACAAACGGAGAAAAAATGCAGTTGCATACCTTAGTGCAAGAGCAACCAGGGCAAAGGGATTTTCTTTAGTGGTCTCTGAAGCCGCCCCTCAGATCTAACAGTGTATCGGCTTTGTCTGCAGTTACAGTTCTTACTATATTGTCACTTGCGTCAATTATATTTAGAAATGTGAGTTTCCTCTCAAGAACAAATGTGGGAAAGCGAAAAGAATCTGCTTGAATTATTGCTTCCTTTGGGTGTTGCTTGTATTCTGCACATGTTAATCCGGTTGGATATTGTTTGGTTTCTTGCCGTTCATCCAGCGGTGGGGTTTTGAGTGTCAGGATAGACTTCTTTAACTATCTGGAAGCAGCCACTTACATTCCATACATTCATTTGTGTCGCCCCTTCCCATCCCAACATTTTCTAACATCTGAAGCACTATTCTTTGCGCCAAACATACCAATGTCCCGATGTGAACGGTAACATGACTTCTGCTATCCCGGGCAAGTCTGCGGTGACGTCAGCAGCACCCTGGACCACGTGATGTGCCGGGCGCTAGCATGCAGCACTGGACACTGAAGGTGTAACGTCTCCCTCTGGTGCCAGCATTGATAGGCTGGCAGGGTTGTCTTTTACCAGGCAGCCTATCAGTGGTTGATGTGGGATATATAAACCGGACCCTTAAGGGCGCTGCTTATACTATTTGTATGCTGATCACGTGCTGTGCCAGAAAGCTTGGAATTTAAAGTATCCACTATTCTAGTACTTGGGTTCTAGGGTTAAGTTAGATCATTTCTTCAGGTTTGTTAGGTTCAGAGGTTGAGGGTTCAGTGTTATTGTTGCCAGTTAGTCTCGGACTGGTCACTGGTATCTTTTTTTTTTTTGTATGGGGTCGCCCTGTTCACAGTGGGTGCTCCGCTTGAGTGAGTGGTCCAGTTGGGGTGGATGTGGCCAACACGCCTGTAAGTTCTCCTTTGCTAGTACTGATATATCTCTATTATTGGTTACTGATTAAATTCCGTCTGTTTCTCTGTGACTTGTCACCTCCAGTTGTGCAAATCCTTTGAACCAGGTGTGACAAACAAACTCCTGATGGAAACCTGATCGTCCCTGCTATAAGTCAATGGGATCGATAAGGGTTCATGGGGATTCATTTGGAAATAGATTTAGTATGGCTGTTATGGCTCCATTATGACTCCATGCAATGATGCTAGTGTGAACAGAGCATTAAAGAGGGTGTGCCAAGTTACAAAGCTTTCTGATTGATAAGGGTGGCCAGAGGCGTAACTTGAAGCTCTTGGACCCCGATGCAAAACCTGTAACAGGGCCCCCAACTATAATGCTTTATTCATAGTACTGGGCTCCCTATATGGAGAAGAGAGGCCTTATGGGCCCCCTAAGGGTCCTGGGCCCGGGTGCAACCGCATTCCCTGCATCCCTTATAGTTATGTCCCTGGGTCATCCTGAGATTTGAGGTCTGATCAGTTCCAAAATGAATGGAGCGGAAATTGCCTAGGTGTGCTGCTCCCCCATTCATTGCAATAACAGCCCCGGAGATTACTGGGTTCACGCACATTAGCAATCTCCAGCATTTGTTATTGAAGTGAATGGACCAGCAGTGCGCCTGCGTGACCTCTGCTTCATTCACTCGGGAACTGACCAGACCCTCATTCTCAGGATTGGGGGGGGGGGCTCAACAGTCAGATACCCATCAATCCTAAAGCTATTTCCTATCCTGTGGATAGCGGATAACTTTGTAACTTGGTGCATACCCTCTGAAAAATAGATATCTGCATAAAAAGTCGAGTGATGCATTATACAATATAACTGTAGAACTGTATGTAAGCAGCTGCTGCGGATTATGGTGCCATGTAATGAAGTGTCAGAGATGTAACTTGTAGCTGTGAAGTCCTAATGCAAAATCTGTAACAGGGGTGCACAATTATAATGCTTTATGTATAGCACTGTTCTGCACAGATGGGGGAAAAAAGTCCACAGGGGCCCTTTAAGGCTCCAGAGCCCGGTGGGACCACAATCTATGCACCCACTATAGTTGTGCCTCTGTTAGTGTTTGTGTTGGCATTATGACATCACATATCTGACAGCCTATAAGCAGCAGATGACTGTGATGATGTTACAGAATTATCTGACCATTGCCTATGACATCACATTGTGTGTAGTATGTAAGCAGCTGATGAATATGGCGTCATAGACCATAACTATTCCCTGGACATTATTATGACACCATGTAAGTAACATTCTGTGGCATATGTGATTACATGTCAGCTGATAGATCATTATGATGTCATGGAATCAGGGGTGTAACTATAGGGGATGCGGTTGCACCCGGACCAATGAGCCTTAGGGGGCCCATAAGGCCTCTCTTCTCCATAGAGGGAGCCCAGTACTATGAATAAAGCATTATAGTTGGGGGCCCTGGTACAGGTTTTGCATTGGGGCCCAGAAGCTTCAAGTTACCCCTCTGTGTAAGTGACCTTTGCTAGAACATTATGACCGCACATATTATATGATGGTTCTCAGAAGGTTATGAAATCGCATGTGTAAGGCTATGTTCACACTGTGGGATTGCACTGGAATTTTCTGTGGCGAATTCCGTAAATAAAAAAAAAGTCAAAACCTGCAGATTTCTGGCATGTTTCTTGGTCAATGGGCAAAATCCACATGCGGAATTCCAACATGGAAATAAGCGATTCTACATCAAGTCATTGTTCCAAGGCTTGTATAAAGAGTCTAACTTTGGCTTGAAGGAATGCTGCCTTCCAATAGGTGGCACTGTGGAGGTATTATTCCATCTCCCTTATTTGCATATTACCCAGAGGAGCATGAGTGGCCTTTTGAGCCTCCTCACTCACGGTCTAGGTGCTCTCCCTAAGGAGAAAAGATAGCGTTTCTGACCTACATGAAGAAGTGACATGTTTTCCATGTTGGAATTCTGCACACTGATTTTTGCCCATTGATAGGACAAATTTGATGCTGTTTGGAGAGGTGAAATTTGCTGCTTTAAATTCTGCCTCGATTCTGCCGTGTGCACATAACCTAATGGCATCTAAGCCGCTGATTGGGACTAGTGAGGAGCAAACTTTTCAAAAGTTAATTTTGGCCGGTTTGTTGAATTTCGCCAAAAAGTTTCATTCAATTCGAGCCAGAACTTCACCAATAACCTTCAGACTGGTGTAAGACACTGAAGAAGAGTTAGAAAAAGGCTCTGCCTAGACAAACTGCCCGGGGTTCGAATTCGTGCTCAACCAAACTTTTAGCAAAGTTCGACCCAAAACGGGGCTCTACTGGTTTGGTTGACTGAACACTAACTGTGACATCACAAAATCATTTAAGTCCCACTATATGCCTTCTAGTAACGAGTTTGTAGCACGTGATCTTATGATGTCATAGACATTATGACATTGCGGATGGGACCGAATTGTATGACCTTGGCCAGGACTTTATGACATAAGACACATTCTGAGTGCATGGAGTCTGCAAGTATTTAATAGCATGAATATCGCCACAGATTGCGTTATGCTTGAACTACAAAGTCCCAGCGGAATGCAGCCTTGTGGCGGTCTGAACGGAGGCTAAAAAAAGCCGTCTATGCACCACATACAGTCTTATTTAGTCCTCTGCAAAATTCATAAATACCCTTTGGCGCGGCGCCCGCATCCTGTTACTATCCTCTATCTCATATTGAAAGACCTTGACAGACTTTACGATGAGAGCTGAGAGTTCTGTACGCTTGCAAAATAGAGAAAATGGAAGCAGGGAAGGTCGCAGAATAGTCACATGTGGAGAGGGGAGTTCTGGGAAACTACAGAAGAGAATTTCCTATATTGAATTACAATATTTGCCCAAACATTCGCTCCCACATTTACTGACTTCAGCCTCCGTTTACTTTAGTCACTTGTAGTTTCTAATCGTTTATTCTTGCAGTAGAAGAAATTTGAACCAATTTCATGTTTGTTTATACACAGCAGTCAATCTGAGCAACAAACCTGCAGTGTAAAGCATAGTGACAGAATGTGGGCTTGGGACTACTTCTGTATGCCAAGAGACAATGCAGGGAGCGGCAGTCACTCTACATATATCTGTCATAATTGGTGTTGAGTCAATCGAAGCAGTCGAATCCTGCAACAGGTCCAACTTTGCTAAAAGTTTGGTGTGAATCCAAACCCTGGGCGGCTCATCTCAGCCAAAACACTAACATTTCTCCTTCTCCTATTCTTCATACTCCTCCTTTTCTTTTCTCCTCTTCTTCTTTCTCTTCTATTTCTTCATTCTTCTCCTCTTTCTCTTCTTCTTACTCTTCTTCCTCCCTTTGTCTTCGCCTTCTTATTCTTCTTCCTCCTCCTCTTCCACCTTTGTTTCTCCATTCTCTTCCTCTTTCTCTTCTTATTACTCCCCCTTCATCTTCCCCCTATTCTTCTTCATTTTCCTCTTCTCCCTCCTCCTATTCTTCTTCTTCCTCCTTCATAATAATAAATGTGGCGCAGTGCTTTCTATAGATGAAAAGTCAAATTGGAACCAGCGCTGGAGCTAGAAGCGTATTGTGAAAGTAGCCTTATTATGTTTTCTTATGACGTCACCACCAAACCTTAATAAACTATAGCGATACATTATATGTACCCCAAACATTATTATGGTTAAGCAATACACTACATGTCACTGAGGGGTGATGATGATATTTTTGTTACTGAAGGCTGAGGATGATGATATTGGCGTCACTGAGGGCTGATGGTGGTTATGATAATATTGCTGTTACTTAGAGCTGATGATGATGGTGATGATAATATTGGCGTTACTGAGGGATGATGGTAATGCTATTGCTGTTACTCAGGGCTGCTGCTGATATTGGTGTTACTGAGGAATGATGATGATGATGATATTTTTGTTACTGAGAGCTGAGGATGATGGTGGTGGTGATGATATTGGCGTTGCTGAGAGCTGAGGATGATGGTGGTGGTGATGATATTGGTGTTGCTGAGAGCTGAGGATGATGGTGGTGGTGATGATATTGGTGTTGCTGAGAGCTGAGGATTATTATGATGATATTGGCATCACTGAGAGCTTATGATGGTGATGATGTTATTGGTGTTACTGAGGGGAGAGGATGATGATGATTTGGGCATTGCTGAGGTCTAATGGTCAGAAACGCTCTTTTCTCCTTAGGGAGAGCAACTACCTATATACTATAAACTAAGTGAGGAGACTCAAATGGCCACGCACGCTCCTCTGGGTAATATGCAAATAAGGGAGATGGAATAAATCCTCCACAGCGCCACCTATTGAAAGGCAGCATTCCTTCGAGTCAAAGTGGGACTTATGGTGAGGTCTAATGGTGATATTGGTGTTACTGAAGGATGATGATGATGATGATTATTATGATATTGGTGTTACTGAAGGATGATGATGATGATTATTATGATATTGGTGTTACTGAAGGATGATGATGATGATTATTATGATATTGGTGTTACTGAAGGATGATGATGATGATGATTATGATATTGGTGTTACTGAAGGATGATGATGATGATTATTATGATATTGGTGTTACTGAAGGATGATGATGATGATGATTATTATGATATTGGTGTTACTGAAGGATGATGATGATGATGATTATTATGATATTGGTGTTACTGAAGGATGATGATGATGATTATTATGATATTGGTGTTACTGAAGGATGATGATGATGATTATTATGATATTGGTGTTACTGAAGGATGATGATGATGATGATGATTATTATGATATTGGTGTTACTGAAGGATGATGATGATGATGATTATTATGATATTGGTGTTACTGAAGGATGATGATGATGATTATTATGATATTGGTGTTACTGAAGGATGATGATAGTAATAAATACTTTGCAATATATCATTGTCCGCTGTTGCTAAACTCCTCCACCCCTCCAAGTGTCATTGGCCATGAGAACAGGATGCCTTTGCTCGTCTCCTACCTTGCATGGATGGAGCAGGCGGCTCTGCGTGATGTGGTGATGCTCGGCTCTGACACGGTGGATCAGCTGGGGCTGTCACTTCTCATCAGATGCAATATGTGGCCATCTGTGTCATGAAAACATGCAGAATGAAAACAAAACAAGCCCTTCTGGTAGCACGTTGCTTGGCGGCCGTCCCAGACATCAGATAACATATGTCTGAAGATCTCCTACACCATATGGCCGTTTCCTTTTAGAATGTAAGCTCCTCTGGACAGCCTGCCCATCCTCATTATGTGATGCAATTCTTGGATTGCAATGTATTAAATTGGAGTTTTCATTGTAAATGTTGCCACATGCCTGAATGCTATTATACGGGAGGGGCAACCCACCACACCGAAGAATTGTCCTAACCATGACTGCTGAAGGAATGCTATTACTATCTGGTGGATCCCAACTATGGGCGAATATAGAAATCATGTGGCCTCCTGTAAACATATTACATTAGAGGCAGCATATCTATACTGTGGTGGGCTTAGGTACAGGGGCTTAGCTCTAGGATACCTCTAAATAATGCAGTGATCATAAAATAGACACCAGTTCTATGCAGCGATAGTGATTACAGTGCAGTTACCTCCAGTGATCATAAGTGGTGTCTTCTGATTAACGACATCCAATTTTATTTTTGTTGCTTATCTAAGACTAGACGATCATGAAGATTTTCTCTAGTTATGACTCCTCACTGTGTACCCTTTTAACATTCTTCCATTATCCCCAATGAACCTTTGAGTAAATCTCCTAATAGTACTAGTATCCCTTCTGTGGACCAAATAGTTCTGGTGTCCCTTCTATGACCCTCTATAATACTGATGGTCTCTCTGTGGCCCCCTGTAGTGCTGGTGTCCCCCTTCTGTGGACCCCATACTTCTTATGTCTCTATTCAGTGGCCCCCTAACACATGCAAGTCCCCTTCAGTGCCCCCATAGCACTAAAGTCCCCCAATAGCACTGGAGTGTCCGTTCTATGGAGTCCCCTCTGTCATCCCTTCCCTGAATGTAGAGCTCTATGAGGAGTTTTACTTACATTCCAGCTGTTGGGGACGCTGCTCCTCCCTCTGTATCTGTAGAACCACAATAAGAGTAGCAAGGAGGTGGAAGGAGCAGCCTGCGCTGATGGAGAGAGCAGCCTCTTCAATAAGCTGATCGGAGAGGATCCCGCATGGAGGACCCCCACCAATCAACTGTTGACCCGTCCTGAGCGTAACTTAGCAATAATTTAGTTCTGGAAAAAACAAATCCCTCCCCTGTAACCCCTGGCTGTGTGCCACAAAGCTGCTCATGACAAAACTTCAGTATTCCTACATCAGGCTGGGTTCACATCGGCGCCTCGGTTTCTGGTTTTCTGTTCCATTATAAGAGTAGAAAAATGGGAAAACAAGAATCCAGTAAAATTTCTATTATTTCAATGGGATTTAGGGGCTCGTTGAGACCCTCGTTAGAGTCTCCCTTAGCGCTACGTTATAGTCAACGGCGCCTGTTCGGTGCCGCTCAGATGTGGCCTGTGCCGGATCCAGCACTTCCGCCTCTGTTATTGTTTGGCTCCTACACCGGGGCCGGACCATAGAAGCCGCCAACGCCGGTCGGCACTGATGTGAGCGAACACAGATTTACTTTCAGTTTCCTCCTATTCTATCTGCTTTCTGGAAAAAAAAAACTTTTTTGGAAACCGTATGGAATGGAACTTTCCATTTTTTTATATTGTGCTCAATGCGGAGACAACCGAGACTAATGCTTTGTATCCATCTGGGCTTTTGTTTAACAGATCCACTAAATCACCGTACGCATGCGCAGTTGGCGAAGTAAAGCTAAAAAAGAAAGCGGATGCGGTAAATCCCCCTCTGCACGCGCAATACTAAGGCTACAGCTAAAAAATCTGTAATCCCGCTGAACATAAAACTAGAGCTAAAGAAATAAAGGAAAAAAGATCTGCTAAAACAATGAGCATCACGGGTAAGAAACGGGCGCAAACGAGACCGAACTATCCGTACTTCTGGCAGATCTGCTTAGCAGGTCATCAGAGTCCTGGATCTGTTTGCATCACTTAGACTTGTGTTTTTTTTACATTTTGAAGAGGAAAAAAGGATTTGTTAAAAAACTATTACCCCTTTCCAGTCCGCTGTCTGACGTCTGAAGACATTCTGATTGAAGGCTATACAGCTCCGATGTCTGAAGACGCCCAGCAGGGTATTCTTACTGTAGATTACTGGCTGCTCTGTTGTCAGGTGCCTCTCCAGCATGTCACATACCGCAGTACTGGCTCTAGCCAGCAGATGGCACCATTGTATAATGGCAGAAATAGAAAAACCCCCTAGGAAAGCCTGAATCCAAAATTGGATTGCAAAGAGTGAAATTGCGCAGATAGGACTTTTTAACACTGTAAATAGTTTCTTTCAACAAGGTGCTTCATGATACGGGAGTCACGCAGTACGGCCCCTTTAGGACGTGTTCGGTGTTCACATCTTGTTACTCGCTCCGTCCCAGGTCCCATCAGGGCGTACGTTTAAAATCTTGTAAACAGAACCCTGAATGGAGCTTGGAGAGAACCCGTCCAGAACAGAACAGTCTGCCAAGGTTGTCTCTCCGGCACATAGTAGGGCAAATTAATGTAAACCTGCTGAAATGGAGACGAATCGTTTCAGCGGTTTTCTATGATGCTCAAGATCAGTTCGGTCCAGTCTCTGTCCAGAAGTTCCATTTTCGGAATTAAGGCGCAGTTGACTATGATGGCCCACCCCCATGCTGGCGGCCCCCCTTCTCCATTTTAACTATTGCTGGTGGGGTAATGTTGCGGCATGCATAGTGTGCTGTGCAGTGCCAAATTGTGTTGCGTATGCCCCTATATGCTAAGCCACACCCTTTGTAGCTCCTCACAGTGATATTGCTTGCTAGTGACTCCTTCATACATGTCTAAATAAGGGCTTCTTCACACTGGTGATTGTGATATCGCCATGAGAAAATGGCGGCAAAATCGTATTTGTGATCAGTGATGCTTTTCCCTGAGAATTGCTTTGCATCGCTGTCCCTCGCAATTTTCTGCATGAAAGACAATACGAGTTTCTAATGTTAATAATGCATCGCAATGCAAAAACATTGCAAGTTCGTGCATCGCAATGCGATAAATCGGAGGCTCCATAGGAAAACATTGGCGAGAAAAAAACGCAGGAAGATAGGACATGCTGCGATTTACAAATCTCGCTTTTCGCAGGACAGAAAACACTCAAATGGGAATGAAGCCATTTAAAATCGTGGGATTCATAATTCTGCATTTTCACTCACTCCCGCATCGCCAGTGTGAAGGCGGCCTAATGGCCAGTTACCAGCTCTACATGGCGACATTGATTACACTGCAATTAGCTCCAGTTATCACTTGTGCTCTCATCTCTGATTGCTATTGTTCTCTCTTCCTTTTCTTTTCTGTCCATGCCCACACCGCCACAACGACTCCTCCGGGCCACAACTTGTCTCTGCAAAAGTTTTTGCTTTTCCATCACCCTCCCTATGTTTTTCACACCTCTACACAATCCATAGTGCCCCAGATAGAAATTAGGCCCCACACAGTAAGTGCTGCTTTTAGTACCCTCCACACAGTAAAAGTGCCCCCATTTCTGCCCATATCAATAATAATGCTGCCTCTTCTGCCCCAAATAAAACCCACTTTCTCCACCAAAAGTAATAATGCCCACATTCTGCCCCCTTAATTAATAATGCCGCCCTTGCTGCCCCATAGTTAATACTGCCCCTCTTCATATATAATAATGCCATTCTTTCTGCCCCCATAATAGATAAGGTCACCACTTCTGCCCCTTAGGTAAAAATGCCATCTTTTCTGCCCCTGCACGGTAATGATGCCACCTTTTCTGCCCTTGTTATAAATAAAGGAGGAGAATGAAGAGCAGTCAGTGTCCCCATAAGTAATATTACCACCTCTTCTGCCCCTGTAATTCCTGATGCCACCTCTTCTGCCCCCTTTACTGCTAGTTTAAAAAGTAAAAGAAGCTGCTGTATGCTCACCCCCTTTCTTCCGGGGTCAGTATGGGTACCGGTATCTGCTGTGACACGCGACCAGCATTAGTCTTGATCAAGCCCTGGCCATGGCCAGTCATGTGTCACAGTATGTACCGGTACCCACGCTGACCCAGGATGATAGGTGGAGAATGAATAGCAGTCCAGAGTGGCCTGGGGGCGCTGTGCAGTTGACTAAAGCCCCTTTATTTAAAGCCGGTGCTCCATTGGCATCATTGTTAATTCGGCCCTGCCTGACGGGACCCATGGATGGAGTCAATAATGAGTTGTGAATAGTTACTGGAATCTATGATGCCCACGAATATTAGGATTGTACAAAGCTAAATATTACTGACTGCCTATGAGATCTCTAGAACAGCATGGAGATCATTTATATTGCACAACGGTGTGCAGATATCGGGGTATAAGGGTATTTTTGCACGGGGCGATAGTTGGCTAACGAATTGCTCAAAAGAGGGATTATAGGCTACTGTTGTTCTTTGTAAACATGGGACCCTACAGAGCAGCGAAAGTTGGTCCGTTTAAACAGGCAGTCCTTCCTAGGTGTACGACTGCCTGTTTACTATGGATGCATGCAGGCGGCTGGTAGACCTCTCCAATGCACTCTCTCTCCATTCACTGAGTGATTTATTACTCCTATCACCCTGTGGAAGGGTATTCTAAGCTGGGGAACGATGAGATGTATCTCATTCACTTATTTAAAGGGGGTGTGCAGTTGTAAATTATTGATGGTCTAACTGTTGGATAGGCTATCACTAGTAGATCAGTGGGTCCAGGAGCCCACTGATACATTTTTTGCTGGGCCAGTGTACTTGTGCATGCAAGCTGATTTTTGCAGGAAGCAGACCGCTCCATTCCCACTGCAGTGGCCAGGCTTGGTATTACAGTCCATTCGCTTCTATGACAACTTGGACTGCAATACAGAGCCTGGCCACTGCAGTGGGAATGGAGCTGTCTCCTTCCAGTATAAATCAGCTCAGTGCACAAGTGCACCGACCTAGCTAACATCGGATTGGCAGGGGTTCCAGGCGAAGACCTCCCCGCCGATCTACTATTGATAACCTGTCTTATGGATAGGCCGACAATAGTTTACAATAGGACATTCCTTTTAAAGGGAACTTGTAAACTGACCCTGAAGGTGATTTCTAAGCAGAATCTGACTTTTCTTGCAGGATTTTACTGACTTGGAAACGGGCGGCCCCCTGAATTCGGGAGATTGGGATAACAATACACTATATGTGCGGTAAACCTCATTGACTTGGTTTCTTCTTTCTCTTATAGACACTATCCGAAACAGTCCTTCACCACCGTGGCCGATACTCCAGAAAACCTTCGCCTCAAACAGCAGAGTGAGATTCAGAGTCAGGTAACTGAATATACGCAGTCGGTCCCCCTGACCAGAGAGCGTTTTAAACAGAGGCTTACGTCGCTTTGTAGTAAAATAGCGCATGCGCGGAAATCTGATTATTGCTGTTTTTTGATGACTCGTTCGCATCCCCTTTGGAGTGTGTGCTGCCGAACGCCATTAAGATCCAGGATAAAAGAGCGCTGTTCTGTTCGGGATTATGCCGCACACTGTAAAAAAACGGAATGGACCCCATTAAAATCGGTGGTGGTGGTGGGTTACGCCATTTTTGAGGATGTCAAACCGCATACTGCTACAGATTACTGAAGTAGAGCAAGTTCCAGATCTCATCCAGTTACAGTTCCTATGGACATCAGATTTAGGGAAATTGCCTTTTAAAATTCCCACACTGCATGCAAGTCTCAGCCAAGTGGTCCGCCGGCCGGACGTATCCACTGCCCGGAGTTCCTTTCATAATCCCTTCTCTCTCACGCTGTGCAATGTGGATGGTGTCTCCTACATATCACACATGCGCAGGGAGATCATGGACCGGCGCATGCACAGGTCAGTTGGCCCTTCTGTGGGCAGATTCAGCATGCACCGGCAAGGATCACTCGGAGGAGGATGCATCTCTGATCGGCAGCACTGCTGACACAGGAGAATACATTCACATTGCACGTTCCTCTATACAACAGGCCTGTGGTGAGTCTGTACTAGTGTGCGCACTTATGATGCCGGTTGGAGGGGATCTCACTTACAGTTTGTCGCCCACGAGTAAAAGTGTCCCTGTTCCGGTGTTCCCTTAATTCCAATTACACAAGCCATAGCGCTGAGCCAGTAAAAGTAGCACCAGCAATTGATATCCGCTTGATTGTGGCTCTGTTGTCTCTTCGGGGGCCCAGTGGGTTCAGGGGGCTCCCGGTGTCTCTTCTTCCAGATGCTATGCTTCCCTCTCAGTCCGAAATGTGTCCCATAATGTCCTTAAAGGGAACCTGTCATCAAGTTTTTACAATCCACTCCACGATAAAGTTTAAACAGCGCTGCTAATGAGATTTCCTTATCGCTATTTGGTTCTGTAATCCTTGCCCGGTACCTTCACAATCTGCTCCTGAAGTTTTCCTGCACCGTATTCTAACGAGCTGAGAAGAGTCAAATTTTGCAGAAAAGGATCAGATTTCTCCATCAGCGTCGCGCCGCCCCTATTCTTGGTTTGCATGCATACTGATTTCTCTTCTTCGCTGTAATCTTGTGCAGGCTTCGTAGCAAACCCATCCGGCGCGCCTCAACCCTCCTTACTAACTGCGTACTGCACATGCGCCTTGCCGATTGTTACTCCCACTGCGTCCGAGGTCAGATCACTGTGAAAGTGGCGATCATACAGGCGCATGCGCAGTACATAAGCAAGTTAGGGAGAGATGAGGTGTGCCAGTAGGGTCTTCTATGGTGCCAGTGCGGATTACAGCAGAGAAGAGAAATGTGTAGATATGCCAACCAAGATGAGGGGCGTGCGCGGCGCGAAGCTGAGGGATAAATCTGACTCGCTGCAACTCGCCTAAATACACTTCAAAACTCCAAAAGCAGATTGCGAAGATTCCGGGGAGTTCAAAACGAAATAGCAACAAGGAAATCTCATTAGCGACGCTGTTAAAGTGTTCTCGTAGATTGCATTGTAGAAACTTGATGACAGGTTCCCTTTAAATCCTGGCAGCGCCTTCTCTTGTCTGGCCTGCACCCTCAGACCATCTGCACACGAGCACCTTCTTCAGCCACCACCCTCTAGCCCTTGCACCTCATCCTGCCGAGCTCCGGTGACTGTAGGACCTGTGAAGGCGGACGAGCTCGCACCCATCTACTATGCCCTATGCACAGAGGATGCCTGTATTAACCACTTATGGGCAAACAGTGATTTGTGAGATTTCCTCCTGGAAGCCGGATCCTTGCCAGCGCAGATAACTGAGCTGAATCTGTCCGCGAAAGCATTTAGGAGATGGCATCCATGTTGCAGGGGTTATGGCGATTTCTCGAGATATGATTCTCATAAGAACTGTAACCGGACTTGGAACCCGCTTTACCTCAGTCATCTGTCGCAGGTTGACACGCTCAGAAGTGCTTCCGGGTTCCCTTTAATTCTGCCATAAGATGGATCTGATTGGCTAAGGAATTCCGTTTTCCTGCTCCCGTAATGGAAACCCCAATGTTGACCTGAACAAGTCTTTACCTGCTCAATGCTATCTGGTCTACAGAACGGCAAATCCGTGGCCCCCGCTGAGTCTGTAACGTGGTCTCCTGTTACTGGGTCCGTATGCGCAAAGTTTTAGGCCTGTTCAAATGTTGGTGCCAATTTGCTGCGTAAATTGACTTATGCTGCGGATATCAAATCAATTAGCGTGTCAAATTATTATTTCACAGTGGAATTCAGCTCTTCACACACGAGGGGATAATCTGCTCCATAATCTACATGTAATGCTGCGGGGTTTGACTGTTGCGGGTTTATAAATTGTTGCAATCTTCCTTTGCAACATGTATCCTTTCCCAACCAGGTGCCTGCCCCCCATATTCTATATTATGTGTCCTTACATACTCCCTGTCCAGCCTGTGCTAGTGATATCAGGCTGTCGAGGGTAGCGCTTTGTTAACACGAGGAATGGTAGCAGCCAGTTGTCAATTTATTTGTACGTTTCCAGGAGGAATAACAGAGGGATGGCACATTGATCTGAGACAGGATGTGCTAGAATTGTTATCTCATGGGGAATTAATTACGTATTAAGACACATGTTGGGGAGCTGGCTGCACCTCTTTAAGATGATGGAAATGAGTCAATGTATATTTGTGTCTGTATGATTTATTTTACGAAGGTTCTTATGGTTTTCTATAACTTTAGATATTTTATTATCTTCCTACATAATCTTACAGTATTTAATCAATGACGACCGTGCCAGTGACTGTCTGGGGAGGCACCTAATTAACAAAGGCAATGGTGACTTTCCGTTATTACGTTATTCAACCTTTTCCAGGAGGAATAACAGAGGAACAGCACAATGTTCTGAGAAAGAATGCTCAGTGATTGCTATTTATGCCAAATTAAGGATGCATTAAAACAGACGCATCCAGAGAGCTGACGGGTCCTCTTTAAGATGATTTTAATAGAAATTAGTCAACATATACACTTGGAGTTGTTGTTTTGTGCAAAACTCAGCATGCAGTTACATCTCAGGCAGAAGTACAAATGATTAGAGTTGTGGCTACATCTGATCGTCCAAAAGTATAAGCAGCTCCATCTGGGTCATTGTCCGCCATCCAGAGACAGGTAGCGCCGTCGTTACACCCTGTTGTCTGTCAGAACTATTCAGGCATTTGGCTGAAGGACGTTTGGTCTCACAGAGCCCATGACAATGTAGAGGCTGACTTACAGCAAAAGTGGAGTGATATGCCGTATGATACCATAAGGAACCTATATGACTCCATGCCTCCCATATCACATCTTTTATCAAGCTAGAGGCGATACAACAGGGTACTAGAGCCTCCATGCCCAACTGTATCACATCTTGTATCCAAGCTAGAGGTGGTACAACAGGGTACTAGAGCCTCCATGCCCGCCCATATCACATCTTGTATCCAAGCTAGAGGCGGTACAACAGGGTACTAGAGCCTCCATGCCTGCCTGTATCACATCTTGTATCCAAGCTAGAGGTGGTACAGCAGGGTACTAGAGCCTCTATGCCTGCCTGTATCACATCTTGTATCCAAGCTAGAGGCAGTACAACAGGGTACTAGAGCCTCCATGCCCACCTGTATCACATCTTGTATCCAAGCTGGAGGCGGTACAACAGGGTACTAGAGCCTCCATGCCCAACCGTATCACATATTGTTACCAAGCAAGAGGTGGTAGCACAGGGTACTAAAGCCTCCATGCCCGCCCGTATCACATCTTGTATCCAAGGTAGAGGCAGTACAACAGGGTACTAGAGCCTCCATGCCCACCTGTATCACATCTTGTATCCAAGCTAGAGGTGGTACAACAGGATACTAGAGCCTCCATGCCTCCTGTATCACATCTTGTATCCAAGCTAGAGGCGGTACAACAGGATACTAGAGCCTCCATGCCTGCCTGTATCACATCTTGTATCCAAGCTAGAGGTGGTACAACAGGATACTAGAGCCTCAATGCCCGCCCGTATCACATCTTTTATCCAAGCTAGAGGCGGTACAACAGGGTACTAGAGCCTCCATGCCCGCCAACAGCACATCTTGTATCCAAGCTAGAGGTGATACAACAGGGTACTAGAGCCTCCATGCCCACCCGTATCACATCTTGTATCCAAGCTAGAGGCAGTACAACAGGGCACTAGAGCCTCCATGCCTGCCTGTATCACATCTTGTATCCAAGCTAGAGGTGGTACAACAGGGTACTAGAGCCTCCATGCCTGCCTGTATCACATCTTGTATCCAAGCTAGAGGCGGTACAACAGGGTACTAGAGCCTCCCTACAAGGGGTCGGTTCTCCACAATAAATGATGCTTTTGCTCTGATATCTAATCCCTTCTATCAGTGTTACAATCACACAGAGGAGGAGTCATCACATCCGACAACTTCCAGGTGGGGGGGATTGGTTTTTGATGATGCCTACATGTGAAGCTATATTGAGCTGTGACAGAAGTCCGGTGTCACATTGTGGCTTTATGTAATTATTGGTGCAGGAATGAAGTCATCCTGACTCGCCCTTACACTGCAAGAATAGAAAAGGAAATCCCACCCTTCCTTTCTGGGGACTTTTTTTATAGGTTTTTCAGAATGTAAAATATATTATGTGAACGATTAAGAGACGTTTTCAGTCCTGAGCTCCTCCCTAAAGTCCAGTAATTTGTCTTTGTCATGTGATTAAAGTATTTCGATAACTCCTGGTGAAACTAGAAATGTTAGAGTTCATAAAAAATATTAAGTTATATTAAAAGGAGCCGTTAGAATTCCCGCGGTGCTCATTTATAGTTTGGGCTCACATGTGACGCTTTTTGGCATTTTTTTTTGCAATATCAAAGTCCCAGAAAACCCCTTTAACTCGCAACTTCATAGTCCTTTTCTGATACATTTGTTGCTAAATTACATTAAAGGGAACCTGTCAGCTAATGGTGCTGATAGGGCAGGTTACCGGCAGCCCGGGGAGGTATTTTTTATATTTACCCGCATCTCAGTGCCGGCGCTGTCACCTCAGGAAGGCGTTGCACAAATCAGGTAGTGGGCTGAAAACTCTGGGCTGTGTGTACGCATACCTATAGGCATCAATGGGAGTGTGCGCAAACAGCCTGGGGTTTTGAGTCCGATGCATGGTTCGTGCGCCAATGATTGGGTTGACAGGGTGAACATCAGGAGGTGGGTAAGTTTGAAAAATACCTCCCTGGGCTCCTGGGAATCTGCCCTAAGAGCACCATAATTTAGTTTATAGTGGGGACGAGGTGTGTTAAAAAAACAACAAACGCACATACTCACCCCTGCTACGTGCTGCTTCCCCGCTGCCGTTTTCGTTCTCTGTTTAGAGTGGCAGTAGTAATGTGGATTCTTCACTCATGTGACCACTGCAGCCAATAGAGGCGTCTTCCAATTTCCGCTTCTGGTGTCACTAACACCCCTCCCCTTCTCAATGGCATAGTTCACATAAATCATCTATATCACAGATAAACCAATATGTAACTTAGTATAGGAAGGGGAACACCTTGCTACATATCCACCACCTGGGACCTGGCAATCTGCTGTTTTAGGAGGCCGCAGCTCTTGGGTGAGCATCGTGGTCTGTTCTCGGCCCTCTGACTGAATGCTTATTACTCACATGGCATATATATAGCTCAATCCCATTCAAATGAATTAATACCGCAGTGAAGGTGCGGCAGCGCTACAGGATCAGCAGGGTCAGACCCCTAGCGTGCAAACATTGATGCATAATCCTGGGCCATCAATGGGACATCATGGAAAATCCCTTTAAAGCTCCCCATCTCTTCTCTCTAGTGACATATGTCTGATGTGCCATGTATAATTACCTGGAAGGAGAAGGGCTTACGCCTGATTATAGCGGTGACTCGCGCCCCTCATGACTGTTATGCTCGCCATGTTTTACTATATATGTACAAGTATTACGTATTCAGCATGCGTTCACAATGCACTTGCTGCTTCACATGAGCTTCATCAAAGCGCAGCTCATCCAAGGATGAATTTGACCTCCTGCCGTGATGCCTTTTCATATTCATGGTGGCACAACTTGCTGTATATTATTATTTGGCCCAAAAAGAAGTCATTTTTTTCTCCTATAATTTTAGTGTAAAGTGTAAAAACCCATCACCATGGTTATAGTAAATTCTTAAACTTTGTGTTCGTTGTCTACTTTTTACCTGTACTTTACAATTTATGTACAGAATCAGGGGCTGGCTGGCACATTTTAGCCTTAGGGCTTTTACCCACCAGCCTTTTTTTAACGCTGCGATATCGCCGTGTTTTGTTTTTTTTTTTACTGCTAATGTCACTGGGACTTTCCAATGTTAAAATCGCATCATACAAAATTTGCAGCGTTAAAAAACACTAGTGGGTCAAAGCCCTTAGGGAAAAGCACACCTCACTGGCCCATGAGTGGAGGCCCATCCCAAAGGTGGAAGCACGTTATGGATGGCTGCAGAAAGCCAAACTATGCCGACCCGCTGTGGCCAGTAGCCGCACAACTTATTGACAATATTCTCAGTGTATGGCCATTGTGGGTGAACGTAATTTGGGTGCACAGCCGGCACAACATGCGTTTATACCTTTAGTGTATTTATCTATTTAACACAAATACGGCACCATAACTATAATGAGTGTATACAGCAACAAAGTACATGCCTTAAATACAGTACAAGAACCAAGATCATAACATAAATACAGCCCAGAACCAAGCTCATAGCATAAATATAGTACCAGAACCAACCTTGGTACATAAATACTGTACTAGAACCAGGCTCAAAACATAACCTGTATACAGGCCATAACCAAGCTCAGTACATAAATACAGCACCAGAACCAAGCTCAGTACATAAATACAGCACCAGAACCAAGCCATGTGTGCGATTTACAATCCCCCAAACTCCTTAAAAAGTGGAGTAGGTTTGTAGATGCATGCCATTATGTACTTTTGCATTCGGTTCATGTTTTGGCGATGACCAGATAATGTTTTACTGGATAGACTTTGCGTAGTGAATCAATTTCTGTGCAGTTAATAATTTATAGCTGATAGATATATTTCTTTTGTAGGTAAAATATAAGAGAGACTTTGAAGAAAGTAAAGGCCGAGGCTTCAGCATTGTCACCGACACACCGGAGCTACAGAGACTCAAGAAAACCCAAGAGCAGATCAGTAACGTATGTCCGGGCCTTGTTCCTCTAGTATGTGGGGGCTGCAGCAGTGCGGGGGGGGGGGGGGGGGATGTGTCTGTAGGGCTGGTATGTGACGAGACGGTAAATTAACTTGTATGACTGCGTGTCAGGTTCAGATGTAGTGTGTGTGTCTGTATGTATGTATGTATGTATTGTAGGTTGATGTCATATACTATATATTCATATGTAACAAATAGTGGCCTCCCTGACATTGTCGACATTCGTGGTGCCCCACCCCCTCCCCTATGGAAATGATAATGATGGCCATAACGATTTTACTCAGCTTTTTCAGGAGGGCAGATGATAAATGATGCATGACTACTATTTTCTGGGATCCTGAAAGAAGAAGAAAACTCAAGAACAGGTGACTTTTTTTTTTAATCCCTCCCATCAGACTGGGGTGATGTATACAGATACCCTGATGTGTGCACTGACCCTGTATACTACGGTGACATACCAACCTTTGTGCTACTTGGCTCATGCACCCTGCAGATTACTGCTCTGTACAAGTTGTAATATAGTGGGACAAGCGTTGGGTGGCCCTGTGTTCTCAGGCTCGCTGGACTGTCGGGCTGACTACCATTTAAGAGGTTGTCAAGTTGTAAACTATTGATTGTCTAGATTTAGGATCAGTGAGGGTCCAGCACCCAGGATCCTCACAGATCAGTTATTTGCCAGGTGGGTGTGCTCATGCACTAATCTGATTTTTTTGATGCAGTGGCCAGGCTTGGTATTACAGGCAAAGTTCTCTTTCACGTCAATTAGAACGTTGCCTATAATACCAAACTTGGCCACTGCAGTGGGAACGGAGCTGCCTGCTTCCTGCAGAAATCAGTTCAGTTTATAAGCACATTGGCCCAGAAAAGAGCTGATTGTGGGGGTCTCAAGCGGTAAACACAACCTGATCTACTACTGATGATCTGTGCTGCAGATAGGTCACTAATAGTTTATAACTGGACTCAGAACTATCGCTGTGGGTTAGTGCGAGTCCTTTCTCCTTAACAGGCCTACGTGTTGCATAAAAGTCAAGTCCAGGCTCGAGACACACTGAATCAGACGATGGTCAACTGAGAAGAAGAGGCCCGTTGTACGGGGCGCAGCGGAGGTTCCAGGAGAAAGCTACATATCCACAACCTTTCGGTTATTTAAAACAGCAAAGACCGTTCTTAACAAGAGAAGTTGCGTTGCCCGTTTTCTTGGGGTGTTTCGATGAGGACGGGAACAGAGGGGACGGTAAGAGTTGTAAAGCTTTATACAAAGTCTGTCTAACCAAAGTAGCCATTGCACGGAAATGTCCTTGTCCCTTACAGTGGCGAGCGATCTGTAGGACTCGGCACCACAGACACTGCAAAGTGCTGCTGCGGGGAGAGGCTCCCTGACGTCACGCTCATCTTCACACACGCCTTCCTCCTTTACACACCCAAAACTTCACATCCACGCGCTTCCCTGTTCCTGCACCTTCTTAAAGACACAGAACCCTAAAATGTCTATGCCTAAAATATATACAATCGGTGTCGTCAAAATTGTACTGACCCATAAAATAGTTCTGTCATTTTTGCCCAGAATGTATGGAATAGTTTTTTCCATTTCTCTCCACTTAGAAGTTCTTAAAATGTTTTCAGTACATTGTTTGGTACATTAAATAGCGCCGCTGAAAAATACAACTCGTCCCGCAAAAAAACCCTCAGACAGCGACGTTAATGGATAAATGGGGGCTTCTTGTTTTTTGTGGGATGAGTTGTATTTTTCAATGGCAATATTTAGTAACATTTTTTATTTTACCATCAACATAGTTGTGTGAGGGCTCATTTTTGTGGTTTCTGTTCCACTTTGGAGTTCATGTGACTTTTTGATTGCTTTTGTCACATTTTTTAGTGGAGACAGGAGGTGACCAAAAAAATTCTGTCAAAAAATCTTAAACTCATTATTTTTTAAATTTTTAAAAAATTTTTAGCCCCCATAATGGACTTGAGCTTGTGATAGTTTGAGCGCTCATAAAGTATAATGCAATACCAGAGTATTGCATTTATGTTACATTTTGAAAGGCAGTTTATCAGGATGTGCCACAGGTACACCTTGATGGATATTCTTTAATGGCAGCTCTGGGGGCCCCAGCCTGACAATGAGCAGCAGCCCATGATCTTATCACGGGGGGGGGGGGGGGGGGGTCTGTTGAGGAACCCCAAACACCATTCAGGGCATTTAAATGCCAGAATTTAAAGTGTTAACAGCCACAATTAGTGTAAGCTCGGATCACATCTGTTGTGGGCGGGTGTCTACTGTCAAACACAGCCAGCACCCACCTTGTATGGAGCGAGATTGGCTCCTGATCCCACTCCCCCACAAACTCGGCATGCCCCAGACATTAATGTATGCCCCGAGGCGTCAAGGTTAGAAATGTAAAAACTGATGAAATGTGCACACACACACAGAGTAAAGTCGGTCCCTCTCCGGTGTGAACACGGCCTTGTAGAGATGCTGCAGATTCTGCGTAAACCTCAGTAATATGGACTGGCCCCATCAGACCCATCTCATCCCGGCCACTTGCTTGTCATGTATCGTGAGTTGTGGACTTTCGCAGTCCGTACATTACATGAGAACATAAAACCTTCTGCTCGTCTTCCTAACAACTCAGAACTTTGACAACTTTGCATTTTTTCTCACCGTTTTTGTAATCTAAGCCAATTTATCCGCAGTACGAGGCGCTGAAAGCTATTTCTGACTCCATATGCTGAGTATTAAAAATGCATCCTCACATCTAATGGCAAAGCAAAACACTTTTCTGAAATCCATCCTGCAAACATATTTCCCAAGATTCTCTATTCTTAGAAGATCTTTTTTCACTGCTGACAGAAAGAAACTTGCCGTAAGGTTAAAGCCTCGCTGATGCCCAGCCGGGGAGCCATCAGGACTCATTCAGGGGAAAATTGGAGCAGTTGGTCTTCACAACCAGACGGGTTACGACTTCCGTCCTCCAAGGAACTAATGAGAAATGAGAGCTGAAGTCTGATTGGTTCCTGCGGGCGTTAGTTTTGATAAACCAATGTCCATTATTGTCCCAGCTCACCAGCCGCGATGAGGGATCAGGACCGGAGTAACGTCATGGCATCAGCCCATATGATCCTCACTCCGGCGCATGCTTTATGACACTTCAGCGCTAGACACCAATGGGAACACTTCTCTGCCTGTTTACGGACTGATTGGTTCTCTGGGAGGTAGGCATCCCTGCCAGCCAATCAACTATGTGTATATTTAGTCTGGCTCCTCTTCACAAAGGACGTCAGTTATACTCTTTGTCGGAAGGTGTTTCTGGTCTGTTGGTGGCTTCCGGTCCTGACTTGTGTCTCTTGAAAGCTAAGTCTGCTGGTTATTTTCTCACATATCTGGGTTGTTTGATTTTCTTTTTTCCTCTTCACTTGTGATTTATTTTGCATTGAGTGTCATCTAATCGTTGCCAATATTCTAGGCAAAGACAGAGTCATCCCAAGTTCCTAATGTGGGGTTGTCCTTATCAGGGAGAGTGCTCTGCTCTTACTGTGTTTCCCTCAAAATAAGACCCTGCCTTATATAAATTTTTGCCCCAAAAGAGGTGCTATATCTTATTTTCGGGGGATGCAGGCTCGGTCCCTATACCTCACTCTGCTCTCTAGAGCACCAATTCGCTTCTTGCAATTCTCGGCCGCCCATAGAAGATCACTTCCTGGTTACGGGATTCATAAACCCCGCCTCCATGAAGCGATGGTTCTGATTTGGTTCATCGAGCTCTGCATTGATTGGCTGAGCAGCGCTCGAGAACCAATGTGATCGCTGTGATTGGTTTATTAAATGCTGAATTAATTGGCTGAGTCGAAGAACCAATCACAGCCATCGCATTGTGGAGGCGGGATTTATGAATTGGCTGAGTTGCAGCATTGATTGTCCAATTCACAAATCCCACCTCCACAACGCGATGTCTGTGATTGGCCCTTTGACCGCTGCTTAGCCGATCAATGCAGCACACGATGAACGAATCACAACCTTCTCATTGGTTCATTGAGTGCTACATTGATTGGTTCTCGAGTGTTGCTCAGCCAATCAGAGCCTCACTTCCTGGAGGGGGGGTTTATGAATCCCATAACCAGGAAGTGATCTTCTGTGGGTGGCCAAGGAATGCAAGAAGCGCGTTGGAGCTCCGGACAGCAGCGGGAGGGACCTGGACCAATCCTGTTAGGTAAAGTATTCTTTTTTTTTTTTAATGTAATGCAGCTAGGGCTTATTTTCGGGGTAGGGCTTATATTTCGAGCAACGTAAGAAATAGAAAAAAAGATTTCCACCTCACTCATAGTTTTCAGCTCTCAAACGTCTGTTTGCAGGAATACTCACATGCCTCTTCAGCCACCCAATCATAGTGTCAGTCGTTATAAGAAATCAAATTAACGGGAACAAGAGGTATCTTGTGAAAAGTATTCCGCTTTATTTCTTTGTGCTCATATTACAGGATAACTCGGAGAACACGTTTCTGTTCCCACAGAACCTTGTATTTCAAGCCTCCCTGAAAATAAAAAAAAAATCAGAGTAGAGCTTATTTTCAGAGTAGGTCTTATTTTCACAAAAATGGGGTAGGTAGTATCACCTCGGATCAGAGGGCTTAGGGTTAGGTTGCCTGTTTTGTGTCTCCTTTGTATATTTTGTGTTATCCTCGTTAATAGAGTGCGTATATTCGTCCCTTTAGGGTGCAACCAATATGGTCCGGATCGAACATAACAATTGTGATTCAAATTTGTAGAACAGTTACTGTAACAAGGGGAATCCTCTTTATTTAGAAGAAACACTGTTTCTACACTAACCTAGAAGGGGTTCTTTACTGTAAGAGTGGTGATGGCGAACCCACTAAAAAAGGTTCTTAAAGGGGTTGTCCATTTGTAAACTATTAGAGATGAGCGAGTATACTCGCTAAGGCTAACTACTCGAGTGAGTAGTGCCTTAGTCGAGTATCTGCCCGCTCAGCTCTAAAGATTTGGCTGCCGGCGCAGGTAACAGGTGAGTTGCGGGAGTGAGCAGTGGGGAGAGAGGGAGAGAGAGATCTCCCCGCTTTCCCCCGCCGCTCCCCGCCCCCCCCGCCGCCGGCAGCCGAATCTTTAGAGACGAGCGGGCAGATACTCGACTAAGGCACTACTCGCTCGAGTAGTTAGCCTTAGCGAGTATACTCGCTCATCTCTATAAACTATCCTTACGATAGGTCATCAATAGTAGATCAGCAGAGACCTGACGCCCAGGACCCCACCCAAACAGTTCGCCAGGCCTCTGCGCTTGTGTAATTAAAGCTGGTTGGCAGATAGGCTGTTTGGGACTCTGTATGTATAGTCCTGGGGGTTTACCTTAGCCAGGTAGGTTCTCTGCAGATATTGACAGAAGTACTCATGGGAATAGGGATCCAGACGGGCAACTTGATGAGGAGGCACTGATGTTGTTCTTTCACATCTTAAATTAATTTTAATGCACAACATAAATGCGTGTAACACATATACACACACAGGGAAATAGAGAGGTTTTTCATGAACTGAAATCGCATTCACCCCTTTTAATGAGCCCTTAGAGTTTTTACATTTTTTTCAAGGCATGGATACATCCACAAGTTAGATTGGTGCAGCCTTCCAAACTCTTGTGTGAAGCTGTAATGGAAAAGACTTGAGGTGCAAATGATGATGATGGAACTTATTTCCCACATGTGGCCCACATATGGTTATCCTCATGATCGTACCCAGTGTTCACCAAAACGTCTGATGTGCATTACGGGAGATAAGGAACACTTGAAACATTTGGATATACAGTCTTGGAGGAGTCAACGTCTTATGGTCCTAAGTGCCAAGCTGATATAGGCTGACCACCGTGCCTCATTATTAGTGGTGATCTGTACCCTCTGGGTGCCTAGAGCAACAAGGGGAACTTCGCTGAGCAGCTTGATCCAATAACGGTCATGAAGCTTATTACTTGGCAAACAGTACAGTTTCAGGATTTCACACTAATATTTCCATGGTGCCAGTAAATGGATGTGTGTTGTTTTTTTCACATCGGCGCTAGAGATTTTTCTTTCCTGCTGCACTACGGGAACTGGAAATGGGATCCCCTGGATGAACGGATCCATCTCATAACAGAACCAAACTGTGCCGAACTGACCCCACTGACTATAATGAAGTCTGTGCAGTTGCTGCTCCTGGCCGCCATTTTTACTGGACGAAAAAGTCTTTCGTGGACAACTTTTTCATCTGGCATTTGATGCTGGATCTGCGCCGGAGCCTCAGATACAGATGTGAATACAGCCTAAGGCTCTTTCCACACCACATTTTCTTGTTTCTATTAACGACTTTCCAATACAGTCGTTTTTATTTTTTACCTTTTCATTTTTTCCTCTACTTTTCTTTCCATTATAGTTAATAAATGACGGAATCGAATGGAAAGATTTCTGTTAGATTCCATTTTTGATGCGTTTCATGGATTTTAGAATGAATTTGGGCAGAAGGTTAGAAATACGAAAGAATAAAAAAACGGATGTAAAAAGAAGCAAATGGAAACAAATTGAAAGACCTGTTTTTTTTTTTTCTAATGGATCCGTCTACCAAATCAGTTAAAAAATGAGAACTGTGGCTTCTGTTTGTTTCCGTTTGAATTCTGCTTTGCTATCTGTTTACCAAAGACGGATCCGGTAAAAAGGGAAATAAAAACACTGACGTGATTGAGGCGTAATACGCAAATAAAGATGACTGCCCTCCTACTGATCACCCCCCTTCAGGCCACGGGTTGTACCTCTCCTAACCGGCCCCGCACAGTGTATGTATCTGACATGAACATATGAAAGAATGATTGGCAGCACTATGGCACCAAAAATACATCAATTAACACCGATCCACAATCCAAACTCCCTTTTTTCCCCATATTTGTCTTGCTTCCAGGGAAAAATTAAAATAAGAAAAAACCTTAATTTAAATAAAATGAATGTAGATGAAGAAGGGCTGTTTATTTAATGATGTGTCGTAAATATCGGGGAACATTTGAACACTTTTTTGACTGATTCACTGTAAAAAAAAAAAAAAAGTTAAAAAAACTGATTTCCTGCTGAATCTACAAAAACCCAGGGTGACACGGGCCCAGCAGAGAAGGTCTTGGGAAGAACAGATGACCTCCAATCAAACCGAAGGCTACACATAGTCAATGTCAATGTAGCCTGGTCAGAAACTGCAGTCCGTATGGAAAGGTCTGGCCTTCTTCAATGGCTTCAACAGGTAAATGGTAAATATTCTGAAATAATCTACCGCGATTTGGCAACTCCAAATTCACCACAAAATGCCACTTTTACCGACTCCTGCTTTTCAAAATGATTTCCCCCTTCATGACAGCCGTCTTTAGTACTTAGTAGAGCACCTATAGCTGTTATGATCTGCTGTAGATGTGATGCATAGCTTCTGACAGCATTCCTGAGGAATCTTAGCCTGTTCCTCGTGGACAATGAACTCCGGCTCACTAATATTTTTGGGTTTGTGTGCTGTGGCTGCTGCCTTCAGATCTTGCCAAAAAATTTCAAGGGGTTCAAATCTAGCTGTGGTGACCACTCCAGAACCTTCCAGGACTTCTTCTGAAACAACGCCTTGGTGGACTTCAAGGTATGCTTGCTGGGCCAGCGTCAGCACTTGGCAAGTTTGGGGCAGGCGCCAGGACTCGCTGATATTGGGGTGCCCACTCATCTATATGCATTCCTTAGTGAGTAAGTATATGGCCGTTTTCTGTGATTGTTGCCAGAAAAGACCCAAGTTAGAGGATTGAGGATACTAGGGGAACGTAATGAAGGTGGGTATATTATTTTATTGCTGGGTCACAGTGAGGCCTATAAGTTACTCAAGGGGCACAGCGGGCCTATAAATGACTATGTTGGCACAGCAGGGCCTTACTAGTTACTTCGGATATAGAGGGACCTTATTAATGATTTAGAAAGCCTAGCTGGGCCTATAAATTACTAAGGCGGCACAGCAGGGCCTTACTAATAACTCTGAGTACAGAGGGACCTTATTAATGACTCACGAGCTCACGTAAACCTGCAGTTGTCCCTCAATACTTGGGATCATTGTCCTGTTGGAAGGTCCAATTATGCCCAAGATTCAGCTTTCCCTTAGAAGGCATGACATTTTCTCCTATGATTTTCTGATACTTGATTGAGTCTATCTTGCCCTTTTACGTGCTGCAGATTTTCAATGGTAAAGAAAGAAAAATAGCTCCAGAGCTTAACCGATTTGCAAGTATATGCAATGAAATGTCAGTCTACAGACCCCACATCAGTCCAGATATTTGACACACTTGATATAACTAATGAAGCCCTTGATTACTTGCATCAGGTGTGTTTGAGACAACACTCAACTGGAAATGTGTACTCTTATGAGGGATTCTATTCAGGGGTTAAATAATTCTGAGACTGCAGTAGTCAGTAAAAGTATCATTTTGTGGGGAATTTGGAGACACATTTATTTTATATTAGTTGTGTTAAGTTATTTAAATTGTTGTTGTTTTTTTGCAAACAGATGAAAATGTGTAAATTTGGCAATTAAACTTAATTTATAATGCAACTGTTGATATTTAGCTGTGGCCACAGGGAGCTCTATCTATCTGCTATACAAAGAACTGCCTCTCCCATGCTGCACAGGCTTGTCTTAAGTCTCACCCATGCTTATGTAGATAATGGTAAATAACAGTTCAAGAAAATCTGTGCAGAAAACAGATCGCTGTATAGAAGCCATTATGCTGGGGGGGGGGGGGGGGGGGGGGTATGATGCAGGAAACAGAACAGGTTGGATGATAATTGAGTGTTTATCAGGATCTATTTCAATCTGAAATCTCTCCTGCCACCGATGCAGAATTTCTTGGTCTTTGACAGTAATGATGAAAGCTACACTGTAACAAGCCGTACCGGATGTCTTAGCATCTCAGGATTTAGAAAGACAATTCTTTCTCTCTTCTAGAAACAGAATTACCGGTTCCAACATCCAGTATCACGGTCTTTGTTACATCCCCTTCTTCTTCATCTTCTTGTTCCAGAAGAGACATCAGAAAGCAGCTTTAAGTGGAGGACTGAAAGGAAATAATTGTCCTGTTCCTCCCGTGATATGGCCAAACTCAAAAAGGGACACCTGGCAAGGTTTATGAGGTAAGGAAATGAGATCTACTTGAGAAAATAAGACGATGGTTTCCAGGGGAATGTTGCTGTTGAAAGCAAACTCTCATGAGCTAAATGGGCCTATTGTACTGGGAATGTCCTTTATGCAGTCCTGGTTGCTCTGTTGAATTTTAAGATGCGGTGTCTTATTTTCACAATCTGGCAAACTGTGGATTTGAAAGGCTTCAATTGTGTCATTTGCACTTTGCATGTTTCTCTTGTTGCAGTGATGGATAAAATAGGAATGACAGAAGGTAACAGCGTGCCAAAGTGCCATCATTACAATCACAATGATGACACTTTACTTCAAGGCCATTTAGCACTCGTCTTAAAGTATACTCATCATCTCTACACCCTATAGTATAAAGAGCAGATGCCGTGAACTTCATGAACCAATCATTAGCCATACAATTATAAGATTGAGCCAGAACCCTGCCTTGCTCTGACATCTACGTGAATGCTCAATAATGCCACTCATTTACGTGGTACTATATGGCGCCCGTTCCAATAAATAAGTGACACGTGTCTATATCAAGTCTGTCAGAGTGGCAGGAGTGTAGGGGCTCTGTACTTTGGCTCAATACACTATGCTACCAAAAGTAATTGGACCTCTGAGCAAGAATCTCAAGTAGTATTTATTTCCATATGTTAATACTTAGTGGGGCTGCTTTAGCCCTAATGACATCAGATACTCTCTGTTGTATACTTTCTACTAACGTCTGATTCACTTCAGCTGGTATTTCCCTCCAATCATCCTACAAACTTACGTCAGGTTCTAGCAAAGAAGATGGACGCGGTTCATATAAGCTGACCTGACGTTCTAGTTCATCCCAAAGATAGGGTTCAGACTCTATACAGGCCAGTCCAATCATGGAACATCCATATCCTCAAACCAACATAAAACAGTGTTGGATTTGAAACAAGGCCGACCATTCCCAGAGTATTACCACATTGCCTGCAGCACATTATTGTCTAGAATGTCCGGGTCACCTCTGTGTTCAAGGTTCTTGTCAGTTCAGCCAACGGACTGTGACCATGCCACGTAAAACATTCCCCGACTATAACAGAACCTCCTCCGTACTTAACTGTTGGCACAAGATAGGCAAAAGGCGTTTCCACGCATCCTCCACACTCAAATATGGCCATGTGATGTGAAGATGGAGTAGCAGGATTCTTCACTTCATAGAACGTTCTTCTATTGCTCAACTGTCCACCAATGACGCTCCGTACACCACTGTAGAAGAGCCGATGCATCTTCTTTTAGAGAACTCGCAAGATGTTTGTAGGATGAATGGAGGGAAATACCAGCTGAAGAGTATTAGATGTTAGAAGAAAGAATGTTATGGAGAGTATCTGATCTCATTAGGGCCAAAGGAACTCCACCAATTATTAACACATGGAGATAAATACTACTTTTGATTCTTTCTCAGATGTCAATTACTTTTGGTAGGATAGCGCATGTCATATGGTCAGGGGTTGTACAGATGGGACCTCTGCTTCATTGCTTCTCACATTGTGCTTTTTCTGCACCAACAGTGCCTGCCCCAGAGTAATGACTCAGGCTGTGGCTAGGAACCATGTTCAACCATGTCCACTTTGGGCAATCTCTACTTGTTAGCAAGGTCGATTGACTATAAGCTGATGGATCACAAGTTACCTCTGTGCTGGGACCTCCAGTGTTTAGCTTTAAAGAGGACATGTCATGTCCTCGTGTTATTGGGGCCGACTGCATAGTTTTACAGCCGTAGCCCTGCTGACTTCCACAATATGTTACCTTTGCTTGTGCTCACTACTTTTTTCCCATACAGACTGTCCTTATATTCAACTGTAATAGAAAAATAAGCGCTCCATGGTGCAGAACAGTGAGGGTGTACAAAGGGTGATAGGAAGAGAAGTAACATTAATATCTAGTAGCGTCTGCCTGTCAAAACAGCAGCAGCCACCCCAAACTGCAAAGCTGAGCCTCCGTAAATAGTGCGTTGAACATGAGAGAAAAGAGAGCGCGCTGGGCAGGAGATTTGGTTCTTCTTAGAAAGACTTATTCGAAGCGCGTTTCAGTCAGAATGCCCCCTTCCTCAGGCCACATGCACAAGAACTGTACAGTTCTCTTATATGTGGCTCCCATCACAGTGAAGATGTCAAGTAGATGGTCCCCATCGCTAACTGTCAATGAGTGACGTCAGACTTAATTGACAGTGAGCAGTGAGGACCATCCATTTCTCAGTTTCAGGAGCCAAATTGAAGAAGAGCCTGTAGGGTAAAATGAGGGGGGAGTATGAAAGAAAAACTTGCATTGTTGAAATCGGGGTCTCTAGCTGTAAAGCTATACAAGTGGCTCTGCTGACATGAGGAAATGACCGTTCTTTAATCTGTGAGAGAATACAGCAGTTAGGTGTTTAATTCCCCTATAGCACCTCCACAGGGCAAATGAAGCATGACACATACAAGCTAGCGGGTTGTAGAACAGAATAAAGCCTCTGGAACAAGAGACACCCTTTGCAACTTTTCTTCATTTTTGCCAAGAGATCAAGATTTGGAACAGAGGACCCCCCTCTATTACAGAGTTTGTACTAAGACTGCAAGATATCCCCTATCCATAGGATAGGGAATGATTAGCTGATTGGTGGGGGTCTTACTGCTGAAAACCTCACTAATCTGCAAAATGGAACTCCTGTGTCAAGTTTTGCCTGTCACTTTTTGAGGTCGCTTCTCCAGCCGCAGTGACATCATTATGAAGGGTGCGCTGGCTGAGTATGTGCAGTCAATGCTGCATTCATTTCAATGGCGCTGATGGAAATACCTAAGCGGGTGCCACACGGCTATCTCTGTAGTTCCATTGAAACTGAATGGGGCGCTTGTGCTATATGCGCTGCATTCAATCTCCTCCTCACTGCGGGAGGTGCAATAACCCTACAGTGAAGAAGACAGGGGGCACAGAACTCCTGATCTCAAGATCAGCAGGGGTCTCGGCAGGGAAGCCCCCACCAGTCAGCAAGTTATCCCCTAACCTATGAATATCCTATGGATAGGAGTTAACTTGCAATCTTAGTACAACCCTTTAAGTCAAAATGCCCTAATAGGTTATATGAAAATTAGTTTTTTCTAAACTAGACAACCGCTATAAAAAGGCTGTCCGCGTTTGGACAACTCCTCTTACAATACTCTATTACATATCTTTGAGTTAATAGAAGGGAGAGGGTTTCCATTCATATAACCCGAAGGCTACGAAGAGGGTCATTTACCTTGGAGGACCCCACACATTTGTCTAGAACATTGATTTGAATGGCAACTGTGTCATTCTTCAGTTTTCCTGTGGTGGCGCTGTTGGCTTTCCCTATTGCTGGAGACTCCAAAGCGCACAATCGTTTTAAAGTGGAAGCAATAAATAGTTTCAAAGCCGAATGCCAAGATTCTGTGTCCTAACCGTCGGGAATGACTTTTCCTGGACTGAATCCTCTCGCACATTTCAGTGTGATAAAACAGTCAGACGAGGTATTCGCAGATATTGCGGCCTGCGCCCAGTGCGATCTGAGAACAGGTTTCCCTCAGGCTGCTCAGGTATATTTAGCAGAGTGTATATTGGTTTTGAATACTTTCCAATCAGCCTGGAGAAATGTATGTATCCCTGAATTATTAAAGGCGCACTAACAGGCCTGCCGTTGTCCCGCTGTCCGCACGCTCGGCGTCTTTACTGTATACTTTACAACTCATTTAAAAACAATGTTTCTTTTTATTGCAATGGAAAATGTAACCTCCGGCTGAAATATATTAACCCCTTAAGGTCATGGACTTATTTTTTCATTTCATTTTTTTTTCTTCCCACTTTCAAGAATCCTTACTTTTATTTCACAATCAACATAGCTGTCTGGGGGCTTGAATGTCTCAGCGGCACTATTTAATGTACCCTATAATGCCTTGAAAAAACTTTTAAAATTTATAAGTGAAAAAAACCCCCAAAAAACACAATTCCGCCATCTTCGTAAGTAATTGTTTTGACTGCGTCATCACTGCAGCAATAATGACATATTTTTTTTTTTACTGCTACTACTTAAAAAAAAAAACATTCTTTGTAAAAAAAAAAGTTATTTTCTGCCGCCATCTTCTTACCTTTGTATTTTTCCATCTACGTAGTTGAGTGAGGATTACTTTTTGGAGGGGCGTCCTGTAGTATCTGTGTGATTGACATTGCCTTAATTGCAGCACAGTACCGACGACTTCCGTTCTCTGGATTGCTGGGGGTCCCAGTGATCAGACCTTCACCAATCGGCAAGCTATTCCCTGTGGATACGGGACACTGTAACTTAAGGTATATTTGTGGGACAACTCCTTTAACCCCTTGACTGGCACGCCCGGAAATTTTCCGGGACGAGCTCCCCTGCCGATAGTGCTATAGCTTGGAAATCTTCCAGGCTATATCACTATGTATCACTATGGAAGCTGCAGAGCACAATGCCACAAGCTGTGACAGTGTGCTCTGCCTGCACAGACCCACAGAGAACAAAGCAAGGGCTTTGAACAACAGAAGCAGAAGATATTGCCGATCTGCCGGCAATCTCCTGCTTTGTTTACAGGTTGCCATAGAGACCATCGGCTTGTCATAAGCGAGCCGATGGTCTCTGTGACAGGGAGAGCTGGTGCTTGGCTGTCAGAGGACAGCCAGTCATCAGCTCTTACAGCAGAGATCAGAGAAAACCTCTGATCTCTGCTGTGTTAACCCTTTACATGCTGCAGTCTATGTGACTACAGTATGTAAAGGGCTGTCACTATCGGACCCCCAGAAAGTGATCAGGGGGTCCTGATGGGTCCCTGTGGAAGTCCCCTAAAGGGACAAAAATAAAAAAAAAGTTAAAAAACAAACAAAAGTAAAAAAATTATAAAAAAATAAATAAAATAAAAACACTTGTCTCCCTTTACTTTGTAAAAAATTAAAAATAAAATCACACATGTGGTATCCATGCGTCGTAATGACCCAGAGAAGGACGTTGGTACATTATTTAACCCCTTAATGTCATGGCCCCTTTTTTCCCCATTTGTTTTTCCTCCCCCCATTTAAAAAATCATCACTCCTTTATTTATCCACCGACGTCGCTGTATGAGGGCTCGTTGTTTTTTGCAGGACGAGTTGTAGTTTTCAATGGTGCTATTTAAAGTACCATATAATGTACTGAAAAACGTTTACAAAATTCTGGAGTAAGTGGAGTAAAATTTTTTAAAAAATGACATTCCGCCATCTTTCAGTGCGTCTTGTTTCTACGGCGCACAAACTGCAACAAAAATGACCTGATAACTTTATTCAATGGGTCAGTACGATTGCTACGATACCAAACTTGTATAGTTTTTGTTTTTTTTGCTGTAGTACCTGTATTTTTTTCAAAGACATTTAATTTTTAAAAATTATTTTCTGCTGCATCTTCTGCGCGCAATAACTTTGTTATTTTTCCATTGACGTAGTTAAGTGAGGGCTCATTTTTTGCGGGATGTCCTGTATTTTACGTTCGTACTAGTTTAGAATACATACGACTTTTTGTTCGCTTTTTATTGCATTTTTTCTGGGAAAGAGGGTGACTGAAAAAGTGCATTTGTGGCGTTCTTTATTTTTTTTTCAGACTATGTTCACTGTGCGGCGTAAATAATGCACTACTTTGATAGATCGGACTTTTATGGACGCGGCGATACCAAATTTGTATTTTTCTTTTAGGATTTAGATTTTTTTATTATAGATATGGCAAAAGGAGGGTGATTTAAACTTTTATTCCTTTTTTTTTTTTTTAAAGTGTGTAAAAGTCATGAAAAAGAAAAATAACTATTACAGTTTGGTATTGGCATAATCGTACTGGCCTGTAGAATTACTTTAAAATAAAATTAATACGGCTCTTGGAATGTGGCGACACAAAAGCAAACCTTAAAAAAAATGGAAACCCGCCACTCAAGGGGTTAAAAGACACAAACCTCTAAATATATTAGGAACAATTTGGGTAAGTTGCAACAACAGTTTTCCCACGACTTGTATACGAGTCTCACGCAAGACTTGATATGGCACAACCCAAAGCTGCCGTGTAGCCTAAAGGAAATGTACCTGTTTTTGACTAAATCTCGTCATTTAATCGGTGATTGGGTTACTCACATTTATTAATTGATGCTATAAAATGTATCAAATTCTCTATAAAGCGGTGACGGCTATATGCTCCAACTCACCAGCCAACAGTTATTTATGCCTCGCTCCTAAATCCCAGCAACGTGACATGAAGCCCGGACCATTACTTCTCTCTTGGCAATGTTTGTCTCCAGCTCTCATTATGCATCGTACCTGCTGACATGGAATGACCTCCATGTTGAGCGCTTCAAATTGGTTACAGTCGCTGTTTAGATTAAGGCTGCTGTAGGCAATCAAAAACCCAGCAGGCTTCACAATGGGACAAGTGCTGATTCCACTATGGAACCGGCGTGCCAGCTGAGGAGAAGTCAACGCACATATTTATAGAGAGGTTATTAATTCAGGAGGTTATTTTACACCGATGGGTCATTGCTCTTGCAGTGGGGTCGAAAACTGATTTGTAAGGTTTTGCAACAGTTATAAATAAGGTTCCACTTTGGCCGTAGAGTAGATGGGATGACACTTGTCGGCTTAGGACTAAAGCATCATAGAAAAGATTACAATATTATTGAGTTCTATTTGCATTGGGCAGTTTTTGGTCCCGTTACACCACCGGCTGGGTGCTTAACAGCAAAACTCGGCTTCACCGTTACCAGTCACCTTTCCTGGATACTAAGAGACGTGTGGCTCCCAGGACTCAGATACCCCCAGGACTTCCAGTAGGTTCCTAACAATCGGACCATTGCAAGAATAGATATGAAGAATGTATCGACGCAATGGAAATACAAATGCAACTAGGGACTCTCCATTAGATAACAGGGACAGAGGGTGATGGTGACCAGATGATGAGGATGAGCTCGATAATGAATATAATGGAAACTGGATGGGATGACTGGAACAGATGGTATGCAATTAAAAGAATGACCAAGGAAATGCTGACCTTAACACCGGCTCTCCCTAGTTTTTTCCTGACATTGACCCTCAACAGCAGACCCCACTGTCCTTCAATGGTCTTAAAGCGACCTTCAGATCTTGTGACAAAATTCTGTTGAGAGGAGGGGAGTTCTAGACTGGAGAGTCACTGGATCTTTTGTATCTGGTCTTTTCCAAAGTGTTTGATACTGTGCCACATAACAAGTTGGTCTATAAGATGAGAATGCTTGGTCTGGGCGAGAATGTGTGTAAGTGGGTAAGTAACTAGCTCAGCCATTAAAAAGCAGAGGGTGGTTATACAATGGTACATACGCTGATTGGGTCACCGTTACTAGTGGGGTACCACAGGGGGCAATATTGGAGATGGTCACCATTACTTGTGGGGTATTACAGGGGGCAGTATTGGAGAAGTGACTATTACTAGTAGGGTACCACAAGTGGCAGTATTGGTGGGGTCACCATTGTTAGTAAGGTACCACAGGGGGCAGTATTGGTGGGGTCACCATTGCCAGTAGGGTACCACAGGGGACAGTATTGTGCCCTATTCTTTTTAATATATTAACAATGTTGTGGAGAGATTGTACAGTAAAATAACAATATTTGCAGATGATACAAAAATATGTAAAGCAATCAACACAAGAGAGGATAGTGTACGGGTACATATGCAGCATGCCAGACCTGGGAGGGGTAACAGCGAGGGAAATTAAGATGGTAGTCACGGTGGCTCTACCGTTCCTCCTGGAAAGTTGGTGAGAAGGGAGTTGGTTGTGGTATTAAACAGTGGTAAAATTTTGGCAGTTCTTATTGCTTGCTGCGGGGTTGGGCAGGGTAGGATGGTGATACCTCAGTGGGGCACTACCCGTGGAGTCGGATAGGGAAAAATGTTTTGTTGTGATGCCAGTCCGTGTACGGGTAGGGACCCGTTACAAACAAAAATAATAAATACAAAAAGTGGAGAACTAAACAAAAATGGGGCTAGTAGTCCTTACCTGGAGTGTATAGTGTGGCATCTCAGTGCAGATGGTGTAGATGGTGGGAAGTTACTCCAGGAAGCAGGATTTAGCTGGTAAAGCACATTAAAACTTTATTGGCAGGGAGAGAGAGTTCTTTACTTGGCAGCAGTTACGCAACTTGAGTTCCATTTCATTGAGGTAGATGAAGACAATTTGACATTAGGAAAACACTTGGATTAGATTTGAGAGGTAAGGGTTGAATTTCCTTTTTCTTGACTTCCTGACTTTGCGCTCCAGCTTTACTTCTTTGTCTGAGATTACAAAGAACTGACAGGTGCTGCTTCACTTTATTAAAAAACCTGCAGAGCCGGACAGCAGCCGTGAGCTGACAGGACCTGTGATGATGTTGTAGCATCCGAGGAGCAGGCCCACAGCCAAGGAGACAGCGGGGTAGAGATGTTATCCTTGTCACGGGGCTCTAACATCTCCTCTCCTGAGGGTAGCTTGGGACCCGACCTCGTTACCGCTGGGGGACATCACCGGGGTAGTACTTGGGGGTTACCTTAAGTCCAGTTGTCACTCGTGACGCCACTGTTCCTTCTCCTCGGATGGATTTTGTGGATAAATAAAATACTTCAACACCAGAAGAGTAGTTTTGGAACAAAACCTGGAGCGATCGGTTTTGCCCATTTACTTGTTAGAAAACAGTTCAAATAGTCGCGTTAAATCGCAGTGTGCAAAAAGTTATCTCATGTGAGGCTCACGGGGTAAGGAACAATCCACGGGCCAAGTTATCTGCAGGTTCTTTCACTCCCTGTAATCGCTTTCTTCACCAGCGTCACACTCACACTGACGTTCTCTCTTTTCTTGCAGTTAAGCGGTTTCTTTCTCAGCAGACAGTAGCGGTATAGAGAACTCCTGGGAAGAACAAGCCCAGGCCGAGCAGCAGGCACATTCTCCATTCTCCATACATACCAATCTGGTAGCCTCTCTCTCTGACAGGGTTGCACTGACCTGACTGACTCACTCAATATTGCCTTCTTGCAAACACATATTAAACATCAAGTGACCACAAACAATACACACAAAACAATACATTTTCCAGACAGGACATACCAGACATTAACCCTTTCAGTCCTGCAACCATCCGATACACATAAATCTGATGCACTCCACAAACAAGACACTGACATGAGACAGACATAGAACATTCCGGAGGGGAACCCATTAACTCTGGGTCCCTACAGTGTCACCGTCATGTGATCACTCACTCGCTCCTTTGGTGATGTCACTGTTATATGATCAGTCATTGTCTCTGTGCTCCGCCTCTTATTACATGACTGTGACCTCATCACAGATCCTAATGCAGCATAGGCAGATGACAAATGTATGTAGCTGAACTGTGTGTGCTGTGTGTGACACGCATGTAGCACAGCTATGTGTGGTCTGGTGTGTATGTTACAGGCACATCAAGCAAAGCTATGCGCAGTGTGTGTGACACACATGTAGCACTGCTGTGTGTGACACCCATGTAGCAGAGCTGTGTGTGTGTGTGTTGCACACACATGTAGCTGAGATAGAATCATAGAATAGTAGAGTTAGAAGAGACCTCCGGGGTAATCGGGTCCGACCCCCTGCTCAGTGCAGGATCACTAAATCATCGCAGACAGATATCTGTCCAGCCTTTGTTTGAACACTTCAATTGAAGGAGAACTCACCACCTCATGTGGTAACCTGTTCCACTCATTGATCACCCTCACCGTCTGAAAGTTTATTTCTAATATCTAATCTGTGTCTCCTCCCTTTCAGTTTCCTCCCATTGCTTCTAGTCTTTCCTTGTGCAGATGAGAATAGGGCTGATCCCTCTGCACTGTGACAGCCCTTCAGATATTTGTAGACAGCTATTAAGTCTCCTCTCAGCCTCCTCTTCTGCTAAACATTCCCAGATCCTTAACCGTTCTTCATAGGACATGATTTGCAGACTGCTCACCATCTTGGTAACTCTTCTCTGAACTTGCTCCAGTTTGTCTATGTCTTTTTTAAAGTGGGGTGCCCAGAACTGGACCCAGTATTCCAGATGAGGTCTGACTAAGGAAGAGTAGAGGGGATAATGACCTCACGTGATCTAGACTCTATGCTTCTCTTAATACATCCCAGATCTGTGTTTGCCTTTTTGGCTGCTGCATCACATTGTTGACTCATGTTCAGTCTATGATCTATTAGTATACCCAAGTCTTTTTCACATGTGCTGCTGCTTAGCCCAATTCCTCCCATTCTGTATGTGGTTTTTTCATTTTTCTTGCCCAGATGTAGAACTTTGCAAATTTTCCTTGTTAAATTCCATTCTGTTAGTCGCCGCCCAATGTTCAAGCTTTTCTAGATCTTTTTGAATCCTTTCTCTCTTCCGTAGTGTTAGCTATCCCTCCTAGTTGTGTATCGTCAGCAAATTTGACCAGTTTCCCATCAATTCCCTTCTCCAGATCATTTATAAAAATGTTGACCAACACTGGGCCTAGGACAGAGCCTTGTGGTCCCCACTTGATACATTCTTCCACTTGAATGTGCAGCCATTTATGACCACTCTTTGAGTACAATTACTCAGTCAGTTGTGAATCCACCTAACAGTTGCCTTGTCAATCCCAGATTTGGTCATTTTTTCAATAAGTATGGTATGTGATACTTTGTCAAGAAAAACTATATCTACCGTATTTCCCTGATCAACCCAGTCAGTTATATCATACGGTAGAAGGAAATTAGATTAGTCTGGCATGACTTGTTTGTTACAAACCCATGCTGGCTCGGGGTAATTACTCCATTCTTATTCAAGTACTTGCATACATGCTGTTTTTAATGATTTGTTCAAAGATCTTTCCCGGTATAGAAGTCAGGCTCACAGGTCTGTAGTTTTGTGGATCCACCTTCTTCCCTTCTTGAAGATAGGGACAACATTTGCCCTTTTCCAATCTTCTGGGACTTCTCCTGTTCTCCAGGAATTTTCACAGATTATGGCGAGTGGTTCAGCAATTACCTCCACTGCTTCCTTTAGTATCCTAGGATGTAATTCATCTGGACCTTGAAACTTGAATTCATTTAAGCTAGCTAAGTGTTCCCTCACCATCTCTCTGCTTACAGATGGCCTGCATTCTTTTATTCCTCCAATAGTGTGGAGTATATGAAATGCATGTAGCACAGCTGTGTGGGGTGTATGACACGATGTGTGAAATATATGACACGCATGTAGCAGAGCTGTGTGTGGTGTAAAAAAGGAAAAAAAATGAATAGGGGCTCACCCCACCAGCAGTGCCTCCGGTACAGGGGGAAAAAAATATCTGTTTCCCAGCGGGAGCTCCGTCCTCAGATGGTCGTTGGCAATCGGCTAAACTTCATGAGAGAAACCGTAGATATGGAGGAGGGCCTCAACCATTAAAAATAATAACTTTATTGATTAAAACGCAAGCATCTAACAGATAAACGCTGAACGCGTTTCAGCCAGACAGCGGCCTTTGTCAACAACTGAAAAATGTAGTTAACATATAACATTTATAGCAAGATACAAATCTATGCCCCTGATTAAAAGAGTACCTGTGTTAGTCAGCCCAGGTCGCTGAGTGGATGTGTTCAGAGTATAATACGAACGCCTGTTAAGTCATGAGACCTGGAACTGAATTTTAGGGCGTTAGTGTAAAATAAAGCAAAAGGTAGGGAAGAAAGACAGACATAGGAAAAATAAAGATAGCAGTAATCTATATATGAGGATGTAAAAAAACCATAGAGATAGTATACATGAGCATATATAATATACGCAATATACATACCCTTCGATGTCAGATAACAAACATGATTCTATACACAGAGTATCACTGGATCAGATCTATAACATATATAGAAGTTTCAATATGGTGTTTGTAAATCTATATTGTAAATTGAGAAATTAATGCCTTTTAGGTCATAGGAACTGAACATAGAATTAGCTGGGAAAAAATTCTTATTACCAGACATAAGCATGTTTGCGTTTTATTCAAAACATTATTATTTTTAATGGTTGAAGCCCTCCTCCATATCTACAGTTTCGCTGTGGTGTGTTTGACATGTTCATGTAGAAGAGCTGTGTGTAGTGTATGTGACATACATGTAACGCCTGTGTGTGGTGTGTGTGACACGCATGTAGCAGAGCTGTGTGTGGTTTGTGTGACACGCATGTAGCAAAGCGGTGTGTGGTTTGTGTGACACACATGTAGCAGAGCTGTGTGTGGTGTGTGTGACACACATGTAGCAGAGCTGTGTGTGACACACATGTAGCAGAGCTGTGTGTGGTGTGTGTGACACACATGTAGCAGAGCTGTGTGTGGTGTGTGTGACACGCATGTAGCAGAGCTGTGTGTGGTGTGTGTGACACGCATGTAGCAGAGCTATATGGGGTGTGTGTGACACGCATGTAGCAGAGCTGTGTGTGGTGTGTGTGACACGCATGTAGCAGAGCTGTGTGTGGTGTGTGTGACACGCATGTAGCAGAACTGTGTGTGGTGTGTGTGACACGCATGTAGCAGAACTGTGTGGTGTGTGTGACACGCATGTAGCAGAACTGTGTGTGGTGTGTGTGTGCTACACACACATGTAGCACAGCTGTGTGTGGTGTGTGTGATGTGCATGTAGCACAGCTGTGTGTGTGTTACACGCACTTGTAGCACAGCTGTGTGTGTGTTACACGCACTTGCAAATAAGGGAGATGGAATAAATCCTCCACAGTGCCACCTACTGAAAGGCAGCATTCCTTCGAGTCAAAGTGGGACTTTTTATACAAGTCTTGCTACAATGACTGGGAATCAAAAGCAAAGCCAGACCCCATGTACATACAGCTGTTTCCGGGTTATTGCCCATCATCAGTGTACAGTAGGAGTCTGGCTTTTGCTAGTGAGAGGCCTGGGACAGGGGTCAGAAACGCTCTTTTCTCCTTAGGGAGAGCAACTATATACTATAAATAAGTGAGGAGACTCAAATGGCCAGCTGTGTGTGTGTTACACGCAAGTGTAGCACAGCTGTGTGTGTGTTACACGCAAGTGTAGCACAGCTGTGTGTGTGTTACACGCAAGTGTAGCACAGCTGTGTGTGTGTTACACGCAAGTGTAGCACAGCTGTGTGTGTGTTACACGCAAGTGTAGCACAGCTGTGTGTGTGTTACACGCACTTGTAGCACAGCTGTGTGTGTGTTACACGCAAGTGTAGCACAGCTGTGTGTGTGTTACACGCAAGTGTAGCACAGCTGTGTGTGTGTTACACGCAAGTGTAGCACAGCTGTGTGTGTGTTACACGCAAGTGTAGCACAGCTGTGTGTGTGTGTTACACGCAAGTGTAGCACAGCTGTGTGTGTGTGTGTTACACGCAAGTGTAGCACAGCTGTGTGTGGTGTGTTACACGCAAGTGTAGCACAGCTGTGTGTGGTGTGTTACACGCAAGTGTAGCACAGCTGTGTGTGGTGTGTTACACGCACGTGTAGCACAGCTGTGTGTGGTGTGTTACACGCACGTGTAGCACAGCTGTGTGTGGTGTGTTACACGCACGTGTAGCACAGCTGTGTGTGGTGTGTTACACGCACGTGTAGCACAGCTGTGTGTGGTGTGTTACACGCACGTGTAGCACAGCTGTGTGTGGTGTGTTACACGCACGTGTAGCACAGCTGTGTGTGGTGTGTTACACGCACGTGTAGCACAGCTGTGTGTGGTGTGTTACACGCACGTGTAGCACAGCTGTGTGTGGTGTGTTACACGCACGTGTAGCACAGCTGTGTGTGGTGTGTTACACGCACGTGTAGCACAGCTGTGTGTGGTGTGTTACACGCACGTGTAGCACAGCTGTGTGTGGTGTGTTACACGCACGTGTAGCACAGCTGTGTGTGGTGTGTTACACGCACGTGTAGCACAGCTGTGTGTGGTGTGTTACACGCACGTGTAGCACAGCTGTGTGTGGTGTGTTACACGCACGTGTAGCACAGCTGTGTGTGGTGTGTTACACGCACGTGTAGCACAGCTGTGTGTGGTGTGTTACACGCACGTGTAGCACAGCTGTGTGTGGTGTGTTACACGCACGTGTAGCACAGCTGTGTGTGGTGTGTTACACGCACGTGTAGCACAGCTGTGTGTGGTGTGTTACACGCACGTGTAGCACAGCTGTGTGTGGTGTGTTACACGCACGTGTAGCACAGCTGTGTGTGGTGTGTTACACGCACGTGTTGCACAGCTGTGTGTGGTGTGTTACACGCACGTGTTGCACAGCTGTGTGTGGTGTGTTACACGCACGTGTAGCACAGCTGTGTGTGTGAGTGTCACATGCGCATGTAGCTAAGATATTGTGGTATATGACACGCGTGTGTGTGGTGTGTTTGACATGTGCATGTAGCAGAGGTCTGTGTGTGGCGTGTGACATGCATATAGCAGAGCTGTGTAGGGTGTGTGTGGTGTCCATGTGGTGTGTGTGGCGCGCATGTAGCAGAGCTGTGTGTGTGTCACATGCGCACATAGCTGAGATGTGTGAAGCGTGTGACACGCATGTAGCACAGCTGTGTGTTGTGTGTTTGAAGTGCATGTAACAGAGCTGAGTGTGGTGTGTGTGACGTATGTAGCAAAGCTGAGTGTAGTGTGTGTGACACGCATGTAGCAGAGCTTTGCGTGGTGTGTGTGACACGCATGTAGCAGGACTTTGCGTGGTGTGTGTAACACACATGTAGCAGAGCTTTGCGTAGTGTGTGTGACACGCATGTAGCAGAGCTTTGCGGGGTGTGTGTGACACGCATGTAGCAGAGCTTTGCGTCGTGTGTGTGACACGCATGTAGCAGGACTTTGCGTGGTGTGTGTGACACGCATGTAGCAGAGCTTTGCGTGGTGTTTGACACGCATGTAGCAGAGCTTTGCGTGGTGTGTGTGACACGCATGTAGCAGAGCTTTGCGTGGTGTGTGTGACACGCATGTAGCAGAGCTTTGCGTGGTGTGTGTGACACGCATGTAGCAGAGCTTTGCGTGGTGTGTGTGACACGCATGTAGCAGAGCTTTGCGTGGTGTGTGTGACACGCATGTCGCAGAGCTTTGCGTGGTGTGTGTGACACGCATGTAGCAGAGCTGTGTGGGGTGTGTGTGACACGCATATAGCTGAGCTGTGTGTGTGTGACACGCATATAGCTGAGCTGTGTAGGGTGTGTGTGAGACGCATGTAGCACAGGTGTATGTGGCGCGCATGTAGCACAGGTGTATGTGGCACGCATGTAGCTGAGATATGTGTGGTGTGTGACAAGCATGTAGCACAGCTGTTTGTGGTGTGTGATGTGCATGTAGCAAAGCTGTGTGTGTGTGTCACGTGCATGTAGCAATAATATGCGTGTGGCGTATATGACGTGCATGTAGCACAGCGGTGCGTGTGACACGCACATGCAGCAGAGCTGTATGTGGTGTGGTGTGTGTGTTTCACATGTGCATGTAGCATAGTTGTGTGGTAAGTGGCGCATTACATGACCAGAAACACTGCTACTATAATTTCCTAATAATTACTAGTGTATAATATATCAGGACTGTAACAAGGTGGCGCTCTAATAACTATGTATAATATATCAGGGGTCAGTACAGAGATCTCTCCCATCATCTATTATACCCAGGACTGTAACAAGGGGGCGCTCTAATAACTATGTATGGATATATCAGGGGTCAGTACAGAGATCTCTCCCATCATCTATTATACCCAGGACTGTAACAAGGGGGCGCTCTAATAACTATGTATGGATATATCGGGGGTCAGCACAGAGATCCCTCCCATCATCTATTATATCCAGGACTGTAACAAGGGAGCACTCTAATAACTATGTATAGATATATCAGGGGACAGTACAGAGATCTCCCTCATCATCTATTTATACCCAGGGCTGTAACTAGGGGGCGCTCTAATAACTATGTATGGATATATCAGGGGTCAGTACAGAGATCTCTCCTATCATCCATTATACTCAGGACTCTAACAAGGGGGCTCTCTAATAACTATGTATGGATATATCAGGGTCAGTACAGAGATCTCTCCCATCATCTATTATACCCAGGACTGTAACAAGGGGGCGCTCTAATAACTATGTATAGATATACCAGGGGTCAGTACAGAGATCTCTCCCATCATCTATTATACCCAGGACTGTAACAAGGGGTGCTCTAATAACTATGTATAGATATATTAGGGGTCAGTACAGAGATCTCTCCCATCATCTATTATACCCAGGACTGTAACAAGGGGGCGCTCTAATAACTATGTATAGATATACCAGGGGTCAGTACAGAGATCTCTCCCATCATCTATTATACCCAGGACTGTAACAAGGGGTGCTCTAATAACTATGTATAGATATATCAGGGGACAATACAGAGATCTCTCCCATCATCTATTATACCCAAGACTGTAACAAGGGGGCGCTCTAATAACTATGTATAATATATCAGAGGTCAGTACAGAGATCTCTCCCATCATCTATTATACCCAGGACTGTAACAAGGGAGTGCTCTAATAACTATGTATAGATATATCAGGGGTCAGTACAGAGATCTCTCCCATCATCTATTATACCAGGACTGTAACAAGGGGGCGCTCTAATAACTGTGTATAATATATCAGGGGTCAGTACGGAGATCTCTCCCATCATCTATTATACCCAGGACTGTAACAAGGGGGCGCTCTAATAACTATGTATAGATATATCAGGGGTCAAAACGGAGATCTCTACGCAGGGCTGTTCTGTCCGTCGCCGGAGACCAAGGAGTTTTGCCCGAACTCTACATAGAAATCACTGACCTCTTACTGTCTGTCTCTATTATAAGCATTATGTACAGTCTGTGTGCGGTGTAATATGTCATTTATAGAACACCTAAATGTTGATGACCTGTCTACATGGAGCCCGCTCTCGTGAACCCCCATTTACATCTCATGCACTACCATTTTTTTTTTCGCTTACATTGACCCCCAGCGAGCCAAAATCTACCCCTGCGGGTCCATACAGACCACTTTGGGAACCTCTGATCTCGGCTGTTGCAGACGGGTGTCAGCTGTTAAAGTTCCCAATCCCGCTCTATACAAACCCCTCGCCTCCATGACATGAATATACATCCTGTGGCGTTGTATACTTAGGGGTGCTTTTAGGTTTACAGCTAATTGCAGCTCTAGGACCCCCACTTTTTGCGTTACCAGCCCCCACACGGACAGGGGTTGAGCTGTTTAGAAAAAAGAATGTCTTCTTGTAGAACCCGCTGCACCTCGTTACCGCTGCGTCCGGTACTGGCAGGTTATGTGAATACGCACAGACTGCGGCTTTAAGCTGCTTTTCTCAAAATGTTCTGTCTAAGCAGGAAGATTATTTACCATATTAAATATTAACCTGCCCTGAACGGCGGCTGCAGCAGGATGGGGTGTTCACCGCTCAAGTGCTCTATTTTTCTGCAGAGCGTGCTTCATTTCAGCGTGTTCTGTAATGTGTGCCATACCAGGCTTATCTCCCAGCGTGCCGCGAGAGGTCATGTCATCATTCAGACTTATTTTCATGCCTGGTGAAATATTTTTCTGAGACGCTCATGCCCATTACTGTCTGTCTCCTCTCAATATGGCTGCAGCGGATAGGAGATGGATTACATCAAGGTTATGGTTTTATAATACACATCAGTAGAAATCTGCCATTGATGGCTCTTAATCAAATCTGCACAAAAATTGCATCGGGATCTGATGGTTATGAAAAGGGGGTAAGAGCGTTAAATGTTCATGTCATATGAATTTGGTATGCTGTGTCTTTAAGAAGGGGCGTGAAAGGAGGAATAGTGCCTAACGGGAAGAGGAGACCGGAATGGGAAGTTGAACAGAGAGTGTTGAAAGACAGAGGTCAAAGGGAGTCTCTCCTAGTTTGTGTTGCTGTGTAACAGTCTCCGCCCTATGGACAGTGTCCTTTGGGAAGGATCAGGCAGATTGAGAAGGATCAGGAAGACTGAAAGGCAGAAAGCGAGTGCTCCTCTGTTCCCGCCCCTGCTCGACTACCATGAACCCCTGGCTAACCTGGAGCATGACTGATAATCCATTGACTTGGACCCTTGAACTTTTTCAAAAGACTGAGTTACTCCAGTTTTGCTGAGTTACTACTTGTATACTTTTTGTTCTTCGGTTAATTAACTTGTTGCTTGGTCAGCAGTGATGACTTCCATCAAGTATATTAGCTACCCCTGCAGCCTTCAGACCCCGGCTGCTAGTCGGGCCTATTTCAAAACCTGTCCTCCACCTGACCCAGTGTGGCCAGAACCAGGCCGTGACTTCCCAGTGACCCAGCCGCCAGAATATGAGGAGAAGGGGGCAATGACCTCTCTAGTAGAGCTTGGTCTGGCCCTCTCTGCCGTGGAATCATGCCAGCCCTATGTTCCTTGGGCTCTCGCCAATCCAGGTGACCAGAAGAGCTCAGAACCCTTACAGTTTTACGGAGATGAGCGGTGCTACATAGGCGCTTCTTATCTCTTCCGGGAGAAACAACCTGTTACAGATCACGTTTGCAAAGAGCATATAAAATGCAAATTGTCCACCTCTCTCGGGCACAGAATCAAGGCTTTTATGTCAGCGTACACAGAGCAAAAGATGCTTACATGTTTCAGGATGCTACGTCCCTGTTACACGGGCTGACAAATCATTTGGATACCTGCAATCAGCAGGAATCTGAATGATTATCATTCAGTATAAAAGCATGCCCCGACTGAATGCCGAACAAGAATTCATTTGCTGCTTCTTTGTCGTTCACTTTAGGCATGCAGAAAACGTAACGACGGATCGGCCGTGTGAACAGGCAGTATCATCTACGAACGACTGCCTGTTCACTGCGAATGGAGGAGGGCGGACCAGAATGATCCTCGGCTGATCCGTCTCCATTCACTGAGGAATGATCGTTCCTGTGTAAAAGCATAGGAACTAGAGATGAGCGAGCATACTCGTTAAGGTGATTTACTAGAGAGAGCATCGCCTTTTCAAGTACCTGCTGGCTCGTCCCTGAAGATTCGGGGGGAGGGAAAGGCTGTGGGAGCCGGATGGAGAGTGAGAGAGATCTCTCTCTCCTTCTCGATCCCCTCCGCAACCCACCGCTCACCCCAGCGGCCCCCCTGAATCTTCAGGGACGAGCCAGCAGGTACTTGAAAAAGGCGATGCTCTCTCAAGTAAATCGCCTTAACGAGTATGCTCGCTCATCCCTAATAGGAACGCTCATTGCTGGGACGACCTGTCAGGGCATCAGCGCCCCACATGTTGTGCCGCGTAAAAAGGCTCTTTGTCGTAGTTTGTTCTGAAACGCATAAGCATCTTCCGCCGTGCGGATTTTATGGGAATTCAAATAACATCATTAACGGAGGGCCGGACCGCACATCCAATGTGGCAGAGCTTAATAAATAACATTGAAATGCACAATCTACTGCTATGCAGAATACGGCTCAAGTACAAATAATTGCAAGTTTAATAAAATCTTTAAAAATACCACCAAAAAATGTAAAGTTGAACGCTCCTTTTCCCATTTATCATATTGAAAAACCCCACGATAATTGGTATTGCTGCGTCCGCAAAAGCCTAAACTATTAAAATATAACCTTTTTTTATTCCACATGCAGAATGTTGTAAAAACCGTGCCAGGATTGTGTTTCTTTAGGCATCACCTAAGATAATGGAATAAAAACTGATTAAAAAGTCATATATATACCCCTAAATAGTGCCAATAAAAACTAAAGGTTGCCTTGTATAAACTTCCATCAAATCCATCAACGGAAAAATAAAAGTTATGGGTCTCGGAATAGAGCAGTTGTTTTTTTTTAAAGTAATGATACATAAAACATTCTGTAACCTTCATATTGCTACATTTGTACCATGAACTCCATAAAATAAAATCCAAGAAACCGTGGAGCAATTGTGGCTGTCTTTTTTTTTTTTTCAAACATTTTTTACATTTTTTCAATGCATTATATGCAACATTAAATATTCCTATTAAAGACTTCTGTCCAGAGCGCAGAGAACCTCCTACGGCAACGTCGACACAAAAGTAATAAAAGTTATAGATCTAGAAAAGTGCAGAGGAAAAAGCCAAAAGGAAATTCAAAACTTTTCTGGCCTTTAAAGAGTTATTGACTTTAGAAAACCCCTCAGAGGCCGCCTGCAGACGGGCGGGTCGGATCTCGCCGCGGGACCCGACCCGAGTGCCTGCAGGGATCAGCGCGTACTCGCCTGCCGGCTCCGGCTGTTTGATGTGCCGGCTTGCTGGGCAGCCGGCGCATGCGCAGACTGGAGCCGGCGGCGGGTGAGTGACATTTCTGTGCCCCGCACAGAGATAGGGCGTGCCGCGATTTGTTTGCCGCGCGATATTTCGCGTGGCCAAATCGCGGCCGTCTGCATAGGACTGTGTTTGTTAACGCAATCCTATGCAGGCTTCCAGCAGCGGAAATCCCGCCGCGGAATTTCCGCTCGTGTGCAGGGGGCCATATTGTTTAATGGATCACAAAAAGTTGCACAGATTGTTATTTTGTAAAAAGTAAAAGCCCCCCCCCCCCCACAAGTATACCGTAGTATGCATTCCCTTAAGAGAGAGAAGGTAAAACCCAATTGCAAAGTCGAAGTGTAGCACTTTCAGTGTCTCTCTAAGTCCGGTGGGGCGGCTGCTATGACTGCAGTAAGGGAAGCGTACTGGAAGCGGCCTCTTGCTGCTATGATACATGCATAGAGCTGTCCGACAGTGCAGTCCAGGGCCGATGCCATCATTGCGGGACCATGTTAGTGAAGCACCGATTCAGTGCAGTTGCAATGCAAATTACTAGTAAGAGCTCGAGCCAATCAGAAGACAATGCAAATTTAAGTGTGAATATGGGTTGGAATTTGGCGCGATCGCCTTCTTGAACCCATGTTCATTCCAGGGACTCTCAACACGGATCGGTACCCGACTCTCCTGCAGATATCCTGGATGATCGGCCCCTATCGTAGCAGAAGGAGACCCATGCACCATACCATCGTGTAGCACATCCATGGCTTCCTACTTAAGTACGCTATTGTTATTTCAATAGAGGACACCAGTAGTGAGATATAGCGCCGGATCCGGCTTCATGACTGCACCCTGTATAACAGAAGTGTTATTGAGGTCTCTGTGTCAGGAAAGAGCCTTATAGTAAAAAATCTAAATATACATTATCAGAGAGGGGCTACATTGTAACTAACGGCCACTTGAGCTATTCTTCTCTCTTTATCAGCAGAGCCTTCAGATAAGGAGCTGCAGTACCATATACGGGCGAGTCCTCGATAAGGTTGGCACAGTTAAGGAGACACCAGCTTCAGTCCGGTTCATTGTCCCAGCTGAATACACAAGACGCTGACTCGGATTTGGTTTCCTGGACTGCGATATAATTCTTCGCCCGCCGTAGAGATGAAAGTACCCATCATCATCGACTCTGCAGTAGATGACAGTGATGAAGAGGAGAAGGTAAATCTATCCTCTCGTCTTTTGGCTCCAGGTGAGATCTTAAATCAGTCAGTAAACTAAATGGCATTTCTACTTCCAGGTTTTCCCTAATCCAGTGTTGGAAGACAGAAATGTGGAATTTGCCAAAAAATGCACTGAAAATATCAGCGATGTGAGTATATGGGCTTTTCATGATCTCCTATCAGGAGTATTTGCTGCTTGTGTAGCCACGGTGAGATTTAGGAGTAGGGATGGGCAAACTTTTCAAAAGTTTGTATCTGCAGTTCATTGAATTTTGTCGTAAAGTTTGGTTCGAGCCGAATTGGTTCACACAGAACCAGAGGTTCATAAAATCCCCTAAAACAAGTACTGAACACGGTCTGAGAGCCCTGCGTACAAACTCCAGGCAGAGGTCGTCCTTGCTCAGATTGGAACCTAGGACCCCAGCGCTGCAAGACAACACTTCTAACCATTGGGTCGCTATTACTCCTCCTCAAGGAATTAAGAAGCTTTTAGCTAATAGAATGTTATTATCGGACTCACGGTTGAAGAACGATTCAAGCACACCAGGGGAGGAAAGCTGGTTCACATAAATGCCAGGTCCCCTAGTCTCAGAGTGGGCAACCAATACTACAGTGGGAGGTCCAACTTTGATTTTTAGAATGAGGGATCACTTCTGTATGTGCCCCCCTGCTATAGGGCTCTTCCCACGGCCGGGTCGGATTCCGTCTGCGAAATCTCACCTAATCAGATACGGCGCCCCCCAGAGACCCCATCCTCCCCTCTCCTTATCCACCACAAGTGTGTCAGCTGGTGCGCACGATGCGCCGGTGTATAATGCGGATTCCCGTGCTACTTCCGCTGTGCCCACAGCGCAGAGTATCGGAGTACGGACGGCTTACATTGACTGAAATGGAAGCGGTCCGTGCGTTCTCACACACAAATTAGAACATGCTGCGATTCTCCACCGCGAGCCGAAAATCGCAGCTGATTTCCGCTCATAGCCATGAGAGAATTATTTTACACTTTTTTTTCAATGGACGGACATTACTGTGGAAATCGCGGCGGGTGTCTGACCACGATTTCTGCCGCGATAATCCGTCCGTGGGCATTTGGCTAGAGGCCTCTTTTTATGATCTCATCGTTCCTTCAGCCAAAGAGAGTGTGCCTTGTAACTCCTTGAGGACACGGACATTTTTGTTCGCCTGCCCCTCCCCCCTCTTTCAAGACCATCATAACTTTTTATTTTTTTCATCAAGATGGCCACATGAGTGCTTTTTGTGGGACGAGTTGTATTTTTCATTGGTACCATTTAATATATATGATGGACTGAAAAACTTTAAAACATTTCACAGTGGTGAAAATGTTTTAAAAACAATGCAATTGCGCCATTATTGGTGGGTGTTCTTTTTACGGCAAAAATAACATGTTGACTTTATTCTATTGATCAGAACAATTAAATCCCGCCCGATAGCGCGCTTACTAGCATGGGATTTTGCCATGGATGTGAGGCGTGGCGGAGGATCTGGAGTGTCTCCAATTGTTTTCAATGAAGGACCTTGCATCGCACTGCGAGCACCGAGCATGCAGTGCGATGCTGCTGCCGGCCCCATTGAAAACAATGGCCACTGCGATGCGAGAGCAAGCAGCGAGATAGAACATGTGGCAATTTGTCTCCGCCATTGCATCGCGGTACAATGCGGGAAACTGTTGCTTATGTGTATGAGCCCATTCAAAAGAATGGGGTTCATATTCATGCAAGATCTGGGCTTTTCTTGGGCCTACGGCTCCATTCACACGGGTTAGGAGGACCTCAGCCTGATGTCGCGCTTGTAGACGGAGGTGTTATCCGCGGATGCCAGGTATTTCTCCTGCAGAAATGCCTCCTATCTCTTTTGTGAAAGTCCGATCCTTACACGCGTGTTTCACGGGCGATAGAGGATCCAAGTGTCTCCCATTGAAGCATTGCCCTCGCATACGCATCACACGGCGTGCAATGTCTTTGGGGTCACAATAATAACATTGGGCGATGCGTTCCCAGCAACATGAAAAAACTGGACACGCATTGAGAGAAGACATTGCTGATGTGTGTGACTCCATTTAAAGGGATAGAGTTCATATTATAGGAGTCATGTGCGTCTCGCGACGCGTTCGTGTGAACTCAGCCTTACAAAGGCCTTTATTCTTCGGCTGATGGGCCAGGTGACGGTTATTATTTTCAGGGAAGCCCTTTTTAGTATCCAACTTTTCTTCATAAACATCCCAGCCCTTCTGTTACACATTGATTTCCTTCATTGCATCCTACGGCCTCGTTCAGATGGGCGCGTCTTTTGCTCACAAATAGCTGCGCCAAAAATGTGTGTCTTTTAGAACCAATGGTTTCCTATTGAAGCGTTGAACGATTTATAGACACACAAACTCCTCGCACCTGCAAAAGATAGGACAGGCGTGGCTACAATGCGGCATCTAAGGTCCGTGCTGCGTGATACGATGGGGCCTGACCTATCTAGGTGCGAGCTGCGCACGAGTTCCCATAGACTCCTATAGGAGCTGCATTAAACAGGCAGTACGCACCGCGGATTGTGTGAACGAGCAGATTATGCGCCAATGTAGATTGTGCCTTTAGCTTCGTTCACGTCATTTTTCCACTTGCAAGCGGCAAACTTTTTGCGCAGCTTTTTGTGCGCAAAAAAAGCTCGTCTGAACGAGGCCTAAAAATGATTGTGTGATCAGAACCGCGCCTTAGTTTTCTTCAGTTACCATTTTTTGATACATGCAACTTTTTGATCACTTTTTATACAGTGTTATCTTTGGCGCGACCATCAAGTGCAGTTCTGGCGGTCTGTATTTCTTCACTGCGCAGGGTGTGTTACTTTAATAAAGGGAGACTGTTACACATGCAGGGGTGTTTTTTTTCTCCTTTTTTTGCCTTCATTTTTTTATGCTCACCGGGAAAAAGATGTTTTTTAAAACTTTTAATATTTTTATTTTTTAATGCTTAAAATAAAATCTTTATTAACCCCTTAAGGACAAGTCATTTTTTTCCCATTCTTGGTTTTTCCTCCCCCTTTTTAAAAAAATCTTAACTCTTTTGTTTACCCTTCCATGTCGCTGTATGAGGGCTTGTTGTTTTTTGCGGGACGAGTTGTAGTTTTCAGTATAATGTACTGAAAAACGTTTCAAAATTTTGAGTGGAGAGAACTGAAAAAAAACTAAATTCCGCCATCTTTGGGTGCGTCTTGATTCTACGGCGCGCAAACTGCAACAAAAATAACCTAATAACTATATTCTACGGGTCAGTACGATTACTGCGACACCAAATTTATATAGTTTTTTTGCTGTACTACCTTTATTTTTTCCAAAGATATTTAATTTTTAATTATTTTCTGCTGCCATAACCTTTTTATTTTTCCGCTGACATAGTCGTGCGAGGGCTCGTTTTTTGTGTGGATGTCCTGTGGTTTCATGGAGGACATATGACTTTTAGATCACTTTTTATTACATTTTTTCTTGGAGACGGGGGGAACCAAAAAAGTGTAATTCTGTCATTGTTTTTTTTTTCTGATGACGATCGCCTTGTGGGGTAAATAATGTGTTACTTTGTAGATCGACTTTTACAGACGCAGCGATAGCAAATATGTTTTTTGTTTTATTATTTAGATTCTTTCATTATTAATATGGCAAAAGTTTTTTTTTTAACTTTTAGTATTTTTTTATTTTGTAAATAATGAATACAACTTTTTAAAACTAATTCTTCCATTTTTTTTACCAACTTACGGTGGTTTGATCACTCCTGCAGTATGATGTAATACCATAGCATTACATTATACCGCAAACTGACCTCAATCTAGCAAGCCACGCCACAGCCTGTCATGGCAACTGCAGGGTGGTAATAAAAGGGTGTTAGCTCTAATAAGTAGCGCAGCTTATCGGAGTTGTTGCAGGCAGGTGTCAGCTTTAAGAAACAACCAGCACCCGCAATGTATGGAGAGGGATCAACCCACGACCCCCCCCCCCCCCCCCCCATAATACCCCGAACCTACAGGACATAGCTGTACATCCTGTAGCTTTAAGGGGTTAAACTTATTTTTTACAATTTTTTAATCCTATAGACAATTCGAACTTGGAATAGTTGGCTTGCTTATACTAATACATATTATACTCATATAATATACACTATACAGTACAGTAGGAGATCCATCACTGAGGCTGGCTTGGTTTTCAGCCCTTCTCTCTCCTCTCCTGCACCTTCTTATCAGCTAATTAATGAACACAACAAAGTTTATCATTCTGCAGTCATAAATGATCTGATAAGGAGGAGCCGGAGAGGAGAGAGCAGAGGGAAACTAAGCCCAGAACTAAGCTCAGTTCTGCTTTGGTGGTCCAAGGAGAGGTGAGTATTATCTAATATTTTTTGTAATACGGACCCAGCTGTTGGAAAAATTTAATTCTCAGATTAACCCCTTTAAACTTGATACTTTTTTAGAATTAAACTTTTTTGACTTTCTTTTTAAGTTCATCAAGAGGATTTGAAGATGTGATTGTTCAATCACTATGATAGTACACTGCATTACTTATGTAGTGCATTTCACTGAGCCTATGACTTCAGCTTATTAGACTCTGTTGTAGGCGGGGTCTAATCGGTTGCATTACATGGCAAATAGGGGAGTATTTATCAGGCCTCCACCTACCATGGAAACCCATTGGTACCTTGCGATCACACTGTGGTGTGCTGATGGGTAGCACAAGGAGCCCCTTCCCTTTTCCATTGTTTTATCCCCTTGTCATATAACTGCTAGGATCTTAGGTTTCCTGACAGTTAGAGCAGGAGCCTGGCTGTCAGTAGTCCACTAAGTCATCACCTAAAAAAGATGTATGTACAGGTTTAAAGTCTGTAAGTGGCTGCTGTAAAAGGTGTATTGATCGCCACTAAAGGGTTAAGATTACAACTGAATATCTGGTTTAAGCGCCTGCAGTTAATATGGTGGCTCCTCTGTAGCAATAACCTAGAAGTCTGTTCCTTCAAGGTCAAGCTGTGTCTCCTCTCTGGCAATATATAAAGTCTTGACAAGCTGCCAGGCTTTGGGCCGAGCGTCTGAGGTGCTTGGTCACCTTAGGTTTCTCTTTATTCTTGTGTCAAATGAAATTATATATAGGGGGGGACTGTGTGTGTGTATATATATATAATTGTATATAGGAGGGGACTGTAGACCCCGACAGGGACCTGCGCTCCAGTCCTATTAACATAATGGACTGGCAGTAATTAGAAGCTTCATGGCAGCTTGTGCCGTAACATTCTAGTAGCAGTGTAATGTGTCACTTAGTGGATCTGCTCATCATTGGATAATATGTGGTTGGAAACAGAATTACGAAAGTGAAGAAAAGTTCCTTACAACTTCTCTTTCTGGAGGTCGTAGAGAATCAAAGAGGTCACGGAGTTCTTGAATTTAGGTCCCCCCCCCCCCCCCCCCCCTCCGATCACACATCAATCTTTGAGTTGTCAGGTTGTATACATTCTATTACGCTGTTTCTTAAGAGCCTTTTACTCGGACAGATGATTTGTGTACAAACTATCAAGTACATCTATAACCCGCGGCATCTTATTACGAGTCTATTCGCGCTGATTCCCTGTGACAAGTGGATTAATACTGGATAGAGTTCCCTATGTAGAACGTTTCATGCAGCTTTAAAGCTATCCATAGAGCGAAATGCCAACACTGCCATCTCCAGGCCGTAGGAGGACACAGCGCTTCACCAACAATAAGGCGAAGATATAAAGAGGACAATGAGGGCCAAAAAGTTTAGAAATATGAAAGAGTCGCACGTTTCGCTAATTCCACTCTAAATGATCAGATTGGAAAGAAATGAGGAAGACAACAAGTAGTGTAATAGAACTGAAGTCATTTATTTTCCAACTGTGTGAGAATGGAGCGAGGGAGCTGCAGACTTGACTTATATTGTTAATGATTTGGAGAAGTGGAGTCAAAGTCAAGAAGGCCAAAATTCCTACTTTTCCAATCCTTTCCCTTCCTCCTCTCCCTCCTTCTTTCTTTTTCCCAATAGAAAATGAAACTAAATGGTGCCACAAATAATTCCTTCTCCCCTCTCTTTATCTTTCTTTCCCTCTCTCAATCTCCTTCTTTCTTTTTCTTTTTGATTCTTTCTTTTTCTCATTCCTTCTGTTTTCTGTCTTTTTTTTCTTTCATTTTTATTTTCTTTCTTTCTTTTTAAATTTTTGTCTCTTTTTTTTCTTTTTTTCTTTCTGTCTTTCTTTGTCATTTCTGTCTTTCTTTCTTTCTGTTATTTCTGTCCTTTTTTCTTTGTCTTTCTTTCTGTCTTTCTTTGTCCTTTCTGTTCTTTCTGTCTTTCTTTCTGTCCTTTTTCTTTGTCTTTCTTTGTCCTTTCTGGTCTTTCTCTAGTTCTTTCATCATTAACTAACTCTTAAGTAGCTAATTACCTACTTAAAGAGTTATGCAGACGGAGCGGGACACAGCTGTTAACTCGGAGAACAAAGCAGCTGTTTTGTATATGCAAACAGCTGCTTTGTTCTCGCTGTGTCCCGCACGCTGATTTTATCAGCGGGCGGCACTGATAGTACTCTTTCAGCTGGTATCCCGCTGGGAGGCCTCAGCGGGATACCAGCTGGAAGAATGCTATTAGTGCCGCCCACTGAGAAAATCAGCGTGCGGCACTGATAAGGCTCATCTCTCATTTTTAGCTTGCTAGAAATGAGCGCTGAATGAATAATGCACGGACAGTGCACAATGGTCGTGCGTTTAGACAGAACGAAGAAATGGCTTTTCAGCGAATTTTGATCGATAATCGTTGAGTCTAAATGGGCTTTAATTTAAAGGGGTCTTCAGAGCCGTTACTGTCAATAACTTTCCCTCAGATTAGATCGTCAATAGTTGATCAGTATGGGACGGCTGCTTGGGATTTTTGTTGATCAGGTGATCATCTGTCCTGCCGTCACCGGAAGCAAATGTCTGCATTAGGGTTAGAGGCAGAAGTGTTATAGAAGGCTTTTCTCCCATTGGAATCATTACACTTCCATCTCCAACCCCAATGCAGACATCCGGCTCCACTGTACCGGGAGTGGACTGGAGGATCAGCTGATTGGTGGGGATCCCAAGCCTTGCCAATCATCTATCGATAACCTATCCTGAGGATCGGTCAACAACGGTAAATGGCTGGAAGACCCCTTTAAATGAGAACTGTGAAATGCTTCATTTCTACTATGGTGATACTGGAAACCCTCATAGATAAAGGCTAGTGACACCTGAACATTTACCGAAGTAACAACATACATGCTTGTGCTGACTAAATGCTGCAACGCTTTCCTGAACAGCTTTCTCGTAACTAACGGGGAGTCAACCGTCCCTCGCAGATTTTAGATAATTTGCTTTTAAAATCACATTGCCGGATTCAGAGCGACTAACAGACTTTATTTTACAGATCAGCTATAAGGAGGAGTACAAAAAATCCAAGGGCAAGAACGAGTTTGTTCCTGACACGGCTAAACTGAAAGCTATCACCGACTCCATATCTGAGGTAACACTGGGGGATGGGCGTTATTTTGTACAACCGTTTTCAACACGCAAGCGCCAAAATTGACTTTTTGGAGCTTTATTCTGGGCCTTGGCACTTTTTCTAAAAGTGGGCAAGGCCTACTATTAGAGGGAGTGGTCAAATTTCATATCTCTCTATCTTTCATATCTATCTCTCTCATATCTCTCTCTCTTTCATATCTATCTATCTATCTATCTATCTATCTATCTATCTATCTATCTATCTATCTATCTATCTCTCTCTCTCATATCTATCTATCTATCTATCTCATATCTATCTATCTATCTCCTATCTATCTATCTATCTATCTCCTATCTATCTATCTATCTATCTATCTATCTATCTATCTATCTATCTATCTATCTCATATCTATCTATCTCATATCTATCTATCTATCTATCTATCTATCTATCTATCTCCTATCTATCTATCTATCTATCTATCTATCTATCTATCTATCTATCTATCTATCTATCTATCTATCTCATATCTATCTATCTATCTATCTATCTATCTCATATCTATCTATCTATCTATCTATCTATCTATCTATCTATCTAATATCAAAGAATCTCCTATCCTTTAGAGGCTTACATGTAATAATGGTATATCTGCGGGCCTTGTGAATTACTGACAGCTGTGTCTTTAGGAAGAATTGCCTTATACCCAATAAATACAATACGCCTCTGTTGACATATATATGTAGTCAGCTGCTCCGCAGCGCAGGGCACGTATGAGCCCACACACAGGGCTCCGCGGCCCCTGTGACCACCGCAGGCTACTTCTTCTGATTTATGCCTAACAACTGCAGAAGTCTCCATCAATGGTTATCTCTCAGTTCCGAGCTCTTCTGAGTAATTGATTTCCAGGGTTGATGGCTATAAACAGGGATGGTTTTATTACTGCACTCCATGAGTGTAACCGTATGGCGAGACACGCACTGCTGTATGTGACCGCCATTCATCATGGCAGTAGACATTGGAAACCTCTTATCTGTTCTGCTCTTGTTGCCGGTTTTGACACGTTGATCCTTCTGGCTGTTTATAGCAGTACGTCTTGTGTTCGTGATCCAGCCGTTTCCAATAATGCTGGGCAGGGACGCACATAAAGTAGAGCCGACCCTATAGCAAAAGCGAAAATAGCGCCCTCTAATGAAAGTGCTGAAAGTCATAACAACCCAACATTCAGCGACAGGAAGGCCCAGAAGTTGTTATCCCCTGACTCCAGAAGAAAAGTGTCCCATCAGTGGTGTAGCTAAAAGCTCATGGGCCTGGGTGCAGAAGTTCAGCCTGGAACCCTTCATTCACACAATGTATCTTCATGACTGCGGGCTGCAGAGCTTCCATAAAGTCTTAAAGATCAGCGGCGCAAGTGTAAAAAAAAAATGCCCCCCCTCTGGAAAAAACACATCGCATACATCATAATACAACTTTTAGAACACGGCAGGCTCAGGTACAGCGGCTCAGCATTAGTAACCTTTAAATAACGCAGTCACATATAATAGATACCAGTTCTACACAGTTATAGTGATTACAGTGCAGTTACCTCCAGAAGTGTATTAAAGTACCAAGATGGTTACTTATTGCGATGTGTGAACTTTTGAAATGTTTGTTTGAAACTTTTGCAAAAAGTTTTGGTTTGGTTCAGTTCAAATGAGTTTGAACCGAACTGAAAGTTCACCAAATCCCCTAAAACTGCTGTATAACATCGTCTAAGAGCCCTAAAAACCCTGTATAAGACTCTGAGTGTTATACATGGCTTTTACGTCTCTTTGTGTTATACACCAGTGTTTAGGACTAGTGTAGAGTGAACCGGACCGGTAGAACATTGCTAAAACCCTGGTTCAGGTTCATGCCAAAGAACGTTCGACCTGAAATAGGGTTCTACTGGTTTGGTTTGCTGAACACTAGTTACTTACATCTACTGTCTGATTGTGTTCATGAGCAACTCATCAACCAAACTTCTGTTTATTTGGTAGTCAAAATACAAGGAAGCCGGCAAGAAGGAATTACCGAACTCCCTGTACAAGATGATGCCGGCGACATTAGACACAGTGTTCGCTAAACAAGTGACACAGCTTCAGAGTGAGGTACCATCAAAAAGTTCTATTTTCTCTGTACTATTTCCCCCCCCACCACCCAAAAAAATCCCTGGAGTTATTAATTTTTGGGATAAAACTGGTTTCTTGAGATAATAACATCTACCCAACGATTACAGTATTATTATAACTGTGCACCAACCTGGTGGCAGCTCCGGACCCTGGCAGACACCTTGCAATGTTCCCCCATTAGCGAGTGCCGTCTTTCAGGAACAGAAGGAGCTTTGTTACAGATGACTGCTGACTTCACGTCATGCCAAGTTTCTACGGAAAGATTCAGGAATGGAGCTTCACGCTTCTATAAATATTGTCCTTATGTCGTCTGCTCCATCTCCATTCTGACCATCACCATTTAGTTCACAGATTCTCCTCTTGTGATACATTTGGATAACCCCTACCTGTGTAGAAGCTTCCCTCATGGGATCTAAGGGGGTTGACTAGTTGAAAGGGTTTTATCACTAAAGACATCTAAAGTGTCTGATTGCTGGGGGTCCGACTGCTGGGACCGTGAGCGATCCTGAGAACTGCACCCTCAAATGCCCCTGTGAATGGGGAGGCAGTGCACATGTGTGACCACCGCTCCATTCACTTCTATGAGATAGATGGACCCCATGTCCCATAAAACTGAATAGAGCGGCATTCGATCATGCACACCGCCATTCCATTTCGAGGGGCATTTGAAGGTACAGGAACACTGAGGAATAGAAGTATGAGAGTTACATACAAAGTAAGAGAGTAATAGTGCCCTCAAAAGTGCCCCCGTTAATGGCCCCCGATAGTAATAGTGACCATGTTAGTGGACCCAGTAGTAATATTGTCTCCCTTAGTGGTCCCAGTATTAATACTGACCTCCATAGTGTCCCCCCAGTAGTAAGAGTGCCTCCACAGTAACCCAAGTAGTAACATTGTTCCCCATAGTGGCCCCAGTAGTAATAATGGCCGCCATAGTCGACCTTGAACAGCAACCTGATGAGCATTGAACTCAATGTGGCCTCCCTTCTGGTGGCTGCCACTGCAATCAGTCTGTGAACCCTGACATCACCCTCCAGGGTCCCCGTTGCATGCAGGAGCAAAGACACCAGCGGGAGAGGTCAGGCGTCCCAGACTGCTAACCTTGTATCACCCCTTTTGCTACTGGGTAGCATGAACCTATGCAGGACCTTCCTACAAAGAGAACCTGCAGGTGGAGAATTGGCCTAAGGGTCATTTTAAAGGGTGTGGAATGGGAAACAAACACCAGGCTCTCCTGTCCTGGTTGGGAAAAACCGGACACCATAATAGGACGCCCATTTAAGTTTTTGCTACAGGTCCCCATCTTTCTACTTCCGCCTATTGTCCGGTCATTTGGGACTCCCTGGGTCTTTCCCCCCCTAATGGCCGGATGGATATGCTTTATCTAATCTGTGCTTCCTGCTCTCCGTCTTCTTTTGCGAACGATCCTCCTGCTCACAGATAATCCGTCCATCCAGCACAAGTCACGGCAGTCGCCAACTTTTCTTTCCCCGCTTACGGAAACTTTGAATAACTCTTTAATCCGCCAGAATGTGGAAGGTAAAGCGCCTCCCTGTGATGTATGACAGCAGATGCTTCCTCTTCAGTCGTCTGCAACCTGACCCTCTGCACGGTCTCCTCTAAATGCTACATTAATTTACTGGGCTGGAGGAGAATGCGGCCGTCACATTTCATGGGAAGAGACATCTGTTGGAGAAACACGAACCGCAGACAGCGACATCGATAAAAGAAACACTTTTTATTGTCCTCGTAAAAATGATCTACATTTTGGCAGCGCTAATATTTCCTCGGCTGTAAATAAACCCGTTTTTGTTCTGCGCTGCCATTTCATTACTCATATAATGCATGCAGAATTCCTTATTTCACACCCAAATGACATCACTGGAATCCATTCACCGTATGTGTGTAAGCGGAGATCTCGGCGGGGAGATTCATTTTCATACAGTCTGATGTACTGTAACGTTTATCACCCTTCATAGACTCTACAGTTACTCTTATACTCTCGGCATATGCAACTGATTGATGGACTAACTCTCCACAGCGCCACCTACTGGAAAGGTGGCTAACAGGATTCAACATGCAACTTTTTAACCCCTTTACGACGCGGCCTATTTTGGTCCCAAGGACGCAACGATTTTGGGGGGATTTTCATCTCCACTTTTAAGAAGCCCCAAGTTTTTTATTTTTCCTGAGGGCTTATTTTTTGCATAGCAAGCTGTAGTTTTTGTTAGTACTAATATTTTGGTACATATAACGTATTGTATAACCTCTATAAAAAAAATTTGGAGAACAGGGAGAAAAAAAACATTCTACCAGTGTTTAATTTTTTTTAGAATGTTATTTATATAACATGATACAATGATTCCAAAATTATATAGTTTTTTAATGTTTTTTTTTTCCATTTTACAATTTTTTAAAATGTTTTTTTATGTCCTTGTAGAAACAAAAGAAAAAAAAGCTATGATTGCTATGAAAATGCACTGCAGTACTTCAATGTTTCAATGGGAAACCTTGCATCGCACTCGCATGCACATCGCACGCCGCGCAATGTGTTTTCTGGCCCCATTGAAAACAATGAGCAAGGCATGCCGAGGGAACGCCCAAAGATAGGACATCGCTCATGTATATCACCCCATTCAAAGGAATGGGGGTCTTATTCATGCGAGATTTGTGCCTCTCGCAATGCACAATCTCATGCGATTTTCTCAGCTGTGTGAAAGCAGCCTTAAACACAAAGTGACCCAAAACCAGAATCCCGTCCAATCGCACATGCAGCATTACAATCTCGGTAAATGTGACCGGGTGAGTGACAGAAGTCTGGCGCATTAACTTCTCATATTCCGTTTCTGTCGTCAGTATATGGACGGCGCAGTTGGATAACAGAAATGTTTTTTGCAGGTTCTTTACAAGCAAAAACATGATGCGGAGAAGGGAAAATCTACGTATGCTCAAATGCTGGAGCCCCCGGACATCAAACACGCAATGGAGGTCAACAAACACCAGAGCAATGTGAGTGAATGGCCGCTTTGTCCATTTGGATTTTCCCATTAATTAAATATGCCATCGATGTCTGATAGGTGAGGACCGACCCCTCCCCCCCTGGGACCGCTTATGTCAGAAACCGTGCCAATGTCGTAGGGTAGTGCCCTCGCACCCGTCCCGCTAAGGACTTTATCTTGGTCTTTGAACTGAGTTTAATGTAAGCACCAGGCGTGGATTGGAATATCGAAATGGCCATGCAAAAATACTGCAAAGTGGCCCCATATTGTAGGGTGGCCCAAACAGTCACAAGTGGGGTGAACACAAGTAGGTGGGGGTCATCAAACCGCCAGCCACAGTCATGAAGGTGTTAGGATGGTAGAAGCCTATATGGTGTCCATAGCTCGTTGCAGCAAATTTCCTATGAAGCACCGAACGTGTTCGAACTGGAGGTCACATTAAGGTGCCGCCTATGTCTAAGCCGTTAAGCCTCCATGACATAAATGAACATTTGTAGACCGGCTTGTCTGTAACTTCTATGTCAGACATGTATGTCATGTGTCCGGCGCCCGCCCGGATAATTACCTCCATACTGTCACTGAGCAAATCCCACTTTGCCAAGATTACCACTAATGAGACTATAAAAGGGGCAGGTAATACCCCCAGACCATGGCCACATAATGCCACCTTAGTGTTGTGAACAAAGGCCATTATTACACCCCCAGACAGTGACCATACAGCAGAATATGCTAGATCTACATAGACACTGCAGAGCATATACATGATTACAGTACCGTTATATCCGTGATCACAGCTGATGTCCCCGCTGACTTTTTCTTCATGTGGCCCAGACTGTCACAATGACTTCTCCCGGTCACAACTGTAGAATTTGACATACAGATATCTTTGACTCCTCAATTTCTCAGGGATCTGGCTTCGTTTTCCAATCTTCTACATAATCTCCCAATCCATAGTGTCCTAGATAGTAGTCATGCCATCTGTGGTGAACCACACAGCAGTAGTATCCCTATTTTTGTGCTGCCTGTAGACCCCACAAGCAGTAAATGTGCTCCCACTCAATAATTATGCTCCCCTAATGCCCCCACTCAGTAATAATGACCCTCATAGGCCCCCCACTCAGAAATATTGCTCCATATAGGCTCCACTCAGTAATAGTCCCCCTCACAGGCGCCCATCCAGTAATAATGCCTCATATAGGCCCTCACTTAGTAATAATGCTCTATATGGCTTTCCCATTCAGTAATAATGCCCCATATAGGCTGTAGCCCTCACTCAGTAATAATGCCCCATATAGGCTGTAGCCCTCACTCAGTAATAATGCCCCATATAGGCCGTAGCCCTCACTCAGTAATAATGCCCCATATAGGCCGTAGCCCTCACTCAGTAATAATGCCCCATATAGGCTCTAGCCCTCACTCAGTTATAATGCCCCATATAGGCCATAGCCCTCACTCAGTAATAATGCCCCATATAGGCCGTAGCCCTCACTCAGTTATAATGCCCCATATAGGCCATAGCCCTCACTCAGTAATAATGCCCCATATAGGCTGTAGCCCTCACTCAGTAATAATGCCCCATATAGGCTGTAGCCCTCACTCAGTAATAATGCCCCATATAGGCTGTAGCCCTCACCCAGTTATAATGCCCCATATAGGCTGTAGCCCTCACCCAGTTATAATGCCCCCTATAGGCCGTAGCCCTCACTCAGTAATAATGCCCCGTATAGGCCGTAGCCCTCAGTCAGTAATAATGCCCCGTATAGGCCGTAGCCCTCAGTCAGTAATAATGCCCCGTATAGGCCGTAGCCCTCACTCAGTAATAATGCCCCGTATAGGCCGTGGCCCTCACTCAGTTATAATGCCCCGTATAGGCCGTAGCCCTCACTCAGTAATAATGCCCCATATAGGCCGTAGCCCTCACCCAGGTTTAATGCCCCATATAGGCCGTAGCCCTCACCCAGGTTTAATGCCCCATATAGGCCGTAGCCCTCACCCAGTTATAATGCCCCATATAGGCCGTAGCCCTCACTCAGTAATAATGCCCCATATAGGCCGTAGCCCTCACTCAGTAATAATGCCCCATATAGGCTCTAGCCCTCACTCAGTTATAATGCCCCATATAGGCCATAGCCCTCACTCAGTAATAATGCCCCATATAGGCCGTAGCCCTCACTCAGTTATAATGCCCCATATAGGCCATAGCCCTCACTCAGTAATAATGCCCCATATAGGCTGTAGCCCTCACTCAGTAATAATGCCCCATATAGGCTGTAGCCCTCACCCAGTTATAATGCCCCATATAGGCTGTAGCCCTCACCCAGTTATAATGCCCCCTATAGGCCGTAGCCCTCACTCAGTAATAATGCCCCGTATAGGCCGTAGCCCTCAGTCAGTAATAATGCCCCGTATAGGCCGTAGCCCTCACTCAGTAATAATGCCCCGTATAGGCCGTGGCCCTCACTCAGTTATAATGCCCCGTATAGGCCGTAGCCCTCACTCAGTAATAATGCCCCATATAGGCCGTAGCCCTCACCCAGGTTTAATGCCCCATATAGGCCGTAGCCCTCACCCAGGTTTAATGCCCCATATAGGCCGTAGCCCTCACTCAGTAATAATGCCCCGTATAGGCCGTAGCCCTCACTCAGTAATAATGCCCCGTATAGGCCGTAGCCCTCACTCAGTAATAATGCCCTATATAGGCCGTAGCCCTCACTCAGTAATAATGCCCCGTATAGGCCGTAGCCCTCACTCAGTAATAATGCCCCATATAAGCTGTAGCCCTCACTCAGTTATAATGCCCCACATAGGCCGTAGCCCCCACTCAGTAATAATGCCCCATATAAGCTGTAGCCCTCACTCAGTAATAATGCCCCACATAGGCTATAGCCCTCACTCAGTTATAATGCCCCACATAGGCCGTAGCCCTCACTCAGTAATAATGCCCCATATAAGCTGTAGCCCTCACTCAGTAATAATGCCCCATATAAGCTGTAGCCCTCACTCAGTAATAATGCCCCATATAAGCTGTAGCCCTCACTCAGTAATAATGCCCCACATAGGCTATAGCCCTCACTCAGTTATAATGCCCCACATAGGCCGTAGCCCTCACTCAGTAATAATGCTCCATATAGGCCGTAGCCCTCACTCAGTAATAATGCCCCGTATAGGCCGTAGCCCTTACTCAGTTATAATACCCCGTATAGGCCGTAGCCCTCACCCAGTTATAATGCCCCGTATAGGCCGTAGCCCTCACTCAGTAATAATGCTCCATATAGGCCGTAGCCCTCACTCAGTAATAATGCTCCATATAGGCCGTAGCCCTCACTCAGTTATAATGCCCCGTATAGGCCGTAGCCCTCACTCAGTTATAATGCCCCGTATAGGCCGTAGCCCTTACTCAGTTATAATACCCCGTATAGGCCGTAGCCCTCACTCAGTAATAATGCTCCATATAGGCCGTAGCCCTCACTCAGTAATAATGCCCCGTATAGGCCGTAGCCCTCACTCAGTAATAATGCCCCATATAAGCTGTAGCCCTCACTCAGTAATAATGCTCCATATAGGCCGTAGCCCTCACTCAGTAATAATGCTCCATATAGGCTGTAGCCCTCACTCAGTAATAATGCCCCGAATGTGCCGTAGCCCTCACTCAGTAATAATGCCCCGTATAGGCCGTAGCCCTCACTCAGTTATAATGCCCCATATAGGCCATAGCCCTCACTCAGTTATAATGCCCCGTATAGGCCGTAGCCCTTTACTCAGTTATAATGCCCCGTATAGGCCGTAGCCCTCACTCAGTTATAATGCCCCATATAGGCCGTTGCCCTCACTCAGTTATAATGCCCCATATAGGCTGTAGCCCTCACTCAGTAATAATGCCCCGTATAGGCCGTAGCCCTCACTCAGTTATAATGCTCCATATAGGCTGTAGCCCTCACTCAGTAATAATGCCCCGTATAGGCCGTAGCCCTCACTCAGTAATAATGCCCCGAATGTGCCGTAGCCCTCACTCAGTTATAATGCCCCGTATACGCCGTAGCCCTCACTCAGTTATAATGCCCCATATAGGCCGTAGCCCTCACTCAGTTATAATGCCCCATATAGGCCGTAGCCCCCACTCAGTTATAATACCCCGTATAGGCTGTAGCCCTCACTCAGTAATAATGCCCCGTATAGGCCGTAGCCCTCACTCAGTTATAATACCCCGTATAGGCCGGAGCCCTCACTCAGTTATAATACCCCGTATAGGCCGGAGCCCTCACTCAGTAATAATGCCCCGTATAGGCCGTAGCCCTCACTCAGTAATAATGCCCCGTATAGGCCGTAGCCCTCACTCAGTTATAATACCCCGTATAGGCCATAGCCCTCACTCAGTTATAATACCCCGTATAGGCCGTAGCCCTCACTCAGTTATAATACCCCGTATAGGCCGGAGCCCTCACTCAGTTATAATGCCCCATATAGGCCGTAGCCCTCACTCCGTTATAATGCCCCATGTAGGCCGTAGCCCTCACTCAGTAATAATGCCCCATATAGGCCGTAGCCCTCACTCAGTTATAATACCCCGTATAGGCCGGAGCCCTCACTCAGTAATAATGCCCCATATAGGCCATAGCCCTCACTCAGTAATAATGCCCCGTATAGGCCGTAGCCCTCACTCAGTTATAATACCCCGTATAGGCCTCACCCCCCACTCGGGGATAATGCATCTCACTTAGTTGGAGTTCTGCAACATCACAGGGCACTGGGACCTCTATGATGGGGAATACTAAAGGAGGTTGCTGAGTGAAGTGAAGGGAGCTCTGGCGGCTCTGCCTCTTGCGCCATTTGTCACAGTTTTGGTATTTGTAAGATTTATCTATTTCCTGTTTCACTTGTTTTATAAAACGTTCTGGAGCAAAAAAGTAAACTCTGTGCTATGTGGTTGTGACCCGTAACAAGCCCCTTGTATGTCCCCTATGTGGGGAATGCTTGCTACAGGGTCTTTGTATGGGCTCAGCCACTGCTTTACCACCTGGGTCCCACAAAACTGCACAATCTGGGTTGCCCCTTGTGTGCTGCCCCCCCCCCCGACCCCCTGCCCGCCCTGCCCATGGCCAAACTTTCAGTTGTACAGTGTATCGGAAATGCAGCACAATCCCATTAATTTGGCGCTTCGTTTTAAGAAGTCGTTGGACCCCCAGTAATCCGGCATTGATGGCCTATCCAAAGTATAATGGTTGTAAAACCCATCCAGTGGAAGACCCCTTTAACCAAGGCGGCTCTTCGTTGGGATACAAGTGATACATCCACCATGAGATACACAGAAAAGCCGGAAAATTTCCTCTTGTAACTTAATTAAAACCAAAAAACGGAAGGAATTTACATATTGTATTCACAAGGGAAGACGAGTTCTGTGACTAATCAAGCATCGTCTGTATATTAATGAGGTGAAAGATTAGCAAAGAAAGGGAATTACTTAATCAACCGACGGCTGCGACTCCGAGAGCAAATCGGCACTTAGCAGAGAGGTTTATATAGATATAAAATCAGAGAGATGAAAGAGAAGCATCTTATGTGTTACTGAGTCCGATCACAAGGTGAGGCATGTCCAGTCGTTGTTTGCTACATGTTTTATTCTATTGCCTGTACATGACTGTGGGGGCGGCCATCCTGCCTGAGCTGCAGTTAGCAGTATGCAGATATAATGCTTTACAGCAGAACTCATGGGCCATAGACACCATGGATAAGAGCTGACCCAGTGGCTTCTATAGGAGAAAGTTCTGGGCATGCTCTGTGACCTGTGCAGGGAGGGGAAGGAGGTGAGCTGTGACATCACCTATTCACATATCTTAGTACAGTAGAGTAAGTAGAGCAAGACCTTCAAGTACACCAACACATCCTGTGTTATCGATCTATATATATATATATATATATATAATTTTTTTTTTGTGTGTCACCTCTCAGTGTAATCCTGCCTGTGATGATAATGAGATGACGGCTGAGAAGTTTTCTCTAGAGAACAGGAAGTAACAGACAATTATTAGGCTTAGTGGCCGGTGTGAGAATTACAAGATTTTAGGGTTTCAATCCAAATACAGTTCGTGACATCAAAACATAAAAGCTTGATTTATGCAAGAAGTCCTTTTCTGATGACAAATTCCCTTTAATCCCTTAAAAGTTTTTTTTTACTTTTAGCTATTTTACTGCAGGAAGCAGACAGCTCTGTACATTGTGCAGTGGCCCAGGTTGGTACTGCAAGTTGATTTCCATTGAAGTGAATGGGCCTGCAGTACTATCTCAGGCCACTGCACAATTTACGGAGCCGTCTGCTTCCTGCAGCAAAACCGCTATAAATGGCTAGAAGTGGAACAACACCACCAACATAATAAATAGACATATACTCACCTCTTCCCGCTCCTGATATGTCCTGTGGAGCTGCTCAGTCGTCTCCTATATATTTTACTCAATGTTGAGTAGGGTATATAGGACCGACCTTGAAGCTCCTGAGCCCCAATGTAAAATCCGTGACAAGGACTGAGCACGTCATTTCTAGTACTGGGACAGCGGGACATTTTGCGCCCCCCTTAGGCATCAGAGCTTGTGTTGGTGTCATTGAAGGTCTTGCTCTACTTACTCTACTGTACTAAGAGCGGTGAATATGCAAATGAGTTTTAGCAGGGAATTCATTACATGATTCTGCACATCCGCTAATTAAGTCAGATGTGACGAGGTGTTAACGCCGACGGTGGAAGGATCAGCATGGGGAGGAAGAAATGCAGAAAGCTATTTTCACTGTTATCACTCTCCGACAGAAACAGGAAAGTGCACTTGTCTGTGATATTTATATATGTAATTGGTTGCTACATCACGGCGAGCTTCACCGAGCGAATGAGACCGCCATTAACCCCTTAGTGACGCCAGAAAGACACAATTTGGGGGGGGGGATTTTCAGTTCCACTTTTGAAAAGCTGTAAGGCTAGGCTCACACAGGGCGGTTTTGCCGTGGAATTTCGCCATGGGGATTAAGGAATCTCCTGCCACAGCTGTGGCAGAGGAGCGCCATCCTCTCCCATTGCTTTTAATGGGGACGCACTAATTATGTGCTATTTTTTTTAGCTTCGGTCACGCGTTTTTAACACATGCGTGCGGCATCTTTTTTAACCCACTTATACATGCACAAAAAAACTGCTTGTCTGACCAAGCCCTAAATGATCTAGAGCCGTGATGGCGAACCTATGACACGCGTAGCCATGGTCGCTGACACGGGACCGCATACAGAGAAGTATGGGGCCGCATGCCAAGAACCGAAAAGGATGTTTCATCCTCGGCTCCTGCACGGCCAGATGCAGTAGCCGTGAATAAAACATCGCTGTAGACACTCTGTGCCGGAGGTCTGTAGGCCAAAACAACAGAACTCCGGCACAGAGCGTCTAGTGCTGGGACTTCCGGTTAGTCCGCTGACGTCACTTCCGGTCGGCAAAGCAGGGAGCTGACACGCCGGGCTGAAAAGGTTGCCCATCACTGATCTAGAGGAATGAATTGAGGGAAAACTGATCAAATTTGCAGATGACACAAAGCTAGGAGGGATAGCTAACACTAGAGGAGAGAGAGGGGATTCAAAAAGATCTAGACAGGCTTGAACGGTGGTCAGCGACTAACAGAATGGTTAGGAGAAATGCAAGGTCCTACATCTGGGCAAGAAAAATGAAAAAAGGGTTCCGGGAACCATGGAGGCACATACTGTAGGTCTGCATAGTGGCTGTAGACACAGATTCAGACGGTCCATTACTTTTACTTATGACTTGAAGGACATCCAAAAAAAATCCATTGATTGCTCCAGAGTACCTGCACTTGCACGCTCCTGCTCCATTAGCTGTTTTCAGCTCTTCCCGGCAGCTGAGGACAGCCCCAGATAGTACTACCGTATATAAGCTATATGGGGCTATACGAGGCTGTTTTCAACTGCCAGATGGAGTTTGAGTGCTTCAGCATGAAAGTGCAGGTATTCTTTAAGGTTGGATTTCCACAAGATATAAAAATGTAATATAAGAAATAATAATGTGACTTTGCATTTTGCAAGAGAAATCTCTCTTAAAGGAGAATGGATACATTGTGTCATTGCCTACTGCAGGGCCCGAGAAGGGGGCAGAGCACATGGGTTCAAAGGCCACTGAAAAGAGTCCTGGTGTCATGCACCGCCTCCTAGTGTCCTATTTAGGCATTAGGCTGGTTATCAGTTTGCTGACAGCATTCCTTTAACCACTTTGTGACCGCCCACAGTAAATTTACATCGCTGCTGCCCGGGCTTTGTGTAGCAGCAACGTAAATGTAAGTTCTACTGTCAGCAGGTGACTATGGCCCCCTACAGCAGATAAAACACCCAAACAGTCTATTACTAACAGTCTGTGGTTTGAGTGCCAACATCGCGACATGATTTGTTCAAGTCGCGATGATGTCATAAGTGACAGCCAATCACAGTGCTTGCCGGTAAAAGCAACAAATTTTCCTGGCATGTAGGCGCTGTAACAGTGTCTCTCTCCCCTTCTGTCTTCCGCCTCTTCCCTCTTTTGTCAGTGTGAGATCAGAGGAGAAAGAAGGAAAGCATACTGTGTAACACACTACATATTAACCCCTTCCACACTTAAACCCTAAAATGAACCCATTCTATTGCAATCACTATTTGTATAGTGCAGGGTTAATTTTTAATAATTTATCTAGAAATAGATTACCGTATATACTTGAGTATTAGCCGATCCGAGTATAAGCCCAGTCAGTAAGTTTTACCACAAAAAACTGTTAAAACTTATTGACTCTAGTATATACTAGGTAAAGAAAAAGTGCAATACTCACCTCCCAGCCGGCGTCTGTGTACCCAGCGCGATGGTCTTCCCGGGGGTGCAGCAAGCTGCTTTAGACTTCTCCCCGCTCTCATCTCCCTGGCTCGGCTTTGAATTCCCCTGCCATCAGCGCTGTGTAAGTAAGCACTATGATTGGAACGAGCAGCAGTCAATCATAGCCGGTGCTCGATAAACCAATCGCAGCCATTCAGTGATGTCATCCACAGAATGGCTGTAAATGATAGCACTGGCTGTGATTGCCTGGCGCTCGATCCAATCACAGCGCTTACTGTGGGGAAATTCAAAGCTGAGCAGGAAGATGACAGCGGGGAGAATTCTCAAACAGCTTGCCGCACCGCCAGGGAGACCATCGCGCCGGGGACAGACGCAGGCTGGGAGGTGAGTATTGCAGTTTTAAAAAAAAAAAAATTTAACCTCACTCGAGTATAAGCCAAGCGGGGCTTTTTCAGCATAAAAAATGTGCTGCTTTCACCCTCTCAAATGTGGGAGTCAAGTCAGTTGTGGATCCATGTTAAAATCTACATCAGTGTGTAATGCGAAATTGGTCGTCAATTTTGCTGCGGATTTCCCACAGTGGAAAGTCCTTACCAATTCTGCCATGCGTGGACGTACCCATACATTATTGCATCAACTGATTTGATCATTAATACCGTGTATAGAAATAGAAAAATTCTAAATGAAATATCGATTAAAATTTAAAACATATACGTCAGAATTTTAAAAATTAAGGTGAATTAGTAAATCTCCAAAGTTGCTCAGAAATGTGCAAAGTTTTTCAAATCTGCTCCCAAAATAAAACCAACAACTAGAAATGTATACTTGATACAAAATTAGTGCATTGTGTACGGACATATTTGACATACTGCAGTTAAAAAAAAAAAAAGATGACAATTAAAAAAAAAAAAAAAAAGTTTTCCTCAATATTGGCATTCGTAATAAATATATGCAGATTGTATCGGTCTACTTTTACCACTGAAATAAAGTACAATATATGATGAAAAAACAGTGTGAGGATTACTTGGATGTGCAAAACCTTTACAGAGTTATTCTCTGTAAAAATCACACATTCCAGATTTCCAAAATTTGTCCGAGTCATTAACCCTTTCCAATCCCCTGTCTGACGTCTAAAAACATTCTGATTGAAGGCTGTACATCGGTAGACGTCCGGCAGGGATTCTTACTGTAGATTACTGTCCGCTCTGTTGTCAGGGGCCTCTCCAGCATGTCACATACCGCAGTACTGGCTCTAGCCAGCAGCTGGTGCCATTGTATAATGGCAGAAAGAGAAACCCCCCTAGGAAACCCTGAATCTAAAATTGGATTGCAAAGGGTTAAGATACAAAAAGGCGGGGTCTTAAAGGAGTTAAATACTAGTCTGTCACATTTTATCTGGAATTTCCAATAAGTAAAGGTACCTTTAATACGGGCCGACTATCGTATTAATAATCGCTCTAAAGAGCGAATTCAGTTGATAGTTTTTCTGTCGCAGCGCGGCCACCAGCGGGGCGGCGAGTGATTTGCTCACTAGTCGTTTCATTTCAGCTCGGCAAAAAGTTGCTTTGTTGATCAAAAGTCATCTGGTGTGAAATCGCAGTCGTTCGTATTTAAACAACTTGTGAACACATTTGCATGGGGATTCCCTCTATAATATCTCGGCAAACAACTAATAACCAATCATTGCTCTGTCGTTCGTGAGCTTCAACAAATTTTCTGAGTGACTATCTGAATGATCGTTCCTCCATGTGAAGTGGGGTGTCCAACCAATGGCCCGTGGGCCAGATGCGGCCCAGGATGGCTGTGAATTTGGCCCAGTAGAAAGGCCAGGCTGAATCTGGAGAAGGCAAGGCCGCAGTGGTATCTATCTTACGGACATGCTCATACAAATGACGAGGCAGTCGGCGGCACTTGCAGCTCTGTGACTCTCTGACTCACTAGGTCACTTTGGGTTAAGCATGAAGTGATGATTCTCCTTCCGAGTCCTGATCGCTCTAATCCAGTACTGAGGTGAGGACAAGAGATGTTGGCCTTATTGTGGCCAGCTGATTCTGTGTGCCCCTGCCCTGGTGGCAGAAACGTGGCTGTGGCAGCAAACTACATGTGAGCCTGGATAGCTTTCTATGTCTAGGCTTGCATGCAGAAGGGGGCTGGAGGCCATATAGCTTGTGGGTTGGGGGGGGGGTATATGGAGTACGATGGGCGTTGTTTAGAGGATGATAGGGCTTGTTTGGGGGACTATGGGTGATTTTTTTTTTGGAGGACTTTGGAGGATGGTGGGGGAGTTGTTTGAAGGAGTCTAGATTAGAGGAGTCTTGTTTGTTTGGAGGAGTCTTCATTATGTGAAGACTTATATGTGGTTGCGGATATCACAAATATTATGCACGGACCATTTTTTTCCACTTAGCAATTATTGTTTGTGTATTTAATGCGTGACCCAAGACAACCCCCCTTCTTTCAATGTGGCCCAGAGACGCCAAAAGATTGGACACCCCTGGTGTAAAGGTACTTTTAGGGAAATGAAAAAACAAAACTGGCAAAGTTCTTTGGCATCTTGCTGTACTTCTGATTGTTGTGTAAGACCTGATGGATGACGGTATTTTTGTTTCTTGCAGGTGAGTTACAAGAAAGATGTCCAGGACCTCCACAAATACACCGAGGTGATGGACAGACCCGACATACAGAAGGCTACGGAGATCTCAAGGATCATAAGCAATGTAATCACTTCCAGTGGATTTCAGTTTACACGTATATTTAGGGATTCGAGTCGGTAGAACGTCCGACAGATCGGAAAAAGTTGTTTATGATTTGGTAGTTGATTAGATTGATGATACAATTTTATTATATGAAGTTTTTAGAAAGCGCAGTTACATTTTAAGTCCTTTAAAACCCTTTTGAGAGTTTCATTTTTCTGTTGCAGAGCTACAAATGTTTTGCACCACTTCACATAGCTGTAGACGTAGAGGCGCTGTACAGCTTTGTATTATTTCTTTGAACCAATGTGTTTTTGGAAATGAAGGCTTTTTGTGATTGATTTTCATGAAACATTTCTGAATGTTTGACTTTTATGCTTGTGTTGTTTTACAAGTCACTGCAGACCAGAGGACTAAAATCTTAGCAAATGCTGTCAGAGTAAACTACAGAGGGTGGTATGACAGAGGACAGAGAGCAGAGAAAGCTACTGTTACAGAGGGCTTTAATTCAGTGAGGGGGAATGGACCAGCAGCTACTCAGGAGAGATAGCTGTGTAGTATTGTGTGGGTGTGGTTATGTTACTCAACCTCTGAAAGAGGGAAGGGGAGGGAGAGTTGAGCTTGTATGTGTTCATGAGAGACACCCCCTGATCAGTGCTGGGAATGCCCCGAGCCAGAAACCTGAATATAGGAGAGCCTTAAAACCAAGTGTGAGGTTTTCTAAATGCTTAGAAGGAAAACTCTGAGGCTTACCAAATGCAAAAACCAGATAAGTGCATTATTTTTTTGCAGGTAAGATGTTTGTGTATTGATTTTCATGCACAAATGTTCCCATGGCTTTTAAATACAATTTTGTTTTCCTGAAGCCCCCACTAGGGGGAACGTTTTGCTTATAAATGTATTAGTACTTTTAAGGGGTTGCCCAAGTTGACAAAATGAATGTGGGAATGATATAAAATAGTCATCTACTTACCTGGCAATCGCCCACTGCTCTGTTCCTCAAGCCGGTCCTTGTTTACATGGTGATTTGCCTGTATACCCACTCAACTGTTGCAGCCAATTGAGTTATGTGGATGGATGGATGGATAGATGGATAGACAGATAGATCTCCTCGGATATCACTGGGTCAGGATAAAGTGGTGACACCTCACCAGGGGTAAGAACAATGGCTCATTGTGAGCCAGAATTTTGGTGGCCTACCTTAATCTGCTCCACTACTGGTTTTACCAATATGTTTGAACAACATTGTCTGAAGAAGTTCATTTCTTCCTGAAGATTTAGTATAATCTGGGGACTTGTTAGGGACTTGTTTTTTTTATTCTGCAGTGCTTTCAGGTAATTTATTTTACTCATTTTACTGACCTGGGAAGGATGAAGGCTGAGTCAACCTTGAGCTGGTTACCTGAACCACTCGGGGATTGAACCTGCAAAGGTTCAGATTGTGAGCGAGAGCTTAGGACTGCATACTGCTTCCTTAACACTCTGTATCACACAAGGCCCTATTATCTAATGAGATAATCAATACGTATTCCCTATTTTATGCAGGTGGATTACAAAAAATCCAAAGGCGACCTGAGTAAGGAGCCCACAGTCATGGGAAGACCAGATTTCGAACATGCAAAAGAAGTGTCAAAGATCATCAGTCAGGTAAATGTCATCCGTTCCACAAAGTTTATTAACCGCTTAAGGACGGGGCCTTATTTGCACTACAGAGCGTACATGTACGCCCTCTAGCGGTGGGGTTTGTATGGAGTGGCCCAGTAGCTGAGCTTACTCAATAAACGGCGGGTACCTGCTATCTTTGGCAGCTGACACCCCCACAACAGCCGCGATCAGCACTTATTGATTGCAGCCGTTAACCCTTGTATCATAATTACAAGTTTTCCCCTGTCCGCAGAATATCCACAGGATTGGGTATAACTTGCTGATTGGTGGGGATCTCACTGTTGAGACTCTCGCCAATCTCTAGATTGGGGGTCCTGTTTTCCCCTTCCTCTTCACTGTGGGGTTACTGCACCCCTGTAGTTAGGAGGAGACTGAATGGAGTGTTGGTCGTGCAAATGCACTAGCACTCTATTCACTTTCATTGGGACTGCCGAGATACCAGAGCGGCATCCATGGGGGGTATTTCCATCCGTCCCATTGAAATGAATGGAGCGCTGACTGCAAATGCTCAGCCAATGCTCCGTTCATGCTGACTTTCCTGCTGGGGAAGAAGTGACCCCCGCAGTGAACAGGCAGAACAGAACATGGGAGACCCATTCTGGAGATTGGAGTGGGTTTCAGTAGTGAGACCCCCATCGATCAGCAAGTCATCCTCTATCCTGTGGACATCATGTGGATTAGAGATAACTTGTAATTTTGGTACAATCTGGTTTCTGATGGCAAGAGCAAAGCGGTCTGCAGTGTTATTCTTGCTGGCAAATTAAATGCAAACCTGACGGTGATGTGATGGATCCACCCATTTATGGGATCCACCCGTCCATGGGATCCACCCGTCCATGAGATCCACCCATGCATGAGATCCACCCGTCCATGAGATCCACCGGGACTCGTTGGGAAAAGGGGCAGTTTGTAAAGATGCTGGGGTAATGGGGGCATTAAAGCTTTACACTTCTAGAACATGTTCCTTCTTCTCACACTCAAATGTGCTTTGTCTTTCAGGTAAAATATAAGGAACAGTTTGATAAGGAAATGAAGGGGAGGAGGCCTCGCTACAACCCACTGGATAGCGCCGTCTTCAGGCAGGCCCAAGCGGCATCAGCCTTGGCCAGTGATGTATGGGTTTTTGGTTTCTATCTTAAGTACTTAAATTGTGTTATTTGAGGAACTTTCTCCTTTATTAAATCTGATGCTTTCTCTATCGTTGCGCCGCTCTTGTTCAGCGGGGGGTTTTACACACAGTTCAGAAAAAATGTGAAGTTTTTGTAGCAGTTTAAATGCAGTTTTTTGAGCCCAAGACCAGAAGTCAGAATGAAAGGGAACTCTGGGCTTATGTTCATGATAAGCAAAGTGGAGCTGTCAACAACAAGACAATTTAACAACTATATTTTTTTTCAGTTTTTTTTGTACATTTTTCTTATCTCTTTTTATTTTCTTATCGCAGACTTTTTTTATTCTATTGTCTGTACACAACAATGGGGGTGGCCATCTTACCTGGGCTGCAGTTCACAGCATTTAGAGATATGCTTTACAGCAGCCTCATAGGTCATTCATACATTTGACAGGAGAGAACTAATTGATGTCTATCGAAGTGTTGTGGGCATGTTCTGTGCCCTGTGCAGGGATGGGGAGGAGGTGAGCTATGGAATCACCTATTGAGAATGATGGAACATGTGTTATTTATATATATGTTATACAAAACACTTGCCACCCACCAGCCTATAGGAGGGGCACCACACGGATGTAGGCTGGAGACGATCGCCCTGCTTAGATCCACCTGGCCATATAATATTTTTCTTCCATATGGCAGCATCTTGTGGAACTACATGAATCCTTCCCTCTCCTGGTTTTGTCTCCTCCCCTCTGATATTTTGAGGGACCACTGTCAGCCCATTGGTGCCCTTGCAACACTGTTATTTCTGCTACTGTATTTATGTTATGAGCTAGGTTTTAGGGCTGTATTTATTAGCTTGTTTCTGGTGCTGTAGCTTTGTACTGAGATTGGTTCTGGTGCTGTAGCTTTGTACTGAGATTGATTCTGGTGCTGTATCATTGTACTGAGATTGGTTCTGGTGCCGTAGCTTTGTACTGAGATTGGTTCTGGTGCCGTAGCTTTGTACTGAGATTGGTTCTGGTGCCGTAGCTTTGTACTGAGATTGGTTCTGGTGCCGTAGCTTTGTACTGAGATTGGTTCTGGTGCCGTAGCTTTGTACTGAGATTGGTTCTGGTGCCGTAGCTTTGTACTGAGATTGGTTCTGGTGCCGTAGCTTTGTACTGAGATTGGTTCTGGTGCCGTAGCTTTGTACTGAGATTGGTTCTGGTGCCGTAGCTTTGTACTGAGATTGGTTCTGGTGCCGTAGCTTTGTACTGAGATTGGTTCTGGTGCCGTAGCTTTGTACTGAGATTGGTTCTGGTGCCTTAGCTTTGTACTGAGATTGGTTCTGGTGCCTTAGCTTTGTACTGAGATTGGTTCTGGTGCCTTAGCTTTGTACTGAGATTGGTTCTGGTGCCGTAGCTTTGTACTGAGATTGGTTCTGGTGCCGTAGCTTTGTACTGAGATTGGTTCTGGTGCCGTAGCTTTGTACTGAGATTGGTTCTGGTGCCGTAGCTTTGTACTGAGATTGGTTCTGGTGCCGTAGCTTTGTACTGAGATTGGTTCTGGTGCCGTAGCTTTGTACTGAGATTGGTTCTGGTGCCGTAGCTTTGTACTGAGATTGGTTCTGGTGCCGTAGCTTTGTACTGAGATTGGTTCTGGTAACGTGTTCAGGTTCTGGTGTGGCTGTGTGCTGCGATCTTGCTACTTTCTGCAGATGCAGAATACAGACTGCCTAAAAGTGCAATATGTATATAGTTTTCCTCATGATGTGGGGTGGGGGCCTGCCACTGTTTAGGACACAGCTAGATGTATATTTTACTTTGCTGCATGGCTGAAGAGAAATACTCAAAAAGTCCTTGATGGAAAATGAGTCACCAGACTTTACGCTTCGGAATAACCCAGTGCAGCCAAGTTCGTAGACTTAACGAGCTCAAACAACTGTCCTCCTACAAAACTTCATAATACATAATTGTAAAAGAAATAACGGAATCTTTCTTTTGCTCTTAAACTTTACTTCTTATATTCTCTTTTGTTTATTGGAAAACTCCGAGCTCAATTAAGAGCTAATTAAAATGAAGGCAGAGCTGCACAATCCTATTATATGTGAATGGAGTCATTAGCCTATAGAATACACATACTTTAATTATTACCGCCCACCATGGGGCGCGCGGCCTGCGGCTTCCATGATTCAATAGAGACTATTATGCTTACAGTATAAAAGAGTCCATCATTGTTCGTTCCGCTCTCACTATCAAACATGGCATTCATATGGGAGAATTTGCTTGATGATGTTTACAGGAGAAGCCGGGCACCCAAGAACCGTGCGTAGGAGCCGTTAACTTCATTTATTAGATCTATTCATCCTTCGCACGGGGGCACATTTGTCAGCTGCTTGCAGTCTTTGATGATATTGATGTTCTTATTTTTTACTATTGCATGTATTATATGCTTCAAAATGTATCATAATGATGGCTGATAAACTTGTGGCTTATATAAACAAGTAGATTTGGCTGCAGGAGCACCAAATTCATCACTCAGTGAATGATACAGTACCAGAACCTAGTTCTGTACATAATACAGCACCAAAACCGAGCTCCTAACATAAATACGGAACCAGAACCAAGCTGAGCACATAGATGCAAAACTAGAACCAAGTAGAATTTTCGGTGCAATTTAGGCCATATTCCTTTTTTGGACAAGTCAGAAAAAACAATCGGAAGATTTTAAAAACACATAGTAAATATGGCGCACTGGTGTTAATTGTGCCAGAAAATTGTTCTACTTTAAATCGTAAATAAGCCCCAATGTTTTATCCAATTGTTTTTGTTGCATTAAATCACCTCTGACATCTTAACCCTGTTTTTCAGGTGAAGTATAAGAAAGACCGGCATATCATACATGACCCAGCTGTAGACCTTCCAAACTTGCTCCATCTGGATCATGCTCTGAAGGCCACCAAACTGCAAAGCAATGTAAGTAGGCTTGAGCGAACTGAAACAGTCAAACCTTGTTCCGGGGATTGAACCTATGGCGGTCCGTCTCGGATGAACCTGCTAAAAGAAGAAGGAAAAGTACATTTTCCCTTCTTCTCTTCCTTTTACTGCTGTGGAAAATCGACAGTGAATATGGCCCATGTGACCGTACCCTAAAATTGGAGCTCCACTTTATGAGCCACAGAGAGTAATAAGTGTGTAGAAAGTCAATCACTAATAAAGTGTCATCAGCAGTGGAAGTCTGGCCTCTCCTAAGGTATTTCCAATAACTAATAGCGCCCCAATTTCTATTGGTATAATAGCGCCATATTGTAAGATTGCTACTGGAGTCATTTCCTAAGAGGTCAGTTTACACTTCTGCATTAATACGCGTGCTTTGTGTTTCAGAAAGCCTATAAGAAAGAATTTGAGGACAATAAGGGGAGCTACCATTTTGCTTTGGATACAGCGGAGCAGATTCACCATAAAGAGAACGCTGTGCTGCAAAGTCAGGTAACGGCTCTAATAATGGCGCTACAGTGCGACAGCGTTGTCCTGTAAAATGGTAGGAATAGATTAAGTTAAGCAGCTTATGGAATTGCTTCTTGGTCCATGAAGAAGGAGAACTTCAACTTAGGTTGGCACCATTCTTTCTCCCAAATGAATGATGAGGAACTTATTAAAAGGGTTTTCCGGGCCAACACATTGATGGCCAATGGGGTGGGGTGAAAAGTGTTTTAAGATCTGGTACCTCCACTAATCAGTTCTCCAATGGACACTGCACTGTGACTGGTACTGGATCTTGGTGTCATTCAGACCCCGCCGATTACACATCGTTGACCTACTCTAAGACTATCAATGTTTTTCCCATTAAGGAGGACCTGTCATGTCGTTGAGTCAGTGGGCTGACTGCAGAACTTTGCAGCCACAGCTCTGCTTACTCTATCACAATGTTTCTTTTGTTCATACTCATCCTGTTTCCCCATCCTGGATCTCCTTAGATTTGGCTTCCGGCCCTGTGAATGTGTCAAGTGGGTGGTCTACACCAACCATTGACAGTGAGCAGTGGGAATCACCAACTTGACAGTCAAAGCTGTGGCTTTAAAACTATGCAGGCAACCTTCTGACGTTAAGACAACTTCTCTTTAACCCCTTTACCCTGCTGCATACCCGATGGGTGCCAACTGTTTCTAAAACCCACCGTAAACAGCTGCGGTCAGAGATAGCACCAATCATGGCTGTTTGACAGCTTAAGGGCTTTTTCACACGAGCGTACGCGATTTTCGGCTGGCCATGTCATGGCAACAGCGCAGCCGAAAATCACGTGAATCGGTGTTCAGACGGCCGAGGATGGACGCCTCATCTAACTCACCATCGGCCCCCTTGTGGTGGTACAGATTTTGTTGAGGATTTACTGCTGTTTTCTCCCTTTGCCTTGCAAAGGATTAAATACGTTGTATCAATGACTCTAAATCCACGATGTATGACAATTCCGCACTGACTTTTGCTGCACCAGGTGGACCAGAGTTATTAACATCTCATCCACATGGCTTGTACTGCAAATTTTCCAGGTCAAAGTTTTGCAGCATTTAGGCTACTTATAAATATACTCTATAGGGGGTGTCTAGTTTAGTAAACCCTTCTTTCATTCACCCTATTAAAAAATTCTGTGTTAACAGAGAAGGTCCTCATTCAGACTCTTAATCTCTTGGTCAGAAAAGAGATCAGTTACAGAGAGTGTCTCTGTCTGGAGGACCTGTCCTTCCCTGCATTACACAAATAACACATTGATAGGAATGGGCATAGTGTAATACTCTATTTTTCCTGTGGGGGCGCTGCAGGGAAATTGAACACTTATTGCCAAGGGTCTTCACAGATTACAGGTGATCGCTGATCTGCTTATTCAAGGATCAATGGACCCTTCTAACAAGTAGAGTGCTGTCCAAAGCAGAGAACTTCTTTACTGGATGCATTCCAAGATTTTTGCATAAATGATAATTAATTCATCCATTTATATAATTTGTTTATTATTTTATCTTATTCTGCAGGTCAAATACAGAGAGGAGTATGAAAAGTCAAAGGGAAGATCCATGCTGGAATTTGTGGACACTCCGTCCTACAATGTTTCGAAGGAGGCTCAAAAAATTCAAAGTGAGGTTGGTATAAGATTTCACTGGAAATATGAATTCTATATAATTTCCATCAAGATTTCTATCCAAGGCCCCTCTAATAATTTGGACAGGTGACATCACTCAGCATAATTTTTCCCTCACACTCTTGACACTGTAGTTAATCATCCTAAAGGGCTTCTCCAATTGTAAACTATTGATGGCCTATATGCATGATAGGTAATTAATGGTAGATCAACAGGGGTTTGACTCTCAGGACCCCTGCCGATCAGTTGGTTGCCAGGCCAATGTGCTTGTATACTAAGCTGATTTCTGCAGGAAGCAGACAGCTCTGTTCACAGCTCAGTGGCCATGCATGGTATTGCAGGCAAAGTCCCCATTGAAATGAATAAGAACTTTGCCTGTAATACTGAGCTTGGTCACTATAGTGGGAATAGAGCTGTCAACTTCCTGCAGAAACCAGCTCATTGCATAAGCACACCAGCCCGTAAAACAGCTGATCAGCAGTTATCCCAAGAGGTGGACCATGATGATCTACTATTGATGGCCCATCCTAATTATGGGCAAACAATAGTTTGTAACTGGACAACCGCTTTAAGACCAGTTTCAGACTAGCATATTAGGGATCTACAATGCTGTGGGTTCAGGTCAGTAGACTTGTGATCAAGGTGTGGCATTTGTCTAAAATAGGGGCATAAAAATGCACCCGTATTATGCTCTTCTGAAGCTGGCCTTAAGGAGTTTTACAGGATTAGATAAACATGGATGTTTTCTTACTTATCAGAAATTATACCGCAAAGAATTTGAAGAGGTGATCAAAGGAAAAGCATCAGTGGATCTGGAGCTGACCCCAGCAATCCTGCATGCAAAACATGTGATGAACCTGGTCAGCGAGGTATGACCTTCAGCTACATCTACATATTCCTATCTATCTCCTCTCCTCCAAGAGCATCGAGACCAGATGGATTTGCTATTCTGGACTATCCGGTTTAGGAAATCTGTAAAACATTCAGGAAGAAAGACCCAAATTTGCTAATTCTAAATTTGCTAATTTGTCCTCTCCATCTTCTCTGTCGGGTCTCGTGGGCTTCTACGTTATTCTGTGCTATAAACAATTGTCGGAGTAACAGACTTCCTTGATAATAATTGGTTGCCATCTTAACGGAATTTCATATATGCCAAGCGATTACTAAGTGCCAATGTATGACATTTCTGTGTATGTGCAAGGCTTCAACCAGCGTGGGCCCTATAGGGTCTCTTCTGCCCATCCTTCCTGATGGATTTTTAGTGTGCCAAGAGGTTGGAGGTGACCATGCATGTGTGCAGTTCCCATTTTTGAAGTCGTAGGCCTCTTTCACACTCCAGAATTCCACCATGGATTTTGGTGCCGTTTCTGGACCCAATTCCATGGCAGAATCCACACCATTTTAGCATTCTACTGAGTGCCATGAAAATGCTCACCATAGTCTACTTGCCATGGATTTTTCTGCACGCGGCTTTAACATTTATGTTGTGGAACCAAAGAACTGCCATGTCACTTCTTGGAGCGGTTTATGCATGAAATCAGTGTGGCAACAACAACATATGTGACGGCCACACTGAGATTTACCAAATGGCCTGGGGTTAAATCCATGGCAGAACTTCAAGGCTGTTCTTTGGCCCGCTCCACCTCCATTCTCTAGCAATGATTGCTCCTATGTAAAAGCACCAGAACAGTCATCACTGGGACAGCCTGTTGGGCAACTACGTCCTACATGTCATCCTGTGTAAAAGGACCCTAAGAAGAACCAGATGGGGTAAGTATGAACAAAAGAAAGACCTCATTGGAAGTCAGCGGAGCCGCTGCTGTAAAACTATGTAACTGACCCTACCGACATTATGGGTACTCTTAACCTTGTAATAGACGATCCGTTGTCTAATGTCTACTTATCTTCATCTCCATTGTTAGAAGGAGTACAGGAAAGACCTGGAAGAGGGAATCAAAGGAAAGGGCTTGACCGTTCTAGAAGACACACCGGATATAATTAGGGTGAAAAATGCTTCACAGATATTAAATGAGGTCGGTGTGATAAGAACATGTGATAACAGATACAATTGTTTGTGAGTTACGTATATCTGAGTGTTTTATTCTTTACTGTGTAGAAAGAATATCGGAAGGACCTGGAAAATATTATAGGAAAAGGCATGGAGTTCAGCGCAGACATCCCCGATATGATCCGAGCCAAACGGGCAACGGAAATAATCAGCGAGGTAATAATATTCAGGCTCAGGATGAGTGGACCTTACTTTGGCTCCATACAATCTGTGTAACATGCTGCCCATAGATATCTATAGGGGCTCTACTATGTCTCTGTATGCTTTCAATTTCATAAAGAGACATACAGAGGCTTTATAGGAACATGCTCCTACTGATGCCATATTATAGCGGTATTGCCATCTAGAAAGTTTCCCCTAGAATAAAATCTATCTCCTTAAAGGGGCTGTCCAGTTTAGAAAACCCATTATCACATACCCTGGTAGGGAATACTGAGATAATAGAGGAGGTGCTCTGTTCAGAGTGGACAGCAGTTACATTGAGCATCTTTCGCTCGGGGGGACCTGAGTGATCTTGTATTATATGGATAGCCCCCACAGCTCTGTAGTATTTGTAGGTTCAGGATCTCAAGTGTCAATGAACTTCTCTACCACATTCCATAAATGCTTAATTGGGCTTAACATAAGTTAAGGGCGCTTTCACATGACAGTTTTTGTGTTCAGTTTTTTGTGAGCCAAAACCAGGAGTGGAGAGAAAGTATAAATGGAAAGATTTGCAGTCCTTCCATATTTTGGACCCAGTCCTGGTTTTGGCTCACAAAAAACTTAACACGAAAACTGTCGTGTGAAAGCACCCTAAGAGAACGTGCCAGTCACAACATTCAAGTGAGCTCTCCTGAATGCTCCTGGCAGCAATTCCGGACAACTTGGGGCCAATGAAATGATGCATTACCATGCTAGAATATCTCATCATTCTGGGGGTACATAAAGTCCATGAAGGGCTGCAAATAGTCACCAAGCAGTGAAATGTATCAGGCACCGGTCAATTATGTGTTTTGGTGGACCACTGGATCCAAACCATGCCATGAGTATACACCCCTCACCAGTATGGAACCACCACCAGCCTGCACAGTGCCTTGTTGACAAGTGGGGTCCATGGTTTCATGGGGTCTGTGTTACACACAAACCCTACCATCAGCCTGACACAATTAGTAACATTGGTATTAATTGTTAACATAACAGAGGGTTGGAGCCAATGACCCTGGAGGTCCCTTCCAACTCTACCATTCTAGGATTCTATGACTGATCTGACCATGCCGCATGTTGCCCGTCCTCTAGGGTCCAATTGGCAATATCACAAGCCTGCTGTCGTGGTGTTAACAGAGGCACACTGGTGAGTCTTCTGCTCCCATAGACCATGGAAGCTGAAGAACATGCATTGACCTGTGGAACATGCATGTGGGGCCTCCTGCATGGAATGTGGATGTGATTTCTGACAGTCGCTTATATGTTTGCGTGGATAATTCTAGCCAAATGCCTCTGGTCACAATCATTAAGCACCCGTGGCCGGCCACTGTGGATGTTCATGTGACATTGTGGGTTGAGGAATGTTAAATGCCCAAATAACTTTGGGAATAAAATGTCCCATCTGTCTGGCACCCCCTTTCATGCCCTGTAAACACTCCCATAGTTCATATTGTCTTGCCATGAGCATGCTGGCCGGTGTTCAAACTCGCTCACAAGATAACACCTTGCAAGGCTTACAGGTGTGGGCGCTCCCAAGGCGTCACCTGAGGTAACGCCACTTCATCATCCATTTACATACAGCTATTTCATCACTTTTGGCACATCAGTGTGTTTTCCAAATTACACTAACAAGAATGAATGTTCCTGCACAACAGTTTCCCAAATCCTCATGATATCATTCGCAGTTCTAGAAACTCATTACCTGAACGCTGAGGTTTCGTGTCCTGATGTAGACCATCTATTAGGTTATATTACATGTTAGTCTTCTTGAGAATCGAGCAGATTATTGGGTCTTGTGTGAAGTTAGAAGGATCACAATAGTTACAATTACTTCCCAGTCATAATACTCACATAAAGGCCATGTCTAATTACTGTAATTATCCTAATGGGTACAAATTAGGTCTTTCAGAAGAAGAAATGACTCTATTTTTGGCTTGGATCTATCCTAGAAAACACAAATTGTTCCAGCTTGTTAGTAAATGGGGAATACTGGCTGCAAAAAATGGATCTCATTAGATACAATGAATTATTGGTGCCTACTAATAAAAAGTAGCATTTATAAATAAATTAAGGGGGTAGGTAGAGACATTAGGTCATAAATGTATTCTTGTATTCGGTTATATGTAGCGAGCATACACGCTAAGGGAAATTGTTCGAGCGAGCATTGCCCTAGCGAGTACCTGCCCGCTTGAGAGAAAAGATTCAGCTGCCAGCGCGGGTGACAGGTGAGTTGCGGCAGTGAGCAGGGGGAGCGGGGGGCGGGGGAGATCTCCCCTCCGTTCCTCCCTGCTCTCCCCCGCCGCTCCCTGCCCGCCGCCAGCAGCCGAACCTTTTTTCTCGAGCGGGCAGGTACTCACTAAGGGCAATGCTCACTCGAGCAATTGCCCTTAGCGAGTATGCTCGCTCATCACTAGTTATATGCTAAAAGTATGGAACCCCCTTTAAGATATGAGCCTCCACTAGTGCTACCATCACTTCTGTACTATAGAGGGTTTGTAAACGTATGCAGTGTGGTTGCTTTGCCTGTTGCCTGACAGCCACCAAAGCTCATCATCATCATTAGCGATGAGTGGAGTAATTTGTTCTGGTCAGTATTGGCCCAATTTTCCAAAAATAATTTGGATTACCCAATTCCTGTTGAAGCGAATAGGACAAAATAAAGAGGTTTTCCAGGCAGCGCTCACTGTCAGTGCGGGGATACACTGGGGTCAGAGTGGAAGGTGCTGCTCCAACCCCCTGTGTAGTGGAAGGCACTCGTAATTGCAGATTGGGGTCTCATTGAAATCAATGGAAGCTGTACTACAATTAAAAAGTGTTGGCCACTACACAGCGGTCGAAAGAGCAGCTTCTGCTCCAACCGCTGTGTATCCCAACACTGATAGTGGGCACTGAATGGAGAACCCCTTTAAAGTCAATGGGAGTTAAAGTATCCTCCTCCTTCTTCCTCCTCCTTCTTCCTCCTCCTTCTTCTTCCTCCTTCCTCCTTCTTTCTTCTTACTTCCTCTGACTCCTTCCAGTTTTTTTCAAGTTTTGTAAATATCGGGTCAGGCTGACCTGATCCAGATTTTTCAAAAATTGCCTTGATGATATTGCTAGGCCAATCACAATGAACAACACTAGTTATCACCAGTTCAAGGACCTTCAAATGTGGCAGCTGCAAATTATTTTTGCAATGGACCCCATGCACTCTATTCTTTGGTTAAAGTGAAACACTGAGCAGAAATTAAAATTCTACCTTCCTACCTAGTGTCAGTTACTTGGTCCTGCCTGATCAGCAGATCCATGAATATCTTTTTCTGGCCAGGCTAATCACGCCCAAGTCCTGAGCAGTGTTTGTCATGTGCTTAGAATCCTTTGTAGGACATAACTCGGTGTGAGCATCAAGTTCCTTGATGAGACAGGACATCCGCTGGACAGTATTACAGGGAGGTCTAGCCAATCTTTCCAAACAGGCCTTAGTGGTAGGACTTGGCACTGGTTCCTCTACCTAGTAGAGTCTTTGAGAGTTGCTGCTCATCAACCTTGTTGTCCTCAATGAGCGTTGGACTGCAGGGATTGCTGACTGACTTGGGCAGATGGGACAAGTGTAAACAATGGAAAGCCCAGGTCAATACCGGGAAGCAGAATAAAGGTAATCGTGAAAACATGAGACTTTACATAGAAACACAGAAAATTGATGGCAGAAAAAGACCCTCTGGTCCAACCAGTCTGCCCTCATTTATTATTATTTCTCTTCTATGATGGACAGTTGCTTATCCCTGGTAGCTTGAATATATTTGTTGTTGATTTTCCACCCATGTCTGATGGAAGTTTGTTCCAAGCACCTACTATTTTTTCAGTAAAATAATTCTTGATGCTGCTTCTGATTTTCCCCAAACTAATCTCAGGTCAGGAATAAGCCGAGGTCAGAACACAGGAGGAACTATAGGTCTCAGAACAGCAGGCAGTGGTCAGACAGTCCAGAGTCAGGTACTAAGTAAACCTGGGGGGATGAATCCAGAGATGAGGCAGATGGGTAACCGGGTCAAGAGTCCAGTAAAGTCCACTCCACTATAGCACACTGAAGAATCAATAGCTGGCATCTAAGTCCCAGTAGATCTGTGTTCCAGGCCGTGCTTCCATGCAAATCACTTGTCAATTGTTGCACAATCTTTCTGGCAAGATCTTGTGACCATTAGCTGCCGTGCAGTTTTAGCTCTGCAGGGACAGAGCCATAGGGTATTATTATATACCACCAAAAACACAGTAACACTGATTTTGGCCAGCATCTGGACCATCATGGCAAATGAACCAATAAGTCCTGGTGCCGGCCACAATCAGCGGAGTTCTGCCAGCATTTTCAGGCAAGAGATGTTTTGTGTAATGGCATCATATAGACTGGCTAAATTGCTAATCAGCAACTGCTGATGACTGAGAGCAGAAAGAATAGTCAGCGCAACCCTTCGGTTTCAGGACATAATTCTGTCCCGGGACCGGAAGGTGAGGATGCATATTACCTACCGTTGTTCATCTCTGCTGTCCCTTTGTGATCCACCAGTTTTGGGCTCTGTTTTCAGCTGTCTGAAATGCCTTTCACAATTTTCTAATGATCTAATGCATGCGTACTGCTTTCTAATTGGCCAGTGCTGATCACATGAGCAGCTGTAGCCTATCAGAAAATGGGTATACCACAGTGCATTGTAGTCTAACACTACCAATGCACTGTGGGGAATTAAGTAGTCTGTTTGCATCGGCCACCTTGAATGGTCAAAAACAGAACAGGTGGATCAGAGGGACAGCAGAGAAGTACAGATAATATACCCACTTCCCTTCTGGTCCCAGAGCAGAAGTTTGTCCCGAAACTGGAGGGTCCCTGTAACCATTTCCAATCCACTGTCTGACCTCTGAAGACATTATGATTTAAGGCTGTACAGCTCTGATGTTGGAAGACGCCTGTCGGGGTTCTCTTACTATATATTGACAGCCTCTTTGCTGCCGGAGCCTATCCAACGTGTCACCTCATGCAGTACTGGCTTTAGCCAGCATATCGCGCCGTTGTATAACAGCAGAAAAAGAGTAAGCCCCCTAGGAAAACCAGGATACAAATTGGATTGGAAAGGGTTAACCCTTACCATGCTATAGGGTGTGGTCAAATAGCAGAAGCTAGATGCAAACAGAACATCAGAGCTAAATGGGTTGCCAGAATCAAACCGCTATACAGCCCATGACTGTTACCAGTGGCGGCTAGTAGGCGGCTACTGCCAGTAACGCAGTGAATTTGTGACAGTCGGGACTGAAGATGAAGGAACACCCTGAAAGAGGACGGCCATAGATCTCACGATTGCTGGCGCTCATATACACTGAATGAGGTTTGAGATTGGATGGACTCTAAATGTCTTTGTTTTAGTTCAGTGTCACTTGGTCTCACTGATGGTCCATCCCCACTGATGTTGTGTTGACTATTGCCTAATTTGTTTTCTATACAGAAAGAATACAAGAAAGATTTTGAAACGGAGATTAAGGGAAAAGGAATGCAATTGGGTGCCGATATTCCGGAGTTACAGCATTTTAAGAAGGTCTCTGAATTCGTGAGCGAGGTGGGTGCAATTATAAATATATTGTTTTCCAGGAACAACTGTGGTAGATGAATCAAGGCAGGAACTTTGGGGGATGTTGTAGAGCTTCCAAATTGTGATGAGATTATACAGAACGCCACAAGAGGTGCACCGCCGATGAATACTAGGCAAGAGGAAAAGAAGGGAACAGGGGCAAGATATGTCTGCAGCAGTACATAGACCGCAAAGTACAAGGTGTCTCAAAAATGTGGAGACACCCATATAGAATGAAAACCGTTCGGCATATGATAATGAAATTTTGCATACAAACTGAGGGGGAAAATCTGTTAGGCCATGACGCCAATATGACAGCCATTTTGAATGCTGCCATCTTGGATCGAGCTGAAAAGGCAGGGCTGTGATATATGTCATACTGGCAGAAAATGTCACTAAAAAGACAATGGCGTGCTTCATTTTGACATAACTTTATTCATTCTCATGTTAACGCAATGATTTTTCTTCATTACAGGCAATGTAAAGGATAGCGCTATCTCAAGCAGAATTAGTTGAGATCATCCTTATGTCAGGTGAAATTCTCTGCTGGTGTGATATATCACACACCTACCTTCCCACTGGAAAAATTAGAGTTGAATCTAAGATGGCAATATTCAAAATGGCCGTCATGTTGGTGACATGGCCTAACAGGTTTTCCCTTTCCTTGCAGTTTGCAATTCAAAATTACATCACCGTCTGCCAAACAAATGTCATTTTACATCGGTGTTTCCACACTTTTGAGACACCCTCTATAAAATACTGAGTGCTTAGACCCCCACCAGTCACTAAAATGAAGGGACAGACGGTGTTGGGCTAGTGTGCTTCTCGGGATAGGCTACATGACCAACCATTCGCCAATGCTTTCTGGCAGTTTGACGGGAACAAGTAGGCAGAGAAGGCCTTGTGGTTGCACACTTGCCTGGAGCTGAGCTGCCCCACCGGGATATAAGATGACTGGAGCCACTTGTTGCTTTTTGGAATGCTTTCATTAACTGAAACAAATTCAACAAAGTCTATTCGTTAATTGGTTCTCATTGGCGCTCAACTTGACGATGGTCTGATAATAAACTTGGCAGTTTGGAGGAGGATGCAGCACGACAATCTATTTTTTTTGCAACCAGTTCTGGTAATCTCTTGTTCTGCCACCACAAGTGTACATTTCTAACTCGCAAGGGGTGTTCTGTAATGCCACCCTATAACAGGCTCTTCCTCTATATAGCTCATCATCTCCCTCAAGGAGAAGGCACAACCACAACTGGACTCATATGTGCAACTCTTATCGTCTCTGCCCTTAATTGCTCATATGATCAGCACTGACCAATCAGGAAGCAGTGTACGGTTTATTAGCTAGATAGAAAATTGCAGTGGTCGTCTTGGATGGTCAGAAATTGTGACCAGAACTGGTGGAGAAGAACAAGTGAAGGTAGTATACTATCAACCCCTTCAGTCCCAGGACAGCATTTTGCCCTGCCACCGAAAGGTCGCTCTGTATCCGTCCAAGTGCTGTATGGTATGTCAAGTCTTAGGGTGGCTTTACAGGGGCCAATAGGTGCCTGAGTAATTGCTCATAGGAGAGATTATGGGTGAATGTTGTCCTGTGTAAACGCGGTACCCAACAGGGCAAATGAGTGAGAATCGCTTGTCAGAGTCGTTTGGCTTTTCGCTTGCCTTAAAAACCAAGTGACTCACAAACAGGCAGATGTTCATGTATGAACGACTGCCTGTTTACTGTGAATGAGGCGGGTGGGCGGAAGACACCTCTGGCATGCACCGCCTCGATTCAGTGAGCTGTTCTGTGAGGGCACAGAAGCAATAATCATTGGGAAGACTCTTAGGCGCTTATGCCCCCAGCAGTCGTCCATGTAAAGCCATCCTTAGTGCTGCTCTATTATGTATCATTCGTATTGTTGACACATTGTGTAGCATCAGAAATGACTTTTTAATGTACGCTGGCAGGGCGGCCACCGCATGAGCCTTATCTGTGTGTGGGATAGTTATAATGCCTGAACTCCACCTGGCTAGGTATTAAATAGCATCAGAACAGAAGGTGCCTGTAACACCCAACGAATGGCCCCCACAAGTATCTTCCTGATTTAGGTCTGGATACATGCAGGGATTACCTATGACAACATGAATAGTCTATAAAAAAGGAGAAAAATGATCGCCCCACAAGCGGGAAAACTGGAATGTTACCCCTCAGGGCATCCTGCATCTCAAACATGTTTTTTTTGTCTTTGCAGAAAGGATATAAGAAAGATCTAGAAACTGAGATTAAAGGGAAAGGAATGCAGGTGGGACCCGACATCCCGGAGCTGCAGAGAGCGAAAAGAGCTTCTGAGATAGCGAGTCAGGTAGAGTGTAAACTGCAGCAGCTGCTCGGTCTGATGTGGAGAGTGAAAATCCAAGGACGTGTGGCTGATGATTAACCCTTTCCAATCCACTGTCTGACGTCTGAAGACATTATGATTTTAGGCTGTACAGCTACGATGTTGGAAGACGTCCGTAGGGGTTCTCTTACTGTTTATTGCCAGCCTCTCTGCTGTTGGAGCCTGTACAACATGTCACCTCATGCAGTACTGGCTTTAGCCAGCATATAGCGCCGTTGTATAACAGCAGAAAAAGAGTAAGCCCCCTAGGAAAACCAGGATACAAATTGGATTGGAAAGCGTTAATTCTCTAAATGTTTAGGTTTTGGTGAACTAATAAGAATTAGTCCGTACCGGAGGTTCTGTTTATGTTTTACGCCTCCGAATCCAGAAAAAGTAATATAGCGTACATCACTATTTTTTACAGCCAAATGACGGAGTCGGCTCCAGGTTTGTACAGGCCCTTGGTAACAAAGTCTCAAACTTTGCAGTGTATCAGAACACATGCAGCAGTAATCTGCAACAGTGCAAACAGTGGCCATATAATGGTAGATATGAGCTCTACGCAAGTGCTTTGTGGACCAATAAGAATTATTACAGCACCGTTATTTTTAGTGCTCACAGGTGATATCCTCTCTGATTGGAGTCTTTAAGTTTCCCTTTTCTTCTGTATCTGGCCCAGACCACCACGACAACTTCTTCTCTTGGTCGCAACTTGTCTCAGGGAATTTACCACATGGGTATCTTCGGCTCCTTGCTTTTCCATCATCCTCTCTAGATTATATACACAATCCCCCTTCTATAGTACCCAAGCTAGTAATAATGCCACCTGTGGTACACCACACAGTAGTACTGTCCCCATTTGTGCCCCCTGTAGACCCTACACAGTGAGTGTTGCTTATAGTGACCCTCAGACAGTAAAAGTGCCTCCACTTAGTAATAATGCCTTCTTTTTGCCCCCACTCAGTAATACTGCCCCTTTTGTCCCCATTCACTAATAATGCCCCTGTTTGCTCCTTCTAAACAAGAATTCCGCCATTTGCAGACATTGTACTGCTCTGCCTGGGCACGTGCCGGGCATCTTGCTGGAAACCTGATCAACCCCATTGACTATTTCAATGATGCCAGATCTGGCACTTCATTCACAGCTCCAGCGTGATTTTTAATATGGTAACTGAAATTTAGATGGTTTAAAGGAAGACCAAATAGTAATTCAAGAAGATCCACTTCCTACACTGATGACCCCGACGAGGTTGGAACTGATGTTTGCTAAGAGGAAGCCGGCCAGATGCTGTTCTTTAAAAAATGGGATTTTCCATTTGTAAAATCTACCGCACATTCCTGGGATTTCAGGGAACATTGCTTTATGCCTCTCAAATTCAATAAGGAAAAAACACAGCAGGACAACTCTTCTGCAGACTTTCCCTCCGTTGACATTTCTATTTTATTTGTGTTACAGAAAAAGTACAAAGATGAAGCAGAAAGAATGCGATCCACATACTCTACAGTCACAGACACCCCTGAAATAGAGAGAGTGAAGAATGCCCAAAAATCCATCAGTTCTGTGAGTATAAGAAGGGATGAACAGTGAAGAGTATTATGTAGTCACCTTGACTCCCTATATGACAGAACTCATAAGCTCATTGCACAAATACAGCACCAGAACCAATCTAAGTTTATAAATACACACCAGAACCAAGCTTAGAACATAAATACAGCACCAGAACCAAGCTCAGTACATAAATACACACCAGAACCTAGTTCAGTACACAAATACAGCACCAGAACCAATCTAGGTATATAAATACACACCAGAACCAAGCTTAGAACATAAATACAGCACCAGAACCAAGCTCAGTACATAAATACACACCAGAACCAAGCTCTGTACACAAATACAGCACCAGAACCAAACTTTAAAGATAAATACAGTACCAGAACCAAGCTCAGAACATAAATACAGCACCAGAACCAAGCTGAGAACATACATGCAGCACCAGAACCAAGCTCAGTACATAAATACACACTAGAACTAAACTTAAAAGATAAATATAGCACCAGAACCAAGCTGAGAACATACATACAGCACCAGAACCAAGCTCAGTACATAAATACGCACCAGAACCAAGCTCCGTACATAAATACAGCACCAGAACCTAACTTAAAAGATAAATACAGCACCAGAACCAAGCTGAGAACATACATACAGCACCAGAACCAAGCTCAGTACATAAATACAGCACCAGAACCTAACTTAAAAGATAAATACAGCACCAGAACTAAGCTTAGTGCTTAAATACAGCACCAGAACCAAACGTAAAAACATACAGCACTAGAACCAAGCTGAGAACATACATACAGCATCAGAATCAAGCTCATAACCTACAATAGCAGAACTAAGCCTTTGTGTTGTGGGGGCGGCAATGAACTGCCAGCAGCACCCTGATACATCAGAGAAGCTGATTCCTGTAGCTTCACAAGATTCTGCCTCGCCTGTCTATCTCATATCTCTCAGTAGACAGTAACAACTATGTATTCTATATCCTTCGTATCTGGATGTATGTGGTTTGATGATAACATAACAATGTTTCAGTCTAACATATTAACCGATGTTATAAGTTATTCTGCGCACACTTGATATTCAATCTTTCTATATCTCATCCTTAGGTATTTTATAAGAGGGGACTCGGCGCGGGCACGCCCATCAAAGAGACCCCAGAGATGGAAAGAGTTAAGATCACACAGCAAAACATTAGTGCGGTAAGAATTTATGAGATCCTCATGTCATGTAGTGATCGGTGGCCGACCCGGGACTGGCCCTTCAGGAAGCCAGGGGCCACAATCTGAAAGGGGTTGTCTGTGACTGGACAGTCCCCTTAACCCTTTAGTGACCAGGCTTATTGTGGCCGTAAGTACGTAACGATTTTTTGGGGATTTTGATATTTTTTATTGTGTTTTTTTGGGAGGTGAAATGAACAGAAAAAGCACTTCGGCTATGTTTTTTTTTTTTTTTTTTTTAAACATTTGGTTAATTTATACAGGTTGTTACAGAAGCCACAATACCAAACGTGGATTTAAAGCCAAAAATTTAAACAAAGTGGGGAAAGTGCGTGAAAAAGGTTTTCTTTGTTACCTTTTTTTATGTCTCTTTAGAGGAATTGAACCTGCGAACGTGATCGCTATGTTAATGCATTGTAGTACTTCTGTACTGCAATGTATTATCGCTAATAGTAGCGATCATAGACCATGACAGATCTGGGCGCCATGCTATGCGATTACATAGCAGAGGGCTGATGATGTCACAGAGGGAGCGCTCTGCCTCTGTAAACCCTTTGCGTGCCGTGATCAGTATTGCACGCAGCATATAAGGGTTTAACAGCGGAGAATTGTTCTCACCGATCACTGTTATTATAGCGGGGGGCTGACTGTCAGTCACAGCCAGCTTCCACTGTGGATGGCATGGGCTCAGATCCTGAGGGACTCCATATGTGACCGGTAAAAATGTTGTTTACCCCAATTAGTATTTATTTGTTGCAGGTGAAGTATAAAGAAGATATTGGACCCGCTACAGTGATCTGCGACCTGCCAGAGATCAAGAGGGTCAAAGAGATCCAGAAAAACATCAGCAATGTAAAGGCATCCAGCAGCAACTATTTCATTCTCTATTAGTAGATGATTGACAACTATTAGATCTAATCGCTGAACGTCTAATTAACAGGTTCATTATAAGGAGCCACTGATCAAAGCAACCTCCATCAGTGTGACTCCGGAGATGGAACTCGCCAAGAGGAACCAAGAACATTTCAGCACGGCAAGAGTCTCCTTGAGAATTCTTAATATCTTCATTGTCTTTCCATCTGTAGACAGGGACTTATTTATCTGGCAGCCATGAAAAATAAATTTGGAGGCAGAAAAGGTCAAATGAGTCCTATGGGATTAGTACAACATGGTTGCATAGTTTCAGGAATAGCGCCACTCCTGTCCATTGGTGGTGGTCGGAATTTTAATGAGCCTGAGCTGCAATACCAATCACAACCCATAGACAAGAGTGGCGCTGTTTCTGGAAGTAAGTAGCCATGTTTTTGTCTAATCTCATACAACTCCTTTAATCCATTTCCTCCTGAACTATAGACTCGTTATTTAGGCCTCAGTCAGACGGGCGTTTTTTCGCCCGATTTGCACATGCGCATGCGTCCGGCGATTTTTTTAAAACCATTGCTTTGCAATGGTATCGGACACATGAGTGCTTTTTATGCGCTCGTCCGATAAATTATAGAACAGAAATCGCAGATCGCACCTATCTGCGATCTGCGATTCCTGTTCTCTTCTCTATATGCGATCAATGGGGCCGGCGGCAGCAGCGCCGACCCCATTGAGAACATATAGAAGACAAATCATTCTTCTCTGCCACAGCTGTAACAGCTGTGACAGAGAAGAACGATGTTTGCCCATTGAATTCAATGGAGCCGGCAATACAGCCGGCTCCATTGAAAGCAACGGGCTTCCGGCGATCGCGGGATGAATTGTCGGGAAGGGGTTAAATATATAAGCCCTTCCCTGCAATTCATCCAGAAATGTGTTAAATAGAGATGAGCGAACGTACTCGAATAAGCACTACTCGTCCGAGTAATGTGCCTTATCCGAGTACCACTGTGCTCGTCCTGAAAGATTCGGGGCGCTCCGCTGCTGACAGGTGAGTCGCAGTGGGGAGCAGGGCAGAGCGGGCGGGAGAGAAGGAGAGAAAGATCTCCCCTCCGTTCCTCCCCGCTCTCCCCTGCAGCTCCCCACTCCACAGCGCGTCCCGAATCTTTCAGGACGAGTACAGCGGTACTCGGATAAAGCACATTACTCGGACGAGTAGTGCTTATCCGAGTATGTTCGCTCATCTCTAGTGTTAAAATAAAAAATATATATATACTCACCTTGTCCCAGCAGCCGGAGTTCAGCGCGGCCGGCCTGCAGTGGGTGTGAAGGGGGTGTGAGTCAGACCTGCCCTCTGATTAGCTCAGCGTTGAGCCAATCAGAGGCAGGTCTCACTTACACCCATTCATGAGTGAGACCTGCCTCTGATTGGCTCAGCGCTGAGCCAATCAGGGGGCAGGTCTGACTCACACCCCCTTCACACCCACTGCAGGACGGCCGCGCTGAACTCCGGCTGCCGGGACAAGGTGAGTATATATATTTTTTTTATTTTAACACATTTCTGGATGAATTGCAGGGAAGGGCTTATATATTTAAGCCCTTCCCGACAATTCATCCCAGGCTCGCCTGCAGCGCATTGCTTTCAATGGAGCCGGCTGTATTGCCGGCTCCATTGAATGCAATGCGCTGGACAGCTCCGGCCCATTTCTAATGAAACGCGGCTAGGAGCAGATTTTTGGGCGATTTTCAGGCACCGGACACGCGATTTGCGGATGCGCATCCGTCATGCGATCCGCAAATCGCGCGAAAAAACGCCCGTCTGACTAAGGCCTAAGAGTGTACAGATGTAACAAACTTTAAATTGACACTGAAAGGGAACAAATCACCCATATTTTTTGAACTAATTAAATCAGATAGTGAAACATTTCCCACTTTTTTAATGTCTTTTTATTTTCTGATTGTAGATTTTTTTGTTCTGTTTTCTGTACATGTACATCCTTTTATACCAACATGGGTCCTCTTAACCATAAATACATGCATTGCTGATATCTAATCGGTAGTTTTGAGTGAACTGAAACCATCAAACTCTGTGTCCAAACCCACTAAAATGTTTCTCCTTCTCCTGCATCTCCTTCTCTTTCTACTACTCTTTTTTCTTCTTTTTTCTTCTTTTTTCTTCTTCCTCTTCTCCCTTCTTTTTTCTTCCTTCTGATTCCTTTTCTTTCTTCTTCTAACATCATCTTCCTTCTTCTTTCTCCTTTTTCCTCTTGTTTTACTCCTTCTTATTCTTCCTTCTTCTGTCTTCTTTCCCCTTCTTCTGTCTTCTTTCCCCTTCTTCTGTCTTCTTTCCCCTTCTTCTGTCTTCTTTCCCCTTCATCTGTCTTCTTTCCCCTTCTTCTGTCTTCTGTCCCCTTCCTCTGTCTTCTGTCCCCTTCCTCTGTCTTCTGTCCCCTTCCTCTCTCTTCTGTCCCCTTCCTCTCTCTTCTGTCCCCTTCCTCTCTCTTCTGTCCCCTTCCTCTCTCTTCTGTCCCCTTCCTCTCTCTTCTGTCCCCTTCCTCTCTCTTCTGTCCCCTTCCTCTCTCTTCTGTCCCCTTCCTCTCTCTTCTGTCCCCTTCCTCTCTCTTCTGTCCCCTTCCTCTCTCTTCTGTCCCCTTCCTCTCTCTTCTGTCCCCTTCCTCTCTCTTCTGTCCCCTTCTTCAGTTTTTTTTCCTCCTTCTTCTGTCGGCTCCTTCCTTCTTCTGTCTATGAGCCGTAAAAGCCCCGTCTATTGCTCTTAGGTCAACTAGGAGTGTCCCTGAGTGCTTTAAAAACAAGGAAGAGGGAAAAGGACAAAAAAAGAAATAGAAAGAAAAAGGAGGAAAAATAATCATTTTCTTTCCTCCTCCTCCTCCTCCTCCTCCTTCTCCTTCTGCTCCTTCTCCTCCTCCTCCTTCTTCTCCTCCCACTCCTTCTTCTCCTTCTCCTCCTTCTTTTCCTTCTCCTCCTCCTCCTCCTTCCTCCTTCCTTTTTTCTTCTTTCTGTAGTAAGTTTGTCTTAAAAACAGCTAAACAGTACTTAGATACACTCCTAGGTGACCTAATAGCACTATGTGGGGCTTTTATGGTCATAGGCATAATCATACACTAATTTTAGGGGTATTGGTAAAGTTTCAGTTCGGTTCAAACTAATTCAGACCGAGCTAAACTTTTCCCCCAAATTTGGCAAAGCAGCTGAACCCGACCTTTGAAAAGTTCGCTCATCACTACTGACTATATCACTTGTGCCACCGCCGTGTTCCTGCACTTTTTCACCCATATATCAGTTGTGCTCAGCCAGTGGTTTTATACCAGAGCCAGACTCAAGGGATATGACAGATACTATGAGCTGTTCCATAGAAAACTATGGGTTCAGTTCTGGCATTAATTATCACTGGTGCCACTACCGTGTTCCTGCAAGTTTTCACCCATTTATCAGTTGTATTCATTTTTGTATGTAATGCAGCTAGGGTTTATTTTTGGGGTAGGGCATATATTGCAATCCTCTCCAAAAATCCCCCAAACTCAAGGTAGGGCTTATTTTCAGGGTAAGTCTTATTTTAGGGGAAACAGGGTAGATGATTGACATCTATGAGATCTAATCGCTGAACGTCTAATTAACAGGTTCATTATAAGGAACCACTGATCAAAGCAACCTCCATCAGTGTAACTCCGGAGATGGAACTCGCCAAGAGGAACCAAGAACATTTCAGCACGGCAAGAGTCTCCTTGAGAATTCTTAATATCTTCATTGTCTTTCCATCTGTAGACAGGGACTTATTTATCTGGCAGCCATGAAAAATAAATTTGGAGGCAGAAAAGGTCAAATGAGTCCTACGGGATTAGTACAACATGGTTGCATAGTTTCAGGAATAGTGCCACTCCTGTCCATTGGTGGTGGTCGGAATTTTAATGAGCCTGAGCTGCAATACCAATCACAACCCATAGACAAGAGTGGCGCTGTTTCTGAAAGTAAGCACCCATGTTTTTGTCTAATCTCATACAACTCCTTTAATCCATTTCCTCCTGAACTATAGACTCGTGATTTTGAGTGTACAGATGTAACAAACTTTAAATTGTCACTGAAAGGGAACAAATTGCACATATTGTCTGAGCTAATGAAATCAGATAGTGAAACATTTTCCATTTTTCTAATGGGTTTTTATTTTCTGATTTGTAGATCTTTGTTCTGTTTTCTGTATTTTGACTATGGGGGCGGCCATCTTGCCCGAGCTGCAGTTAGCTGCATTTCTAGATATGCTTTACCAAACCCTTATGGGCTATAGATACAATATACAAGAGAGGACTCATTGACTTCTATGGGAGAATGTTCTAGGCATGTTCTGTCAACTGTACAGGGAAGGGGAGGAGGTGAGCTGCGACCTTACCTATTGTGAATGATGGATCCTGTGTTATCTATACATTATATGGACAAAAGTATTTGGACACTGCAGAAAATCAGCAAATATCTAAATACTGAGTTTGCCGAGTGGTATGCTGGGAAGAGCATGGATAAAATAAAAAGCTGCTCTTTTTGTAATAACTATTAAGTCATCCGGTCGAGCGCTTGTGGGACGAACTGGAGCGACGGGTACGACATCGCCACCCACGCCCATCCTCACAACAACCTCTTCTCACAGCCTGGCACGAGGAGTGGCGGATATTCCTGTCCAGACTTACAGAGAACTTGTGGAAAGTGTGCCTCGACTTGCGGCCGCTGTAATACAAGCAGAAGGAGGGCCGACACATCACTAAATAGGATAATAAAGCACCACTTCTGAAAAACATGCAGTCCAAATACTTTTGTCCATATAGCGACTATAGGTGTCACCTCAGTGTAATCCTGCCTGTGATGAGATGACGGCTGAGAAGTTTCCTCTACAGAACAGGAAGTGTCAGACTAACAGGCTTAATGATCAGTGTGAGACCTGCAGGATTATAGGGTTTTTCTTAAAAAATGTAGATTGTCAAAGCAAAAATAAACAAAATAAACATAAAAAATTCTTAAAAACATGTTTACATAAAATTTTATTTATGTAAGGGGTCACGTTCTGAGGGCACATCCCCTTCAACAACAAAAGTCATTGAAAAGTTTGAGTTAAAGTTTGCTGCATCTGTACCTTGCATTCTGTCACTTCTGGCTCAGGTAGTTGAGTTTTGACTGTTGCATCTTCTTGTCCGATTCATTACTAACTTCACCACATAATTTAGCAGCGTGTATAATGTAATCGGGATCATCTGCACACGTCATCTGGAGGAATCTTCTTACATTTCAGTAGGATCCTTTATACCAACATGGGTCCTCTTCACCATAAATACATGCATTGCTGATATCTGATCAGTAGTGTTGAGTGAACCGAAGCAGTCAAACTCTGTGCCAAACCCACTACAATGTTTCTCCTTCTCTTTCTGCTACTCCTTCTTCTTCTTGCTTCTTCCTTTTCTTTTTTTCTTCTTTCTCCTTTAAACATCATCTTCCTTCTTCTTCTTTCTTTTTGTTTTACTCCTCCTTATTAGAGATGAGCGAACACCAAAATGCTCGGGTGCTCGTTACTCGGCACGAAATTTTCGCAATGCTCGAGGGTTCGTTTCGAGTAACGAACCCCATTGAAGTCAATGGGCGACCGGAGCATTTTTGTATATCGCCGATGCTCGCTAAGGTTTTCATGTGTGAAAATCTGGGCAATTCAAGAAAGTGATGGGAACGACACAGAAACGGATAGGGCAGGCGAGGGGCTACATGTTGGGCTGCATCTCAAGTTCACAGGTCCCACTATTAAGCCACAATAGCGGCAAGGGTGGGGGGTGGCCCCCCCCCCCCCCCCGCACTGTCAGCATAAAGATCGTTCTCCTCTGGCACAGCTGTAACAGAGAAGAACGATGTTAGCCCATTGAATTCAATGGAACCAGCAATACAGCAGGTTCCACTGAATGCAATGGGCTGCCGGCGTGCGCTGGATGAATTGTCGGGAAGGTCTCCTGACAGTCTACAGGAGCGCCGCAGATCGTCTGAAGAAGTGAGTAATGCTTTTTATTCTTTGCTCCGCTGTATTCCCGGCGTATAAGGTGACAGTTGGGGGGTCGTCTTATACGCCCGGTCGCCTTATACGCCGGTATATATTTTTAGTGTATCACATTTCTGGATGAATTGCAGGGAAGGGGTTATATATTTAACCCCTTCCCGACCATTCATCCTGCGATCACCGGCAGCCCATTGCATTCAGTGGAACCTGCTGTATTGCTGGTTCCATTGAATTCAATGGGCAAACATCGTTCTTCTCTGCTACAGCTGTTACAGCTGTGGCAGAGAAGAATGATTTGTCTTCTATATGTTCTCAATGGGGTCGGCGCTGCTGCCGCCGGCCCCACTGAGCGCATATAGAGACGATTTATGGCCTTTAGAAGGACCGTTGGGGTTCTTGAAGCCTAAAATAACTCCTAACACTCTCCCTATAGCAGCTCCTCCACCAGCAGCACTGTCCCTGAACTATGTCAGAATGCATCTGTGGCGAGCCGCGGGAGGGGCAGATTTTTATACTCGGGTGACACCTAATCTCGCCAGCCACTCACTGCAGGGGGGTGGTATAGGGCTTAAACTTCACAGGGGGAAGTTGTAATGCCTTCCCTGTCTTTCAATTGGCCAGAAAAGCGCGCTAACGTCTCAGAGAGGAAACTGAAAGTAACCCGAACACCGCGTGGTGCTCGTTAAGAGTAACGAGCATCCCGAACACCCTAATATTCGCACGAATATCAAGCTCGGACGAGTACGTTCGCTCATCTCTACTCCTTATACTTCCTTCCTCTGTCTATGAGCTGTTAAAGCCCCATATATTGCTCTTAGGTCAACTAGGAGTGTCCCCAAATACTTGAAAACAAAGATAAGGGGAAAGGAAAAAGAAAGAAAAGGGAGGAAAAATAATCTTTTTTTCCTCCTCCTTCCTTTTTTCTTCTTTCTTTAGTAAGTTTGTCTTAAAAACAGCTAAACAGTACTTGGATACACTCCTAGGTGACCCAGGAGCACTATATGGGGCTTTTACAGCTCGTAGTCATAACCGTACACCAATTTTAGGGGTATTGGTGAAGCTGCAGTTTGCTTCAAACTAGTTCAGACCGAACCAAACTTTAGGCCCAAATTTGGCGAAGCAGCTGAACCCAACCTTTGAAAAGTTCACTCATCACTACTGATCAATCTGACTTGTGCCACCGCTGTGCTCCTGCAAATTTTCACCGATATATCAGTTGTATTCCTTTTTTAATGTAATGCAGCTAGGGCTTATTTTTGGGGTAGAGCATATATTTCAAGCCTCCCCAAAAATCAGGGTAGGTCCTATTTTGGGGGGAACAGGGTAGATGATTGACAACTATTAGATCTAATCACTGATTGTCTAATTAACAGGTTCATTATAAGGAGCCACTGATCAAAGCAACCTCCATCAGTGTAACTCCAGAGATGGAACTCGCCAAGAAGAACCAAGAACATTTCAGCACGGCAAGAGTCTCCTTGAGAATTCTTAATATCTTCATTGTATTTCCATACATTATCTGGCAGCCATGAAAAATAACGTGGGAGGCGGAAAAGGTCAAATGAGTCCTACGGGATTAGTATAATATAGTAGCATAGTTTCAGAAATAGCGCCACGCCTGTCCATTGGTGGTGGTCGGAATTCTAATGAGCCTGAGCTGCAATACCAAACACAATCCATAGACAGGAGTGGCGCTGTTTCTGGAAGTAAGCACCCATGTTTTGTCTAATCTCATACAACTCCTTTAATCCATTTCCTCCTGAACTATAGACTCGTGATTTTGAGTGTACAGATGTAACAAACTTTAAATTGACAGTTAAAAGGAACGAATCATCTTTTTTAATACTAATTAAATCAGATAGTGAAACATTTAGCATTTTTTCTAATGTGTTTTTATTTTCTGATTTGTAGATTTTTTTATTCTGTTTTCTGTACTTGACTATGGGAGCGGTCGTCGTGCCCGAGCTGCAATTAGCTGAATTTAGAAATATTCTTTATAGGAGCCTCATGGGCCATAGATACAATATACAGGAGGGGACCCATTGACTTCTATGGGAGAGTGTTCTAGGCATGTTCTGTCATCTGTAAAGGCAAGGGGAGGAGGTGAGCTGTGACATAACCTATTGTGAATGGTGGGTTCTGTGTTATCTACATATACTTGTGACCTTTCCTTGCAGTCTCAGTGTTGATAATGAAATCACTGCTGAGAGGTTTTCTCTACACAACAGGAAGTGTCAGACTATCATTACACTTAGTGGTCAGTGTGCAGCGAGGGGAGGAGGTGAGCTGTGACACCGCCAAGTTGTAAATAGTGAATCATGTGTTATCTATATATAGTTGTCACCTCTCAGTGTAATCCTGCCTGTGATGATGATGGGATGACTGCTGAGAAGTTTTCTGTACAGAACAGGAAGTAACAAACTATTAATAGGCTTATTGATCAGTGTGAGAACTACAGGACTACAAAACATATAGATTGTGACATCAGTGATAAAAAGAAAATACCCCAAATTCTTAAAAATATGCATAAAGCTTGATTTCCGTAAGGGGTCATTTTCTGATGGCACAGCCCGTTTAACAACAAAAGTGATTGAAATGGTCGAGTTAAAGTTTGCTCCGTCTGTACCTTGCATTCTGTCATTTCTGGCTCAGGTAGTTGAGTTTTGACTGTTGAATCTTCTTGTCCGATTCATTGTTAACTTCACCACATAATTTAGCAGCGTGAATAATGTAATCGGGATCATCTGCACACGTCATCTGGAGGAATCTTCTTACATTTCAGTAGGATCCTTTATACCAACATGTGTCCTCTTCACCATAAATACATGCATTGCTGATATCTGATCAGTAGTGTTGGAGGACAGAAACAGTTAAACTCTGTTTTGTTTCAGCCAAACTCACTAAAATGTTTCTCTTTCTCCTTTCTTCTACTCTTTCGTCCTTCTTTTTCTTCCTCCTCTTCTTCCTTTTTCTTTCTGCTTAATCCTTTATCCTTCATCTTCCTTCTTTTTATTCTTCTTCTTTCTCCTAACATATCTTCCTTCCTCCATCTCCTTCTTCCTTGTTCTTCCTCCTGTCTTCTTTCTTCTTCTTCCTTCTTCTGTCAATGAGCCATAAAAGGCCCATATATTGCTTTTCAGTCAACTAGGAGTGTCTCTAAGTACTTTTTTATTCTTTACTTAGTAGGTTTGTCTTAAACCCAGCTCAAAAGTACTTAGATACACTCCTAGGTGACCTTTTGGCACTATACGGGGCTTTTACGGCTCGTAGGCAGTGTCATACACCAATTTTAGGGGTATTGGTGAAGTTCCAGTTTGGTTCAAACTAATTCAGACTGAACTGAACTTTTTGCCCAAATTTGGCGAACCAGCCAAACCCAATTTTTGAAATGTTCACTCATCACTACTCATCACTACTGATCATTCACACTTGTGCCACCGCCATGTTCCTGCAGTTTTTCACCCATATATCAGTTGTGGTCAGCCAGTGGTTTTATGCCTGACCTAGACTCAACACTCAGATGATGATTTGTGCACTTTGTGGGCTGGTCTGGTGCCTACGGCTAAACTGGACTAAACACGTGCCAAATGCTATGAACTGTTCCATAGGAAACTAGGGGTTCAGTTCTGGCATTAATTAGAGTGAGACGCTGGAGGGAAAAAAAGCGGAATGGCTGAATATACGGGAACCTGACCTAAAGCTCCTTGGGATGAGCTCTGTTCCTTAATTCCTACACCTGCCACAGATAACATCTTCTCATTATTCCTGTACTTTTATTATGAAAACTCTTTCTGTATTTTTAGGTTCATTACAAAGAAAAAGCCGGCAAAGTCACATCTGTTGGCCTTACTCCAGAGATGGAGAGGGTTAAAAAGAACCAAGAAAATATTAGTTCGGCAAGTGTCATGGACTGATGCCTAAAAGGAGAAGGGGGATTGTGGTTGGGTTTCCATTAGCAGAAATCTCCGATGAGCTCAGAATGGGGGTGATCTTCACGAAGTGCCGGCAGCTTTGGTGCTTGTCTAGGCTCGGGCTCACAAGCCCAGCGATCCCACCTGTGGATACTTGAGAAGAACATTTTAGTTTGACCTTTCACTGGCAGAGGGTGGTGGTTGTACTGAAGGTTCAAAATGTAGGTTTTCTGTAAATGCTCACTTATTTTTGGTTTGTGCCAGAGTTCTGGTTTAAATGGTTTTTTGGCACAAATCAGTTCAAACAGATGCACTACTGATTTCTACCAGAAGGAGCGGGTGTTTACAGCTTTCAATTCACTTTTCAAAAGTGTTTAAAAAAAGGGGGTGCGGATTGGGTGGAATGTGGTTTTTAGAGACATTTATGACCTGTAACTTTTTAAAAAGTTGTCAAATTTTTGCTCAATCTCAGTACCGGAGTGCTGGTGGCTTACTGAGTGACTCCACATCCAAGACATCTTTAAAGATGCAACAAATTTAGCAACATTAGACTAATTTGTTGCATCTTTAATTAGGAAAATGGAAAGAAGTTGCTAGAAAAGTGGCATCAAAAATCTCTCTGATGATAAGTTTCCCCCAGAGTTTTTAGGTGACGGAGTAATATGTTGTGAAATATGTTATAATCCGCTGCCTGTAGAGTCTTATGAGTTACCTTAAGGCTGCGTTCACGAGTAGCATTTTATGGTGTGGAGTTTGATGCGGTTTTTGATGCGGATCCAAAGCAGATTTGACCCTTTCAATTGAAGGGGTGAAGTTTGCCGAAGATCCACACCAAAATCCATCTCCAACTTTGCACCTTTGGATTTTGACGTGTTTTTTTGGTGCAGATTTCCACTACGTATGAACCTACCCTGTAGGGGTTCTGCCATTAACGATATGCATGCCCTATCTAGGACAAGTGATTAATGTTTGATCCATGGGTGCCAACCTCTGGGCGGGCTCCAGCACTCTTGAATGACCCTTGTGAATGGAACGACAATATACATTTTCGATCGCCGCTTTATTCACTTATAGGAGACGGAGGGAAATTGCTGAGCCTGTATGAGGGTTCAGTCAGACGCTCGTATGTGATAATATGTTCGCTGATGCGGAACGTATTTTCGCATGAACGAGGTTGGGAGATGGCAGGAAGCCGGCTGATACGTCCGTGCCAGCAGATCAATCGTTTTTTTTGCCATAGAAGTCTATGGCAGCTTTCTGCATAACACGGACAAAGATAGAGCGAAGCAAAAAAACCACGCTCGTCTGAACGAATCTATTGCGGTTAAAGCATCACTTTGTCGCATCATACGGGCAAGATTTTCACATGTGGAAACACCTCCGTAACGACGTTTGTCTGGATCCGCCCTTATAGAATTGATTGGAGTAGCATGCATATGAGCGCGCCATTCACATGGGACATTTGGATACGCCGTTTCAGGATCACTGTGTGTCTCAGCAGTTAGACCCCCAGTGATCAGACATTTATCCTCTATCCTAGGATTTAGGTAAAAATGTCTTTAATAGGAAAACCCCTTTAATTTTTACAATATTTGTCACCTTTTGGACTTGATGTCAAACAGAGTTGCCTGCGGTATATTTATTGCTGTTCTCCTCTTCTTCCTTACGTCTTCTTCTTTTCCTCCAGGTGAAGTACAGCAATGACTTGCAGCAGATGAAGGGTAGACCTAGTGTCAGCCTAGATACCCCTGAGATGAGACATGTCAGAGAAAGCCAAAACAATATATCAATGGTAGGACGCTCGGGGCCTGCAGAATACAATGCACTGTGCTTGCCGTGCGACCGCCACCGGATGCGAAGTCCAGCATTTCCCATCATAATAAAGGCCTTTTGTATCATAGCAGAACATAATAAAATAATTCTATTAACTTGGATTTGTGGCTCCTTTTATTAACCTGCATGGAACTGAACCTGACACTGTGTGAGCGTGATGTACGGCGCGACCGTGTGCATGTCGCAGCCGCTGACTGGGTTGGATCTGTTTACACGTGTGATTATGTTTGCTTCTGATATGCATTTATTACCTCCGCACTGCATGCAATGTACACGTATGATATAGCCACTGTATACCACTGTATACCGCGTATTTCTTGTTATGGCGCTGATATCACAGAGCATTGCCACCGCTATCTATCTATATCCGTGAGGCATCGGGCCTCATTTGTCTTGTGGAGTTGATTACTAAAATCCTATTGAGTCTGTCCACTTTCTTAGTTGTATCCATCCGGCCGCGTTCACACGGGCTTTTTAATATCGGATCCGCGTTGGATTTTTCCGACTCAGATCTGACCGCGTAATCCATGGCAGAGCTTGGAGACTGCGCCTCGGAGTTCTGTCGTGGATTTTAATGTATGCAGATTTATTCTCTGAGGCAGATCTGCGTTTGGCGGTCTGACACGGTTCCTGCACAAAAACCGTACCAAGAGTACTTTTTTTTTTTTTTTCCAATGTGTATTTCAGAATCCGCATGGGGATTTTACTAGCATTCAATAGAATTCAAGTGCACAATCCACGCCCAAACCTACAGTGAGATTCTGTCATGTGAATGAGATCGACCACATGCCACCATTAGAGCCCCTTTACACGAGCGTATGCACAAAACCGCTTACGGAAAAGCAGCTAATATGCGCTGTGAACGATGTGCTTTTGCACTCCTATTTGGACATATTACTGTACTTTTAGTGCTTGCAGCACCTGTTCACATGGGCGCAGGTCACACCCGCGCCTTGATTATAAAGGCTATTTAGGGTTCCAGATCTGCTCTTTTCCCCATGGAATTGCACAATGTATTGAGGGATTTCGTGGATATTGAGTGCTCATCTGCGCACCTCCCAAACACTTCTATGGGACCAATGCGAATGAGCTCTCTGCCTGATTACTGCGTCCGTGGAGCTTGGCGTGCATTCACACATGGCGGATTTTGGTGCAGATTTTAATGCAGATCTGCAGCAGATTCCACCCTTCCAATTCAAGGGTTAAAGTCTGCTGTGATTCTGCATTTACAAATGCATCAATAGTGTGAATTATCATGCGGATTTTCTGCTACATGTGAACGCACCCTTAAAGGGATTTACCAAGATGGGCATATAAATGTCTAATGGGCTTCTGCCTATCAGATCATATGGACGTTATAGAGAAGGGTCCCCGACTCAGGACCCCTCCTCTATGGCCGGAATGGAGAACCACTCTATAAGAGCGTGTGCCGTCCATGTAATTACAGGATAGCCGCAGGATGGCTGTTTGCTGGGGGTGCTGAGAGTGGGACCCAGAGCTTATAAGGTGTCGGCTCTGGACCTCACACTCTGAAAGGGGTTGTGCATGTTGATCTTATATATAGTTTTGGACATAGGGGGCAGAACTATATTAAAAAAGAATTCTGAGAACCCCTTAAATATTTTTTGCTTCGCTCTCGGGCTGCTCCTGCAGATCCAGTCCCTGGGGACTCCCTAGGAAATGGGTACTACAGACAATTGCCCAGTTTACCTCCTCCTAAAACCCACCCTAAGGGGTTGTCACTCAATTTCCTTAAATTCCTAAATGCAAAATATGCTGCTAGATTTGGTACGGGATGTAACACCGACCTACTAGGTAGATCTGCTACACAGAAGACTGGGGGGAAATAGGTGTGGGAGCTTCACTAGTGGCCATATTGGTTGACGCCCAACTTTCCTTAACACAGATACAACTAAGAAAAGGCTTAATAGAACTTTTAATAATGTGACAGAAGGCAACAACTCATGGAATCACGAGGGATACATTGTAGACCAGATGTACAAAGTGTTCCATTGTAGTCTGTTCCATCCGCCTGGTAAGATCCGGCTGTCCTCTACGGACGTTACTTATCATCTTCCCATCTATTGTTTTAGATAAAATATCATGAAGACTTTGAGAAGACAAAAGGCAGAGGCTTCACCCCCGTAGCAGACGACCCAGTGACGGAGAGAGTGAGGAAGAACACACAGATCGTCAGCGACGCTGCTTACAAGGGTGTCCACCCCCATGTGGTGGAGATGGACCGGCGACCGGGAGTCGTTGTAGGTAAGTTGGGTTTTCTTTGTGGAAAACCTGGTGACTGATCTACATGTCTGAACACCTACAATAGGTACAAGCCAACTTTTGTTATTAACATATATATCAAGTGGAGAAGGAACCTCGGCAACAAAATGTGCGTGGGCATCCGCTCCTGTGTTTTTTCTGATTTTGGAAGCAGAGAAAAAAATGGGAGATGGAACTATGCCTCTACAGCGCCACCTGTTGGAAGGCAGTGTTCCTGCAAGTCAATGTCAGACCTTTTCACAAGCCCTATAACAATGACTGGGAATTTTGAGTCAAAGCCACAGCCTCTTCTCCAGAAGAAAAATATAACCATAGTCGCCAGTCATTGTTACATGGCTTGTTAACAGGTCTGACATTGACTTGCAAGAATGCTGCCTTCTGATAGGTGGCACTGTAGAGACTTAGTTCCATCTTCTCATTTGCATATTTCCCAGGGGAGCATGCGCTGCCTCACATCTACTAGATGCTCTCCCTAAGGAGAAATGAAACCCTTCCTGGAAGGTGAGAAGTAACGCCGTCATAATAGTCTAACATCTGTAAAGTAAAGAAGTTGTCCGACGGTAAAAAAAACTACATAAAGAAGCTTCTAAAGTATAAGAAAAATGAAAAAAATAGTACTTACCTCTTCAATCCCATTCCGATCCAGCACAGATGCTCCGGTAGACCCCCGCCTGAGCAATCACTGGCGATGACCGTGGGGGTCCGTACTGGAATCTAAACAATGATTGGGCCAAACACAAGGGCCCTAAGTACAGTAAGTGACTACGGAGGCCGGTGATTGGTACATTTGTTGTTTAACGAGGGTTCGGAGTATAAATAAAAAATTTTTTAAATGACCGGGCACGCTATAAAATAACAAAAGAATCAGTACTTACCTCTCTTTTCGCCCCACAAAGCTGTGGATTGGCTTTGGTGAATCTCCCGCTGTCAGCACTGTCTGAGTCAGGTGATCACTGCAGCCAATCAGAGGGCGCAGCATCCCGTTCTGAACTCCCGGCATCACAGCCCCCATTACCTTTAACGCTGATGCCAATGACACTGTGGCTCCTGATTGGCTCTTCTCCTGGGGAAGAAGAGAGGTATGTATGGATCCTTTTGTTATTTTATGGCATGCTCGGCCATTTAAAAAACCTTTTTATACTCTGATGACCCTTTTACTTGTTTTTTAACTCTTGGACATTTTGCTTCCATGGTGCAAATACCAACTCCTTGTAGTAATATGTATGTAATATCTTCATACAGTGAATGGATAACATAGGGCGCCGTATAACACTGCCATACAGTGCTTACAGTATAGTGTCATATAATGCACACAGTGCCCATATAATATGGCTATACAGTGTCTAAATACTACTGCTACTACCACCATGACATATAATATAGGCCGTCCAGCTTCTTATACCCTCCGGTGTTGTAGTGCAACCAGACCTGATCTGATAGGACAATCCAAGGCATCCATTGTGTCAGTTTGGCTGCCGGATGTCTCTTGTGCCGCACAGATAAGAGTTGACTGCTGTCTGACTATGGACGTCAGGGCGGCGCAAAAAGTGCATCAGAAAGGCATCAGTGATGTCCGGCCTCAAAATACCGGGTGCACAATAATAAATGGGGAGTCGGCCTAAGGCCGTATTTACACGGGCGAGCGCCATATGGAAACGAGAGACTTGGACCGATATTGTGCCTGCGTTGATACGATTTTTTTCTCACTTATTGGAAATAGTAGGAGAGTTTTCTGCGGCCTCGCAGGAAAATAGAACCTGCTGCGATTTATCGATCCCGCAGTATTACTGTGACAGAAGAATCGCCCTTCTAAATGGACTGATTGCAAACAATGGCTTCTATCTTTGAGCCTCTCGCGGCACGTAAAACGCACAGAGTATTGTCTGGGAAATAAGCCCCGTTTATACAGGCGGTTTTCCCACATGTTTTTTGTGCGTTGCGAGATGCACAGAAATTGCGGGAAAATAACCCATTATTTTCAAAGGGTTATTTGCATGTGCGATTTATTTATTTATTTTATTTTTTCTCACAGCGCTACGGAAGAAAAATAGCAGCACGTCCTACTTTAAGGCAGGTTTCACACGGCCGAGAAACTCGCACAACATTTGTATGTTTCGAGTGCGGGAAAAAAATCACTGCATCTCCTTGCATTCCTCGGAACGCATCGCCAATTGTTTTCTAATGGGATAATATAACACGTTGCACGGCGTGCGCTGCGAGACTACGCAGTGAATACAATGGGAGGCTCTTGCCGATCCGCTAACGCGGAGGAGGATTCCTATTTCACAGAACTGATGGGAGGCGTTTTTACAAAAAAAAAATCACTTATCATCGACGCGAAAACCCACGCTGGCGAACGCGATATTGGGTCGAAATTCTCGGCTCGATAAAACGCTCGCCTGTGTATTGGTGGCCTTGGGTGATTCTGTTGAAGAATTGTCCATTGTTCCTTATGTGAGCAGGAAAAAAAAATCGCATCCCGCTCTGATGTACATACGAGTTTCACGCTTGTGCGATGCGGTTTTTTCTCCCATAGAGAATAATGGGTGATTTTCACGTGCGTGCGAGTGTCTAGCAAAACGCACCGCACTCTCATAAAACCTATGTGTTTGCAAGCACAATGTCGGCCCAAGGTTCTCAGACTGATGCTGCACTCGCCGTGTAACTGCACCCTGATGTGTCCAACACTCAATGCTGCAAGGTAGAGCGGGTAGAACCGAAGTAGCCAAGGCTGTAATTTGGCGCATTTCATGCCGTTTTATTTCCACCTTTCTTGCCATTTTTAGTTTCTGTGCTCGCCTGTACTTCACTTTTCTTTCGTCTGTCTTATCTCATGCTTTTTCTTTTCTCAACAAAGACCTTAAGGTTTGGCGCACTGACCCAGGCTCCATTTTCGACATTGACCCTCTGGAGGACAATATTCAGTCTCGGAGCCTTCGTATGTTATCTGGTACAGCAGCTTACATTTCCCCTACATACTAAACTATTGACACGAAGGGAAACTAATTAATTTCTTTGTATTTCCAAGAACAAGTCTCACAATCGGTGTTGCAAATTTATGCCAAGAAAGTCTGTTTAGCTCTATATTTTGGCAGAAGCCACCTTGTATTGGGTCGTCCCAAAATGGCTTTTATCACCTATCTCTATAGCCTTGTGAGAACCCAACTGATCCTGAGTATGGGAGTCCTGTCCTCCCACCTCTACTGGTTATGGCAGCACCTCCCCCACAGTGATATGGAGAATGAATGGAGCAGTAGGCACACATATGTGGGACCTCCATGCATTTCCATAGGGTTGAAGGAAAAAACCAAGTGCATGCTCAACCTTCTGTAACACGTACCAATGGTCCATGTGGAAGAAATCACTCTATGTCCCATTGACATCCGTTTTCAGATACAATATTCAGGGTCCGTGGGTTTTGGACAGCAGACAGAAAGGTGTCCGTGTGCTTTTAGATGTGAGTTGTGCTCGAGTTTCTTGGACACAACTCCCATAAAGCCAATAAATATGAGCTAAACCAGACAGCCCCTTGAAGGAATGAGGAGATTGTAGTAGAAAGAAAGAAAGTGTTTGGAAAGAAGACCTTAAAGCTCAAATTGGAATGACCCACTTACTGTGTGACATGTAGTGTGTATACTGGGCTCAAGCAAGACCTCCAGGTAACACTCCTGGCCAGTATTGAGTGAACCAAAGTAGTCAACCCCCGTTCCAGGTCGAACTTTGCTAAAAGTTCTGCTTGGCGCAAACCCAAACTTCAGGAGGTTCGTCTTGACTGAACCCACTAAACCAGAAGGAAAGAGGAGAAGAAAAAAGAAAGAAAACATTTTTTTCCTTCTCTTTTTGCTTTTCTTTTTTCCCCTCCTGTTTCTATATTTTTCTTTCTTCTTTTTTTCTCATTTTTTCCTTCTTTTTTTCTTTCCTTTTTCCCCTCCTCTTCCTTATTTTTCTTTCTTCTTCTTCTCTCATTTTTCCTTCTCTTACCTCCTTCTTCTTTTTTCATCTTTTTCTATTTCTTCTTTTTTGTCTTTCCCTTTTCTTCTTTTTATCCATTAATGTTCCCTTAAACAGCTCAAACGTGTTTCGATACCCTCCAAGGTGCCCTAATAGTGTTATACAGGCCTTTATGGCTCTTAGACGGTGTAATTCGCCAGTTTTAGTAGCATTGGTGAAGTTTGAACTAATTCGGACCAAAACCAATTTTTTGCTAAAATTTGGTGACCCAGCTGAACCGAACTTTCGCTCATCACTACTCTTGGCAAAGCTGATGCACTTTACACTAAAACAGTGAAACCGTTCTGCCCGGAGTCTTCCATATAATGGGCTAGGTACTGAGCCCTATCCTAATAAGCTTATTTCACCATCTCGCTCTCTGTTCTTGCTGCACCTTCTCTTCTCCATTGGTCACTATAGTCTTCCTTTGTTTGTAGAGAGAACTAGTCTTGGTTCCAGGCAGTCCGTGGGGGCGACCAGAGTCAGTCAGGCTGACGACAGGTCAGAAGTGTCTGAGATGAAATCTAGTGTCTCTTACTACAGTGAGGGGATGAGGGCATCTGATGAAGGAGGTAACAAACCCCTTGTTACTTAAAGCAGTCGCCCCATCTCTGCGAGATATTTAATCACAGTCTCCCTGAACCTCCTTGCAATATTCTCCCCATTGGCCTCAGCGCTGGTTCAAGCGATCATGCAAGCTGCAGCTCCCCTACTGTATTTTCCACCGACCTCCTGTAGGCGGATTTACAGGATATGTAAACGTTTGAGTATTTTTTATAACAATGACTGCTTGATGCAAAAAATAATGAACAATGAAACAATTTTGCAAATATTTTCAACTTAAGAAAAGTTTGCCATTTTGTGTCTACAGCTCTTAGGCGGATGACGATAATGGCACCTGTCATTTTTTTTCATCAGATGGTCCAACGCTGAAATATTGGTGTTGCCACTTTTACCATGTGATATGCTGATGAAAGCGAATCCATTCGATGAGCGCATCGGCTCCTGCAATGGTCCAGATTCTCTTCGCCTTGTTCAGTCTGTTAACCCTCTAAGATGCTTGCATTTCAAGACCCTCTGCGTCCGCGGCACACTAGGGGATCTGGCACATGTGCGGTGACTGGCGGCTGCCCACATCATGAGTAATGATACTTGCATCTGCCATATCTCAAATGATGTTTCTTGTTGCACACTAGGGGATCCAGCACACATGCGTGATTTATGGATTTATGACATGGATGACTGTTAGAGAGTCACTGCTCATACACCAGATCCCTTAGTGCCGCGTAGGTGCAGAGGGTCTTGAAGCACATGGCACCTCAGAAGGGCATGTTAGACTGATGAAGGTGGAGAGAGCTCGTTCCATGGCAGCTGTAAGAATATGGCCAGGATTAGATGATGGTGTCCCTGAGCCCCGGAAGAGTGGTGGAAGCTGAAGTGTCGACCGGTAATGCTAGGCCCAGATCCTTCAATGTTACCAGTGTTTCTCGGTCCACATAAGTGGATGGAGGTGACAGCGGGCCTTCACGGCCGAGATCAGGCCACACCGCTTCATGTTGCGACCTGACAGTGGACTCAGCCTATGACGAAGAGGGAGCCGCAGGCCTCGACTGTATGAGACGTAGCCTCAAGAAGTCGTATTGTTGCTTAACAATTTTTAATAAGACAGTGTAGCGAAACAACAAGAGAAACCGTTCCATCCTACAGATAGAAGCGTGTCTACAGTCCACCCCGGTGGTCGGGTTCAGCAACCAGCCGTTGGCTGAAAGCCTTTTAACGTCCTGGGTTGTTGGGAATAAGTACTTACACACTACTTATTCACGCCCGCGTCTGGGCTGTTAGGTTAATGACCGAGACTGCGGAGAACACCCATATAAATCATGTTGCGTTTAGGGGAGTGAAGTGATTTCAGTCTCCGCCCAGAAGCACAACTTTCTTCCAAAATCCTAGATGAGCATCTGCTTGAGATGTTCCAGGAGCACCAATGCATGTGGGACTGCAGCTGTTCCTCCTCCGCTGCTGTAGGGAGTATCCCCGGCTACTAAGCTTGCAGTGTAGCTGCTTCACACCAACTTGACTACTTCCTGTTCCGCGCAGAGACTCAATCCCCTCACTCCTCCCCCTTAAAGACACAGGAAGCATATATCTCACAGCAGTGCGACCTATACTACAACAACGCTCCTCTCACACAGGAGACTATCTGCCCATTGGACGGTTTTGCTGTCATTTGTGAGGGAAGCGCGCAAGCGGGATATTTCGGTGTATGGACCATCTGATGAAAAAAGAAATCTGTCGATATCAGCATCCACCTCTGCAGCATTGTATGGCACGATTGCCTGACGCTCGTAACATCAACTGATAGACTTCTTTTCATTTACCATCTGACCGCTGTTCTTGCTGCATTGTGCTGTTCCTCTGTTAATCCCCCTGGAATCTATAAATATGTACCTGAGGAGGTTCAGAGGACTTTGTTGTTAAGTATTGGTACTGTACATTGGACGACTGCCTTAAGTATCTGCGGCACCTCATTGCTGTGCAGAGCTTCACTCATAACACACATTAACCTACAGGCTTGTGTGCTATCTTCTAATATATATGGATAATGCCTCCTGTACATTATAAGACTATTACAAGTCATCAGATATCATATGCTGAGTTTATTTTTACAGCTTAAAGGGGTTGTCTCGCGGCAGCAAGTGGGTCTATACACTTCTGTATGGCCATATTAATGCACTTTGTAATATACATCGTGCATTAAATATGAGCCATACAGAAGTTATTCACTTACCTTCCCTGCGCTGGCGTCCCCGTCTCCATGGCTCCGTCTAATTTCAGCGTCTAATCGCCCGATTAGACGCGCTTGCGCAGAAGGGTCTTCTCCCTTCTGGTCGGTCCGGGCACGAGCGGCGTTCTGGCTCCGCCCCCTTCTACACGTCATCGCGTAGCTCCGCCCCATCACGTGTGCCGATTCCAGCCAATCAGGAGGCTGGAATCGGCAACGGACTGCACAGAGCCCACGGTGCACCATGGGAGAAGACCCGTGCTTCGTGGGTGAAGATCCCGGTGGCCATCTTGGAGGAAAAGAAGGAAGAAGTTGCAGAGAGGGGATTCGGGTAAGTAACATTTTTTTTTTAAATTGCAACACATCCCTTGGGGTTGGCCTGCGCTGAACGGGGGGCCTATGCAAAAAAAAAAACCCGTTTCGGCGCGAGACAACCCCTTTAAGGGTTTCTAATACCTTATAGTAGCTTATAGTAGGGCATATATGGGGGGGGGGGGGGAGATTTATGAAGACCATCATTTCCTTCGCCAGCCTTAAAGGGACCTTCTGGCGTTGGGACAACCTGCAGTTGTTATTCTCTGCCCCCCCCCCTCCCGGTCTGCTGGGTTCAGGCCCTGTTTTTGGCGCTCCGAGATGACTGCAGCAATTTACTAACTACCTAATGCACTGCTCTCTGGTGATCACATGAGCAGCTCTGGCCAATCATAAAGCAAGCATAGTGCATTGGTAGTCTAACACCACCAATGCTCTGTGGAGGATTAGGTAGTCTGAAGATTGGGTCGGCCATCTTGGAAGTTGAAAACAAGACCCAGAACTGCCATATCAGAGGGAGGACAGAGAAGAACACCTTCAGGTAATATATCCCCACTCCGGTCCTGGGATAGGAGGGTCACTTTAATATGATTCACCCTGATACACAAGGTTCCTAATATATGCTGAGCGCACGCCTGTTCTTATATTAGGCGCTACAGAAATATACGCTGGGACCGATCTGACGTAGATGTCTGGTGTAATTTATATCCATTTCTGGCATAAATTCTACATACATCTGTTGGCCTGGGATGCCCCGCCCCCTCCCAAAAAGCACCTCCCACTTTTTTTAAAACAAGAGTTGCAAAATCGACGCAAAGAGCTAAAACATTTCACATTTTTGAGCAAATCCCAACTTGTGCAAAAATTTGCAATGTTTTTACAATCAAAACTGGTATAAAAGTCTTCCTGAATGTACCCATTATTCCTTCTAATTCACTCCTCAGCTGATACACAGGACACTCCTGGAAAAGCAATCTGTGACTAACCAGATCTGCAGAAGGAGATAAGCAGTGTCTATAGAAGGACGCTTATCCTTCTATAATTATCAGGCTCTAACATCAGAATCTGGTATTTATGCAAATATTGTTTATAAACATCTGTGCAAAATCGCTATTTGTGTCTAATATAGATGTGTGTCTGTATGTATGTGTGTGATATATCTTAGTGTGTCCTGTGACAGTCTGTAACGGAAATACTGCCACTGTGTGGTTGGATGACCACATGACACACTAAGGCATTCCTATAAGTGGGTCTTCAGCTTTCGTTTGGGATCTTCCATGGAAACGGTAAGTCTATAAAGAGATCAGCAGCAGCGAAAAAGTGTTTTATTCCTGACAGTCATAATTCTGGAAAGGTGGATGACAGTCGTGTCCGTACTGAAAGCCAACTTCGCTGGATTGCAGAAACAGTTGATGATAAAAGTTTAGCAATTTCTATTTTTAGGTATTTGTTGTGTTTTAATCTTTGTGTTTTTGTGGATTTGATCTTTACTTTCTTTACTAATGTTTATCTAACCAGTAAGTGACTGCTGTGTGATAACCCTGACATGTATAACATGTATGTACAGCATGACCGGGGCGGAACTGGCTTTATGTCTTGGAAGCAAATGTATTTACTCGTAATATTATGTTTCCCTAAAAAGAAAACAGTGTCGTATGTAAATGTTTGCCTATGTCTTATTTTCAGGGGATGTCTTATTATACTTACCTAGCAGGCTCGGTCCGGGTCCTCCCGCTGGTCTCCAAAGCTTCAGCATGCTTGCTGCAGTCCTCAGCCGCTCACCAAAGATGACTTCCTGCTTACAAGATTCATAAATCCCGCCTCCAGGAAGTGATGGCTGTGATTGATTCATCAAGCGCTGCATTTATTGGCTGAGCAGTGCTCGAGAACCAATCAGAGCCATTGCTTCTTGGAGGCGGGATTTATGAATCTTTAAAGCAGGAATCAATCTTCTGTGGGCGGCCGAGGACTGCAAGAAGTGAGTTGGAGCTCCGGACTAAGCCTGCTAGGTAATGTATACCTTTTTATGTAATGCAGCTAGGACTTATTTTTGGAGAAACAGGGTAGATACAAAATGTAAAAAGACCCTCTTTTTGTGCTCAGGGCAGCACGTAGTAGTGCCTATCACCCCGATTACAGTGACATGTCTGCTGTGTGGATCTGTGCAGGAGTTTAGGGGAAACTCCTATCAGTAGCAGCACATACAGAGAGGATTACTTAAAGTAGTCCTGGATATTCATGAGCTGCAGGCTAGCCACACCCACCCCGCCCTCCAGCCAATGATTAACAGCTGGCTGACTATTACTGTGCATAGAGAGAGAGCTGCCAATCATTGGCTGGAGGGCTGGGTGGGTGGGGCTAGCTGTAGCTCATGAATATGCAGGACTAGTTCTGTGTCTGTCTGCTACTAATAAAATGCAAGTTTCTCCCAAACTCCTGCACAGATCCACACAGCAGACATATCACTGGAATCAGTGTGACAGGCGCTACCTTATGGTGCTGCAAAAAGATGGTGACAGAGTCCCTTAAAGTGCTTCCCTACACCCCACCACCCTAGACCCCATTAGTGTATTTCATATCTTGCACTCACCCAGCGTTGAATCTGACCACACTGACTAATTAAGAGGCGGCGGGGGGGGGGGGAGGGGGGGTTGGGGGTTCTTCTCTCGTACTGAGAGTCCAAGATAGAAAAGTTGCAGCTAGTCTTATTCTTGGGTTATATCACCAATTGTTTTCTATGGGAGGAGATTTGCGCCGCACTCGCATGTAGATGTGATTTTCATGTCACTGTGATGCGATTTTTACAAATATTTCCTATCGAAGCAAAATACAAATTTCCCGCACGTGCGGCAGCGCCATGTGTTTAACACGTAAGAAGGATCGCACTCGCAGGCAAAATCACTCGTCTGCATGAGCAATATTGGTCCAACCTTTCTCCCCAAACAGCAGTCGGCGGTGGCATTGCCCCTCCCCAAATAACAACTTGTGGCCACCATTATTGTTCTCCGCTCCCCCAGCTGCCTCCGCTGGTCATGAGGTAATCAATTTCTTGTTAAATCAATTACCCTCCTACAAAAACGTTTCACTGCCGCCATCGCAGAGCGTCACCGCCGGTACTTTTCCCATTTCGCCTTCATCTGTGATTGGATGATGACCATGCATCCTCTGCAGCCTCGCATATTATTGGACCTCCGCCAGTCGTGGGCAGAACCTCCATCCATTATCTGTCGCCGGTTAGAGGAGGGGGAAAGGGAAAATGTTTATGGCTACTGACCGGATGCTCGCTTTAAAGGGAACCCGATGTCACCTTTGGTCCCCATAAACTATGTGGGGGGGGGGGGGGGATCTGTGCTTCATACGTTCCTCTCTTGTCTCCTCGTAACGTTGGCATGCGCATGCAGAGTGTCTCTTTTCAGACCGCTCTGTGTGCATGCTCTCTCATTCATCTGTATGGAAGATTGCAAACACAAAGCCATCTGAAGACCGTCTCTGTGCGCTAACTTCATGGGAACACAGCACAGAGACAGGGCATCCGGTAAGGATGAAACCTCTTCCAGAACACCATGTCCCTTTACTTTTGAGCCTCATAATGTAGTTTAAGGAGCTTAAAGGTGATGACAGGTTCCCTTTAACACTGACTTCCCATCTCTGAGCGCCTCCTGCTGGTTCAGTGTTTAATAGAGCTCGATTGGTCAGTTTCATAAAAGAAGTATTTCCAGTACAAAGTGGGTCAGAGATTTGGGTTAAGAGTAGGCTGCCCCTCCAAAGGAGCGAGGCTTGGAAGGTAGGTCTTTATGTTGGTAGGTTGTATATATTATGGCAGATTAGTGTGATGTTTAATATTTGTGAATCTTCTCATTCCTAATGTGTTCTGTGAATGCAGCTCCTGGCCATCCTGGTGCCTACCACCCTCCTCAGTCTCCAGGCTTTGGCTACACGCACCAATCCAGTATGTCCTCTATGAGGTCGATGCATTCTCCACATTCACCTTCACTAAGTATGGTGAGTCCTGAGGTCTATGGTAACATATACAGAAGTGTGCAGCATATACATTCTGAGTCCATCTGATGCAGGATTAGTACTAGAAGTATTGCCATCCTTTTTTCTAGGAAACATCGCAAGGCTTATGTAAGATTCCCCATGCGGGCTTTGGTGCGCTACACAAGGAGAAACATTATTCCCCCAGATTAAGATGGAGATCCAGTAGCCTTCAATATATACAGTATATACAGTAGATCCATTATATAATATGGCCGTTATCACCTGGTTGCCCTAAGTCATACCAACCTCTGACTAACACAATAGTACAACCCCAATTCCAAAAAAAGTTAAGAAAAAAAATTGCAATGATTTTAAAATCTCATTTAACCATATTTTATTCACAATAGAACACACAGAAGGTGAGAGGGAAACCGGTTTCCATTTTATTAAAAAAACAGCTAATTTAGAAATTGATGGCAGCAACACATCTCACAAAAGTTGAGGCAAGCGTAACAAAAAGGCTGGAAAAGTAAGTACTAATGAAGAACAGCTGGAGAGTCAATTTTCTCCTAAGTCACCTGACTGTGTATAAAGAGAGCATCTTATAGAGAGGCCGAGTCTCTCAGAAGCAGAGATGGGCAGAGGTCACCAATCTGTGAAAAACTGCATCTAAACATTGTGGAACAATTTCAGAAAAATCTTCTTCAACGTAAAATTGTGAAGCCTTTGAGTATCCAATCATCTACAGTACATAATATCATCAAAAGATTCAGAGAATCTGGAGAAATTTATGTGCACAAGCGACAAGGTCATTATTGATTACTTGAGATCTGCGGACCCTCAGGCGTCACTGCATTAAAAACAGGCATGATTCTGTAATGTAAATCACTGCATGGGCTCAGGAATATTCCAGAAATCATTGGCTGTGATCACAGTTCTCCATGCAATCCACAAATGAAAGTTAAAGCTGCACCAGGCAGAGAAGAAGCCAAATATCCGAACAATCCAGAAACACCGGCATCTTCTCTGGGCCAAAGAGCATTTACAATGGGCTGAGGTAAGATGGAAAACTGTTCTGTGGTCAGATGAATCCAAATTCAAAATTCTTTTTGGAAACGGCAAACGCCGTGTCCTACGGAGTAAGAGCAGAGGGATCATCAGCGCACAATTAAAAAGCCTGCATCTGTGATGGTAAGGGGGTTGCATTAGTGCCTATGGCACGGGCAGCTTACACATCCTGAGAGGCACTATCAATGCTGACAGTATACAGAGGTTTTAGAACAACATATGCTTCATCCAGACAATTTCTAAATTGGTTAATTTTTTAAAAAATGAAATAGAAAAATGTCTCCCTCCCCCTCTGATATGTCCTACTGTGACGAAAATATGGTTGGATGAGATTCCCAACTCATTGCATTTTTTCCTTAACATTTTATATAGCGTCCCAACTTTTTGGCAATCGGGGATGTAAATATTAACCCTTTGCAATCCAATTTTGGATTCAGGGTTTCCTAGGGGACTTGGTCTTTCTGCCATTATACAATGACACCATCTGCTGGCTAGAGCCAGTACTGCGGTATGTGACATGCTGGAGAGGCCCCCAACAACAGAGCGGCCAGTAATATACAGTAAGAATACCCTGCCGGATGTCTTCCAACATCAGACCTGTACAGCCTTCAATCAGAATGTCTTTAGACGTCAGACAGTGGATTGGAAAGGGTTAACCACTGTACCCACCTACTTCTATGATTCTGTCTCTGCAGAGAACATTCAGAGCCATGTACGACTACAGCGCTCAAGATGATGATGAGGTTTCCTTCAGGGACGGTGACTATATTGTCAACGTGCAGCCGATCGATGAAGGATGGATGTACGGCACCGTGCAGAGAACGGGGAAGACTGGAATGCTGCCGGCCAATTACATCGAGCCGGTTAACTGAGAGCTGTGCGTTCCTTCGCGTTTCAGCAATCGGCATACATTTTATTCTTCTGTGAGGATCGCCACGATCGTGACTTCTTTATTGACGATTATTCTCTTAAAAATGTGCAGAATTAAGTTTTCAGCTTATTTTTTAAGCACTAGCATAAAATCTCCGAGAGTACGAGAAGCTCTTAGATCTAAAATATGGAGCTCTCCTATAAGGAAAGGACGATCCATACCAACCCTCCTAGACGTAGCTGAATGTTGTATACTATAATATGGGGTCTCTCATCCTTTCATAGTTAACCTCAGAGGGCTCTATAATTGCTGACAATCTCGGATATAGCAGCGGTGTAATGTAGAGTATATATAGGGTTATAAAACATATTTAGCGGCTTCTGCTACATTCTGTTCTCTGGGCGTTAGTCAGATGGAATCTAAACCTCTCAAAGTTTTATTCTAATTTAAGACTAAATATTATATAATAAATTAGTATTTATAATGGCGGAATAGTCAGTTGTCTCCAAAGATCCTTGTGATGGCGATCATTGATTAGCGAGCCCCATTGCAAAAGGAAACTTTTGAAAACAGCACTTCATAAATCCAAAAATGATGCCGTGTCCGTGGAAACAAAGTCCCATCAAGGATGCCTTCGCAAGAACTTGTAGGGAGCAAAAATTCAAGTGATTTTAGTCCCCCCAAGGTACATTATAGCGACGGTTCACTTCACACGCTAGGGCTCTCCTCACTTTTTGATATAGAGGTTCCTCCATAGATGGACGGGATATTTTTCTATAGAAATGATCAAAAATCAAAATTCTCATATATAAAACAAGCTTTAGGGTGCCTGCACACGAGCAGAATTTCAAGCGCGTGATTTTAGGCACATAATCCGCCCCAGACCGCAGCCAATATACTCCTATGAGGATCCGCAGTTGTCCCCAGACGGACGGATGTGTATCGCGTTTTTTCACGCGAGTGAAAAAATCTGCGACCTGTTCTAATTTTGGTCGGATTCTGCGCGTGAAGCCTCCAATACAAGTGAATGGGTGCGTTTTTTCACGCAGTACATCCGGAGTGCAGCTGCGGATGGAGTCACTGGTTGCTATGACTACAGGAAGTAGGCATGGCAGGAGGCGTCCCAACACACAGCACAGAGCTTCACAGGCACATTTCAACTGCAGATCTGTCCTTTCAGTCCCCTCATCTACCAGAGAGCAGCCAGCAGACACCAGCCAGGGTGCACCCAGTACCTCCTTTTTTTCCTGGGGGGCTCTTCCTCCTCCGTTACCGCAGTACGTCCGAAAAAAGTTACATGGATCAACCATGCCCACAAAGACATCTGCTCACTGGGTGAAAGCATGTTGCCAGAATAATTTAACGGTGCTCACACAAGCAAGAGGGACAAAACAGAATCTGGGTGTTGGTTTTTAAGCTGTTTTCCAGGGAATGGGCAGTTCTCTAGGGGTTGGGTTTACAATAAGGGTGTCTTCCGGATTTTTCTGCGCGTTTTTTTCCGCAACACATCCGCGTATATCCGCGCGTGATTTTTCACGCATCCGCACCTATCCGCAAGCACATTTAGGTACCATACGCGCGTGAAAATCCGCGAGTGGAATCCGGAACGCTCGTGTGCAGGCGGCCTTAGGCCTCCTTCCCACGAGCGTGACGGGCTCCGCAGCGTAATATTCCGCTGTGAAGCCCGTCACGGCGCCCCCCAGAGCCCCTATACTTACCTGCGGGAGATAGCGTGAAATCGCTTCCCCGCCCACCGCCGCGCGTCACCGCCCGTCACCGCCCACCGCCCTCGCGTCACCAGCCGTGTCACGTGACGCGGCCGGACCGCGTCATTTGGCGTCATATGACGCTCGGCGGTGGGCGGGAAAGCGTTTTTTCACGCTATCTCCCGCTGGTTACAGCGGGAGATAGCGTGAATGGACGGCTTCCATTGACTGCAATGGAAGCCGTCAGTGCGTACAGCCCGTCCTCACCCGCAGAAAATAGAGCATGCTGCGGGTGAGGACGGGAGAAATCGCGGTGCGTAATTCCGCGGTGGAATTACGCATCGTGAGCATTGTGCTATTAGGTTCAATAGAACCTAATAGCTGCGGGCAACGCAGCGGATTTTCGCCGCGAATTACGTGGCGGAAATCCGTTCGTGGGAAGGAGGCCTTAGGGATGGAAATGCACAGCACAGCGCCTCGTCATTGGCATGGAAGGAACGAGGTTGGAGTGTAGTCTCAATGAGAAAAATGAGAAGGGCCCTTAGGCCGTTGTCACACATGAATGCGGCAAAGCAATGCAACTTGAAACATGTTTTTACTTTTGCTGTGGCTGACAGAGTTTTTTTTAGGGCACCCCATGATTGTGATGGGTGATGAGGTGCGCTAAACAAATAAATATAGAGTAGACAGTGCTCAAAAATCGTGGCGCTGGAGAGCGCCATTCAGTCCCGCGATCGAATGCATGTCTGTGAGGCCCCGTTGATTTTAATAGGAGAGTTAAAACCGCGATTAATGCAGCTTTCAAAATGCAGCATTAATCGCGGTAAAAAGCGCCTGTGTGAGAGAGACCTTAGAGTTTCGATTGAGTCCGTCTTCTACTAGCAGGCAGTGACCGGGCTCAGGCAGGCGCTCAGCCAACTTGTTCTAGCGATTCTCAGCAATCAAAACTTTTGACATGTCCCTATGACGCGTCAAAAGTTTTTAGATAGAGCAGATGCATTTTACATCCCCAAGGACAATGCCTGAATTGAGTTTGTAGGTTAACGTATTGTCTAAATCTCTAATATGTGCAAAATTAGGCAAATTAGATTGTTAGCCCCACTGGGCAGGTGTGAATGGTTGAAACAAAATGGAGGTGCCATGTAAATAATGGACAATGATAGGTTTTATGGGTTTTCCCACCATTGACTTAACGCCATAAAAGTAAAAAGTTTTGTCCGACAACTCTTCCTCCCATCTTCCCCATAAACACACATGCTCAGCAAAGTTTTTTCAGTGAGAAAGGGGAATGAGTCCCTTCCAGATCTGTTGGATTGAACAGATAGAAATCCAACATGTTTAATCTTTCTATCTGCTGTTGGGGGAAGAGTCAGTTGATCCCGCTATATTTAATGTGTGCAGCCAACTTAAAGGGAACCTGGTGTAATAAGTTAAAAAAAAGGGAACCTGACATCAACTATAAGTGCCATAGACTAAGTTATGGCACTTATAGTTTGGATGATGGGGGAATCGGGGAGCCTCTTTTCATACTCACCCGGTCCGCCATTTCTGTAGTGTTCCTTGGTGAAATCAGTGCCCGCATAGCAGCAAGGCTCTTTTTACCAGGCTATGTATGAATGGCGAATAAGAATGCATGTGTACAGCCTGAAAAGAGTCATGCTTGTTGTGCGCACCCTAATTTTGCCAGAAAACACCACAGGAATGGGCTACTGGCTGGGTATAAAATAAGGCTCCCTGGACTCGACATCACCTAAAGTTTAATCATGACTTTATTTTTCCATTTACAGAGCTACATGAGGGCTTGTTTTTTGCAAGACGAGTTGTATTTTTCAGTGGTGCTGTTTAATGCACCACATAATTTACTAAAAAACGTTCAAGATTTTCTAAGTGGAGTGGGATGGCAAAAAAAAATCACAATTCTGCCATCTTTGGGGGGCGGGGGGAGGGGTGTCTTGGTTTCACAGCATGCACACTGGGGCAAAAATGACCTCACCCGATTCTGTGAGTCATTATGACTACAATAATACCGCATTCATATAGTTTTACTTTTGCAGGACTTCTTTTAAAAAAAAATATATCTTTGGAAAAACTACAATTCTTCTCTGCTGCCATCGTCTGACAGCCATTGCTTTTTTCTTCTTGTATTGCTAAAATGGTGTGAGGGCTCATTTTTTGATGGACGCCTTGTAGTTTCTACTGGCATCACTTTGCAGTTTGTGTGACTTTTTGAACGCTTTTTATTACATTTTTTCTTGGAGACGGCGTGACCAAAAACGCACAATTTTTTGTTGTGTCTTTTTTTCTGACGACGTTCACCCTGCTGGATAAATAATGTTTTACTTTGATAGATCGGACTTTTACAGATGCAGCGATACTAAATATGCTGTTGTTATTTTTAATATGGGAAAACTTTTTTTTATTTACTTTATTTTTTTCCAATAATTAAAAAAAACTTTTTTGTACTTTTTTTTACATTCTTTTAGATTTTTTGGGACCCCTGACCAACGATCCTGGCAATTAAATGCCACTGTCAGAATTGATAGCAGCAATTAGGTGGTTAATAGCCGCGATCATTGTTGGCTGTTGTGGGTGGGTGTCAGCTATCCCATACAGCCGACACACACCTTGTATGGAACAGGATCAGCTAGCGATCCCACTCCATATAAACCAGGATGTAATCGGGATACATACCCAGGCTGTAAGTCTACGCCCGGTGGTGTTAAGGGGTTAATCCATGTGGCGGTACGCTCTGCATGTGGTCATGCTCAATTAAAATGAATTAGTATTTGGGATACACCAGATAATTTGTATTTGACTACATCCAGATCCTTGCTGGGAATGCAGCCACCACTATTCTTGGTATCAGCGAGGATCTTAGTGGTCATTCCCCTTCCTTTTAGATGAGAGTTTTATATATATTATCTATGAAAGGCCAAAAAAGTCTCTAGTGGGAAACTCCTTATTAGAGGACCTGTTGTGTTCTCATGTCAGCGGGGATGGCTGTATAGCTTTGCACCCATAACCCCAATGAAATCTTTCTTACTCACCACCATACCAGCTAGTCTTAGATTCAAGCTCCTGGCCCTTTTAATGTGTCAAGTGGGCGGTTGCCAATGCTCACTGTCAATACTGACATCAAACTTGATTGACGGTGAGCGGTGGTGATCATTCACTTGGAACATTCCCCATGCCAGGAGACAAATCTAGAACGGGACCCTCAGATCAAGGAGCAGCCACCAGCATCGGTGGATCAAAAACCTGCCATGGGAATCACCATTAACTCCAGTCTGTATCGGCCAAAGTAGACCTGTTTGCAGGGCTGAGTCGGAGTCAACAAGGTCTTGCATCGAAACATTGACGTAGGTAGTGACCACAGCCTAATGCTGACAACGTTTATCAACTATGGAGCAATCTCCAGAAAGTATTGCAATATTTACTTGCATAACACTCAACAGTCTTTCTAACTGGTTGCCACACGGAGAGTTACTGCAAACGTTGGGATGGTTGCAGAAGCCCAGCACTACTCTGGGTTCGAATTTTGGAAAAAAAGACGATTAGTTCTGTTTTACCTTTACACTGCTTTGGGGTCAAAAGCGCTGAGCTGCTTTGGTGTAGCGACATCCGTATACCAAATCGTGATATAATTCTATAGACAATGAGTCTAGGACAGGGTCTGTCCTGCCATGCTCACCTTTCTGCACTGTTTCACTACTCTGACGTTCAGTAATTAAGGGCGCGCCTCCATTCCCAGTGTCTGTGATAAATGGTCATGTGGAGAAATACGCAATCAGGTATTAACAAAATGAACGGGCAGAGAAATGCAAAATAACACAACTCTCCACTTGGCTTCTAGAGGCCAGGCTTGACTTTTCAATAAACTTATAAGCAGTTACAAAAATAACTGAACTGGGCCGACATTCACAACTTAACTAACCTGAGGACTAGTGAGGAGCAATCAGTATAAAAGTTTGGTTCTGCCAGCTTGCTCAACTTTTGCAAAAAGTTTAGTTTGGACTTAATTAGTTTGAATCAACTTGGAAGTTCACCCAAACCCCTTAAACTAGTGTATAACACTGTCTAAGAGCCAATGATCAGAACTAGTGTTGAACAAACCGAACCAGTAGAGCCCAGTTTGGGGTAGAATGTTGCTAAAAGCAAAGTTCATGTACATGCCAAACAAAACTTTTAACAAAGTTTGACCTGAAACAGGGCTCTACTGGTTTGGTTTGCTGAACACCAATAAGATACCCCCGTTAAAAGAAGATCTCGTACAGCAGAATGGTGGTGAATATGAACAAAACAAAGACTGCAATAAAGTCAGCAGTGTCTTGGAAGTAAAGCCATGCAACCGGTCCCACTGACATGAGGACATGATACGTCCACTTCAAGCTGTTCGAATTTAGACCTGATATCTGACAGTGCCATGAAACATTGGAATTGGGCTTGCCACAGGAAAATGCAAGCACTACTGTGTGTAGAAAAGCACAAACTATTACCACCCTACTCACCAAACGGGTGCAGAAGAACACGATTTCTATTGTTGTGCTGCTCTAGATTTAATAAAGCCTTAATAGAGGAATTCAATATTGAAGCCAATAAATGTTCTGCACTAAAATAAATCTGATTAATTCATCTACTTATTTTAACACTTAATCAATATAGAAAAACAGGTGCAGACATAAAATAGAGGGGGCCATGACGGACTGCCGACCATGGTACCGGTTGTGGCCGCCCCGGACAGAAGGGCCACAGCCTTATGCAACCCTAGGGCTATAATCCCCCCTGTCCCGTTTTTGCAATGTAGTTCATGTGAGGAGCAAAGTTCTGCACAGGTTCTTGCCAGCTAAACAAAAGGGCCCAGACTTAGTTGGTCTTCAGCTCTTTGTTACTAAGGGGCCCATAGCAGTAGCATATCTGCCTCCATGGTACATATGCTCCTTTTTGCGGCTTTTTTAATTTTTACACAACACTTGCCGCTTTTCAAAAAAGTGGGTGGGCTTAGTTGAAGGGTCTCTCATGGGTTTACAGATTTACTATAATTTTTGTGAAAATTAGCGAAAATTATAGCAAAACTTCGTACCAGCACATAGCTGATGGAGATTTAATTTTCTGGTACATAAACAGTGAAAGATGCATCAATTTTTTAAAGAAGCATTTGAGTCTTATTACATTTGGCCTGCACTTTTATTTAAAGGGGTTGTCCGGGTCTTTAAAAAGAAAATTTCCAAGGCTTAGAATTGTGTAAAATAAAGAAAACCTACTTGGCTACTTCATCGGCTCCCCATCTAGTGCTTAAGCCCTGGTGCCCGCCGCTCAGAACCTGGAAGCAGATGGTCGGTGGTCATGTACTGTTCATTGTGCACATGACTGCTCAGCCAATCACAGGCTTCAGAATTATTGGCGATTGGCATGAGTGGTCACATGCACAATGAATGACACTTGACCGCCCGCTGGCTTCTCTTGGGTTCCAAGGGGTGGGAAAGACTGAGATATTGAGATAATCACTGTGTCATTACAACTGGAAACATTTCTTTTTAGGAATTTGTTTTTTTTCAGTATTGTGCTTCTGAGACAAAATACTTTTTTCGATTGAACCTATTGGCTATTATCTGTGGAAGCAGCACTTTTTAACCTGAGACTCAGAGGGGTATTCCCATCTGAAACTTTCAAAGCTGTATCCACAAGATACGCCACGCAAATTTGATAGATACCAGTTCTACCTCTTGGACCTGTACTTCTCTCTAGTTCTGGCCCCCACTGCCTCTTGCCTGGTTGAATGTGGTAGCCGGGGCTGGTCAGGACCTATGGAAATGGCCAAGCAAGTCTTCTATGCTGTTTTCATAACTCTCATAGAAGTCAATGACATTCATTGAAACAGTGTAGCTTGCTGTGCTACACTGTTTCCGTAGCTCCCATTGACTTCTATCAGAGTTACAGAAAGCTCAGTTGGATGTTTGTATGTCCCAACCACCCCAGCTGCCGCATTCAGCTAGTTAGAGAGTAGAAGGGGCAAAAATTAGAGATAAGTGCAGGTCCAAGAGGTGGGAATCGCATGTATCAGATTTTCATGGTATACCATGTGCATGTGCCACAAAAGTTGCAGATGGAAAATACGCATATTACAAATCTTACCTGGGATTAAATAGTACTTATTGGGCCATGTTCACATTGTATTTGAGCGATCCTTCAGAGAAATACCTTGGGAATATTTTTATTAGAAGGCTCTTGCCATTTTATAGGCAAACATGGACATATGTTGGCCATACAAGCCTTTTGTAAAAAAAATAAATAAAAAATCTATATATACTGTATGGTATAAGTCTTTTTTTTACCTGATATCTCTGTATGGTATGTTAACTCATACCGACCTGGGGGATCCCACGCACACTAGAGCTATGCAACACCCTGCTGGATGTTGACCCATATACATTGTATTTCCAAGTTTTTATGCAGCCGGATCATTAGGAAGACCTGCTGTACGATTGGTCTAATTTGTCCTCTACATAACTAATAGATGAGGATGCAGCAAGCATAGCCCCTCTCTAAATAAAGTCTTGGTCCCCCGAAAGGTCTATCTTGTAGAGATCCAGGTAAAAGTGAGGCTCCGGCTGTCGTCTGTGTGACCCTAGAATTATAGTCCAGGTAATAGAAAAACACGTAAGCACATGAAATAAAGGTGTTTATAGTTTTATTTGTGATTCCTTAATCAATGACGGCAAGGGGACAATGTGGTCAACAAAGGAAAGTGAAGTTTGCGCTATTTTTATAGGTATATAATGTATAATTTTTTATTCTAGAATGCTATAATGGAATGAAAGGAATTTTGCATTCCAGGGTGCCAAAATGATTTATCCTGATTAATGCCACTGTGCTATGTGATTAAAATGTAAGATACAATAAACAGTCTAACAGCTTATATTTTCAATTCAGTTGAAGTCTCGGTGTTGTATTTTCCAAAAACGTCTATACTTACACAAGTTCCTTCTGTGCTCTTGCAGTTATCAAGTAAGTTACGCTGTATGGGGTAATGTCAATATCTGCAAAGAGATGTGCAGGTTCCAACATGTCTACATAGGGTGCAAGTTCAATAGAGTCAACCTCAGCTCCAACTACACTTAGTCAGGGGCATAACTATAGGGGATGTGGTTGCACCCGGGCCCAGGACCCTTAGGCGGCCCATAAGGCCTATTGCAGCACCTTAGTAAGACGCGCCAAAGTGGGGGAGACCACGAGGATTGCAAGATGGATGTCACAGGTGGCTCTGCAATCTCTCCCAACAATGGCGGCAAAGGTGTCCTACTCAGTCGCAACACAGTGGCACAAAAGATTATATGTATATTTCCTTTTATAGTAAACGGTGATTTGTCACGTGATGCCAGCACTTCATCCGGGACTATAAGGATCAATGATGGAAATAATTTGACACGAGTCCTGGTAGCTTTTGATAAGTAAACTGGAAGTGCACAGTTTTACTGAAGCTTGAACTTGGCAATGCAATACAATAATGCAGTCTTGCAAAAATTTGGCACAGCAATTGGTTATGCAGTAAAACAACGCGTGGTAATACAGTTGAATTTTGATTGAACACCGTTTCCTCTTCAACGCTTTCTCTCTAACTGGATCTAAAGGTTACACAGTAGAAAGTCCCATAGGCCTAGTTATCTGTTGGGCTTACTGGAAGTTGGTGATGCAGTTAATTGAGTTGACATTAAGATGGACCTCTGCACTCTTCCTGGCATTGACTTCACCGGGTTTAGTGTAACATACTGTTTTAGTGGAATTGGTCCCAGCTTCTCTCCTCCTCACTGCTGGCAGACTAGGGAGTTGATGAATCCTAGCTTACCTGCTGAAAATAGTGTGTTGTAGCTGGTCACTCCGCTGACCACCTCTACACGACCTCTTTCTCCGACTCTCTCTGCAGACTACTCACTAACTCCTCCTTCACTTCCTGTCTTGTTCCCACACTTTCTCCTGTCTCCTCCCCCTTAGCATACTGGCTCACTCTACAGTTCCCCGCTCTTGACTCTGACCATCCTCATCGACCAATCAGTGGGCGTATGACATATAGCCAATAAGTAGCCAGCTGTTGCCAAGCTTTAAACTTGAAGAGAAAAGAGTAACAGGGTTTCTCTGACATACAGCACTTTCTATGTCTCCTGGAAGCACACAGCAAAGTGTGGCAGGACTATGAATGTGTGGCTATTCTGGAGGACTCTCAGGGCCACTACACTATGTTCTCCATATAGGGAGCCCAGTACTATGAATAAAGCAATAAAGTTGGGGGGCCCTGTTACAGATTTTGCATTGGGGCTATGAATCTTCAAGTTATGCCTTTGCTCAGGCTAGAGATAGGCCTAGACGGGGTTTAAGGGTTTCGCTTACCGCTGGCATCAGTGGCATGGTTTCAGCCAGTACATCCTCGACACGCTCTAGTTGTGATACAATATCCACCCTCCGCATCACTGGAACGCAATAGGACCAAACTGTGATGCCCTCTTGGCTTTTGTGGCTGAAGAAACAATTCCAGCTACAGGAGCGGCCCTGGGCCAGATGGGATTTCTGTAAACACTCTTTATGACTCCATATCTTTCTGCAGATTAACTTTTATTAACCACCGAACATCACAGTCCGATGCTAGCAGCTGGTACAAGAGGGGCAAGCAGTGAGGCGTCTGCCAGAACCAGATACTGAGCAGCTCAGAACTTCACTCTGGTTCCCAACCCTGGAATCCTTTCTCGTCTCGGTCTCTGGTCTATTATGCTTTCAGCAACTTCTCCCATCCCTTCCTCATGGGAGCGCTATTCCCCGTATCTCCATGTCTCACTTGTAACTGAACTGCACCACCAGAAATTACGCACAGACATTTCCGGTTCCGTCCCACCAGACTCACTCGTTGCTGCCTTACAATAATAATCATTTAGCTAAATATACACATGTAACAATATCATACATTTTTTAGTCACATGACATAGAATTGTATGCAAGTAATGCAACCGAAAACGGTGTGCAACATGTCCTCAACTTGATCTTGCGTACCTTTTTTTTAGCTTTGGCCTCGACACAGGTTGTGTAGCTAACGATTGCAGAGTGCCGTGTGACCTTGCAATATAGTAACATAGTAACATAGTAACATAGTATGTAAGGCCGAATGAAGACATTGTCCATCTAGTCCAGCCTGTCTATCCTACTGTGTTGATCCAGAGGAAGGCAAAAAACCCCAAGGCCAGAAGTCAATTAGCCCTTTTGGGGAAAAAATTCCTTCCCGACTCCCTAATGGCAATCAGACTGTTCCCTGGATCAACCCCTAATAGTTCCTACCTGCCTATATTCCAGGATTGCACTTAACCTAATATTTATATCCTGTAATATCCTTCTTCTCCAGAAAGACATCAAGTCCCCTTTTAAACTCCTCTATGGATTTTGCCATCACCACTTCCTCCGGTAGAGAGTTCCACAGTCTAACTGCTCTTACAGTAAAGAACCCCTTTCTGTGTTGGTGATGAAACCTACTTTCCTCTAATCGTAGCGGATGTCCTCTTGTTACCGTCGAGGTCCTGGGTGTAAACAGATCGCGGGAGAGATCCATGTGTTGTCCCCTCATGTACTTATACATGGTTATTTGGTCGCCTCTTAACCTTCTTTTTTCTAGAGTAAATAGTCCCAATTTGGATAGCCTCTCTGGGTATTCCAGTCCCATCATTCCATGTATTAGTTTAGTCGCTCTTCTTTGAACCCCCTCAAGCACTGTGACATCTTTCCTGAGCACCGGTGTCCAGAATTGTACGCAGTATTCCATGTGAGGTCTGACAAGTGCCTTATATAGTGGGAGGATGATGTTCTCGTCCTTCGCCCCTATTCCTCTTTTGATGCACCCCAAGACTTTATTTGCCTTTGCAGCGGCTGACTGGCATTGGTTACTCCAGTTTAGTCTATTATCCACTAATACCCCCAGATCCTTTTCCATATCACTTTTCCCTAGTGGTACCCCATTAAGTGAATATTCGTGACATCCGTTCCTCTTGCCCATGTGCATAGTCTTACATTTTTCAACATTGAACTTCATTTGCCATTTTTCTGCCCAAGCCCCCAGCTTATCCAGGTCCGTTTGTAGCCACATATTGTCCTCCGTTGCATTAATTACATTGTATAATTTTGTGTCATCTGCAAATATTGATATTTTGCTGTGCAGCCCCTCTATCAAGTCATTAATAAATATGTTGAACAGAGTGGGGCCTAATACTGAACCCTGTGGCACCCCGCTAGCGACTGTGGTCCAATCAGAGTACGAACCATTTATTACCACCCTCTGCTTTCTATCGTTGAGCCAATTTTTTACCCACTTACACACGTTTTCGCCCAGTCCGAGCTGCCTCATTTTGTATATTAGCCTATTATGTGGCACGGTGTCAAAGGCTTTAGAGAAGTCCAGATATACAAGATCAATAGATTCTCCCTGGTCCAGCTTAGAGCTTACTTCATCGTAGAAACTGATCAGATTTGTCTGACATGAGCGACCCTTCATGAATCCATGCTGGTGAGGAGTTATTCCCTTAATCTCCTTGAGGTACTCATTGATGGCGTCTCTCAGAATCCCCTCGAAAATTTTTCCCGTTACTGAAGTGAGACTTACTGGCCTGTAGTTACCAGGCTCACTTTTACTCCCTTTTTTGTAGATTGGTACCACGTTGGCAATGCGCCAGTCCAATGGTACTACTCCAGTCTTGATAGTGTCTAGAAATATAAGGTATAGCGGCCTAGCTATCTCGTCACTTAGTTCCTTTAGTATCCTTGGGTGTAATCCATCTGGGCCCGGTGATTTATCAATTTTAGTTTTCTTTAGACGCTTCCGCACCTCCTCCTGCGTTAGGTATGTGATATTTTGTGAGGGGTTTGTTTTATTCCTCTGCTCCTCGTGTGGCATTTCCTTTTCTTTGGTGAACACACTTGAGAAGAAACTGTTTATTAGATTTGCTTTCCCTTCGTCATCATCAATGATTTCTCCTGCATTGTTTTTTAAAGGGCCAGTGCTCTCCCTGCAAATCCTTTTGCTGTTTATGTAGTTGAAAAATAGCTTCGGGTTGTTTCTGCTCTCTTTTGCGATCCGTCTTTCCGCTTCCTCTTTGGCAGTTTTAATCGTATCTTTGCATATTTTGTTTTTTTCCCTGTATGATTTTAGCGCTTCTTCGCTGCCTTGTCGCTTTAGTAGTTTGAACGCTTTCTTCTTTTCGTTTATTGCCCCTCGTACCGTCTTGTCGAGCCACATTGGTTTCCTTTTAGCTGAGTTACTTTTATTTCTGAAGGGAATGAACTGCTCACATGAGGCGATTAGGATCCTTTTGAACTCTTCCCATTTTTCCTCCGTACTGATATTTTTGAGGATGTTGTCCCAATTAATGTTACCGATAGTAGTTCTAAGCTCATCAAATTTTGCTTTACTAAAGTTTAGTTTCTTTGTTACTCCTTGATAAGGCATCCTATTGATTGACAGCTGGAAGTTGATTATATTGTGGTCGCTGTTCCCCAAGTGCCCCTCAACCTGCACCCCCTTTATACGTTCCGGTTTGTTAGTTAGCACTAGGTCCAGAATGGCTTTCCCTCTTGTTGGTTCCTGCACAAGTTGGTTCAGGTAATTGTCTTTAATTACTCTCAAGAACTTATCACCCCTGTGAGATTTGCAGGTTTCGTTCTCCCATGTTATATCTGGGTAATTAAAGTCCCCCATGATAATTACTTCGTTTCGTTTTGACACCTCCTCTATCTGCCTTAGTAGTAAGTCTTCAGTTTCTGCTGTTGCTTTTGGTGGTCGATAAAAGACCCCTATCAGGATTTTGTTGTTTTTTCCCCCCTGTATTTCTACCCACAGAGATTCCACCTGTTCGTCTCCTACCCCTATATCCTCCCGTAGCCTCGGCTTCAAGTTCGATTTGACGTACAGACATACCCCTCCCCCTTTCTGGTTCCTTCGGTCTCTTCTGAAGAGATTGTACCCCTGCAAATTCACCGCCCAATCGCACTTATCATCAAGCCATGTTTCAGTAATTCCGACCATATCATAGTTTTCATCAGTCATTCTCGCTTCAAGCTCGCCCACTTTACCGATCAGACTTCGTGCATTCGTGATCATACAATTTATTTCATTTTTTTTGTTTTTTAAATTTGTTTTGTTGCTATTCGTACTTATGGCTGATCTGTCAGTTCTAACTGTACTAACCCCACCCCCTGCTCGACCCCCATTCCCTTTGCTTGGACCCGGATCGCTAGTTACACTGACTACCCCACTATTTCTCATTTTACCCTCCCCCCCAGTCCCTAGTTTAAACACTCCTCCAGCCTTCTAGCCATCTTTTCCCCCAGCACAGCTGCACCCTCCCCATTTAGATGCAGCCCGTCCCTACGGTAGAGCCTGTAGCCGACCGCAAAGTCAGCCCAGTTCTCCAGGAACCCAAATCCCTCCTTCTTGCACCAACTCCGGAGCCACTTGTTTACCTCCCTAAGGTCCTGCTGCCTTTCTAGTGTGGCTTTAGGTACAGGTAGTATTTCCGAGAAAACTACCCTGGAGGTCCGCGCCCTGAGCTTGGACCCTAAGTCCCTGAAATCATTTTTGAGGGCCCTCCATTGACCTCTAATTTGTTCATTGGTGCCAACGTGCACCATGACCGCTGGATCCTCACCAGCCCCTCCCAGTAACCTGTCAATCCGATCCGCGATGTGTCGAACTCGAGCGCCAGGAAGACAACACACCGTTCGACGATCCCGGTCTTTATGGCAGATTGCCCTCTCTGTCCCCCTAATAATTGAGTCCCCCACCACTAGAACCTGTCTAGCCTGCCCTGCGCTCCCCGTCCCTGTCTCACTGGAGCAGTCATCCCCCTGGCGTTCAGAGGGCGTGTCGTGCTGCAGCGGTGCTGGCTCTGTAATGGCATCCCCCTCATCTGCCAATCGTGCAGACTTGTTGGGTTGTGCCAGTTCAGGACTAGCCTCCCTGGTTCTCTTCCCTCTACCCCTCCTTCTTTCTGTCACCCAGCTGACTGCCTGCTCCCCCTGCTCTTCCGTACTACCATCCGCCCCCGCCTCTACCCCAGCGAGTGTCTGCTCAGTGAGCACCAAACTCCTTTCCATGATGTCAATGGCTCTCAGTGTTGCCAGTTGCCCATTTAGATCCAGAATTTGGGCTTCTAAATTTGCAACGTGCATGCATCTTGCGCAACAGTATGCACCCTCGATCGGCTGATCAAGGACCGCATACATTGCACAAGTAGCACACTGGATGACATTGCCAGGCATGGAGCTCATCCTAATGGGGATCTACAATTTACTTGTGGAAGTAGTGAAGATAGCCTTGCTCACACTCCGCTCACACGCTGCCGCAACCGCTGTCCCGCTGCCGCAACCGCTGTCCCGCTGCCGCAACCGCTGTCCCGCTGCCGCAACCGCTGTCCCGCTGCCGCAACCGCTGTCCCGCTGCCGCAACCGCTGACCCGCTGCCGCAACCGCTGACCCGCTGCCGCAACCGCTGTCCCGCTGCCGCAACCGCTGTCCCGCTGCCGCAACCGCTGACCCGCTGCCGCAACCGCTGACCCGCTGCCGCAACCGCTGACCCGCTGCCGCAACCGCTGACCCGCTGCCGCAACCGCTGACCCGCTGCCGCAACCGCTGACCCGCTGCCGCAACCTCTGACCCGCTGCCGCAACCTCTGACCCGCTGCCGCAACCTCTGACCCGCTACCGCAACCTCTGACCCGCTACCGCAACCGCTGGCCCGCTGCCGCAACCGCTGACCCGCTGCCGCAACCGCTGACCCGCTGCCGCAACCCCTCACCCGCTGCCGCAACCCCTCACCCGCTGCCTCTCTCGCGCAACCTCTTACCCGCTGACACTTATGCGCAAACAGTCAAAATTATTTTTTTTTTTTTTTTTTTTTTTTTTTTTCCCCCTCACAAACACTTAGACCCCCAGACACACACACACACAGAAGACACAACTAACCAGATACACAGAAGACACACAGCTCACAAACACACACAGAGGTAGATACTCAGCTCCTCCGCTCCTCCTGGTGACGTCACCCGCTGTCCCGGCGGCATATTAGTAGTTTACACTGCGGTTATTCCTGCTGCCGATTCCAGCCAATGAGGTGGCTGGAATCGGCACCATGTGACCTCCCATTGTGCACGAGCAGTACAGTTCAGCTGCCGTGCACGATGAGAGCTGTGCCCGCGCCTCACGTGACCGGTGACGTCACCGGTACTTGAATTTGCCCGCGAATTCCGAGCCTACAGAGGAAGCTGATGGTTGGAGCCTTTTATACTACTTTCAACGTGGTGAGTACCTACCTGAGATTAATGTGCTGTGTGCTGCTGTGTGGTGAGTACCTACCTGAGATTAATGTGCTGTGTGCTGCTGTGTGGTGAGTACCTACCTGAGATTAATGTGCTGTGTGCTGCTGTGTGGTGAGTACCTACCTGAGATTAATGTGCTGTGTGCTGCTGTGTGGTGAGTACCTACCTGAGATTAATGTGCTGTGTGCTGCTGTGTGGTGAGTACCTACCTGAGATTAATGTGCTGTGTGCTGCTGTGTGGTGAGTACCTACCTGAGATTAATGTGCTGTGTGCTGCTGTGTGGTGAGTACCTACCTGAGATTAATGTGCTGTGCGCTGTGTGTGGTGAGTACCTACCTGAGATTAATGTGCTGTGTGCTGCTGTGTGGTGAGTACCTACCTGAGATTAATGTGCTGTGTGGTGAGTACCTACCTGAGATTAATGTGCTGTGTGGTGAGTACCTACCTGAGATTAATGTGCTGTGTGGTGAGTACCTACCTGAGATTAATGCGCTGTGCGCTACGTGTGGTGAGTACCTACCTGAGATTTATGCGCTGTGCGCTACGTGTGGTGAGTACCTACCTGAGATTAATGCGCTGTGTGCTGAGTACCTACCTGAGATTAATGCGCTGTGTGCTGAGTACCTACCTGAGATTAATGCGCTGTGTGGTGAGTACCTACCTGAGATTAATGCGCTGTGTGGTGAGTACCTACCTGAGATTAATGCGCTGTGTGGTGAGTACCTACCTGAGATTAATGTGCTGTGTGCTGCTGTGTGGTGAGTACCTACCTGAGATTAATGTGCTGTGTGCTGCTGTGTGGTGAGTACCTACCTGAGATTAATGTGCTGTGTGCTGCTGTGTGGTGAGTACCTACCTGAGATTAGTGTGCTGCTGTGTGGTGAGTACCTACCTGAGATTAATGTGCTGTGTGCTGCTGTGTGGTGAGTACCTACCTGAGATTAATGCGCTGTGTGGTGAGTACCTACCTGAGATTTATGCGCTGTGCGCTACGTGTGGTGAGTACCTACCTGAGATTAATGCGCTGTGTGGTGAGTACCTACCTGAGATTAATGCGCTGTGTGGTGAGTACCTACCTGAGATTAATGCGCTGTGTGGTGAGTACCTACCTGAGATTAATGCGCTGTGTGCTGAGTACCTACCTGAGATTAATGCGCTGTGTGGTGAGTACCTACCTGAGATTAATGCGCTGTGTGCTGAGTACCTACCTGAGATTAATGCGCTGTGCGCTACGTGTGGTGAGTACCTACCTGAGATTAATGCGCTGTGTGCTGCTGTGTGGTGAGTACCTACCTGAGATTAATGTGCTGTGTGCTGCTGTGTGGTGAGTACCTACCTGAGATTAATGTGCTGTGTGCTGCTGTGTGGTGAGTACCTACCTGAGATTAATGTGCTGTGTGCTGCTGTGTGGTGAGTACCTACCTGAGATTAATGTGCTGTGTGCTGCTGTGTGGTGAGTACCTACCTGAGATTAATGTGCTGTGTGCTGCTGTGTGGTGAGTACCTACCTGAGATTAATGTGCTGTGTGCTGCTGTGTGGTGAGTACCTACCTGAGATTAATGTGCTGTGTGCTGATGTGTGGTGAGTACCTACCTGAGATTAATGTGCTGTGTGCTGCTGTGTGGTGAGTACCTACCTGAGATTAATGTGCTGTGTGGTGAGTACCTACCTGAGATTAATGCGCTGTGCGCTACGTGTGGTGAGTACCTACCTGAGATTTATGCGCTGTGCGCTACGTGTGGTGAGTACCTACCTGAGATTAATGCGCTGTGTGGTGAGTACCTACCTGAGATTTATGCGCTGTGCGCTACGTGTGGTGAGTACCTACCTGAGATTAATGCGCTGTGTGGTGAGTACCTACCTGAGATTAATGCGCTGTGTGGTGAGTACCTACCTGAGATTAATGCGCTGTGTGCTGAGTACCTACCTGAGATTAATGCGCTGTGTGGTGAGTACCTACCTGAGATTAATGCGCTGTGTGGTGAGTACCTACCTGAGATTAATGCGCTGTGCGCTACGTGTGGTGAGTACCTACCTGAGATTAATGCGCTGTGTGCTGCTGTGTGGTGAGTACCTACCTGAGATTAATGTGCTGTGTGCTGCTGTGTGGTGAGTACCTACCTGAGATTAATGTGCTGTGTGGTGAGTACCTACCTGAGATTAATGCGCAGTGTGGTGAGTACCTACCTGAGATTAATGTGCTGTGCGCTGTGTGTGGTGAGTACCTACCTGAGATTAATGTGCTGTGTGCTGCTGTGTGGTGAGTACCTACCTGAGATTAATGTGCTGTGTGGTGAGTACCTACCTGAGATTAATGTGCTGTGTGGTGAGTACCTACCTGAGATTAATGCGCTGTGCGCTACGTGTGGTGAGTACCTACCTGAGATTTATGCGCTGTGCGCTACGTGTGGTGAGTACCTACCTGAGATTAATGCGCTGTGTGCTGAGTACCTACCTGAGATTAATGCGCTGTGTGCTGAGTACCTACCTGAGATTAATGCGCTGTGTGGTGAGTACCTACCTGAGATTAATGCGCTGTGTGGTGAGTACCTACCTGAGATTAATGCGCTGTGTGGTGAGTACCTACCTGAGATTAATGTGCTGTGTGCTGCTGTGTGGTGAGTACCTACCTGAGATTAATGTGCTGTGTGCTGCTGTGTGGTGAGTACCTACCTGAGATTAATGTGCTGTGTGCTGCTGTGTGGTGAGTACCTACCTGAGATTAGTGTGCTGCTGTGTGGTGAGTACCTACCTGAGATTAATGTGCTGTGTGCTGCTGTGTGGTGAGTACCTACCTGAGATTAATGCGCTGTGTGGTGAGTACCTACCTGAGATTTATGCGCTGTGCGCTACGTGTGGTGAGTACCTACCTGAGATTAATGCGCTGTGTGGTGAGTACCTACCTGAGATTAATGCGCTGTGTGGTGAGTACCTACCTGAGATTAATGCGCTGTGTGGTGAGTACCTACCTGAGATTAATGCGCTGTGTGCTGAGTACCTACCTGAGATTAATGCGCTGTGTGGTGAGTACCTACCTGAGATTAATGCGCTGTGTGCTGAGTACCTACCTGAGATTAATGCGCTGTGCGCTACGTGTGGTGAGTACCTACCTGAGATTAATGCGCTGTGTGCTGCTGTGTGGTGAGTACCTACCTGAGATTAATGTGCTGTGTGCTGCTGTGTGGTGAGTACCTACCTGAGATTAATGTGCTGTGTGCTGCTGTGTGGTGAGTACCTACCTGAGATTAATGTGCTGTGTGCTGCTGTGTGGTGAGTACCTACCTGAGATTAATGTGCTGTGTGCTGCTGTGTGGTGAGTACCTACCTGAGATTAATGTGCTGTGTGCTGCTGTGTGGTGAGTACCTACCTGAGATTAATGTGCTGTGTGCTGCTGTGTGGTGAGTACCTACCTGAGATTAATGTGCTGTGTGCTGATGTGTGGTGAGTACCTACCTGAGATTAATGTGCTGTGTGCTGCTGTGTGGTGAGTACCTACCTGAGATTAATGTGCTGTGTGGTGAGTACCTACCTGAGATTAATGCGCTGTGCGCTACGTGTGGTGAGTACCTACCTGAGATTTATGCGCTGTGCGCTACGTGTGGTGAGTACCTACCTGAGATTAATGCGCTGTGTGGTGAGTACCTACCTGAGATTTATGCGCTGTGCGCTACGTGTGGTGAGTACCTACCTGAGATTAATGCGCTGTGTGGTGAGTACCTACCTGAGATTAATGCGCTGTGTGGTGAGTACCTACCTGAGATTAATGCGCTGTGTGCTGAGTACCTACCTGAGATTAATGCGCTGTGTGGTGAGTACCTACCTGAGATTAATGCGCTGTGTGGTGAGTACCTACCTGAGATTAATGCGCTGTGCGCTACGTGTGGTGAGTACCTACCTGAGATTAATGCGCTGTGTGCTGCTGTGTGGTGAGTACCTACCTGAGATTAATGTGCTGTGTGCTGCTGTGTGGTGAGTACCTACCTGAGATTAATGTGCTGTGTGGTGAGTACCTACCTGAGATTAATGCGCAGTGTGGTGAGTACCTACCTGAGATTAATGTGCTGTGCGCTGTGTGTGGTGAGTACCTACCTGAGATTAATGTGCTGTGTGCTGCTGTGTGGTGAGTACCTACCTGAGATTAATGTGCTGTGTGGTGAGTACCTACCTGAGATTAATGTGCTGTGTGGTGAGTACCTACCTGAGATTAATGCGCTGTGCGCTACGTGTGGTGAGTACCTACCTGAGATTTATGCGCTGTGCGCTACGTGTGGTGAGTACCTACCTGAGATTAATGCGCTGTGTGCTGAGTACCTACCTGAGATTAATGCGCTGTGTGCTGAGTACCTACCTGAGATTAATGCGCTGTGTGGTGAGTACCTACCTGAGATTAATGCGCTGTGTGGTGAGTACCTACCTGAGATTAATGCGCTGTGTGGTGAGTACCTACCTGAGATTAATGTGCTGTGTGCTGCTGTGTGGTGAGTACCTACCTGAGATTAATGTGCTGTGTGCTGCTGTGTGGTGAGTACCTACCTGAGATTAATGTGCTGTGTGCTGCTGTGTGGTGAGTACCTACCTGAGATTAGTGTGCTGCTGTGTGGTGAGTACCTACCTGAGATTAATGTGCTGTGTGCTGCTGTGTGGTGAGTACCTACCTGAGATTAATGCGCTGTGTGGTGAGTACCTACCTGAGATTTATGCGCTGTGCGCTACGTGTGGTGAGTACCTACCTGAGATTAATGCGCTGTGTGGTGAGTACCTACCTGAGATTAATGCGCTGTGTGGTGAGTACCTACCTGAGATTAATGCGCTGTGTGGTGAGTACCTACCTGAGATTAATGCGCTGTGTGCTGAGTACCTACCTGAGATTAATGCGCTGTGTGGTGAGTACCTACCTGAGATTAATGCGCTGTGTGCTGAGTACCTACCTGAGATTAATGCGCTGTGCGCTACGTGTGGTGAGTACCTACCTGAGATTAATGCGCTGTGTGCTGCTGTGTGGTGAGTACCTACCTGAGATTAATGTGCTGTGTGCTGCTGTGTGGTGAGTACCTACCTGAGATTAATGTGCTGTGTGCTGCTGTGTGGTGAGTACCTACCTGAGATTAATGTGCTGTGTGCTGCTGTGTGGTGAGTACCTACCTGAGATTAATGTGCTGTGTGCTGCTGTGTGGTGAGTACCTACCTGAGATTAATGTGCTGTGTGCTGCTGTGTGGTGAGTACCTACCTGAGATTAATGTGCTGTGTGCTGCTGTGTGGTGAGTACCTACCTGAGATTAATGTGCTGTGTGCTGATGTGTGGTGAGTACCTACCTGAGATTAATGTGCTGTGTGCTGCTGTGTGGTGAGTACCTACCTGAGATTAATGTGCTGTGTGGTGAGTACCTACCTGAGATTAATGCGCTGTGCGCTACGTGTGGTGAGTACCTACCTGAGATTTATGCGCTGTGCGCTACGTGTGGTGAGTACCTACCTGAGATTAATGCGCTGTGTGGTGAGTACCTACCTGAGATTTATGCGCTGTGCGCTACGTGTGGTGAGTACCTACCTGAGATTAATGCGCTGTGTGGTGAGTACCTACCTGAGATTAATGCGCTGTGTGGTGAGTACCTACCTGAGATTAATGCGCTGTGTGCTGAGTACCTACCTGAGATTAATGCGCTGTGTGGTGAGTACCTACCTGAGATTAATGCGCTGTGTGGTGAGTACCTACCTGAGATTAATGCGCTGTGCGCTACGTGTGGTGAGTACCTACCTGAGATTAATGCGCTGTGTGCTGCTGTGTGGTGAGTACCTACCTGAGATTAATGTGCTGTGTGCTGCTGTGTGGTGAGTACCTACCTGAGATTAATGTGCTGTGTGGTGAGTACCTACCTGAGATTAATGTGCTGTGTGCTGCTGTGTGGTGAGTACCTACCTGAGATTAATGCGCAGTGTGGTGAGTACCTACCTGAGATTAATGTGCTGTGTGCTGCTGTGTGGTGAGTACCTACCTGAGATTAATGTGCTGTGTGGTGAGTACCTACCTGAGATTAATGTGCTGTGTGGTGAGTACCTACCTGAGATTAATGCGCTGTGTGCTGAGTACCTACCTGAGATTAATGCGCTGTGTGCTGAGTACCTACCTGAGATTAATGCGCTGTGTGCTGAGTACCTACCTGAGATTAATGCGCTGTGTGCTGAGTACCTACCTGAGATTAATGCGCTGTGTGCTGAGTACCTACCTGAGATTAATGCGCTGTGCGCTACGTGTGGTGAGTACCTACCTGAGATTAATGCTACGTGTGGTGAGTACCTACCTGAGATTTGTGCGACGCCACCTGACACAACCTGTCTTTTTTTGCAGATTTGTGCGCTACGTGGGGAGACGCGGCCACCCGAGATTTGTGCGCTTTTTTTTGCAAACTTACGTGTGGAGATGATCCTGACGTTTGGACGCGTTTTGAGAAGAATTTCGCTTCGCTTGCACACAAGCTGACATAACTCGTCGAGGTAAGCTGCTGCATCTGCTAAAATTTTCATTGCGTGCATCTGCTCATATGTGCTTATTTTGCGCATATTTGCAGGTTTTCGTGTGTACGTGTATATATAATATATGATTCTTCTGACCAGGTTGGGGGAGTAGTGGTCAATGTAAGTGGGTAGAGCGGATCTAGGGATCAGTAATACTGGTGTGATGTGACTGTTAACCTGCTGATTTTTCGTTATTTCCTGCAGATCTGACGTCCTTGAGAATGGGAAGGCTGTCCGACAGTGAAGAGACCCTCGACGTTCAGCAATCTTGAAACCCTTCGTTTTATGGACTACTTTTTGCCGGTGACTCACCTTTTTTTTTGGGGGGGTATTTTTGGATAGACTAAGCTTTTATTTATTTTCTTGCAAACTTTTTTTCCTTCTTCTTTACAGGTGAGCTGATAAGTTATTTCAAGATTACCACACTGCGTTTGCTCACAATCATTGTTGAAGCAGCAGAGACTGACGGTCCTAGATGTTGGCTCAGTAGGACGCTTTCAAGATGGGCATGTTTGCAAATCGAAGTGATTCTTACATTGTTTTTTCTGTGCCTTGTTGTACTTCGTTTAAGTGGTAAAAATGGGCAGTTAGAAGTTGTGTATATTAATTAAAATTAAGAATATTGACAGTTTTGAAGACATTGTAATTTTTTAACATTTGCAAATGTTATCTCATATGTGCAAGCATACTCTACACATCTTTGCCAACATATTTCCATCTGTTCACTTTATTCTGGACGCACATTTGCAAAAACATCCTTTGTTTGGAACCATTTTGGAGACATTCAAGTTGAACCTCATTTTTCCTCATTTTGCTAAATCCTTTTTCCTCCACCGAGCCAAGATTGCAAAGGCTCGTGGGTGTCCGAATACATACCCCCTAAAATGGCCCTATTTTACAAAGTACACCCCTTTGTGTTCACTGAGTGGTGTCAGGAGTATTTAGATCACACATTTTCAGGAATTAATGGAATTATGATAAAAAAAAATTATAATAAGGCTTTATTTCACCAAAAATCATCATTTTCATGTGCACTGACACCCCAAAATGGATACCCCTGTTTGTATTGTTTTCAGAAATGTACCCATTGTGGCCCTAATGTTATGTTAGTATGCACAAATGGGACCCAAAATGTAATCAGTACTATGTGGCTTTCTGAACAGACTGTTATGATCGTGTGGGCAGATTGAGCAGACTGCCAACACCATCGTGACCAAAGGACTAGTAGTCTAGTAGTATACATGCACACAGGAAACACAGGAGATTCACATGGAATCCATGCAACTAACCCTGTGCTAAAGAGGGGGGGGGGGGTGTCAACAGTGGCCCAACCTAAGCATATACATCCCCAAATAAGAGGGCGGCCCAGCGGTCTTCGGAACTGGGCCATAGCTGATCCTAGGAGCCACAGAACAGGACACACGCATGGCATATAACAGAGACGGAACAGAATACACAGAGATAGAAAACACTGCATACAGAAGCCAAAAATGCAACCACTACTAACAGGCTGATTATAAAGAACAGGTATTACTTGACATTGTAGACAAAACGTGAAGCTAGCGGGCGAACTTCTAAGCTCCTGGTTATACCGCTAGTCCCCACACTAACCATGAGTTCAGGAGACCCGGACAATACTGCCCACTTGGCCTGTAGCAGCAGCCACAATGCATACTCGAGTATAGCCGATCCCAGTGTTAGCCGAGGTACCTAATATTACCCCTTGCCTTATACTCAAGTCAATAATTGACTCCAGGTTTTTGGGGTAAAAGTTGGTACCTTGGCTTATACTCAGGTCGGCTTAGACTGAAGTATATCTGATTACATACAAAAACCTAATGAAATAAGAGCAATCGTTGCATGCAAAGCATTAACCCTTTCCAATCCACTTATTTTTTCTCACCCATTCTCCCCAGCTCCAAATAAATTGGTTCTGGGGAGAATGGGTGAGAAAAAATACACTTTCCCTGCACCCTCCTGAGCTGACAGAGTTCAGGAGGGTGCAGGGAGGGACCTGCTTACCTGTCCGGCGTCTTCAGTACTCTCCTTCTGCCTCCCGGTTCGGCGATCATGTGACTGCTGGGGTCAGGTAACACCGGCGGTCACATGATCGCCGGCCAGAATCTATGCATTACATAGCGCTAAGTAATGTGTAAAGGAGAAGGCAGAAAGGATTAAAATCCCTTTCTGCCTTCTCCTCGGGGGTCTTCGATGAGGACCAGTGCAGGAGTGCATCTGCACCCGATGTGCCTGACGATCGGTTGCAGATCCACTCCTGCACTGCAGTGTCGGGCCTGCCCCGACATTGGAGGGAAATTATGATGTCGGGGCAGGCCCGACATTGGACTGGAAAGGGTTAACAGCGGGAATCTGTCTCACCCATCCCCTCTGTGGCTGCGGGAGGCCAACTGTCATTAGCAACAGTCTTCAGCAGTAGATGGTGTGGGCTCAGATCTGTAGGATGTAGATGCAAGTCCATTCCAGAAAGCTGCTTCCTAACATATACATACATTCACGTGCTGCGGTGGCAAGGGGTTAAAAGTGTTCCCTGGGACTCCAGTACTGATGATCTATGCGCAGTGAAGTGGTGATCTGCCTCCCAGAATCCCTGCCAATCAGCTGATGACGAGTGCGCACCGCTGCCACTTCAGTCTATGCCAGACGCAGCACCGTACATTTCCGGCTGTACACGCCTGCATAGGATTGCATTTCAATACGCAATCCTATGCAGAAGGCCGTGGTTTGTCTACGCGCAATCACGCGCAGAAAACAAACCGCGCCATGCTCTAATTCTGTGCGGGGTTCGCAGAGCCCCGTACAGAAACGCCACTCGCTGGCTGCCGGCTCTGCGCATGTGGCGTCTGCTGGCACATGAGACAGAGCTGCGGGAGTGGGCGAGTTCCGCACTGCTCTCTGCAGGCGCTCAGGTCGGGTCCCGTTGCGAGCAGCTGGATGCGACACGGCCGTCTGCAGGCGGCCTTAGGCCTCATGTCCACTGGAAAAATACAATCCGCGTAGAATCGGCTTTCAATTGTATAATTTTCATGCAGATATACGCACACATTGCTGTCAATGTGATAGCAATGTGGCCGATCCGCGGTAAAATGGAGCATGCCGCGGTTTTTTCTCCCACGCATGAAAAACGCAATTCTATTAAAATTCCATCCGCGGGTGCAAAAATCAGTTTAATGGACGGGATGGCCAATGATTCCCTAGGGGCAAATCCGCTGCGGAAACCGCAATTCCATTTTGCTAGTGGACATGAGGCCTTAAGGCTCCTTCCCACAGACGTGTCTACCGTGTTTCCCCGAAAGTAAGACAGTGTCTTACTTTCTTTTTATCCCCAAAAGCCCCACTATGTCTTACTTTCGGGGTATGTCTTATATTGGAAAACGGAGCATGAAAAAATCTGGACCATGCTCCATTTTCATGCGGGTCTCGCGGGACACAATCAAATTGTACTCACACGCTCTGGTTCTTCTCTTCGCCGCGGCGCCATCTTCTCTCAGTCGCGGCCGGATCATTTTGCTTCGGCCCGGCGCATGTGCGGGGCACGTCACCGACGTCATCATGCACATCCGCCGAGCCGAAGAAAGAAGATCCGGCCGCGACGAGAGAAGATGACGCCGCAGCGAAGGAAGTATCCGGAGCGTGTGAGAGGTAAGTTAATTCTGATTTATTCCTATTTTCAGCGCTCATGTCCGCGGGGCAGGAGGGACCCGCTGCAGATTCTACATGGAGAATCCGTAGCGGGCCTGATTTTCCCCGTGGACATGAGGCCAAAGGCGGCAGACGCGGTGACGTATGGAGGGGGGGCGGCGCGGAAGTGGGCAGGAGGCGGCGCGCAGCTACCGTAGATGAGAGGGAGGCGGCAATACCCCCGTGTTTCCCCGAAAGTAAGACATATGTCTTACTTTCGGGGTACGGCTTACATTGGCCGACCCCCCCTGAAACCCCCGATACGTCTTAAAATCGGGGGGTGTCTTACTATCGGGGAAACACGGTATTCAACCTAATAGCTCAATGCTTACGGTGCGTAATTTCACAGCGGAATTCCGCACCGTAAAATGCCGCGGGTATACGCGCGGACGGCTTCCATTGCAGTCTGTGGAAGCCGTCCATTCACGCTATTTTCCGCTGTAGCACAGCGGAAAATAGCGTGAAACCGCCTCTACGCCTACCGCCAGCCGCGTCACATGCCGCTGCGGTGCGTCTCACGCTCTATTACCCATGCGCACTGAGGCGTCATGCGGGACTCCGGAACCAGAGGTAAGTATTGGGGTCTCTTGGGGCTGCCGTGATGGGCTCCGCCCCGGAATTCCATGGTGGAGCTCGTCGCAGCCGGCCTTACAGCGTGGGTAATCAGGAGCCTGAAAACATAAATAAGGTAAAACAAATTCAAATCACGTTTTATTATTTATTAAAAATGTGGATTTTACACCAAGTGTCATTCCCTGATAAACCAAAGGCCGCTGTGTTTGGGGATCTTTTCTGTTTACTCAATCGGTGTAAAATATTGCGCAGTTTTTCAGGATACTCCAAAAAGCTTATAAAAAAAAAAAAAAAAAGGTGAGTCACCGGCAAAAAGCAGTCCATAAAACGAAGGGTTTCAAGATTGCTGAACGTCGAGGGTCTCTTCACTGTCCGCCAGCCTTCCCATTCTCAAGGACGTCAGATCTGCAGGAAATAACGAAAAATCAGCAGGTTAACAGTCACATCACACCAGTATTACTGATCCCTAGATCCGCTCTACCCACTTACATTGACCACTACTCCCCCAACCTGGTCAGAAGAATCATATATTATATATACACGTACACACGAAAACCTGCAAATATGCGCAAAATAAGCACGTATGAGCAGATGCACGCAATGAAAATTTTAGCAGATGCAGCAGCTTACCTCGACGAGTTATGTCAGCTTGTGTGCAAGCGAAGCGAAATTCTTCTCAAAACGCGTCCAAACGTCAGGATCCTCTCCACACGTAAGTTTGCAAAAAAAAGCGCACAAATCTCGGGTGGCTGCGTCTCCCCACGTAGCGCACAAATCTGCAAAAAAAGACAGGTTGCGTCAGGTGGCGTCGCGCAAATCTCAGGTAGGTACTCAGCACACAGCGCATTAATCTCAGGTAGGTACTCAGCACACAGCGCATTAATCTCAGGTAGGTACTCAGCACACAGCGCATTAATCTCAGGTAGGTACTCAGCACACAGCGCATTAATCTCAGGTAGGTACTCAGCACACAGCGCATTAATCTCAGGTAGGTACTCACCACACAGCGCATTAATCTCAGGTAGGTACTCACCACACAGCGCATTAATCTCAGGTAGGTACTCAGCACACAGCGCATTAATCTCAGGTAGGTACTCACCACACAGCGCATTAATCTCAGGTAGGTACTCACCACACAGCGCATTAATCTCAGGTAGGTACTCACCACACAGCGCATTAATCTCAGGTAGGTACTCACCACACAGCGCATTAATCTCAGGTAGGTACTCACCACACAGCAGCACATTAATCTCAGGTAGGTACTCACCACACAGCAGCACATTAATCTCAGGTAGGTACTCACCACACAGCAGCACACAGCACATTAATCTCAGGTAGGTACTCACCACACGTAGCGCACAGCGCATTAATCTCAGGTAGGTACTCATCACACAGCGCATTAATCTCAGGTAGGTACTCACCACACAGCGCATTAATCTCAGGTAGGTACTCACCACACAGCGCATTAATCTCAGGTAGGTACTCACCACACAGCAGCACATTAATCTCAGGTAGGTACTCACCACACAGCAGCACATTAATCTCAGGTAGGTACTCACCACACAGCAGCACACAGCACATTAATCTCAGGTAGGTACTCACCACACGTAGCGCACAGCGCATTAATCTCAGGTAGGTACTCATCACACAGCGCATTAATCTCAGGTAGGTACTCACCACACAGCGCATTAATCTCAGGTAGGTACTCACCACACGTAGCGCACAGCGCATAAATCTCAGGTAGGTACTCACCACACAGCGCATTAATCTCAGGTAGGTACTCACCACACAGCGCATTAATCTCAGGTAGGTACTCACCACACAGCAGCACACAGCACATTAATCTCAGGTAGGTACTCACCACACAGCGCATTAATCTCAGGTAGGTACTCACCACACAGCGCATTAATCTCAGGTAGGTACTCACCACACAGCACATTAATCTCAGGTAGGTACTCACCACACAGCGCATTAATCTCAGGTAGGTACTCACCACACAGCAGCACACAGCACATTAATCTCAGGTAGGTACTCACCACACATCAGCACAGCACATTAATCTCAGGTAGGTACTCACCACACAGCGCATTAATCTCAGGTAGGTACTCAGCACACAGCGCATTAATCTCAGGTAGGTACTCACCACACAGCACATTAATCTCAGGTAGGTACTCACCACACGTAGCGCACAGCGCATAAATCTCAGGTAGGTACTCACCACACGCAGCGCACAGCGCATTAATCTCAGGTAGGTACTCACCACACAGCGCATTAATCTCAGGTAGGTACTCACCACACGTAGCGCACAGCGCATAAATCTCAGGTAGGTACTCACCACACGTAGCGCACAGCGCATTAATCTCAGGTAGGTACTCACCACACAGCAGCACACAGCACATTAATCTCAGGTAGGTACTCACCACACGTAGCGCACAGCGCATTAATCTCAGATAGGTACTCACCACACAGCAGCACACAGCACATTAATCTCAGGTAGGTACTCACCACGTTGAAAGTAGTATAAAAGGCTCCAACCATCAGCTTCCTCTGTAGGCTCGGAATTCGCGGGCAAATTCAAGTACCGGTGACGTCACCGGTCACGTGAGGCGCGGGCACAGCTCTCATCGTGCACGGCAGCTGAACTGTACTGCTCGTGCACAATGGGAGGTCACATGGTGCCGATTCCAGCCACCTCATTGGCTGGAATCGGCAGCAGGAATAACCGCAGTGTAAACTACTAATATGCGTCCCGGCGGCCGCTCACTCTGCCCTCCTGTCTCAGCTGCTCCGCTGAACTCCTGGTGGCCTCTTGGCGCCGGCTGCTGCGCTGTTGCGCTCCGGTCCCACTGGACACTCCTGCCCCCGTGCCTGCTTCAGTTGCCGCTGCCCCCGCACCTGCTTCGGCTGCTGAGCTGCTCCTCTGTCCCCTTCAGCTCCCCGCTCGCTCGTGCCTCCGTCTCGTGTCGCTACTCCTGGCGTCTGACAATCTCACAGAAGTCAATGTAATTGTGTTTTGGCCTGCAACTGGCGAGTCCTGATCATGGCTACTTGTGAGCCACAACGCAACTACATTGACTTCATTTAGATTGTGAGGTCTCCGGGCTACACTGCCATCTTTGGCTGTGTCATCTGTGTCCCAACCAAAGTGACTGTGCGGTCGCAGCCCAAAGAGAGATCTGGATATAAATTCTGTGCAACACCCAACATAAATTGAGTCGCAGTCACAGCTGACTTATACTGAAGTCTATTCTTTCACCGGTACATGCAGCCAGTAATGTGACAAGCTTGTGTCTCGCGGGAGGGGGGGGGGGGGTGAGCCGAGGTGTCGGAGGAGAGAAGAGAGCGTGCCACACAGTGATGCTTTACCAGTTCTTCACTGAAGAAACCTTCAAGGAAAAGTTGGAACAGGCGCCTCTTTTAGCAGAAACAGCGCATGACAATATATATAAAAGTGATGAAACAGCACACTTGGGGCTCCTGCACTCGGGCGAGGGCGATATCATGTGATTCACGGCCCGATATCACCCACGCAATCCATCTGAAAACCCCTGGATGCAAGGCGTTTTCTCATGGAACAGTCTTGCATCCCTGCGGGGGTTCCCTTCATCCCTGACGTTGCTGCCACCGGCCCCATTGAAAACATGTGGAAACCCCGGGATGCGACCGCTTCGCATCCCTGCAGGGCTAAAGAAATCCCCCACCCCCACAGCTGTCATAGCCGCAGCAGGGGATCACGATCTTCTCCTATTGATTTAATAGGGGCTGTTCTGCTACCGCCAGCCCCATTGCAAGCAATGGGCTATATTGCAAAAAGAATGGACCTGCTGCAATGTGTTTCCCGCACTGCATTGCAACACGGTGCCCTGCAGGGAAATGTCACAAGTGTGAATGAACCCACTCAAAAGAATGGGTTTCATATTTGTGCGACATTTGTGTGCCTTGCAACACAGATATCTTGCACGAGTTTCTTGCCCGTGTGAAGGGGCGCTTAGGGTGCATTCACGTGGGCGAGCGCGATATCAGGCCGATGTTCATTGCGAGTGATTTACAAGTTGCAAGAAAATCTCTTTACATTGCTGAACGTGCGATCTTCACACTCATGGAAACTGCATGTATTTTCAATAGGAGAAATTAAAAATCGCACTGGCATGAAGCTCGGAAGAACATGCAAGCACAATGCCATTTTTTTTCTCATCCAATGGAAACAATAGGTAAGATTACTGTGGACTTAGCACCTGCTGCAATTATCCCACCTCCCAGCGTCACTGCAAGACACAAATCCCACATGTAACGAGGCCCATTGAACACAACGTGCTCTTTTTTAGTGCAAGTTTTGTAAGTTCTCGCAGCTCACAAAATGTGAGAAACTCGCCGTGTGATTCCCCCCCACAAGACCGCCTTCACACGGGTGAGAAAATTGCACAGGATTTGTGCGTTGCGGCATGTTCTATCTTTGTGCATGCTCTCGCATCGCAGCGCCCATAGCCTAACAGCAGCCTAGGGTTGACTTAACACAGGTGAGTGCAATATCAGGCCGCGAATCAAGGCCTGATATCGCGATCATCATCATGTGAATTTCCCATGGATGCAAGGATGAATCCATAACTGTGTGGGCTCTGTCATTTAATTCCTCCGTCATATGACATGTTGAGGTCTGGGTGTGAGCAGCCCTACTGCATGGGCCACCTGGACTTCAGTCAAAAGGTACACCCTGCTGCCCCTCTGCAGGCTTTTGCCGTAATAGTCATAGACTGGTAGAGTTGGAAGGGACCTCCAAGGTCATCGGGTCCAACTCCCTACTCAATGTAGATCACTAAATCATCCCTTCAGATATTTGTAGACATTAAGTCTCCTCTCAGTCTTCTTTTTTGCAAGCTAAACATTCCCAGTTCTTTTAGGCCGGCTGCACACGACCAGGTCGAATTCCAGATGCGGGCTCCCACAGCAGAATCCGACCCTGGGCCAGGCCGGTGACCCTGTCTTTTCTCTTCTTTACCTGTGCTGCGTATGGTCTGGACTAGAGATGAGCGAGTATACTTGCTGAGGGCAATTGCTCGAGCGAGCATTGCCCTTAGCGAGTACCTGCCCGCTCGAGACAGAAGGTTCGGGTGCTGGTGCGGGAGAGCAGTGAGTAGCGGCAGTCAGCAGGGGGGAGCGGGGCGAGAGAGATCTCCCCTCCGTTCCTCCCCGCTCTCCCCTGCAGCTCCCTGCCCGCCGCCGGCACCCGAACCTTTTGTCTCGAGCGGGCAGGTACTCGCTAAAGGCAATGCTCGTTCGAGCAATTGCCCTTAGCGAGTATACTTGCTCATCACTAGTCTGGACGGCTCACCGTCGGACATGCACAGTACAGATTTTCCATGACCTGTCTGCAGTGCTAATTGCGGACAGGCCATGGGTCGGAAGGCTTCCATTGACTTCAATGGAAGCCGTCCATGCAGACATCGCACTAAAATAGAGTATGCTGCGACTTTTCCTCCGCGAGCGGAAAATTGCAATTGATTTCCGCTCATGTGCAGGAAAAGCGCTTTTCCACAACATGCTATGGACGGTATTGTCTGCGGAACACAGATGCGGACGCCTGCTCTGAATTCCACAAAGCAAATCCAGTTGTGTGCAGCCGGCCTTAACCGTTCCTCATAGGACATGATTTGCAGACCGCTCACGATCTTGGTAACTCTTCTCTGAACTTGCTCCAGTTTGCCTATGTCTTGTATAAAGTGGGGTGCCCAGAACTGGACACAGTATTCCAAATGAGGTCTGACTAAGGAAGAGTAGAGGGGATAATGACCTCACATGATCTAGACTCTGTGCTTCTCTTCATACATCCCAGAATTGTGTTTGCCTTTTTGGCTGCTGCATCACATTGTTGACTCATGTTCAGTCTATGATCTATTAGTATACCCAAGTCTTTTTCACATGTGCTGCTGCTTAGCCCAATTCCTCCCATTCTGTGTGTGCTTTCTTCATTCTTCTTGCCCAGATGTAGGACTTTGCATTTGTCCTTGTTAAATACCATTCTGTTAGTTGCCGCCCACTATTCAAGCGTGTCTAGATTTTTTTTGAATCCGCTATCTTCTCTAGTGTTAGCTATCCCTCCTAGCTTTGTGTCATTCACAAATTTGATCAGTTTTCCCTCAATCCCCTCATCTAGATCATTTATAGAAATGTTGAACCACACTGGGCCTAGGTCAAGATATACTATATCTACTGCATTTCCCTGATCCGAGCAGTCCGAGGACTGCTAGTGGATGTTGATTCTCTCGGGTAGGATGTGCTATACACTCCTGGGGTGAAAGGTCTGTTCTAGTGACCAATTGCCTTCCAACTCATCGGGTTGTGTTTGATCCCTCAACTTCCCCAATTTAAGCATCCAAAAAGATATAATTTTATCCTTTTATTGTATTTTTTATATTTTTAAGATATTATAACCGGGGTCGTCTGACTTTATAATGAAGTCTTCTGGCGCCATCTAGAGCGTAACATCTTACAAGCCTCAATTTCCTGACATGTGAAAAACATTTGTCTTTCAAAGCAAGTCATTTTTGTTCATTTTCTTAAAAATAAAGTTTTTTTTTTTTTACAAGAGAGCGATCAGTGTTCATTGGCTCATCAGAGAGTGGTGATTTCATTAGTAGTTCCAGAATGCTCACTACTTAAGTTACCAAATCATTAAAATGCCAATAAAATGATTTGGCACCACAAAATCTAACTCAGAGTTGCCAGTAAATCTCTGTCTCTTCCATTAATGGCCGTCTTGTGATTTTCCGCTGGTCGCTTGTGTTTGACTTAGAGGCCGTAATTGTTTTTACGGTTTCTCAAGGCCTAATTTCATCATTACTCTTTTTATGACTTAAGACTTTTAAAACGAACTTTCCCAGCAAGTAATGTAGTCTTACGGAGCAGAGACTCCCGTTACGACGGGCCGTGTTTACTCAGCATAAATTTGCAAATAAAAAGGGTTTCAAGGATCACGTAGACTTGGATTATTGGGCTGTTAAATGGCTCAAAACTTGGACAAACACAGATTGTAGGCAATAAATACATAGTAACATAGTATGCAAGGCTGAAAAATGACACGTCCATCCAGTCCAGCCTGTTATCCTGCAATGTTGATCCAAAGGAAGACAAACCCCCCCATGAGGTAGAAGCACTGATCATGATTATTAATCTGTTCTCCCTTAGTCCTAACAGCAGCACAACCATGGGGTAATTCCATCCCTGTGTACTATTAGGACAGATGAATGTTTAATGAATCAAATTAAACTCTAATTATCTTGATACCCCTGACTGTATAAGAAGATGTCTAGTCCCTCCCATCCTGTGTTTTTTTTTTATAAAGCAATAGTATATAGCTAGGGCAGTAAAATTGTGCTGCTGTTAGGACTAATGAAAATATTGTAACAATCGTAGATGTCTGGATGGGCTCCCAAACTTAGTTGGAATGTATCAGTAGTCAACAGGATCCAGGAAGGCTGGACCAAGGACTTTCCATCTACCAACTGGCTCTGCCATTTGATGGAGCAACAGGCTTCCAGGTAGGGCTTGTTCGGACGAGCACTGTGGGCCTGCAGTATGGCCATGTGATCACAGCTATGCTGCTCTAAAGATTGGATGAATGGGTTAATTCCTGTTTCTTGAAGTAGCCCATTCAATGATCCGAGGTGCGTGGTGTGTGTTTTCCAGCTCCCATAGGAGCACGCACCAAAGATAGGTCAGGTCCTATCCTTACGCGCACCACGAAGCTTAGATGCGACCTGCAGTCACATGTCCTATCAATCGTTCATGTGACTGCTTCTAAGGGAGCCCATTGGTTCCTATAGAGGCGCATCTTGTGTGCACCTCTAATGCATGCGGACAGCGCCCGTGTGATTGAAGCCTTACAGGGATGATTTCTTGTCCAATTCTCTTGAGTTGTGCTTCCGGATGTACAAGACCTGTCCTTGTATAGGTTGTAAGTGCTGGTGGATTGAGACCTGCACTGTGAAAATGTCTTTAACACTACATAACAAAAGCTCTCTAGATTATAAGTGAGGCTGGTCAACCTTCAGGCTGTCAGGTTGAATAGGATTTTAGCAGCGTTGAGTGCTCTAAAACACAAGGTTCCACATTGGGAGATGCCTCCAATAATAATTCATGTATATGAACCTCTTTGGCCTGATGTCAGACTTTCCCCAGTCTAATTTCAAACCCAAGTGTTGGAATAACTGGTCAGTAGTCTGAAACCATCCAGGTATAAAAACAGAGATCTTCCCTGTGCTCTTAAGGAAGCAGCTCTAGCGGCTACCACCTTACATAATGGCGTGAAATGATGAGATGATCCTGAAAAGATGAGCTGTGAATTGTAGGTACTTGATACTGTGTTTTAGTTCAGCGAATCCTAGGCTCTTGAAGTTTTGACCTGTTAGAGCAGGTAGCATAGTATGTCTGTGTAGTGACACGGAGGGTCCCACAGGGTAGTCAAACAGTTTCTGAGTCCTAAATACCTCGCTATGAGCTTCTAGGGGGATATAGGAGGTATCCTGCAGGAGAAAGACCCTGTCATTCTCCTGATATTGGGCGAAGTCTAGTCTGCCCGGCAACCACTTTCTATGATTGGCTGCTGACTAGTAAATTCTCTGATTGGTGGGGTGGGAGGAGTTGAGTAAAGCCTAGGAAAGTGAGCAGGGTGGAGCAGGAAGGAATTGGCAGGGAGAGAAAAGGACAGGAAGAGAAAGCTGCTCATTGTAGATGGAAGAGGGAGGAAGGAGTGTGTGGAGCTGTAGCAACCTAGAAGTAATCGGAGATTGGGGTTTAGGAGAAATCTTCAGGAACAATGCACAGTGAGGAGAAGGAACCAGAGAGAATACTTCTCAACAGTGAGTGTAACTTATCCTGTGTAATTAAGAGTCCGTGGAGTACAGTCAACTCTGCTTAAGTCTCCATTTCTCTACAAATACCCCTTTCTGGAAGTACTCCCAGATAACATAGACTGGTGCGCTCAGTTATCCTGAACCGAGGAAAAGTTAAACAGCTTGTACGAGTACTCCTTGTCTACAGCAAATCTGTTGAAGCTAATGTTAAAAGGAAACGTGCCAAGTGTGAATTGTTGTTAATCTGGCAAGCCTTGAGTAAACTGTGTACCTTCGGTTTACTTTGTGAAATAAGGTCTGGACTCTATATTTCATTGCCACCAGAGTTTCACCAATTATTGTATTCACCATCACTGTTATTATCTTTGCCATTGCAAGCAGCTGGGTAAGACCACATCTTGATATTTTAGAAGGGGACAGTAGAGCCCCTGTTGACAAACATCTCATTCCCTGCTGTCTCCCCACCATGGTCTGCGCTTGGCCGCCACAAGTCTTGGTGTCACGAACAGAAGAGTTATCTCTGTGACCTAATTCACACTGCTGCACAAAATGCTGAAATTTAAAGGGCTAGGGCCCCATTTCAATAACAAAAAATGACCTTCTGGAGGCTACTTCCAGGGCCACTGACACTATTGTAGCCACTATGGCTATCAAGAAAACTCGTGCTAAGCTTTAAACGGCCATCTCCTGGGAAGACGGACCGACTCCTGGGTGGACAAAGAGTAGGTCTAACCCCCTCAAAAGGGATCACCAAGTATGTCGGACCATGTCCAGAAGTCAGCATTTATGTGAACAGCATACCGTTGCCAGCGTTATTGAATACTGGGTCTCAAGTGACCTCCATTACAAGGACAGACTTTGAAAAATATTGGCAGTGGTAGTTCCCCTGGAATCAGAGTTCCTACTCAGGTGTCAGACTCGCCCTGGCTTGCAGGAAAAAGACTACGAAGCCCTAGTAGAGCATATCCCAATTGATGGTCATCCCTTTCTAATGGCCGCCAAAAGCCTTGCCACAGTTATCAATGGTAGAGTTCCTATTCGTCTTATTAACATAGGGTATATCCCTGTGCCATTGAAAAAATATACCGCCATAGCCCAAGTCTTGTTTCTTCAACCGGAAGATGTATTAGACTGCAATGAAAAGACTGGCAAAGTCAACACCAATGCAGACGCTCTCTCTAAGCTCCCTGAAGCTGTAGAGTATTTCCCTGAAGAAGATAAGTGGGAAGAAATAGATGTGCCTGACTTTGGGGTCTGGCTAGCACAGCAAACCTGTTTCTCCTCTGAAAGCTCACTTCACAAATCTCAAAACTCCCAGAATACTGACCAGAAAGGCTCTTACTCCAACAAGACAGCCGGCCGTTCGGAGATCAGCAAGAATATTTGTTGGCACGAACGATCCCCAAAGGAATCCTCTAGAAAACCTCTGATCCAGAACTCCAGCGTCTCTGGAGACAGAGAAAGAAACTGTGCCTTAAAAACATCTCATTCTAAGGAATTCTACCAATCCTATATCTGGCAATCGCTTTCATCAGATACTAATTCCACGTCGGGATGCTAGTCAAGTCCTTGCGGCATATCATGAGCAATGTGGACATTTCGGCATGCACAAAACCGAATCTAATGGTGCCAACAATGCTGTGTGTGTGAAATGAGACGACGAGCAAAAAAATAACCAGAAAGCTGCTCTCTATCCAATTATCGCAAGTAAACTCCTGCAACTGTTAGCCATAGATCATCTAAAAAGTGAGACTAGCTTGGCAGAATATAGCTATGTCTTGACCATGATAGATCACTACACATAATTCACTGTGGCAATCCCTGTCAAAGACCTCACGCCAAAACCACTGCGGTCATTGTTTTGAAATATTTCATTCTCAGAGTCATAGAATTGTAGAGTTGGAAGGGACCTCCAGGGTTATCGAGTCCAACCCCCTGCTCAGTGCAGGATTCACAAAATCATCCCAGACAGATGTCTGTCCAGCCTTTGTTTGAACACTTCCATTGAAGGAGAACTCAGCATCTCTCGTGGTAACCTGTTCCACTCATTGATCACCCTCACTGTCAAAAAGTTTTTTCTAATATCTTATTTGTGTCTCCTCCATTTTAGTTTCATCCCATTGCTTTTAGTCTTTCCCTGTGCAAATGAGAATAGGGCTGATCCCTCTGCACTATGACAGCCCTTTAGATATTTGTAGACAGCCATTAGAACTCCTCTCAGCCTTCTCTTCTGCAAGCTAAACATTCCCAGATCCTTTAACCGTTCCTCATAGGACATGATTTGCAGACCGCTCAGCATCCTGGTAACTCTTCTCTGAACTTGCTCCAGTTTGTCTATGTCTTTTTTAAAGTGGGGTGCCCAGAACTGGACCCAGTATTCCAAAGGATGTCTGACTAAGGAAGAGTAGAGGGGGATAATGACTTCATGTGATCTAGACTCTATGCTTCTCTTAATACATCTTGAGTAAACTGTGTACCTTTGGTTTACTTTGTCAAATTTGGTTTGGACTTTTGTTTCACCATCACCAGAGTGCTTCACTAAAACGATACTGGTGTCACGTGAACATTCTAACTATTGTATTTACCATCAATCTTATTATCTTTGACACTGTGCACAGTTGTGCCAGGCCGCATCTTTCAGGAGGGGACAGTAGAGTCACCGTTGACAACAATCTCATTTCTCCGTTGTCTCCCCACCAAGGTCTGCACTTAGCTGCCGCACCTGGTCTTTCGGTAGTAGCCATTTCAACTTTCGGAAGAGGGCTCTTTAAGTTATATTTGCCAGTCCTGAATCTTTAACAGCATGCTAATCCCATTGGAAATCTATACCTAATCTTTAGCAAGGATTGGTCCTATTTTAGGAAGTTTCTCTTCAGCCATCCTAGCTTTTTTTCCAAAGCTCCATGTACATTGAAGGCCCTAGACCTCCTAGAGGTGGAGACAGGAGCTTGGCACAGGTCAACATCATGGTCATATGACCGGGTGGACTTCAGTAATTTCCTGCAAATTAATAAGGGCAGGGTACAATTTCTCTTTTATCCCAGTGATTTTTTTTATCCAAACCCTCTTGCAGAGATGGTTCACCAGCAAGATTACAATTGTTACAGTCTTATGCATGGAATACATAGCTATCAGATAGGTGGATATCACAGTCCTTGTAGCTAAGTGCATTTATTTGGAGGTTGCTTTCCTTCATCGAAAGCCTTCTTCTGGCAGTACCTGCTGAAAACATCCAACAAAGAAAGACATAAATTAGGGATTTATTAATAACTTAAGTCACATGAGTACAAATAGTTTTATGTAGGTAAAGGTAAATGACTGACTGAGTCCTAGGGTGATGTAACATTGTGAAATTTTCTTGGCACACCATTTTTTGCAGAGTGGTTTGCCATTGCCTTCCCCAATCATCTTTTACCCTCCAGTAAGCTCATTTTACTGACCTCAACTTTGAGCCAGCTACCTGAACCAAGCAGGGATTCGGGTCGTGTGCGAGGGTTTAGGACTGCATTTCTGCTGCCCTAACACTCTGCGCCACACGAGGCTCTTTATGTGTATAAAGTAGTATGCAATCAAGTCCAGGCAGCGCTATGCCCAGTTTAATAGTGTGAACTGGAGCCAAAGCGAGATGAAGCCTCACCTACAGCACAAACACCCAAGGAAACCTCCTTCCCAGATTGAGAAGTATTTTTTAAGGTTGCGCACAAAACGATTCCTCCTCTTGCAACTCTGATTTTATAAGGTAAATACGTATTCTGATACACACCGAAACTATGGACAACTCGACCTCCGCACGGCCTCCTGAAGGATGCTAAGATGGACTGCCTATGGAGAGGAAAAATAAAGATGCAACAAGCTAAACACACAACAGCAGGCTGCAAGCAGCAGCGTTACCCGCTAAGAACCTATTATAGGTGTAGTGTCCTGGGAATCGGCCCCAGCCTAGGAGACAGCGGGGTAGAGTTTGGGCCCTGTCACGGTGGCTCTATCGTCTCCCACCTGGAGGGTAACCAGTGACACGTCCAAGGGGCCGAGGGCAGGATATTAAACAGGGGAACCCAAATGATGGATTATCTTAGTCCTTTATGTCACACATGATGCCACCGTCCCATCCTCTGTGGTGAATCCAGTTGTTGGTATAAAGAGTCCACACATAGGGAGTTAACTTTCTGAGCCAAACCGGGAACGGTCGGTGAAGCTCGTTTACTTGCAATAACTTAAAAATACATGCCAGCAGGAAAACAGAGTGCAAACTTCAAAGTGGTGTGACAGGGAGGATTCATGGGTGAACAGGAGAAACCGCAGGCCTGTTATCTGTGGGTCCTGGTCCTGGCAGATTCACGGGTGAACAGAAGAAGCCCCAGTCCTTGTTATCTGTAGTATAAAGTGAAAATGGATCCGTGCTCCAGGAACTGACACTTCAATCTTTCCTTTTTACAAGTTTAATCCGTATCTCTAGTGCAGAGATACGGATTAAACTTGTAAGAAGGAAAGATTGAAGTGTCAGTTCCTGGAGCACGGATCCATTTTCACTTTATACTGACACTTTGAGCGGCTCTCTGGCAGAGAGACGGAGGATACAAGCGGCTCCCCAGCTGACTGGCCCAGCAGGATACCAGGGAACTAGAGGCACACTATATTGAAAGACTATCCGGATAATGGGTGTGAGTGGAGACCCCACAAACAGGATCTTCACTGAGCACCGGGTGAGTGCTATATGATTTTAAATAGTGCGTTTATACTATGATAGACCCGTCTACTCTGGAAGCGCTATCCTGATTTTTTGCACATTGTTTTCCTTGTTATCTGTAGGTCCTGGTCTCAACAACACTCTGTATTCTCTTACACTCTCTACTGGTCAACACTCAAGTTTGGAAAAAGGGTGCACTGCATGGCGGCTCCTCATTCTCTCACTCTCTTAGCATTGAAGGGGTACTTTCCCAACTCCTGGTTACAGCAGGCCCAGGGCAGACTGTGGACTCCTTTCGGCCTCTTCCATTCTGGGCCACACTGGCTGAAGATGCCTGCGTGGTCCTCTTGCAGAACCCCTCACTCTTGCAAGCTCAGAACTCCCACTCATGCACCTTGCATCCACATATATATCACAAGGTCACATGACAAACAAACAGATACATTTTTCAGACAGTCAGCTCACATACCAGACAGTTAACTCTTTCAGTGCTGCAGCTAGGCAATACACATCAATCATGCAACACAGAAGACACTGACATTACATAGACAAATGCATGGATACTATTATGGAGGGGCCCCATTGTTCTGGGTCACTACATAGGGTCCATGCAACACCCACGTGCATCTCTCAGCGTCATCTAGGAAGTCCAGCACAGTCATTTTAAAACAGAAAAACAGCAGCAAACAACCAGCTAATAAACCACTTGTCCAAAAGACAGAAAAAATCATGGTGGGAGAGGCTGGACATTCCTCTAGTAGGGGCAGGGGGCTCTAGTTAATCAATGGCTTAATTTGATTCATTAAAATTTCACCTGTCCTAATAGTAACCAAGAGAGGAATGAAAACCTCGCTTGTGCTGCTGTGAGGCGTAAGGGGGGGGGGGGGCAATTTTCCTAATCTTAGGAAAAAAATGTATTTCCCAACTCCAAATCTGGCAGTCAGAATAATCCCCGACCCTTCTGAAGCCATACATAATGAAGAATAATAGATTTACTAATATTGGGGTAGCTGAACAGATGGAATAGAATCCTGGACTGGTAGAGTTGGAAGGGACCTCCAGGGTCATCGGGTCCAACCTCCTGCTCAGTGCAGGATAAGCACGTCCGGGGTTGGACTGGGTTACCTTGATCCCACAGTGGATATTATTCTCAGGGCCCACCTTCTTTCTATACAGAATGAAGTATCTCACGGGTCCCACCAGCTTGTTGCATGTTTTGATCTCCACTCCCAGGGCTAGGGGCACACGTAGAGCTTATATATTCTATAAGACACGTTTTCTAACACATCCGGCTTGCAGCATCTCACTTCTGTGCACAGCATGGTAGTATACAATATCTCTAAATAATATAGCTACAAAATAATACCAGTTCTCCACAGTGATAGTGATTATAGTGCAATTACCTCCAGTCATCACAGTTGATGCCTTCTTTGAGTGTCGTTGAAGTCTTTTCCGTTGCTTCTTCATCTTAGTCTCAGACTGCCCTGAAGATTTCCTCCAGCAATGATTCATCTTTGGACAGAAACTCCCCATCTTACCTCTACCTCTCCTCTCACTGCCCTTCTCTGTGGCCCCACTAACAGTGCCCCTCTATAGCTTTACTAAGTAATGGTGCCTTTTGTTTGTGCCCCAATTAGTAACAGTGCCCCCTTTTATGTATCTCACTTAATAGTGCCCAGTTTTATGACCCTACTTGCTAGTAGTGCCCCCTCTGTAGCAGCACTAAATAATAGATGCCTCTTTTGTGGGCCCTCTTAGTAATAGTGCCCCCTTTGAGGCCACACTTAGTAACAAAGCCCCTTAGTGACCTCACTTAGTAATAGGACCCCTTTTGTAGTTACACTTACTAATAGAGCTCCCTTTTGTGGCTCCACTTAGTATTAGTGCTTGCTCTGCTCCTCTGTAGCCTTGCTCAGTAAAAGAGCCTCATTTTGAGGCTTTACTTAGTAATAAGACCCCCTCTGTGGCCCAAATTAGTTACAGTGCCCTCTTTTTGACTCTACATAGTAATAGAGCCCCACTTAGTAATCAGCTCACTCTTTGGCCTCACTTAGTAATAGTGCCCCCTGCGTGGTCCTACTTGGTAATAGTGCCCCTCTTTGGCTCTGTATCGTAATACTGCCCTCACTGTTACCCCACTCAGTTAATGTCACTTTTATGACTCTACTTAGTAATAGAGCCCCATTTTGTCGACCCACTTAGTACTGCTGTCTTTTCTGCCATGCCATGCGACTTGTGCTACCCAACTCCTACGCCATCTGCTGCAGTAAACTGAGATGAAGGATGGCTCGGGTAGCACAGAACATGCAGTGTCAGGCAGTCCTAAGTGAGTTACAGTAGTTGTACTGCCCTCTAGAGTCTCAGAGGATCCAACAAGAGGAACAGCGGGCAGCCTTGGGCCCCTCTAACTCACAGGCCACATAGCAGCTGTGCAGGGCTCACCTGAAGACTTTCTGGTCCTTCATCAAGCCAGTTTGATTCTGTCTATGCCCCCTAATAAAGAAAGGGTTGTTGTCACCTTTTCTACTAAAATTTACGGCTTTTCTACTGAAATTTAAACTCAATTCACGCTAGTCCCCTCCCTCCCCCTCCCCACCCCCTAACATTCCCCCCCCCCCCATTGACAAGCGCCTGGAAGACCTGTAACCCCTAAGACCCAAAATAAGGAAGAGCAAAACTCAACTTACGGTTTATATAAGTTTGAAAATGTTTATTGTTAATAAAGTTACAGACGGATAGTTTGGAAGACACAGTAACAAGTTTGATGTTAACTTTTAAAGTACGAATATGTTTCTATTTACACTAATATGTACTGTACAAACCTTCTTTATTATGTGTCTCACAGACCGCTCATCATTAATAAATAAAACGAATTAAAAAAAAAAATTTACGGCTTTGTGCAGGGCGTATTTATAAATGCTATTTTGGAAGTGTTTTTTGCTGCGATCATTGGAATTAAAGTCACAAAACCAATAGGTGTAAATACACCCCAAGTTGGGTAAAAAGTGGGTCTGGATTTAAAAATATGACTTCACTCCAAATGATTTGCCACTTGGGTCTGGGAGAAGAGATAGTGCTGACAACAATGCAGATGTCTGGCTTGTCATTGCATTGAATTCAGTGAGAACTGTTCCCGCAATACCAACGTGAGCCACTGCAGTATGGACAGTGCTGTCTGCTTGTGGCTCTGTTTGTACTGACAGTGGGCCAGGTGGACAACTGATCAGCAGAAATACCAAGAGGCAGACTTGTAACAGGGGTACCCTTCTAATTTAAGGATTTTCAAGGTGATGCGGTAACTATTTTGTGAACAATATACTGTAATGAGGTTTGTCTACTGTTATGTGGGGCATACGGTAGTTGCGGCTCTAGCGGACAACCTGGCTGACCTTACCTTGGGTATAAGAGCAGGTGATCTTCATGCAGAGTTATGTCCATAGTGATGACCTACGGTCAGAGATTGTTGAGCAGTCGAGGTGCTCTGCGAGAGATCATCAAGCAGAGTTCCCAGCATCCAGCGATATATGCCGCGATCCCGCTGTCTCTCAGCTCTGGCTATAACTGTTGTAAGAAACTGCTCTGCAGGGAGAAGATGTCGTATGCAAGAGCAACGTCCAAGTTTTTTCAGGTAACACGTGGTCTCGGCCTTTGATGCCATCCTTGCATATACCTGTGCTGGCCAATGTGTGTTGGGATTTGTTCTGCAAGTAACCAACCACCAACCTCCAGGTACGTCTCAAGGACTAAGTCACCATAGACTCTGTCTTGCCCCCTTGCCCGGCTTATCCCTCCCACTTTAAACCCCAACTGATCAACTATTGATGACCCATCCTGAGGACGGGTCATCAATAGTAAAACCCCCAACATTCCCTTTAAGAGGTTCACAACATTTTTGGCCTCCAACCCTGGTGGATGCTCTGCAGTCCATGGCTCACGCCAGCTTGCAAGTCGCACAGCGACCCGATTGACTGTGAGGTCGCAGGGATACACAATGATCTTTGATCGCATGACCAAAGTTGCTGTGTAGCCGTAGCTTAAACCAGAAGCCACATATTAGTGCTGGAAGCCCCAATGCCGCTGCGGTCTTCTTTTTGTGCACCAAACATTGTTGCTGCATCTGAGCGCTTCGCTGAATTTCAACAAAAAGTTTGATTTGTTCCAAATAACCGTAAATTCCCCAATACCTCTAAAACTGGTGTATAACACCCTCTAAAAGCCCTATAACACTATTAGGTCACCTAGGAGGGTATCTAAGAGGCTAAGTACTTTTGAGTAGGGCCTGTGTCACACAAGCATATTTGTGCGTGTATTTGCGTATGCAAATATGCAGCTAGTAGAATCCATAGATTTCAATGGGCTCATTCACATGCACGTATTTTGCGTGCGCAGGGAAATAGAACATAGGAAACTAAACAGGCTAATTAGCCATTGCAATGCATAGGGCCGTGGCTGTGCTTTTTTGTTATCGTGTGCGCAAAAAGTAAAGCAAAAATTACAGCAGCATTTGCGAAAAAAAGGAAACTTTCGAATGCACAAAAACGCAGCGCAAATATGCATACTCTCGTATTACACAGGCCTTAATGAAAAAAGAGAAGGAAGAAAAAGAAGGAAATTAAATAAGGAGTAAGAAGAAAATGGAAAAAGAAGGAAAAACAAAGGAAAGAGAAAAAGGAAAAAGATGAAAAGGAAAAAAAAATGATTATTATACCATTAAATACTATTAGAGATGGTGGAGAAACAAGTTCCATTTTGGGTTTTCTAAAAACTGAATCTGCGGAATATGTTGGCGCTATACAAATAAAGATAAAGATAAGTTTGATCATTTTCACCTTTTGTAATTACAGATCTTTTCCCCCAGATGGCAGCAGCGCACCAGTTTTCTAAAAATCTGTAAAAACAAGCAGTTGAATCAATAGAACTGAGAGGCTGCCATGACAGTACGCAGGGGGTCAGCTTACTACTTCACAGGTTACAGCGATCTCTGGAAACCTCAACTTGTAAGTTCTGGTAGGAAATGTTTCTGCAAAAATCAGCTACTGACAGGATGATTAACTGATGGGATCTCCAGCAATCAACTCTACTCAGCGGAGGAACCTTTAGGCAAGGGTCAACATTTTTCTATAGTGCCTCTGTCTCGGTAGTGGCAGGTGACACAGGGGGGTACGATGTGGACACCAGGCTTACAATACAGTTAGTCCCCGACTTGCGAACAGGTTCCGTTCCGGGAGCCCGTTCGCAAGTCCGTTTTGTTCGCAAGTTGAACAAATGGTAGTATGGAGCGGGATCGCGGGTGGATCCCGCTCCATACAACGTCGGGTGCCGGCTGTTCTTACAGCGGGCACCCGGCGGCAGCAGTTCAGACGAGCCGTGGCGCTTGTCGGAAGGTTAACACTTTAAATACCGCTCTGACAGCGGTATTTAAAGTGTTAACAGTTCTGACAAGCGGCGCGGCTCGTCTGAACTGCTGCCGCCGGGTGCCCGCTGTAAGAACAGCCGGCACCCGACGTTCAGGGGGCCCGTACAGCGTCCCATGATGAGATCGCGGGACGCTATGCGGTTGCTAGGCAGCCGGGGACCTCCTGAAAGGCCCCAGGGCTGCCTATGCTGAGTGCCTATCAAGCGCACGGCTTGATAGGCGCTCTGCATAGACAGCCCTATGGCCTTTCAGAAGGCCCCCGGCTGCCCAGCAACCGCGATGTGACCGGACAGGCTTCTATCAGGCTTGATAGAAGCCTGCCCGGTCCCTGCACAGTATGATGTAATGCCATAGCATGACATCATACTGTGCTGTACAGATAGTTCGTATCTAGCGAAATTCGTAAGTCGAATGTTCGCAAGTCGGGGACTATCTGTAATGTGTATCTTTAACAAATAAACTTAGAGATGAAGTCGCCGTAGAACCTTCTGTTAGTAGATAAGTAATATGGAGTTACTGAGAAACATTAGGCAACCTGACTAACTTCAATCAAGAGTATGCTCAACTCTACCGTAATTGGTGGATGGTAACAATCTGTTATAAATCAGAGATCAGCAATACACTTCAACTGTAGAACACGTGGAAGTACCACCCAATGCTTCACCCCAGCAATGGCGGTCGCCTGCAAACAGTCTGAAAGTAACGCAGATGTTGTTCAATAACTTGTCCTCAACGGGCGGATGAATATGTGTTCCTCTGGTGTCAGCTCAAGTGTTACTAATGTGTTTAAGTCACTAATTGTGTGCATGCCTAGGGCCCTTTCCTGAGGTCCTACCTCACTTACATATCTCCAACATGTTTGGTACTATAATGTAGGTGATGTCTCCTTGCACATCTATTGGTGGTACCCCGATTCACAGAGCTGTAGTGTACTACGATTCTCAAATACCAGCTGTTTCTTTTCTTGTGCAACTGTACCTCTACCAGGCGCATATTCTCCAGGACACGTCCTCCGTGGCTCCCCAAGCCGACTCCTCACTCCTTTGGCAGCCCTCTCTCCCAGCAATGCAGTCTCTATTAAGGCTCAGTACTACTGGAATTGCTCTACAGCTTGCAGCTCTCTGTGATCTCAAGTCCTCCAGATCTCCCACCTGACCTCTGCCGCCAATGGGAAGTCACATGCAATGCTCCATAGAGAAATACACAAACTGCAGTAATGTAGGATGGTCAGTAGAGGTCGCCCTTATACCATCCAAATGACATAACAATAGAAACGACGTAATCTTGTAGATATGATACCTTTTAATGGCTAACAAAAATACATGATGTAATAATAGCGAGCTTCCGAACCAACGCAGGGTTCTTCTTCAGGCTTATGGATCCAATCCCAGTCTACCAGCTGTTTGGGCACCCGCTGCCACAGCAAAGTGTATGGAGTGAAAGTAGATGAGTAGTGGCCGACGCTGGTAATTGCAGCTGCAGCTCCCATTAAAATCATAAAGAACTGCACCTGCAATTATCAGCGCCAGCCACTACATAGGGGTCGGAACAATCTGCTTCCGCCGCATCACTATATTGTGGGGTAACAGCAGGAGCCCAAACAGCTGATCACCTGGGGTCCTGCGGATAGGTCATCAATAAAAACTGCCTGGAGAACCCTTTTAATAAAAGTTAAAAAATAAATTATATGTACCCCAAAGTGCTGGCATTAAAAAATACAAGTCCCGCATTAAAAATGTATGGTTCTTGGAATGCAATGATGAAAAAACAAAAAGAAATCCTTGTAGTTAAAGGGGTATTCCCATCTCTGGAATCCTATTTCAATGTGTTCGAAATTGCAAAACAATTCACTCACCCAGAAGATGTTTACTTCCAAAATGCTCCGTTCTCCAGATCTTGCAGATATTGATTCCTCTGCCCTCTGGTTGCATATTGCTCCGTACCAGGAAAACAAGACAACCTTTATGGAATGAAGTAGCAGAATAGCAGAGCAGGCCGGCACTTGTGCACTTCTCTCATCTAAATCTGGTGGCCGGGATCTCAGGAGCGTGTGCACTAACTCTTGGCCACCAACCACCGCTGTGCTCCGCTATCTTGTTGGTGATCGCATTGTCTTGCAATTTCAAACACATTGAAATAGGATTCCTGAGATGGGAATACCCCTTTAAGGCTCAAAAAAGGCCGGACACTGAGATTTTAAATTCAAGGGTTCACTTATTTTTTATCTCTACACTACGAGTGTTTAGTGTGCTCGATAAGTGCAGCCGTTGACACAGGCTCTCCTGACCGGCTGAAACTCTTTCTTTAATGATATATGTGTCTAATAGAGATGAGCGAATGTACTCGTTACGAGTACTTACGCACCCGAGTACCGCCATTTTCGAGTACAGTGGTACTCGCGCGTAAAGATTTGGGGGGCGCCGTGGCGGCACGGGGGGTAGCAGTGGGGAGTGGGGGGGAGAGGGAGAGAGAGAGGGCTCCCCCCTGTTCCCCGCTGCTCCCCCCCGCACCGCCGCGCCTTTCCCCGCCCCCCGGCGCCCCCCGAATCTTTACGCCCGAGTACTGAAGTACTCGAAAATGGCGGTACTCGGGTGCATAAGTACTCATTACGAGTACGTTCGCTCATCTCTAGTGTCTAACAATCACATTTTATTAGTAATCAATACAGAGATCCGGGTCAATCCACTGACTTTCTCTTGCCACTATGTGTGCATATATATGTACTCTATAAATTATACCGATCCCCGCATCCTCTGGGCTCTCAGTGATGGCTACACCGATACTACAGTCTCCTCCTGATCCTTTTCCTTACCCCCCTCCCTCCTCCTCCTCCTCCTAAGGGACCACATTTAAGTAAAGAGCATTTAATCACAGACTGTGAATAATGTGAAGAAGTGCTTTCTAGACATATCGTCAGCCGTCTGATGTGACCCGCCGCACCCGACCCCTCACTTACAATATGTGGCTGGTACAGTATTAATAATGAATGGGATAGATTATTTCTGCATCCTGGAGAATCCTCTACAACAGCAGCTGCCGCCCCGACTCATCTCTCCAGTAACTTGCTGCAATCGTAGATACTGATCAGACCGTCTCGCCATAACATCACGCAGGGGGGGTCATGCGGTGGCAGTCACATAAGATATCACCAAATCAGGGGAAACCACTTCTACAAATGGCAAGTGATGTTCGGGGCCCCTGTTAGTAGTTTTAGGCCAGGAAACTGTTGAGCAAACCGAAGCAGTTGAACCCAGTTTTGGGTGAAACTTTTCCAAAAGCTTGGTTTGGCATGAACCCAAACCTTCTTCCCTCTTCTTCTTCTTTTTAAAAGAAGGAAAAAAGAAGAAAAAGAAGAGGAAGGAAAAAGTAGAAGGAAAAAGAAGGAAGAAGAAGGTGGAGAAGGAAAGAGAGGAAATGGAAAAAAGAAAAGACAGAAGAAGAAAGAAAAATAAGAAGGAAGAAAGAGATAGGAGAAAAAGAAAGGAAAATGTCTCCTCCTTTAATCTCATAAAAACGTAGAATTGGAGGGAGCCTCAAGGGTCATTGGGTCCGACCCCCTGCTTAATGCAGGATCACTAAATCATCCCAGACAGATATTTGTCCAGCCGCTGAACACTTCCTTTGAAGGAGAACTCCCCACCTCCTGTGGCAACCTGCTCCACTCATTGATCCCCCTCACTGTCTAGTATCTAATCTGTGTCCCCTCCCTTTCAGTTTCATCCCATTGCTTCTAGTCTTTCCTTGTACAGATGAGAATAGGGCTGATCCCTCTGCACTGTGACAGCTCTTCAGATATTTGTAGACAGCTAAGTCTCCTCTCAGCCTTCTCTTCTGCTAAACATTCCCAGATCCTTTAACTGTTCCTCATAGGACATGATTTGCAGACCGCTCACCATCCTGGTAACTCTTCTCCGAACTTGCTCCAGTTTGTCTATGTCTTGTATAAAGTGGGGTGCCCAGAACTGGACCCAGTATTCCAGATGAGGTCTGACTAAGGAAGAGTAGAGGGCGATAATGACCTCACGTGATCTAGACTCTGTGCTCCTCTTAATACATTCCAGAATTGTGTTCGCCTTTTCAAATGCAAGGTACCAATGGGTCCCAATGGCAGCCAGAAGCTTGTCAAAGACCTCCATGTCTGCCATATACCTCAGTCTATTAGACCCCACCAGAGTCTAACAAGCTGATGTAATAGGTTTGGATGAATGCACTACATCAGTAATACAGTGTACTATCCTAACGATCGAACAATCACATCTTCAAGTCCTCTGGAGGGACTAAAAAAATAGTGTCAAAAAAGTTAATTTAAAGAAAGAGACAGTTTTATAAAATGCACATTTTCCCCACAAAAACCCATTTTAAATGGATATAATACAGAAAAAAGTTAAAAAAGCAAAAAACATAATAGGTATTACTGCGTTCATAATGACCCAAACCATGAAAACATTTTTTTTACTTATCTCACATGGTGAGCCGTGAGCACCCGAAAACTAACTTTACAAAGTAATGCCAGAATTGTTATTTTTCTTGTTTGCCTCTCAAAAAACGTAATAAAAAGCAGCCCGAAGGTCACATATATGTGGTGATGGCAAATTCAATAAAAGAGTTCCAGAGGAGCCGGGATGCCTTTATGAGCGATACCATATTACATGTTATAATCTTCTATATATTTGTCAATGTCTGCCTGTTGGAGCCTCACGCACAAACTGTACGACGTTGGTGGGTAATGGGCTGAACTGGATGGACACGGGGCTTTTTTTGGCCTTACACACTATGTTACCTCAAAATGGTACCAATTAAAACTACAACTCTTCCTGCACAATCCGAGCCCCCACAAAGCTCCGCTGCCGGAAATCTAAAATTGCTTTGGGTCTCAGAATGCAGCGATGCAGATTCAATAGCTTTTCATTAAAAATGTGTTTTATTGTGTAAAAGTAGTAAAAAATAAAAAAATCTCTATAAGCTTGGTATCACAATAATTGTGCTTATCATGTTATTCTTCCCAAAGTCTGGACACTGTAAAAATAATTTACAAAACAATTGAACGTCTAGACATTTTTTAAAATCCCCCCCGCCCCCCCCAAAAAAAATTAATAAAAGTTCTGCAACACATTATATGTACCCTAGAGGGGTCCCAATAAAACAAGCCCTCATACAGCCATGTGAACGAGTTATGGCTCTTGCAATGCAACGATGAAAATCTCTTGGTCTTAGGACACAAAATAGGCCGGTCTCTAAGGGGTTAAATGTAGCAAATTCAGCATTAGTTTTAGCTTCATGCCTTCTATTTTCTTTTATAATTGCAGTCACTGCAGGGGCATAAGGGGGTCTCACACACCTGATCTTGCACCAAAGAGTGACCCCTTGTGGATGCCGTTGGGTTAATGCAGCTTCTGTTGCCCGTTTGTCTGATATTTCTGTATTTTTAAAACTCATGAGCCGTATGTTAATTAGGTGAAGTATGTGAACCCGGGCTGTTTCAGCTTCTCGGGATCTCCTCTGTAAACATGTCCCTCTCTCTTTGATTGATGTGGATGATACCATCCACATCGCTCCAAGGAGCGATACCCGTGCAGTTGGTTTTAGCCCGCTTTCGCACAGGGGACAAAATCTCACAGTTTTCCCACGATGCAACAGCGCAAAACCTGGGCTTTCCGATGGGTTCCTTCACATTAGCGATCTTCTCACTGATGCTCATCACGGCATGCTCCATCCTTCTGCTTTGGGCTATTTTATCTCTCCCATGCTTCCCTATGGAGCCTCCTTTATCGCATCGCATAGAATGAACTTGCCATTTTCGTGCCATGCAACTTTAACATCAGAGACTCCTATTGACTTTTGTGATGCAATGCGAGATTAAATCGAGAAAAAACGCGGGAACAGAGAAGAAATTTTGCCCAAATTTCTCCCCGCACAATCGCTGTCGCTTGTGTGAAAGAGGCCTTACTGACGTGTGTGCAGACAGGCGCAGGTATGCCGAGCCTGGGGACAATGAGAGGAACATGTTACCAGATTTGGTTACAAGTTCCCTCTAAGTGAATGTCCACCATCTATCATGTGACCGTCGCATCCCGCATTCAGTGCTGATCAGTTTCTTTAAAACGGTTGATTCTTCAATTTACTTTTTCTTTTTTTAAAACTTTTTTAATTTAACGTTTTGCAAATATAATAAGAGCGTCCCTCAAATATGGCAGCAACAGACATAGGAAGAGAGCAGAGAAGGGAAAGTAGAGGGAAGATAGGCGGGTGGTGAGAGTCCATCTACCAGGTCATACTGGGTTAGGTCTCAGGAATGTGAAGATGATGTATGAAGGAGAACAGACATAAAGAATCCTCAATGTACTATCCATTAAACCCTTAGGGGCACGGCCTATTTTGGCCATAAGGACATGATGATATTTTTGCATAACTTTTTTCTTTTTTCCCTTTACATGGCCGTATGAGTGCAGAATAGAAAAAAGGGGTGGAGCAAAACCCATGTGGTAAGAGGGGCCCAAAGACAAGGCAAGGGTTGTTTGGGTTTGAAGTACACAAGATATTACGGAAGTGCTGCCAATCAGATTGAGGTTTTATTTCTATCTATCACTGCTCGTCCAATCAGCTCCATTGGATCTTATGTTGCAATTTGACTGTTATGAATGTTTCGGAGACGTGTTTACAGTTTCTGCTGTAATTTATGTCCTCTATGGCTTTTCTCAATATACGTTTTATTATTACTATTATTGTTTTATTATAGACACTTTCCATGTAATAGTTTTTATTTGTTTTTTATTTGATTCTGCAACCTCTCGCATCTCTCTTTTGGTACGTCCCACGTGTGTTTTATATAGATTTTTTACCTTTTCTAAATCGTTTTTCTTTTGCTCAACCTTATTCTTCGTGTATCATTGTGTATTTTTTAGTCTGCTATCCAGTTTAATTGATGAAGGGGTTTTGCACCGAAACGCATTTTCCAATGCCGGTTGCTTATATTGCCAAGTTGAGCCTGGAGGGCGGCGCTGAGCCACCAGGTTTATTTTAATGGCCGTATGAGGGCTTGTTTCTTGTGTGATCAGCTGTAGTTTTTATTAGTACAGTTTTCTGGGTTCATATAACGCATTGTATAACTTTGGAGAGCGGGGATGAAAAAAACCACACTAATAAATGCAGGTGTTAGTTTTCATTTTGGCCAAAACACGTAAGCGTATCAGTGTGCTTTTTTCATGCAGTTTACTATAGATGCTAGGGGAGCCCAGGATGTCATGCCAGTGTGGATACAAGGCAATCCACTGCTTTGCCAGTAGGGGTTGCATTCCTGTATGGTGGGGGTGCACTTATTTATGGCTGACATCCTTGGTATCAGTTCCTATGTGCAGACTATGTCTGTTAGCAGTCACCCCTCCCCCAGTCTGGGTTCAGTTGGGTGGCTGCTCATTTAATCTGCCTCTGATTATTTATCTCCTCTATATTATAATCTGGCTTTCTACATGCTACTGGGGACACGGTAATTGAGTCTGCCTCGCAAGTTTATCAATTATCCCTTGTTTTTCTGTGAGTTGTGTTTTTTTAACATTCACACAGCAGTGTCCTGTGTAAATGGCTTTAAAAACATTAATTCAGATCGGGACTCGATTGTGTCAAAAAGTCATTCATACGCATGTACACTGCGTATGGGCGAACATAAAACATATGCGGTCATGTGAAGGAGGCCTAAGGAGGAGAAAGAAGAGAAAAAGAAAGGGAAAAAAGGAAAAAGAAGAAAATGGAAAAAAAAAAAACAGAACAGAGAAAACATAAAACTCTCAAACCCCCAGTGTGCTGCGGCTCAAAGTCCTCAGTGTGGCCTGTGATGCTTCTTTTTTTAATATGAAGCTCCAAATTCTCTGCACTAAGTTAAAAATACAATTCTAGCTACATGCAGCCACCACTAGAGGGAGCTTAGGAGCTTACTGCATACAGTATTACTATAGTAAACAGTAAACTATTAAGCCGGCTCTAGTGGAGACTGTAAACAGTCAAACGTCATCAGTCATTTAACCATATATATGGATCAGATTTGGAGCTCCATGAATGTGTATGTTATTTTTAAGAATGATTGATTCACAGCAATGTTGCACTGGGATTCATTGGATCCACAAAAAGGAAATTATTGAAAGTGGAGATGTCACACCCTAATCTCTGACAACCCCTTTAATCAAGTGAAGACCTTCTCTATGCTCTCACAACAATGTCCCCTGTGGTTAAGTGTGCATAAAAAGAAGCACCATGTTAAGCTTTACCTCCATGGCTTTAAGGGGCATTCCCATCTAGCCTTTTATGTTATACCACAGGATATGCTATAAATGTCTGATAGATGCAGGTCTAAACTCTGAGACCTGCATCTATCTTCAGATTTGCCTCCCAAGGGCAACAGCCTGACTGTATGCCACTCACAGAAACAACATAATTTGGCCTGCTGCACTGTTACCACAACTACCATTCACTTCTAAGGGAATTGCAGAAACAGCATAGCCCCGCTCAGCTATTTCCATCCTCCCCCCCCACACAACCACTCTGTAGAGAGTTTTTCCCATTGCAATCAAATTTTGCCAAGAATGTGAATACCCATTTAAAGGGGCTGCACTGTACCACTTTTTCAAAAAGTGATTGCCATGGTTTGGGCTCCAGAGAGTTCCAGTGTGGCAATACTTCCCCTGTAGAAATAGCACCACCTCATAAATCTGAGTTGCGCTCACTTTCTGGTACAGAAGAATTCAGCTCTCCAGCGACACTGGGGCAGCTCACTCCTCTTAAGGATCTCTGCTCTTTGCAAAAACTGTTGAGTCACACCAGAACCGGGGAACAAGAACTTCCCTTTATACCCAGCCCATCAGCCAGTCAATGAGCAGCTCACTCCATGTTAATCCACAGCAGTAAATTTAGAGTTAAAAAAGCACCGTCATGGGACCTCTGTGAAGGTTCTAGAAGGAACATACTTATAGTCCATAAATAATAGACATATATATATATATATATATATATATATATATATATATATGCATGGGTATTTAACCTGTTGAGCTCCGTGTGGTGCTAAGCTCTCGCTCACAACCTCAAGGTTGTAGGTTCATTTCCTGGTTGGTTCAGGTAGCCGGCTCAATGTTGACTCAGCTTTTCATCCTTCTTAGGTCGGAAAAAAAAGAGTACCCAGCTTGCTGGTGGGTAAAAAGAGGACTGGGGAAGGCAACGGCAAACCACCCTGCAAAAACAGGCTACCAAGAAAATGTCACTATGTGACGTCACCTGAGGAGTCAGTCATGACTCGGTGCTCGCACCGCGGGACTCTACCTTTAGGGCTCATGTCCACGGGGAAAATAGGATTTAGGATCCGCAGCGGATCTCCCGCGCGCGGATCCGCACCCCATAGGGATGCATTGACCACCCGCGGGTACATAAATACCCGCGGATCGTCAATAAAAGTGATTTTAAAAAAAATGGAGCATGAAAAAATCTGGACCATGCTCCATTTTCATGCGGGTCTCCCGCGGGGACGGCTCCCGCGGGCTTCTATTGAAGCCTATGGAAGCCGTCCAGATCCGCGGGACACAAAAATCTGATTTTACTCACCCGCTCCGGTTCTTCTCTTCTCCGCGGCGCCATCTTCTCTCAGCCGCGGCCGGATCATTTTGCTTCGGGCCGGCGCATGCGCGGGGCACGTCACCGACGTCATCGTGCACATCCGCCGAGCCGAAGAATGAAGATCCGGCCGCGACGAGAGAAGATGACGCCGCCGCGAAGAGAAGAAACGGAGCGGATCGGAGGTAAGTTTATTCTCATTTATTTGCATTTTCAGCCCTCATGTCCGCGGGGCAGGAGGGACCCGCTGCAGATTCTACATGTAGAATCTGCAGCGGATCTGATTTTCCCCGTGGACATGAGGCCTTAGGCCTCATGTCCACGGGGAAAATAATAATTAAAATCCGCAGCGGATCACCCGCGCGCGGATCCGCGCCCCATAGGAATGCATTGACCACCCGCAGGTAGCTAAATACCCGCAGATGGTCAATAAATGTGAATTAGAAAAATCATGGAGCATGAAAAAAAATGGACATGCTCCATTTTTTTAGGCCTCATGTCCACGGGGAAAATCGGGCCCGCTACGGATTCTACATGTAGAATCTGCAGCGGGTCCCTCCTGCCCCGCGGACATGAGCGCCGAAAAGGAGAATAAATGAGAATAAACTTACCTCCGATCCGCTCCGTGTCTTCTCTTCGCGGCGGCGTCATCTTCTCTCGTCGCGGCCGGATCTTCATTCTTCGGCTCAGCGGATGTGCACGATGACGTCGGTGACGTGCCCCGCGCATGCGCCGGGCCGAAGCAAAATGATCCGGCCGCGGCTGAGAGAGGATGGCGCGGCGCCGAAGAGAAGAACCGGAGCGGGTAAGTAAAATATGATTTTTGTGTCCCGCGGATCCGGACGGCTTCCATAGGCTTCAATAGAAGCCCGCGGGAGCCGTCCCCGCGGGAGACCCGCATGAAAATGGAGCATGGTCCGGATTTTTTCATGCTCCATTTTTTTTTAAATGCCTTTTATTGACGATCCGCGGGTATTTATGTACCCGCGGGTGGTCAATGCATCCCTATGGGGTGCGGATCCGCGTGTGGGAGAAGAGTTAAAATCCGCTGCGGATTTTAATTCTTCTTTTCCCCGTGGACATGAGCCCTTACACTTAACTTGTTAAACATATGCAAAATACGCGTGCATTCATAACGGTCAATAACGCTCATCACTCTGCCTTCTGCACATCCGAGAAGTGGAAAGGACGCCTTCATAAACTGCAGAGAGGCCGAAGCCCAGCACAAGCCATCATTTCTGATTACATTGCAGTGTTATAATGGGTGCTGTAATGAAAGAGAAGCAAAAGAAGAGGAAACATGAAGTAAGCGAGCTCTGCGGGGAAATGAGCCTTCTGACCAATTAAAGATAAGATTATCATTTAGTAGAATTCGTCGGCGTTTCCTCGCTGCCAAATGAGATGTTTACCACTCAGCGGGGATTAAAAGATTCAACCAGGATAGAACACAGCTTCCCAACACAAAAGGAGAAGAACGCGGATGCTGATGTGCTGATTTACAGCTGAAGTTCTGCATTATGTTACGCTATTCTAGTTTTTTGTACTGTAAGCCTTGTGCAGAGGGGCCCGAGAAGAAGACGGGCCAGGGAGCAGGAGCCGACAGTGCAAGGGCTGGGACAGAAGTATCTACAAAACTGGGAGGGGAGAAGGAGAAGGTGGGATTCAGTGAGGGTGCCACTTTTTGTGTGGGAGGAGCAACATTGGACCAAAGAAATCTGATTTGAGTGATGGGCGCACAGTGTGACATAGAAGTATAGCGAAATGCCCATGGACCCTGGTGCAAAAGTTTAGATTGAGTGTCCCCCAAGCAACTTCACTTCATGATTCAAGGCTGTGTCCCCTTCGCCCCAGTAATCTAACTGTGTATCCTCTGTGTCTTGCAATTTAATTATGCATCCTCTGCGTTCCTGAAATATGTGGATACATGCAGAGAAAAGTCCAGCTGCTCCGAAGCTTGGAAAAATAGTATAAAGTCTAAAACCTTTTTTTGAAGATTATTAAAAATATTTTGATGTGAGACCATTAGAGATGAGCAAGCACACTGAGTAGCAGTCTTATCCAGTAACTGTGTGCTCGCTGGAGCAGCATGCGGAGGGGAAGAGATCTCTCTCACTCTCCCCCCGCCCCCCCCACCGCATGCTGCTCGGGTGAGCACACAGTTACTCGATAAGACTGCTACTTGATCGAGTAGCAGCCTAAAACAAGTGTGTTTGCTCATCTCTAGAGACTATTACATGCCTCTGCTTCAATATAATCTACTTTTACAATCATGAGCTTTAATTATTTAATAATAAGTCCTGTCAAGGGGGCGCTCTAATAACTATGTATAGATATATCAGGGGTCAGTACAGAGATCTCTCCCATCATCTATTATACCTGGAGCTGTAACAAGGGGGCGCTCTAATAACTATGTATAGATATATCAGGGGTCAGTACAGAGATCTCTCCCACCATCTATTATACCCAGGACTGTAACAAGGGGGCGCTCTAATAACTATGTATAGATATATCAGGGGTCAGTACAGAGATCTCTCCCATCATCTATTATATCCTGGACTGTAACAAGGGGGCGCTCTAATAACTATGTATAGATATATCAGTGGACAATACAGAGATCTCTCCCATCAGTTATTATACCCAGGACTGTGACAAGGGGGCACTCTAATAACTATGTATAGATATATCTAGGGTCAGTACAGAGATCTCTCCCATCATCTATTATACCCAGGACTGTAACAAGGGGGTGCTCTAATAACTATGTATAATATATCAGGGGTCAGTACAGAGATCTCTCCCATCATCTATTATACCCAGGACTGTAACAAGGGGGCGCTCTAATAACTATGTATAGATATATCAGGGGTCAGTACAGAGATCTCTCTCATGATCTATTATACCCAGGACTGTAACAAGGGGGCGCTCTAATAACTATGTATAAATATATCTGGGATCAGTACAGAGATCTCTCTTATCATCCATTATACCCAGGACTGTAACAAGGGGGCACTCTAATAACTATGTATAATATATCAGGGGACAATACAGAGATCTCTCCCATCATCTATTATACCCAGGACTGTAACAAGGGGGCGGTCTAATAAGTATGTATAAATATATCAGAGGTCAGTACGGAGATCTCTCCCATCATCTATTATACCCAGGACTGTAACAAGGGGGCGGTCTAATAAGTATGTATAAATATATCAGAGGTCAGTACAGAGATCTCTCCCATCATCTATTTATACACAGGACTGTAACAAGGGGGCGACCTCTGCATCTAGAGGAAAGAAGGTTTCTACACCAACACAGAAGGCGGTTCTTTACTGTGAAACTCTCTGCCTGAGGACATGGTGATGGCGAACTCACTAAACGAGTACAGGAGGGGCCTGGAGTGTAATAATATTTAGAATTGGTGATCTGGAGATTATTTTGGTTGCCAGAATGAAGTCGGGAAGAAATTTTGTTTCCCCTAATAGGTGGAAATGGTCTTCTATCTCATTGTTTTTTTTTTTTGCCTTCCTGTGGAGCACCACAGGAGGGGGAACTGGATGACCATGGGGCTTTGTTTCATCCTCACACACTGTGTTACCCTGCAAACCAGCTCAAACCGAAAAGCTACCTTTTTAGAGAAATCACACATTGCATCATCCAGCCATAAATCAGTTACCTTTAGAGACCTAATTACATTTGCTCTCATATAATAATGACTTTTCCTGCGAAGTGCTACATTTTATCAGCGCAGGTCATCCTCCAATGTCCGGCTGGGGTGATGTTAATGTTTGAGCGCTAATTAATGCATTTGTTAATTTGCCAGCTCCGGCAATCGTTTACATGAACTCTGGAGAGCCATGCGAGATGATCTGATGGTCTCGTTTGATGACCTCTCCCTTTTAATACACCCGCGCCCAGCCTGCACATCCTTCCTCCGCCGCCTTGTGATATTACAGTATCTGAGCAGGTAGGAATATTCCGTCAGCCCTTTCCTCGGTTGAAGGAAACCTCGATCTATTGGAAGTCTTGTAGCTGTCGGGTACTTTTCAATATTCTCCCATTTTATGTTTTTTGCTTCCTTGCAGAATAAAGTGTCACATCAGGTTTCACGCCGCGGTTCGCTATCGCCGTCTATAAATAGCTGCCTGCAATAAACAAGCACAAACTATTTCCGCGGCGCAGGATTTAAGAGCAGCCATATAACGCTGAACTCAGCAAAAGCGACAGCGGAGAGATAGACTGGAGCGCTGCCAGTGGCTCGTGGTGACAAGCACAATTATACCCTATTAACAGTTACAATATAGGTGTCAGCGGGGAGAAGGGACGACGAAAATAACTAAGTAATAGCAAAATGACGGAAAGGGAAAGAAAAATGAGAGAGCGGCAAAGAGCGCGTTTGTTAGACCGGAAAGCATTGGCAAATTAAGTCACATAATAAACTCCAGCCTGCTACATCTGCAGTATATATGTATGCATGGAGACACGCGTGCAGTGCTTTAACCCCGTAAGGACATGGCTGTTTTGTACCTTAACGCATTCTTGCTCTAGGATGTACATTTACGTCCTGGAGCGTCGGGGTATGTATCAAGAGAGACCTCTCTTCATAGAGCTCAAGCGCCGGCTGTTTGTTATAGCTGACACCCATGGGCAATAGCTGCAATTGGTCGTACATTTAATCGCGGCTATTAACCCTTTAAATGCCCCAAACGATGTTCGAGGGTCCCGTACGGCCTCCGCACGATGAGATTGGAGGAGCCGTGCAGGTGTCGTGGCTGCCGGGGGCCTTAAGAGACTGCCTATCAAACCATACCCAGAAGATGACGTATAAAAGTGTAGTATAGTAAAAAAAAATCCTATACAGGTTTAGTATAGTAATCGCACTGACCCATAGAATAAAGTTATCATGTCATTTTTGTTGCAGTTTGTGCGCCGTAGAAATGAGACGCACTGAAAATGGCAGAATGTCGTCTTTTTTTCATTTTACTCCACTTAGAATTTTTAAAAAGTTTTTCAGTACATTATATGGTACATTAAATACAACTCGTCCCGCACGAAACAAGCCCTCATACAGCGAAGTCAATGGATAAATAAAGGAGCTATGATTTTTTTAAAGGGGGGAAGAAAAAACAAAAATGAAAAAAAAGGGGGCCGCGTCATTAAGGGGTTAAGGACCAGACAGTTTTTAGGGATTTTACCCATGTGGTTGTTTTACTGCCCTATTTTTCCCCTTCAGCTACCAAAATTATATTTGCTGCTTTCCCCCCCCCCCCGTGACGTATAGGGCGATTTTTCATATATCTTTTTCACTGACTTTTTTCCCCGTTTTTTTAGTTTTATTGGGAATAAAAAGCTAAAGAAAAGATTTTTTTAACCTTTGTAGTTACTTTTTGTTTAAAATTATATGTACACTAAAATAAAGTACGGGACGGGTTCCTCATTTTGTTCCAGATGTTTTGATATATATTATGTATGGTTTTGGATTACAGGGTGCTTATAGCGACGGTTTTGATTGGCACCAGCTTTGGGTTATTTTCTTTCTTATGTATATATTGTTGTTGTATTCTGTAATTTTGTTTTACTAATTTTTGTAATTATGTTTTTTACTATCTATGTCCCCCATGACGTCATATAAAACCTCTTGGGAGAGATTCACATTTTTTTTTTTTAAATTTAACATTTTTCCACTGTAGCTGAGGGGAACAATAGGAGCCGCATCCATAGGTGCCCTAGTTACAGGGAAAAACATCCCCTGTAGTAACAGTAATCACTGGCCAAGCTGGCCAGGGTCTAGTATGACCCTGTAGCTCTGCTGTAGCAGAGAATCCCAGCGGTCATGTGACCCCCGGCTCCAGTAGTGGAAGTTACACTTCCACTTTTCCTTTTAGCACACTGCGCTCATTGAGCACTGTGTACTCGGGAAAGGAGAAGGCAGAAAGGGTTAAAGACCTGTCCTGCCTTCTTCTCCAGGTTATCAGCTGTCACTAACAGCTGACAACTCGTCCTGTCTCTGATTGATTGGAGAAGCAGGAGTCTTGAATGCTCGCCATAATTTTACATACGGCTGAGCTTTAAGCCCGGGACCAGGTGCTGTAAATTTACAGTTTTTTCCTTTTTTCTTTATGATATTATTATATGTTTATTCAAATATGAATAGAACTTGTAATGCATTGTATCTCATTAGGAGTCTGAATGCGTTCTGATGTGAGGTTAGGAAACCCTGGAAAAATTATAATAAATACAAATCTGGTGTTGGCACTATGGGCCAAATGTTAGGCAGATATACCGCGCATCGGTGTACAAATAGATGGCCATTAGCCGTTTTTTACAACATTGTCGGTGTTGCGAGTTCAGCCGCGTACATTATTTATTACGAAACAATAAAATGATTCCAAAGAAAACTGACCGAAGACGGCTTTTCTTGAGACAGTTGAGTGAAGAGTTTGCAGAACCAATAATAAGATCCTTCTGATAATCAGCAAGTTGTCAGAAATTATGAAACCAAATTGGCAGTTGAGAGCGTCGTCGATCGATTTCCACGGTTTCACTAACTTCGGCATCTCAGTCACAATTAGATCGAACTGGTCGAAAAGTTGTGTTTGGTTCTTGCCACGTTTGCCATCAGCAAACTATCAGAAAACTCCAAAAAACAAAAGATAATCTTGTGCGAATTGTAGTAAACGCGTGTGCGACGCACGCCGTAACTACGACAACATGTATCCTCTGTGAGAATATTGTTACTCAATAAGCATGTAATTAGTAATAATAATTAAATAGTTGAAATGAGTTATATATTATCATTAAGGAATGTTCCAGATGTTTAGTTTAATATTCTTACCATTTTCGAAAGCTAAAAATTCATTTATAATACAAAACTACACATGTGTCCCCGAGAACTCTGGGTGCGCCTCGGGAGCGTTATTTTCAACTCCATTTTTTTAAATGATTACATGCTTTAAAAATTCTGGTAAAACAATATTTCCATCAAAAAAGGTCAAATTGTGAGGATCTAAAGCCGCTTGAAGAAATCTTTGCACAAATAAGAGAAAAGTCATGAGAAAGCGGCTCGTGGGTACCTGGGTGAGGTTAGGGCTAAGCTCATCATTTCTGTAATATACTTGCACATAAAAAATGTGTTGCTTTACAGCTGAAAATCACCACTAGGGGTCACCCTTCCAGCTTCCTGCAATCAATTCTCTGTCATTAAGTACAGAGCTTCTGTAGTAACAAGGACACTGACATTTCCATAGCAACAGGAGAGGGGCTATCTTCACAGACAGCTCCCCTGCATTTACTGGCTGCGGACTGACAGATCTGCAGACACTGTGATAACGATTTCCGCAGTCTCTGCTTCTCCTGCTGTTACAATATGCAGTTTTACTAAGCATTTGGCCAGAAAGTCTGTAAATACCTAATCATCCTAGCTAAGAAAAGGGTCAGGCATTTAGTTATTGCTTCCCTGCTGATTGGACCAGAGACAGCGCAATGCAGCATGGGAAGTAAGGGCAATGAAGTTAGGACAGTGAACTACTGTCAGAATACTGCGCTTGCTACATGCCGCCTCCCTGAAAGTGGATCAGAACAGAAAAATGAGGACGACCACCAGAAAATGAGAACTTACGGACATGAAACAGGGAGCAAACAGCAGCAAATGAGGGTGAGGAGAATCTGGTGAATTTTATAAAACTTGTTGAAAACTCAGGTAAGCTTTAAGAGCTTCTCTAGAGCTGCATCTGGTCTTGATCTTTCTTATTCCTCATTGCCATTCTGCAATCTCGCATGACATCGCTCAGCAGGTTCCCTTCTTGTGGGAGTTATAATAAAAGAGAATTATAATACATTAAGGTGAATACTTTGACATAAAAGTCCCTTAACTTGCTTATTATGCATTATAGCGCTCATCATGGAGGCATCCAGCAATTATTAGGGCTCAGTCACACGGATGTTTTTACACACGGATTGAATTAAAGGATACAGTAGCAGCAATTCCTAACGAAAACACGCTTGGGTTGGATGGTCTACCAAATAAATTGTACACGTTACCAAGACGTCCTTCTGCCACATTTATCAATAGTGTTTAATGACTCATTGCATCCAGTCAGACTTCAATCATCTATGAGAGATGCTACAATTCTTCTAATTCTTAAAGGGGTTGTCCCGCGGCAGCAAGTGGGTCTATACACTTCTGTATGGCCATATTAATGCACTTTGTAATGTATATTGTGCATTAATTATGAGCCATACAGAAGTTATAAGAAATTTTTCACTTACCTGTTCCGTTGCTAGCGTCCTCGTTTCCATGGAGCCGACTAATTTTCAGTGTCTAATCGCCAAATTAGACGCGCTTGCGCAGTCCGGGTCTTCTTCTTTTCTCAATGGGGCTCCGTGTAGCTCCGTGTAGCTCCGCCCCGTCACGTGCCGATTCCAGCCAATCAGGAGGCTGGAATCGGCAATGGACCGCACAGAAGCCCTGCGGTCCACCGAGGGAGAAGATCCCGGCGGCCATCTTCAGCAGGTAAGTAAGAATTCACCGGAGCGCGGGGATTCAGGTAAGCGCTTTCCGGTGTTCTTGTTTAACCCCTGCATCGGGGTTGTCTCGCGCCGAACGGGGGGGCTGTTGAAAAAAAAAAACACAGTTTCGGCGCGGGACAACCCCTTTAAACCGGGAAGGGATTTGTCTCTTCCTCATTCTCACCATCCAATATCTTTATTGACTACCAATGTAACATTTTTAGCCAAGGTATTTGCGAAAAGATTAATTTTGGTTATGACTCATTTAATACATGAATATCAGTCCGGCATTATGACAAATAAATCAATCTCTATTAATTTAAGGAGATTATATTAGAGTCTTCAGGCGGACCATCGGGTTCGGGGGGAAAGGGATGTTTTTTCACTTGACGCTGCCAAAGCTTTTGATGTCATTGAGCAGAATTATCTGTTATTGGTAGGATGGGCTTTAATGAGAAGTTTTTGGTATAGGTTAAATTGCTTTATTCAATGCGAGGGGCAAGAGTGAGGGTAAACAGCTCTGGACACATGGTGTTAGAGAGGGGAGCAAGGCAGGGATGTCCAATGTCCCTTCTTCTCTGTCAGGACTCAGGTTTTGGGAAACTGGAGGTCCCTGAGAATACCCGCAACCCCTGTGTCTACCTACTTACCCCTGAGCTAAGCCCCAGGGCGACAACTGGGCGACGGTCCCTACACTCACTAGGGAAGGGGAAAAACCGGGACTAACAGACAGACAGACACTGGAACAAACAACAGCAAGGAGAGTCAGACTATCCGGGTCGGCAACGAGAGGGTATGCAATACAAGAGTGTCAGGCAAAGCCCTGCAGGAGGCAGGGAAGGAGACACATGCCTGGTTGCCAAGATACCGAGGACGCGGCACAACACCCACCGTGTCCCTAGCTACCCAGCAGTGAGGAGGAGCTCGGCGGACAGGGGAGGTGACGATGATCGGGGCTGCCCTGTGCCGCACAGCAGCAGCCCGTGTGACAGGACTGGCTGAGAGGGTACGAGGGACCCGCGAACAGCCGGTCCTTATATTCTCTTTGCCTTGGCATTTCAGCGCCTGGCTGGTTTTATAAGGCAATCACCTGATATGGGCAGACTGCATCATGGATAAATTGAAGGACATGTTTCACTGTACGCAGATGACTTGTTGTATATGGGGATGTGAGTAAATCTATGTGCCCCATTACGTCCATCTTTGATATATTTGGTAGGATTTCAGGTCTTACTATTCATTGGGGGAAACTGTCATTATTCTCATAGCCAGTAGACTTTCCATTGAAACATTCAAATATTTGGGAGTTGTGGTATCTTCTAGACCTCAGATCTTTATTTCTGCTAATTTGCTTGTATTGCTGCAAACGTTTGAGGATAAGATTAAGGTCTGGAGTCGTCTTCCTTTGTTAATAATTGGCAGAGCAAATCTTATTTAAATGGTAGTAATTCCATAACTCTTTTATATACTTCAAAAAAGGGACTATATCTGACTATTACGCTAATGATTAAAGTGCAAAGGTTAGAAAAAAAGATTTCCTCCGTGCTCTTGCTGTGGATCTTTTGCCCAAAAAGAATCAACTGTCATACTAGACAGTCTTTTTCACAGGACAAATTTATTCAAATTTTCCAAACAAGTAAAACAATCTTATATCGGTGAATTGCAAACAAGAAAAAACTCTCTTGTAGCGGTAAAACGCCCTTTTCAAAACCCCGAAACGCGTTGCATTTTTACCGCTACAAGAGAGTTTTTTCTTGTTTGCAATTCACCGATATAAGATTGTTTTACTTGTTTGGAAAATTTGAATAAATTTGTCCTGTGAAAAAGACTGTCTGGTATGACAGTTGATTCTTTTTGGGCAAAAGATCCACAGCAAGAGCGCGGAGGAAATCTTTTTTTCTAACCTTTGGACTTTGGGTATTAACCCACTGGAATACTTCCTCCCTTTGGGGGTCTTTTCTTCCTGCTGCCCTCCTTCAATCCGAAGGATATCTGAGGATCTTCATTTATTACAAGCAAACCAGGACCACAGGTGCAAGAGCTTGAACAGCACATCCTGAAACCCCAGTCTGCTTTGAAGTCTTTACCTGGGAGAGACCTTGCTGATACAGTATAATTTTTGTGTTGTTACTGTGCTCAGTCATGTCATATTGTATGACCTGTGACATGAAACTGTCTTCCACAACCTCACCTTTGTAGCAGAGTTTGGCTGTTTATTACCCAGTTTTAAGCCTCCTACGCAGCTGTTTCTGTTTTGGTTAATGACTGTGTTTCAACCTACATATGAAAATGATGATGATTGTCACCAGCTTGGTATAATTGGTTAATCATACGCCTGACTATACAAAATGCCCGATTGTGTGCAAGTGTCCCTAGAAGAACTGATGCTGTTTTGAAGGAAATGGGCAGAGGCACCAAATATTGATGCGATTTACATTTCTCTTTTGTTCATTCACTTGCATTTTGGTAACTGTCAAAAAGTAATCTATTAGCACATCTATTTTTGAAAACATTCTAACTTTGTAGCGTTTTTTACACATCTGCCTATAACGTTTGCACAGTACTCTGTCTCTTTCTCAGCTGCGCGGCCAAGGATTATCCTGCTGCCTCTTGGAAGCCGCCATGAGAGGAACACATGAAGCTGCAGGATGTCCTGAACATATCGCTGAGCTGTCATTGTCCCTTGTACCACTACTATGAGGGACTGACTGTCATATGTGATGGACCCAGACCATCACACCAGCAGTGGGGTCAATGTGCTGTTCCACAGCAAAGGTAAGATTAAGTCGCTCACCCCAAGGTCTCCAGACCCGAACAAGGCCGTCGTCAGTGCTCAAACTGAAACCTGGATTTATCTCTGAAGGCAACCCGGACCCACTCGTCGTTTACGACACCATTGCAAACATAAGGTGCTGGTGGGTGTCAAAGGCAATACGCATAATGGGCTTCATGAGACCAAATGTCCTTCAGCCAAATGTCTGGAAATGGTTCCGCCAGACACTGGGGCCTGTAACGATGGTGTCAACTGTTTCTGGAAGGTAGATAACAAAGCAGTTGGAGTCTCTCGTACTTGGAAGACAATCCTCTCTACTGGTGGTCTGTCGGGGGTCCTGAGCACAGTCGCCATGTGTGCCCTCACACATCCACTGGTCCCAACGCCTCCTAACAGTCTGGCCAGAGCGGCCCGGTGGGGGATAATTCATGGATACGACCAGAGGCGTAACTTGAAGCTTCTGGGCCCCCATGCAAAACCTGTAACAGGGCCCCCAACTATGATGCTTTATTCATAGTACTTGGCTCCCTATATGGAGAAGAGAGGCCTTATGGGCCCCCTAAGGCTCTTGGGCCCGGGTGCAACCGCATCCCCTTCATCCTCTATAGTTACGCCCTTGGATACGACCATCCAGCTTCTCACATCCCAATAATGCGCCCCTCTCAGACTCTGGTAATGGGGTGACATCTCTTCTCTGCGTCGTAGAGGCGTCTAGTGGCCAACAAGCTCTACACAAGCGGAAGAAGAGGTCACTACACACAAGGAGCCTCCGAGAGCCTTTTACAGAACGTGTGTATATATATATATGTGTGTGTGTACATATGTATGATGTTTGTTTTTTGTTGCAAAGAAACAGTAATTAATATTAGTAAGTAGCACTAACAAACATGGCTGCCCTCCAAAGTTGATCTCCTGGGTGATTTATGTATGTAACTTCCACTTTGACATGATTACCTTACCCTTGACTTCTTTGGATTTGACATATGTCACTCATTTAGCTTGTTTATCTCTTCAATATGCTTTTTTTAAGAGAAGAATTGTGAATTGCTACATAATCAATAATTCATTAGAAGCAATTATCCAGATGTTGGAGAGAACACGGAGCATCTTTCATATCATTTAAAATTATTACAGTATTCCCCTCAAGTCTTAAACCCCATGAACAAAGGCAAAAGGAAGAGACGGTAATTATGTGTATTTGACTACAATCAATGGGCATATTAAATAGGAGGAAGAAGAAGTGCTGGGCCTTTCTGAATTGGCTCTTAGGTTCATTACTGGCGTTTTTTGTGCAGGCTGGCATGCCTCATACACATATTCTCAGGATACATCCACCTTCAGTGGGTATTTTTTTTATTTATGCCAGATATATTGCCAGAACAGAAGGGTTCTACAATATCCTACTCAAAGTAATTAAACACATGCACAAGAATGAAAAGTAGTATTTATATCCCTATTAGAGATGAGCGAGCACCAAAATGCTCGGGTGCTCGTTACTCGAGATGAAATTTTCGCGATGCTCGAGGGTTCGTTTCGAGTAACGAACCCCATTGAAGTCAATGGGCGACCCGAGCATTTTTGTATATCGCCGATGCTCGCTAAGGTTTTCATGTGTGAAAATCTGGGCAATTCAAGAAAGTGATGGGAACGACACAGCAACGGATAGGGCAGGCGAGGGGCTACATGTTGGGCTGCATCTCAAGTTCCCAGGTCCCACTATTAAGCCAGAATACCGGCAAGAGTGGCCCCCCCTCCCAACAATTTTTACTTCTGAAAAACCCTCATTAGCATGGCATACCTTAGCTACGCACCACACTACCTCCAACAAAGCACAATCGCTGCCTGCATGACCCTGCGCTGCCACTTCTCCTGGGTTACATGCTGCCCAACCGCCCCCCCTCCCCTCCACAGCGCACACCAAAGTGTCCCTGCGCAGCCTTCAGCTGCCTTCATGCCACACCACCCTCATGTCTATTTATAAGTGCGTCTGCCATGAGGAGGAACCGCAGGCACACACTGCAGAGGGTTGGCACGGCCAGGCAGCGACCCTCTTTAAAAGGGGCGGGGCGACAGTCCATAATGCTGTACAGAAGCAATGAGAAATCCAATCCTGTGCCACCTCCATCAGGAGCTGCAAACGTGGGCATAGCAATGGGGAACCCATGTGCCACATACTATTCATTCTGTCAAGGTGTCTGCATGCCCCAGTCAGACAGCGGTTTTTTATAAATAGTCACAGGCAGGTACAACTCCGCAATGGGAATTCCGTGTGCACCCACAGCATTGGTGGCTCCCTGGAACCCACCGGCTGTACATAAATGTATCCCATTGCAGTGCCCATCACAGCTGAGGTAACGTCAGATTAAATGCACGTGGTCTTCGGCCCACACTGCATGCCCCAGTCAGACTGGGGTTCTTTAGAAGTGGACACATGCAGTTACAACTCCGTGTGGACCGACAGCATTGGTGGCTCCCTGGAACCCACCGGCGGTACATAAATATATCCCATTGCAGTGCCCATCACAGCTGAGGTAACGTCAGGTTTAATGCAGGTGGGCTTCGGCCCACACTGCATGCCCTAGTCTGACCGGGGTTTTTAATACATAGACACTGGCAGGTACAAATCCCTAATGTGAAGTCCCTGTGGACCCACAGCATGGGTGGCTCCCTGGAACCCACCGGCGGTACATAAATATATCCCATTGCAGTGCCCATCACAGCTGAGCTAATGTCAGCTTTAATGCAGGTGGGCTAAAAATTAATTGGATTACACTGTAGACGAGGGCCCAAAAAATTGGTGTACCAGCAATACAAATGTACTTCAGAAAAATTGCCCATGCCCAACCAAGAGGGCGGGTGAAACCCATTAATCGCTTTGGTTAATGTGGCCTAATTTGTAACTAGGCCTGGAGGCAGCCCAGTTAAAATAAAAATTGGTTCAGGTGCAAGTTTCAACGCTTTAATGAGCATTGAAACGTATAAAAATTGTTTACAAAAATTATATGACTGAGCCTTGTAACGCGAGGGTCACGAGAAAGGCATCCTAACATGAAGTCAGCCATGTGTGCCAGGGTACCTGTACGCAACACATGGCTGTCCTCACTCGGAAGATCACTTTCAGGATCCTCCTCCTCCTCCTCAGGCCATACACGCTGAAAGGATGACAGGCAAGCAGCATGGGTACCCTCAGCAGTGGGCCAAGCTGTCTCTTCCCCTCCTCCTCATGCTCCTCCCCCTCCTCCTCAATGCGCTGAGATATAGAAATGAGGGTGCTCTGACTATCCAGTGAGATACTGTCTTCCCCCGTCTCCATTTCCGAGCGCAAAGCGCCTGCCTTTATGCTTTGCAGGGAACTTCTCAAGAGGCATAGCAGAGGAATGGTGACACTAATGATTGCAGCATCCCCGCTCACCACCTGGGTAGACTCCTCGAAGTTTCCAAGGACCAGGCAGATGTCTGCCAACCAGGCCCGCTCTTCTGTAAAGAATTGAGGAGGCTGACTCCCAGTACGCCGCCCATGTTGGAGTTGATATTCCACTATAGCTCTACGCTGCTCATAGACCCTGGCCAACATGTGGAGCGTAGAGTTCCACCGTGTGGGCACGTCGCACAGCAGTCGGTGCACTGGCAGATTAAACCGATGTTGCAGGGTGCGCAGGGTGGCAGCGTCCGTCTTGGACTTGTGGAAATGTGTGCTGAGCCGGCGCACCTTTCCGAGCAGATCTGACAAGCATGGGTAGCTTTTCAGAAACTGCTGAACCACCAAATTAAAGACGTGGGCCAGGCATGGCACGTGTGTGAGGCTGCTGAGCTGCAGAGCCGCCACCAGGTTATGCCGTTGTCACACACGACCATGTCCGGTTGGAGGCTCAGCGGCGCAAGCCAGCGGTCGGTCTGCTCTGTCAGACCCTGCAGCAGTTCGTGGGCCGTGTGCCTCTTATCTTCTAAGCTGAGTAGTTTCAGCACGGCCTGCTGACGCTTGGCCATCGCTGTGCTGCCACGCCGCGCGACACCGACTGCTGACGACTTGCTGCTGCTGACACATCTTGATTGCGAGACAGAGGTTGCGTTGGAGGAGGAGGAGGAGGGTGGATTAGTGGAGGAAGCATACACCGCCGCAGATACCAGCACCGAGCTGGGGCCCGCAATTCTGGGGGTGGATAGGACGTGAGCGGTCCCAGGCTCTGACTCGGTCCCAGCCTCCATTAAATTCACCCAATGTGCCGTCAGGGAGATATAGTGGCCCTGCCCGCCTGTGCTTGTCCACATGTCCGTTGTTAAGTGGACCTTGGCAGTAACCGCGTTGCTGAGGGCGCGTACAATGTTGCGGGAGATGTGGTTGTGCAGGGCTGGGACGGCACATCGGGAAAAGTAGTGGCGACTGGGAACCGAGTAGCGCGGGGCCGCCGCCACCATCATGTTTTTGAAAGCCTCCGTTTCCACAACCCTATATGGCAGCATCTCTAGGCTGATCAATTTGGCAATGTGCACGTTTAACGCTTGAGCGTGCGTGTGCGTGGCTGTGTACCTGCGCTTGCGCTCAAACACTTGCGCTAGCGACGGCTGGGCGGTGAGCTGAGAGACATTGCTGGATGGGGCCGAGGACAGAGGAGGTGAGGGTGTGGGTGCAGGCCGGGAGACGGTCGTGCCTGTGTCCTGAGAGGGGGGTTGGATCTCAGTGGCAGGTTGGGGCACAGGGGAAGAGGCAGTGGTGCAAACCGGATGCGGTGAACGGACTTCATCCCACCTTGTGGGGTGCTTGGCCATCATATGCCTGCGCATGCTGGTGGTGGTGGCGCCACGGCTGATCTTGGCGCGACAAACCTTGCACACCACAGTTCGTCGGTCGTCTGCACTCTCAGTGAAAAACTGCCACAACTTTGAGCACCTCGGCCTCTGCAGGGTGGCATGGTGTGAGGGGGCACTTTGGGAAACAGTTGGTGGATTATTTGGTCTGGCCCTGCCTCTACCCCTGGCCACCGCACTGCCTCTTCCAACCTGCCCTGCTGCTGCACTTGCCTCCCCCTCTGAAGACCTGTCCTCAGTAGGCTTAGCAAACCAGGTGGGGTCAGTCACCTCATCGTCCTGCTGCTCTTGCTCTGAATCCTCTGTGCGCTCCTCCCTCGGACTTACTGCAATTACTACTACCTGAGTGATAGACAACTGTGTCTCATCGTCGTCCTCCTCCTCCTCACCCACTGAAAGCCCTTGAGACAGTTGCCGTAAGTCCCCAGCCTCATCCCCTGGACCCTGGGAACTTTCCAAAGGTTGGGCATCGGTCACGACAAACCCCTCCGGTGGGAGAGGAACCATTGCTGCCCATTCTGGCTGGGGCCCGAGAACAGTTCCTGGGGGTCTGCCTGCTCCTCAGAATGTGTCATTGTAATGGAGTGAGGAGGCTGGGAGGAAGGAGGAGCAGCAGCCAGAGGATTCAGAGTTGCAGCAGTGGACGGCGTAGAACTCTGGGTGGTCGATAGATTGCTGGATGCACTTTCTGCCATCCACGACAGGACCTGCCCACACTGCTCATTTTCTAATAAAGGTCTACCGCGTGGACCCATTAATTGTGAGATGATTCTGGGGACGCCAGAAACGTGCCTCTCTCCTAATCCCACAGCAGTCGGCTGCGATACACCTGGATCAGGAGCTCGGCCTGTGCCCACACCCTGACTTGGGCCTCCGCGTCCTCGCCCGCGTCCACGTCCTCTAGGCCTACCCCTACCCCTCAGCATGCTGTATTACCCGTAGTGCATAAACAGAACGCTGTAATTAAATGTGCCGCTTATTGGCCTGTGGTTGGAGGCTGACTTCGCTTACGGAATGCACAGCAGAGCCAGGAAAGAATTTTGCGCAAGCCTGTAGTGAGACGTAGGTGCGTATGACTGAGCAAGTGGAATTCACAGCACAGAAGCAGTCAAGTGTCCAAAGGCCACTAGTAGGCCTTAAGTATTTTGCTTCTATTTTTTTGAAGGCTGAGCTGAGACAGCAGACAGATACTGTAGGCAGCGTATATATGTATACTGTTTCCCTCTGGCACTATGACGGCGGTGATGTAACAGAGACAGCAGAGCCAGGAAACAATTTTGCGCAAGCCTGCTGTAACACTTAGCTGCGTATGAATTAGGACTACTACCCCCAGACGGTCACAGGCAGCCCAAAGATAGTATTTTTCCCAAATTTGTTTGAAAAAGCCCACTGCCTATATAGACAGTATATCTCTTTCACCTTTCCCACTGTCCCTGCCTCAGCACTACTGGCCCTATACTATGTAAAATTACTGCAGACTTTTTCCCTCTGGACGAGATGACGGCGGTGATGTAACGGGCAGCGCAGAGCCAGGAAAGAATTTTGCGCAAGACTGCTGTAACACTTAGCTGCGTATTAATTAGGACTACTACCACCAGCAGAGACGCAGTACACTCAAGACGGTCACAGGCAGCCCAAAGATAGTATTTTTCCCAAATTTGTTTGAAAAAGCCCACTGCCTATATAGACAGTATATCTCTTTCCCTGCCTCACCAGTACTGGCCCTATACTATGTACAATGACTGCAGACTGAGGACGCAATGCTCTGCACGTCCAGCATCAGCAGCACTGTCCCTGATCTCTGTCAGAATGCATCTGTGGCGAGCCGCGGGAGGGCCAGATTTTAATACTCGGGTGTCACCTGATCTCGCCAGCCACTCACTGCAGGGGGTATAGGGCTGGAACATCACAGTAGGAAGTTGTAATGCCTTCCCTGTCTTTCTATTGGCCAGAAAAGCGCGCTAACGTCTCAGAGAGGAAAGTGAAAGTAACCGGAACACCGTGTGGTGCTCGCCTCGAGTAACGAGCATCTCGAACACGCTAATACTCGAACGAGTATCAAGCTCGGACGAGTACGTTCGCTCATCTCTAATCCATATGTTAATATTTAGTGGGGCTACTTTGGCTCTAATTGTATTAGATACTCTCCCTGGCATACTTCCTACTAACATTTGATACACTTCAACTGGTATTTCCCTCCATTTATCTTGTAAATATCTTCTCTCAAAGAAGATGGACTCTGTTCATATTTCCTGATCCAACATTCCAGTTCATCCCAAAGATGTTCAGTAGGGTTCAGGTGGGAACATCCATATTCTCAAATCAATGTAAAACAGCGCTGAATGTGTGACGAGGCGCGTTGTCTTACTGGAAGTATGGCCGATCATTCTGAGTATTACCACATTGTCAGCAGCAAATTATTGTCTGGATTGTCAAGGTACACCACCATGTTCTTGGTTCTTGTCACTAAAACCAATGGATCAGGACCATGCCACGTAAAACATCCCCAGACCATAACAGAGCCTCCGCCATACTTAATTGTTGGCACAACACACTCAGGCAGGCGGCGTTCCCCAGGATCCTCCATACCCGGTTACGGCCATATGATGTGAAGATAAAGTAGTGTGATTCATCAGTCAATAGAACATTCCTCTATTGCTCAACTGTCCAATGACGACTCTCCTTGTACCATTGTAGATGGGCCGTTATATTGTGCTTCTTCATGGATTGCCTGTGTGCAGCCGAATAACCCATATATCCAATACAATGTATTTCCCATCACAAACTATGACTGACACCTCTGGCATGGCATGAGTTACAAAATATTTTGAATCGTAATGTGAACATTCTACTCTCGGATACCCGTCTGAAATAGTTTATGACTTGTAAACCTCGGATGATTGCACGTAGAGAAAATAGTCTCAAGGATCTGGTGACTACGAGCCATTTCACGAGCCCTATCTCCGATCTGGGGAGGGGGACTAGGTTAGTGGTCTCTTATCTGTGCCTTGACTGCTCCATCTACCAATTTATGATCTCTGCAACCACCATTGTCAATCTCGTGGGAAAGAAATAATTTGCATTAAAACATTATATTGTCTGTCTAAATGTGTTGTATATGGATACATTTCCTCCTCTCCTAAGGTTTATATAGGATAGACCACCCAGGAACTCGGTGGCAGCTGTCAGGTTGTGCTCCTGGGACTTGTGGTTCTGTTGGGTTTCCAGGAGCACATGGATGCAAAAGTGGTTGATTTGTCTGGCTCATGGTGTGGGGTCCTTCAGCCAGCCAATCATCACTGGTGTTGTGCACATAAATATCACCCCTTTCTTACTGGAGGGTGCTGGTCATTTATACATTATCCCTTTCCCACTCAGTACTTGCTGTTATGCATGCTGCTGGTTTGGGTTGCTTTCCCCATCTTCTGGTCTTCCTGTCTGAATGTTTTTCGGGCCCTTGTTCCCTTTCCTTTTATCAGGTGCAGCCTCCAGACATCTGATGTTCTGTATGTTGTCAGGTGGGTGATATCTGACAACTTGTTCCTATTATGTCAGATTTGTGTCTGACGCTCTTTACCCTTTCTTAGTGTGTGGACACTTGCGCTAGCTCCTGTTCTATCTATGCATGCATGAGATTCTGAATGGTGTTTCCTTCTGTCTGTGAGGGGAGCAGACTTCAGGTGTGAACTTTGACTTGTTCAGTATATGTTTGATGGTGTGGACTGCACTAGGTGTGAACAAGGACTTGTTCAGTTTGTATTTTGTTGTATTTTCCTTGTCTGGTCTTCCTGCCTGTTACCATATAGAGTGATTCAGGTCCCTAGTTTCCAGCATGGGGTTGTCCCTATTGGGACAATCACCCTGCTTGTTGGTAGGGTTACTTTTTGTGGTTTTAGTTGTCTTCTAAGTGTAGGGACTCACAAGACAACGAGGACCCTTGCAGCGGGCTTGTGAGCTTAGGTATTCTGGTCAAAATACAAACCAATATCTCGTACCTCCATATTAGCAACTCCATCTGCCTATGTGTATTAGTTCATTGGTAAATATCTTGGCATCTGTTAAGGATGGCCCCACTGTCTTCATCTGGGACCTGGATATCCCTGATTAGGGACCTGGAGAGATGCACAAAACACAGGACACAACACTGTTCACACACACAGAACACATCAGCAAACCATAGCTAGTCCAAGTGTCCCCACACCAAGAGGAAAGAGAGTCAGCCATCATGCTGACATACAGGGAACAGTGTCAGTAATCAGCCATCTGACCATACATGACATCAGACGTCTGAAGGCCGCACCTGTGAAAGGGGAAGAGAGAGGGGGTCTGCATAAGATGCAAATGGGGGCTACAGATGTCCAGACCGTCCTCAGGGAAGGTGAGAGAGATACTTCAGACAAGCATACATAACACCAGCTGTGAGTGAGTATAACACAGACTGAGTAAAACAGTAAAATGACCAGCATCTTCTAACCAAAGGAGCTGGTATTTATGTGCAGCAGACCAACGGGGTTTGGCTGGCTGGAGAAACTCCATACCCAGCCAGCTCAATTATCCCTCACCTGTGAAGAAGCGCATGGAAACTGTAGAACCACAGGTCCCAGTTGCACAACCTAACAGAGGATACCTGTGGATGGACGCCATGACAAATTACTGTGGTTCTAAAGGAAGTCAAACGTGTTACTCGATGGCGGTCTCTACTAAAGCGTCCATTCAGCATATATTAGTAAATTACTGCTAATGCAATACTTCAATAAACTTCATGATGGAGTTTCACTTTAACAGAAAATAAAAATCTAGAACTATAGTTTTATTCGGTTTGTCTAAATGCGGGTTTCTTTCTTTGACCTGAAACTTTTAATTTTGTTTTGTGTAGCCGAAGGGATCAGAAGAACATTAGAAATTGCCCAATGACGTAAAATGCTTGACCTTGTAAATCTCTAAGATTATTTGTATTAGCAAATGAGCAGTGATCGCTTTCTGGAAAAGGTTATGTTAAAAGGTTAGAAACGTCTTAGAATAGAATTAGCCATAAGGAGCCCTTGTGGGAATCTTACAGAATTTAATCAATACCCAACATCCTGTCAAAGTGTTTAAACCTATTAAAGTTTTCTACAGTGAGGAAAAAATGGAAATTAAACCCTAATGCAAAAGTTGTTAAATTCCCAAGTCCAGTGTTATGTAAAGTCGCCACATGGTCACATTGCCGCACATCCTGCCAACTGACAGGCTCAGCTCTGCTCCATCTGTATATAATGATAATTAAAACGTTATTTATCTCGTATTCCACTTGACAATGTAAGAGTGAGGCCGTATTTTACAGCCAATGTACAGGATCACACCATTGGCAGTAAACAACGAGGACATCTCCGCTCCTCCTCACCCTCCCCTCACAGCAACAGTGTCACTAAGCCAGTGCCAACCTTATGTTAGATGGCATCGTATGCAAACTTTTTTTTGACACCCCTTCTCCCATCATCATAAAATTAAATTATACATATTGCATTAATAAGAAGTCTGTCTGTATTCGTCTTTTGCAGAAAGCAGCTAGATAGCAGCATTCCCACACCAGAATAGCTCAACTCTATAAATACAGCACCAGAACCAAGCTTATAACATAAATACATCACCAGAACCAGGCTCAGTACATAAATACAGCACCAGAAGCAGGCTCGGTGCATAAATTCAACACCAGAATCAAGCGTATAACATAAATACATCACCAGAACCAGGCTCAGTACATAAATACAGCACCAGAACCAGGCTCAGTGCATAAATACAGCACCAGAAGCAGGCTCAGTGCATAAATCCAGCACCAGAACCAAGCTTATAACATAAATACATCACCAGAACCAGGCTCAGTGCATAAATACAGCACCAGAAGCAGGCTCAGTACATAAATCCAGCACCAGAACCAAGCTTATAACATAAATACATCACCAGAACCAGGCTCAGTGCATAAATTCAGCACCAGAATCAAGCGTATAACATAAATACATCACCAGAACCAGGCTCAGTACATAAATACAGCACCAAAAGCAGGCTCAGTACATAAATCCAGCACCAGAACCAAGCTTATAACATAAATACATCACCAGAACCAGGCTCAGTACATAAATTCAGCATCAGAACCAAGCGTATAACATAATTACAGCACCACAACTAACTTCAGTACATAGACACAGTGCCAAAACCAAGTTCAGTGCATAAATACAGCACCAGAACCAAGCTCATAAGCAGTATCAGAACCAAACTCATAACATAAATACAGAACAACACAATTCAGTGCATAGATACAGCACCAGAAGCAAGCTCATAACATAAATTCAGTAGCATTACTAAGTGATTGTGATGTAGGGGTGCCGATGAGCTGACAGCCGTGCCTTGGAACATCAGAGGGGAGGATACAGAGTTAGTGGGATGATTCATGACACTGCTACATAGAAAAACACAACAGTTCAGACAGCGCCAACGGATAGTGAGCAAGATCTCCGGTATGCTATTTTCCTATCCTCCATAAAGGAGGAGAGCTGCAATGACAATTTGGGGGGCTCTCACCAGGAGAGTGGTCCCCCAATAAAGAACAAACACAAGTTTTAAGTTAAAAATGTATGCGCTCGTGGAAATTGCAAACAAGTGAAATAAAGAAGTCCGTTAGATGGAAAACGGAAAGGATAAAAAATAGAATGGCACTTACTTGGGAGGAGGGGGGTGTATTAAACAAGAAGCCCCCTCCTTTGAGTGCTGACTCCTCTAGATCCTCTCGATCGCGGATGATATTTGCACCAGGCAGGCACCAGGTTGAATTTCAATTTAATTTGTGAAATAAAATTAAGTTACAGGTAGGCAACGCGTTTCGGTGCGACAGGCACCTTTCTCTTATGCATTGGCTTGAGAAAGGTGCTTGTCGCACCGAACGGACTTCTTTATTTCACTTGTTTGCAATTTCCCGAGCGCATACATTTTTTACTTAAAACTTGTGTTTACTGCTACATAGAGGTAGAAGATCGTTTGGCCTGGTGGACCTAAGGGGGTACAATTGCCCCCAGCCTATATCTGCTTAGTGTCCCCCTACAAGCTTGTCGCCGGTGCCAGTGCATTCGCATGGGTCACACATAGCTTGGGCCAGCTATGCACTAAGCACTCTTACAACTTTCACCCGTGAAGATAATGAGTTGTTTTATGTACAGCTGGATGCTGGAACCTAATGTGACTCTAGAACTCCGCTAATATCCGATTCCTGATCAGGTTATGTACAATGATATGAATGGTTCTTAATAATGAGCTGCGCTGGGATGCAACGGGCTATTAAATCACATCAATTTACGTGTTTATTTCTATCTCTAATTAAAATGTAAAAACAAGAAAACAATTTGCATGAAATTATTTACTGCCGTCACCCGCAAGATAGAAAATGAAGTTATCACAGTCAGATTTTTGCGATGTAAGCATTTGTTACATAATTAAAATGGGGAAGAAACTTTCAAAAGAGGAGAATTTATCACTGTTGAATTTATATTAAATAGTAGAACATTTGCTGAAATCGTCCATCGCGCGTTCCAATGATACGAGTCATTTAACACCTTCATGAAAGCACCGACACTGAATAGCCCCCTTTGTTAGAGCCCCGCCCCATTTAGGGATTGGAGCTTCCCTGTATAGAAATTCTCCCCGTGACCCCGGCGGGCGGCATAAAAACACGTGACAAGTTTTCCGTTGATCGGTTTCAGTGTGAATCCACATCAGATGGGAAAATCCAGTGATCTGAGCGATTCCAACAAGGCCGGTCATCGGTGATAGACTAGCCGGGGCCGGGATATCACTGTTAGCCTTTTCTCATGTAACGGTGTGTAGAGTATAATGGGAATAGTGTGATTGAGGGGAAACATCCAGCAAAAAAGGATCCTGTGGAGGGAAGCAACTCATCACCGAAAGGGGTCGGAGGAGGATGTCAGGAATCGTTCTGACCAACAGGTGTTGCACAATCAAGAGTAGTCAAATACAATGTCTAAATGCCCAACTCACCATGGGCAATGACCGGTTCCAGCGCCATTGTCTCTAAGAAAAGCAGATAGGTGAGACTCAACTCGACAAAAGAGACTAAAACTTGTATCACTGAGCAGCGGAAAAACGTCACCTGGTTAGATGGATCCAGATTTCTGTTACATCGTGCTGATGGAGGGTCAACACTTGGCACAAGTAGCATGAATCGATGACCCCTTCCTGTCAGCTGGTCAGAGCATGTCAATATCGCCATCTAATTTCCAAGAATACAAAAAGCTTCCTGTCCGCAGGGGCCGATATTCCTGCAGAACAATTTAATCACCGAGTGGGATATTTGCCACGACGAATTGCAGCAGGTCTGAAAAGCAAAGCAGGTCCAATGCACTACTAGATGGGACTCTAATAAAGGGGCCGTTCTGAGTATATATTTACAGTGGGTATAACACACTGTAGGCGGGACTATTCCTGACAATCAAGTATACATGGGATATCTATCCAAGGCATATAATGACTATTGCTTCCCCCAGAAGATCAGAAAATCCTGGAGAGACCTAAATAGACTGTATTGTTGCCCTACATGCCCTCCAAAGAAGGGGTGATGTCTCTTACCCTTCTGCTCCCTTCAGTTTGCCATCACCAGATGGCATCTCCTGCTGCCATCCATCATTTCCCTTACCGGTTGTTGTCACTCACTTACTGCAGGAGAGTTTTGGGTTAGAGAGCAGGAATAACAAGGAAGAGAAGATATCAGCACATCACAGTCCTATATATTGGGGAATACGAACATGCCGAGGTCCGAGAGGGGCCGTGACCTGCTAACAACCAGCCCCCTGTTCAGTCATTACTGGAGAACCAACTTTGTTCTACAGACTGAGCATGCTACTGAGGTCTACTTGACACTCATCGGTGATTGACCTGCTGATTGCGATTAATGGGTTGTCAACCATTGATGTATGCCTTTTGTAGACAGGTATAGGGAGAGTCCCATATGTAAAAGGGTTGTCCAGACTTCGGGATTTTCTTACACCTCAGATGGTTATATTGGGGTGAGGTGAGGATGTCCAATATGCCCTGGAAGAAAAGTCCTGTCACAATCGGCCAACAACCAAAAATGGTACAAGGACTGCTTAAAGGGGTTTTACAACTGCAACATTTAAAAAAAAAATGTCCCCAGCAGACTTCCACCCGGCATTATCAAACTCCTAAAATTGTTGTTTAATCTTTCTTTGAGGTTCCAAGTGGAGTTTACAATTGATCTGATGCCGTTCCACACGGCGCATGTGCATTGGGGACGACCCGGCTGCAGCCGCTGCACTTCCGGACAGGGCAATATACATTACGTCGCTAATGACGTAGTATTCATTGTCTGTCCAGAAGGAAAAAGACCTGCATATATGTGATGTTGTCGAAAAGACTAAAATGGCAGTTGAGGAGGGGTCATGTGACCGGTCGTGAAATCCTCGTCAAAGGAAAAAATTGGCAAGCAAAATGCATTGTGAAATTGGGGGATGTGCTGCATAAGTATACTGGGCTCAAGTGTTTCGGAATAGGGCAACCCCTTTAAGTTGCAAGTAGACCCAACCTTGGAGATTGTAACAATATTTTGTCTCTTACTTTTCCAAAAACACAAACCGAGCAAAAACTACACAAAGTCTCAGGATAACAAAGAGCAGGAAGGTCGTTCATCGCTTCCCTCACATCAATGATTGATTTCATGCTTACTATAAATAATGCAGCCTCAGACATCCATAAAACTTTAAGTGACAGCTGAGATGAAACCATCCAGCCACCGACCGCTCCTCAAGATGCTCCAAATCACTTGTGCTGACAATGTGTCCAATGCTGCATCTGTAATGATGTTGCAGTTTTAGTGTCATCAGTTGTGTTTTAGCGTTATACAATTATTATTCTGTAGTCCTAAGCGCACAGTCAACGTCTGAAGGGCTGATCCAATCTTATGTGAAGAAACCTTAAAAGGGCGTCTGCATTGGGCAATCCCTTTTTGTTAAAAATGAACCCCAAAAATATGCTAATCACACGCAATACACCAATCCCCTGTAATTTCATAGCCTTATGTCCTCCATGCCTTTTGGTGCTTCAGGTGACAGGCGAATTGCATTGTTGACAGTAAAAAGCGGTCCGCGGTTTCAGCATCATTCCATGTAGGTGTAAATGTACGGAGTCGAGTGTTATTTTGCCTTCTTCGCCGACCCTTTCCATTTTCTTCCATCTTGCCAGTTACTCTCAGGGAAATGCAGAATGTGCAGTGCTGGGATTGTTACATTACAAATTTTTTTTCTGTATCTATTCTTTCAATTACCTGCTACAGATTCCTTTGTTCGCTCTACAGGAACAGGACATTACAGTTTTGGATGGACAGAGCTAGTTGTACTTCAGAGAGATGAAGTACCCGGTTCTATTGTGGCTACAGATTGAACTCATTTTAAAGCATGATTCTTGACTAAAATTTAGACCCAAAGCATGTAGCCTTAATGGAACTGATGCTACAGTTGTTTGAAGTGAGAGCGGGAATACAGAATTTGCAGCTGTCACTTCAGTCTTTGTGCAGAGCAGAGGGGCTGAAGGGGATAAGCCACCTGCTTCAGAGGGAGGGGAATAATGAACTTTTGTTCTTTTGTCCATATGATTATCCAATAACTCAATTTATCAATCAGAAAAGAATTGAGAAGATGAGCATGTTACGTCCAACCAGGACATGATGGATCTGTCTCCCGCAAATCTCCCACAACTGCACACAAACAGTAATAAAACAAAACAGAACAAAAATATGGGAAACTCTGTCCCTATATAATTAAACGGAGATGAGGAACCTGCCTAAAAGCAGGCAATCGTCCTGATAAGGACAGCCTAGACTGCGTGCCTTGTCCCCTTGTTGACCCTATATGAGAAAGGGGAAAAACACAAGAAACCAAAAATAGTAAAGCAAACAGGTGCAGTACTTAGCTCTGAAATGCACCAGTAGCTGGGAGATCCGGGACCCAGCTCTGACTACTAGCCCAGACAGAGAGAGACTTAAAAATCAACAGCAATGCAGCTCAGTATCAGTCCAAGCTAAATAGCCCTGAAAATTACCCACAGGTGCAACCAAACACGTCACACCTAATATCACACCCACCTGAGCCGGACGATGTAGAAACATCTCCAAAACCAGCACCAGAATATCAGCAAGGCAGCAATCCCAGAACTTCCGCAACATAGCATTCGTTCATCTCTCCTCTATGCCACTTAACCCTGCTGCAGATGTCATAGTCATCGCTGACTACAACATCTTAGTGGTTTTACATATAAAAAAGAGCTTTTCTCCTTTTACAATTTTTTAAATATTGAAAAAAATACCCACCACATAATTGGCATCACCGCATCGGTAACATCCTGTATTATAAAATGTAACATTATTCATCCAGCACAGTAAATTCCATTACAAAAAGAAACAATGCTAAAACGGCTGTAAAAAGTTGTAAATGCCTCAAAATGGTACCAATAGAAACTACAAGTGGTCCTGCTAAAAACAAGCCCTCATACGTGACAGAACAAAAAAAATCCTTTTGTAGAACAAAAAAGTTTATATTGTGCAAAAGTGGTAAGACTTAATAAAAGTCCTATAAATGTATTGTTGTAATCATAGTGACCCGAAGAATAAGGGCAACATAATATTTATTTAATCGGGAATGCTACAACAATAAATTCAAGAAAACAGTGGTGAAATAGCGTTTTATCCACTGCCCCCTAGAAAAAAGGGAATGAAAGTTATTCACTACATTATGTATTCTGAAATTGGGTTTCCATAAAAACTAGAACTCGTCCTGCAAAACACAAGGTGTCATACAGCTACAGTGCTGAAAACATACAAGAGCTCTGGCCACTGCAACACACAATGGCATACAATTTACTGATTCTTAAAGCAATTGTACCAAGATTTCAAGTTTTCCCCTATCCACAGGATGGGGGCTAACTTACTGATCAATGGGGGTCTTACCACTGAGACCCCTGCTGATCTTGAGAGCAGGGGCCCTGACACCCCCATTCTCTTTACTTTGGTGTTACGGCAACCCCTGCAGTGAGGAGGAGAGTGAATTGAGTGCTGGTCGTGCCAGTGCATTAGTGCTTCATTCACTTGCAATAGGACTGCTGAGATAACCAAGCGGCACCTGCTCAGGTATTTCCGTTAGTCCCATTGGAATGAATGGAGCTCCGAACGCACGTGTTTGGCCAACGCTTCATCAAGAGTGACATCACTGCAGTGACAGGGGAGCAGGATATGAGGGTCCTGTTCTTGGGATTGGCAGGGGTCTCTGCGAGGATCAGCAAGTTATTCCTTATCCTTTTGATATCCAGTGGATAGAGGATAACTTGATATCTTGGCATAACCCCTTTAAAGGGGTTGTCCCGAGGCAGCAAGTGGGTCTATACACTTCTGTATGGCCATAATAATGCACTTTGTAATCTACATTGTGCATTAATTATGAGCCATACAGAAGTTATAAAAAGTTTTATACTTACCTGCTCCGTTGCTGGCGTCCTCGTTTCCATGGAGCCGACTAATTTTCACCCTCCGATGGCCAAATTAGCCGCGCTTGCGCAGTCCGGGTCTTCTGCTTTCTTCTATGGAGCCGCTCGTGCCAGAGAGCGGCTCCGTGTAGCTCCGCCCCGTCACGTGCCGATTCCAGCCAATCAGGAGGCTGGAATCGGCAGTGGACCGCACAGAAGAGCTGCGGTCCACGAAGGTAGAAGATCCCGGCGGCCATCTTCAGCGGTAAGTATTGAAGTCACCGGACCGCCGGGATTCAGGTAAGCGCTGTGCGGGTGGTTTTTTTAACCCCTGCATCGGGGTTGTCTCGCGCCGAACGGGGGGGGGGTTTAAAAAAAAAAAAACCCGTTTCGGCGCGGGACATCTCCTTTAAGGCTAAAATTAGTCATTGAGGAGTTAAAAATGGACTTAAAACAACTGAGTTGCACCAAGTATATTTACGGGAGGCATACATTTAAAATCTACAATAAAGGAAATTGTTCCAACTTTAATGTGACTGTTAGGGCTTCTACCCACTAGCGTTTTAACGCTGCAATATCACTGCAATTTTTTTCCCGACTTTCTAATGTTAAAATCGCACAAAAATCACAAGTTTGTATGATGCAATTTTTGTGCTTCTGTGATTTTTGTGCAATGCGATTTTAATAGAGATGAGCGAGCACCAAAATGCTCGGGTGCTCGTTACTCGAGACGAATTTTTCGCGATGCTCGAGGGTTCGTTTCGAGTAACGAACCCCATTGAAGTCAATGGGCGACTCAAGCATTTTTGTATTTCGCCGATGCTCGCTAAGGTTTTCATTTGTGAAAATCGGGGCAATTCAAGAAAGTGATGGGAACGACACAGCAACGGATAGGGCAGGCGAGGGGCTACATGTTGGGATGCATCTCAAGTTCACAGGTCCCACTATTAAGCCACAATACCGGCAAGAATGGGCCTCCCCCCCTCCCAACAATTTTTACTTCTGAAAAGCCCTCATTAGCAATGCATACCTTAGCTAAGCACCACACTACCTCCAACAAAGCACAATCACTGCCTGCATGACACTCCGCTGCCACTTCTCCTGGGTTACATGGTGCCCAACCCCCCCCCCACGACCCAGTGTCCACAGCGCACACCAAAGTGTCCCTGCGCAGCCTTCAGCTGCCCTCATGCCACGCCACCCTCATGTCTATTTATAAGTGCGTCTGCCAGAGGAAAAGCAGGCACACACTGCAGAGGGTTGGCACGGCTAGGCAGCGACCCTCTTTAAAAGGGGCGAGGCGATGGCCCACAATGCTGTACAGAAGCAATGAGAAATAGAATCCTGTGCCACCGCCATCAGGAGCTGCACACGTGGGCATAGCAATGGGGAACCTATGTGCCACACACTATTCATTCTGTCAAGGTGTCTGCACGCCCCAGTCAGACCGGGCTTTTTTATAAATAGTCACAGGCAGGTACAACTCCGCAATGGGAATTCCGTGTGCACCCACAGCATGGGTGGCTCCCTGGAACCCACCCGCTGTACATAAAAATATCCCATTGCAGTGCCCTTCACAGCTGAGGTAGTAATGTCATGTTTAATGCAGGTGGGCTTCGGCCCACACTGCATGCCCCAGTCAGACTGGGGTTCTTTAGAAGTGGAAACAGATGCATTTACAACTCCCTGTGGACCCACAGCATGGGTGGGTGCCAGGAAGCCACCGGCGGTACATAAAAATATCCCATTGCATTGCCCAACACAGCGGATGTAACGTCAGCTGTAATGCAGGTGGGCTAAAAATTAATTTGATTACACTATAGGCGAGGGCCCACAAAAATTGCTGTACCAACAGTACTAATGTACATCAGAATAATTGGCCATGGCCAACCAAGAGGGCAGGTGAAACCCATTAATCGCTTTGGTTAATGTGGCTTAATTGGTAACTAGGCCTGGAGGCAGCCCAGTTAAAATAAAAATTGTTGGAGGTGAAAGTTTCAACGCTTTAATGAGAATTGAAACGTATAAAAATTGTTTAGAAAAATTATATGACTGAGCCTTGTGGGCCTAAGAAAAATTGCCCCTTCGGCGTGATTATGTGAGGTTTCAGGAGGAGGAGCAGGAGGAGGAGGAGGAATATTATACACGGATTGATGAAGCGAAAAGGTCCCCGTTTTTGATGGTGATAGAGAGCGATGCTTCCATCCGCGGGTGCAGCCTACATAATGTTTAGGTATCGCTGCTGTCCGCTGGTGGAGAAGAGAAGTCTGGGGAAATCCAGGCTTTGTTCATCTTGATGAGTGTTAGCCTGTCGGCACTGTCGGTTGACAGGCGGGTACGCTTATCCGTGATGATTCCCCCAGCCGCACTAAACACCCTCTCTGACAAGACGCTAGCCTCAGGACAAGCAAGCACCTCCAGGGCATACAGCGCGATTTCAGGCCACGTGTCCAGCTTCGACACCCAGTAGTTGTAGGTGGCAGAGGCGTCACGGAGGACGGTCGTGCGATCGGCTACGTACTCCCTCACCATCCTTTTACAGTGCTCCCGCCAACTCAGCCGTGACTGGGGAGCGGTGACACAGTCTTGCTGGGGAGCCATAAAGCTGTCAAGGGCCTTAAAGAGTGTTGCCCTGCCTGTGCTGTACATCCTGGCTGATCTCCGCGCCTCCCCTGCTACCTGGCCCTCAGGACTGCGCCTTCGGCCACTAGCGCTGTCGTATGGGAATTTTACCATCAGTTTGTCCGCCAGGGTCCTGTGGTATAGCAACACTCTCGAACCCCTTTCCTCTTCGGGTATGAGAGTGGAAAGGTTCTCCTTATAGCGTGGGTCGAGCAGTGTGTACACCCAGTAATCCGTAGTGGCCAGAATGCGTGTAACGCGAGGGTCACGAGAAAGGCATCCTAACATGAAGTCAGCCATGTGTGCCAGGGTACCTGTACGTAACACATGGCTGTCCTCACTAGGAAGATCACTTTCAGGATCCTCCTCCTCCTCCTCCTCAGGCCATACACGCTGAAAGGATGATAGGCCAGCAGCATGTGTACCCTCACCAGTGGGCCAAGCTGTGTCTTCCCCCTCCTCCTCATCTTCCTCCTCCTCCTCCTCCTCCTCACCACGCTGAGATATAGACTGGAGGGTGCTCTGACTATCCAGCGACATACTGTCTTCCCCCGGCTCTGTTTCCGAGTGCAAAGCGTCTGCCTTTATGCTTTGCAGGGAACTTCTCAAGAGGCATAGCAGAGGAATGGTGACGCTAATGATTGCAGCATCGCCATTTACCACCTGGGTAGACTCCTCAAAGTTTCCAAGGACCTGGCAGATGTCTGCCAACCAGGCCCACTCTTCTGAAAATAATTGAGGAGGCTGACTCCCACTGCGCCGCCCATGTTGGAGTTGGTATTCCACTATAGCTCTACGCTGCTCATAGAGTCTGGCCAACATGTGGAGCGTAGAGTTCCACTGTGTGGGCACGTCGCACAGCAGTCGGTGCACTGGCAGATTAAACCGATGTTGCAGGGTGCGCAGGGTGGCAGCGTCCGTGTGGGACTTGTGGAAATGTGCGCAGAGCCGGCGCTCCTTTCTGAGCAGGTCTGACAAGCAAGGGTAGCTTTTCAGAAAGCGCTGAACCACCAAATTAAAGACGTGGGCCAGGCATGGCACGTGCGTGAGGCTGCCGAGCTGCAGAGCCGCCACCAGGTTACGGCCGTTGTCACACACGACAATGCCCGGTTGGAGGCTCAGCGGTGCAAGCCAGCGGTCGGTCTGCTCTGTCAGACCCTGCAGCAGTTCGTGGGCCGTGTGCCTCCTATCTCCTAAGCTGAGTAGTTTCAGCACGGCCTGCTGACGCTTGCCCACCGCTGTGCTGCCCCGACGCGCGACACCGACTGCTGGCGACGTGCTGCTGCTGACACATCTTGATTGCGAGACAGAGGTTGCGTAGGAGGAGGAGGAGGGTGGTTTAGTGGGAGAAGCATACACCGCCGCAGATACCACCACCGAGCTGTGGCCCGCAATTCTGGGGGTGGGTAGGACGTGAGCGGTCCCAGGCTCTGACTCTGTCCCAGCCTCCACTAAATTCACCCAATGTGCCGTCAAGGAGATATAGTGGCCCTGCCCGCCCGTGCTTGTCCAGGTGTCCGTTGTTAAGTGGACCTTGGCAGTAACCGCGTTGGTGAGGGCACGTACAATATTGCGGGAGACATGGTCGTGCAGGGCTGGGACGGCACATCGGGAAAAGAAGTGGCGACTGGGAACCGAGTAGTGCGGGGCCGCCGCCGCCATCATACTTTTGAAGGACTCCGTTTCCACAACCCTATACGGCAGCATCTCCAGGCTGATAAATTTTGCTATGTGCACGTTTAACGCTTGAGCGTGCAGGTGCGTGGCGGCGTACTTGCGCTTGCCCTCAAACACTTGCGCTAGCAACGGCTGGACGGTGCGCTGAGAGACATTGGTGGATGGGGCCGAGGACAGCGGAGGTGAGGGTGTGGGTGCAGGCCAGGAGACGGTAGTGCCTGTGTCCTCAGAGCGGGGTTGGATCTCAGTGGCAGGTTGGAGCACAGGGGGAGAGGCAGCGGTGCAAACCGGAGGCAGTGAACGGCCTTCGTCCCACCTTGTGGGGTGCTTGGCCATCATATGTCTGCGCATGCTGTTGGTGGTGAGGCTGGTGGTGGTGGCTCCCCGGCTGATCTTGGCGCGACAAAGGTTGCACACCACTGTTCGTCGGTCGTCTGCACTCTCAGTGAAACTGCCAGACCTTTGAGCACCTCGGCCTCTGCTGGGTGGCATGGCGCGAGGGTGCGCTTTGGGAAACAGTTGGTGGATTATTTGGTCTGGCCCTGCCTCTACCCCTGGCCACCGCACTGCCTCTTGCAACCTGCCCTGCTGCTGCCCTTGCCTCCCCCTCTGAAGACCTGTCCTCAGTAGGCGTAGCAAACCAGGTGGGGTCAGTCACCTCATTGTCCTGCTGCTCTTCCTCAGCATCCTCGGTGCGCTCCTCCCTCGGACTTAATGCCCTTACTTCTACCTCACTGATAGACAACTGTGTCTCATCGTCATCGGCCTCCTCACCCACTGAAAGGTCTTGAGACAGTTGCCGGAAGTCCCCAGCCTCATCCCCCGGACCCCGGGAACTTTGCAATGGTTGGGCATCAGTCACGATAAACTCCTCTGGTGGGAGAGGAACCACTGCTGCCCAATCTGAGCAGGGGCCCGAGAACAGTTCCTGGGAGTCTGCCCGCTCCTCAGAATGTCTCATTTTCATGGAGTGAGGAGGCTGGGAGGAAGGAGGAGCAGCAGCGAGAGGATTCTGAGTTGCAGCAGTGGACGGCGCAGAACTCTGGGTGGACGATAGGTTGCTGGAAGCACTTTCTGCCATCCACGACAGGACCTGCTCACACTGCTCATTTTCTAATAAAGGTCTACCGCGTGGACCCATTAAATGTGCTATGAATGTGGGGACGCCAGAAACGTGCCTCTCTCCTAATCCCGCAGCAGTCGGCTGCGATACACCTGGATCAGGAGCTCGGCCTGTGCCCACACCCGGACTAGGGCCTCCGCGTCCTCAGCCGCGCCCACGTCCTCTAGGCCTACCCCTACCCCACAGCATGCTGTAATACCAGGAATGCAGAAACACAACACTGTAATTAAATGTGCCGCTTATTGGCCTGTGGTTGGAGGCTGAGTTCGCTTACGGAACGCCAGGAAATAATTTTGCGCAAGTCTGCTGTAACACTTAGCTGGCTGCGTATTTATTTGGAGAACTACTACCCCCAGCCGACACAGACCCAGAACACTGAGCAGAGTGACAGGCAGGCCAAATAGATTTTTTTCAAATATTTTTTTCAAAAGGACCACTGCGTATATTCAATCTATAATATATGTCTTCTGGCCCTGCCTACACAATTCTGTCCCTGTAGTATCACTGCAGGGCGCAATGCTCTGCACGGCCGATATACCAAAAAAAAAAAAGTGCAACACTGCTAAAAGCAGCCGCCACACTACTGCACACTGTTAGATGTGGCCCTAAGAAGGACCGTTGGGGTTCTTGAAGCCTACACTAACTCCTAACACTCTCCCTGCCTAACCACCACTTCTGTCCCTGTAGTATTACTGCAGGGCGCAATGCTCTGCACGGCCGATATACCAAAAAAAAAAAAAAGTGCAACACTGCTAAAAGCAGGCTCCACAGTACTGCACATGGTTAGATGTGGCCCTAAGAAGGACCGTTGGGGTTCTTGAAGCCTACAATCACTCCTAACACTCTCCCTGCCTAACCACCACTTCTGTCCCTGGACTATTACTGCAGGGCGCAATGCTCTGCACGGCCGATATACCAAAAAAAAAAAGTGCAACACTGCTAAAAGCAGACTCCACAGTACTGCACACTGTTAGATGTGGCCCTAAGAAGGACCGTTGGGGTTCTTGAAGCCTACACTAACTCCTAACACTCTCCCTACAGCAGCTCCAACACGATAGCACTGTCCCTCAGCTATGTCACAACGCATCTGAGGCAAGCCGCGGGAGGGGACGATTTATATACTCGGGTGACATCTGATCTCCCCAGCCACTCACAGCAGGGGGGTGGTATAGGGCTTGAACGTCACAGGGGGAAGTTGTAATGCCTTCCCTGTCTTTCAATTGGCCAGAAAATTGGCTGTGGGCTTCCTCGTCGGATGCTGCATATGCACCATTGCTACGAGAGAAGAATCGGCCATGTAAATAGAGCCACTGCAAACAACAGGGTTTATTTTCGTGTACGTTTTGTACGTTTCGCTCCATCATACTAGTTTAGCTGCCATTTCTCATGCCAACTACGTGCTACATTTCCTTAAAACAACTTTTAATGCACAACGGCGTTCACCTGACCATAGCCTACTGTAGAAAATGGCGGAAATCATTCCTAACAGTCACGTTGTTACAGGTCTAATTTTCCTGTCTTCCCATCAGATCTTCAGTATTAGACGGGCCACATTGCACTGATGCCATTGATTGATTATCCCGTCTTTGCTGGAACGTAGGCTGTCAGCCGCCAGAAGACTCGGAATCCTCCCGCTGTCAAGGCCTGCCATCAAGACGCATAATCATCATTGGGAGTAAGACTTTCCGCTATTTGTATCATTTACATCCCCGTACGGCACGGCGCTAATAGCAATCCAGCCTGTCTATGTACATAATAGGACACTTACATGGCAGTTACGCAGATTTGAATGAAATGTACACTTGCTGGGTGACATCTTCTAAATGCCATTGCGTGAACGAGGCGATTGGGGGAAATGGAAATTCAAACCATAAGTTTAGATCTTTCTGCTAAAATGGCACTTACCTGAGCGGCTCAGCAATCCATCCATACAATTGCCGCCTGTCACTTGACAAAAGTCATTCCCGGTGGCGGCCGACATGTCCAAAAACTTCACAAGAAATTTCTTTATAAATAGCAAATCTGCAGGACGTGATTCCCTCCTCCTCCTCGTGATCTGAGGGGAACAATTCCATCCTGTTTTCTTCCGTAACTATTGTTTCTCACACTTTCATACATTCTCCGTGGTGCATTGTGGGTATATTGGATTACATGGTTTTAGATCGGATTATATTGTACTGCATCTTTTTTCTACGGAAAATCTTATGAAAAAGTCTGTTTCATCTAAGAAGCAACAACTTCTCACTGCTGATATCCACATCCATGGTGATATCAGGCTGTAAAAGCAGCCGATGAGGAAATTAGACTCCTTAAAGGGTTCTGACACAAATAATGTTTTTGTGCTTTAGCAGCCATTGTTCCCTGGTCCGCCTAATGGACACAGGGAACCCACGATTAATGGCATGCTAAAGCATAAAAACCTCATACTTACCTAATACTTACCTTGTGTTCTGTTGTTGTTGTCATCAGGGGGTCATCTCCCAGCAGGCAGTCTTCTTCCTCCGACGAGCCAAGGACTGGCCGCCCCCCCTCCGGGATTGCGCGCATGCACAGGAGACAGGACGGGCAGCGTCTCCACTGCGCATGCGCAGAATCTCGGAGTTTAGCCAGGACGGACGGGCCGCCCACAGCAAGCACTGCTTGTGACGTGCTTGCTGTGGGCGGCCCGTCCATTCGCCTTGGAAGTGGCTGACGGACGGAGCAGAGCAGGAAGCGGTCATTTTGACAGCTCCTGCCCTGCTTTTAGAAGCCACAGAAGAGGATGCCGGATGGAGGGGACATGCCTGGCGATCGGTCCTGGCCAGGCAAGGTGAGTACAATTGTTTTTTCATGTCAGATCCCCTTTAATGACGCAGCTTTTTTAAATTTAATTTTTTGTTTTTTCTTCCCATTATCAAACAATCATAACTCTTATGTTTCCAGCTGTCTGAGGGCTTGTCTTTATGCGGGACGTCCCGTAGTTTCTATTTCTAACATCTTGGAGTACATGTGACTTTTTGATCACTTTCTATAAAGTTTGGTCCTATTTAACGTACTAAAAAACTTTTAAAAATTGTGGAGTAAAATGGAAATAAAACTCAATTCTACCATCATGGGGGCGGGGTAATTTTTACAGTGTACATACTGTGGTAAAAATGACTTGATGCCTTTATTATGTGCCTCAGTACAATTACGATGATACCGAACTTCTAGGTTTATCTTTTTGCTGTACTACTTTAAAAAAAAACAAAACCAATATATCTTTGGAAACAATTTTTATTATTTTCTGCCGCGATCACTTTTTTATTTTTCCACCAACACAGTTGTGTGAGGGCTTGTCGTTTGCGGTATGTCCTGTAGTTTCTATTTTTAGCCTTTTTGATGACTTTCTATTAAATTTTTCTTCGACACGGGTGAACAAAAAAGCGCAATTCTGGTGTTTTGTATTCTGTTTTTTCTGATGATGTTCATCATGTGCAATAAAGATGTTTTGGGATTTTTTGTTTTGACTTTTTAATTTTAACTTTTGTTACCTTTTCTTTTTACAATAACTAATAAAATATTTTTAAAATCATTTTTACAGATTTTTTTAGTCCCCATAGGAGACCTGAACTTGTGATCGTTTTATCACTCATACAGTAAAATGTAACACCATAGCATTGCATTATAGCACATTCTGACAGTCAGTCTATCCAGATATGCCATAGGCATGTTTTGATAAGCAATCAGTCATGGCAGCAATAGGGGCCATTAAAAGGTCCCAGACTGCCAAAGCACCCAAAAGGGCAGCACTACCTCTAATCGCAGGGGGTTCGCTCAGGATCCCTGAACAACTATTGGGACATTTCTATGCTGCTGTCAGAATTGACAGACGTTTAAAGGCTTAACAGCCATGACCAGCAGAATGCTGATTGCAGCCGTTGGGGGCAGGTGTCATCTGTCAAAAACAGCCATCATCCGCCATGTATAAAATGGGATTGGCTCCCGATTCTTCTCCATACAAACCGTGCACGCCCAGGATGTACCTGTAGGCCCTGGGGCAGGAAGAGGTTAAAGTAGTTGATGAAGAAATTAGAAAGTATTGGCCTTTTTTTACAAGTTACACAATTGAGGCTTCTCTGCATGGAAATTATCTTTGTGACCCCGGAGAGCAGCATAAAATCACGTGGGGAAAAAATCCTTCCCGAATCCATGATGGTAGTCAAAATTATCCCTGGATCAACATTTGAAAAATTCCTACCTCACTCTAAATCTGGCAGTCGGGAGATACCCAGATTAACAACCCTTCTGGTTATTTAAAGTCTATATCCTGTAATATCACAGCGCTGTAAATAATCCTCAATGGATTTTGCCATCACCACGTCCTCAGGCAGAGAGTTCCATAGTCTCACTGCTCTTACAGTAAAGAACCCCCTTCTGTGTTGGTGATGAAACCTGCTTTCTTCTAGATGTAGTGGATGCCCTCTCATTACCGTCGCGGTCCTGGGTGTAAACAGATCCTGGTAGAGATCCTTGTATTGTCCCCTCATGTATTTATACAGAGTTATTTGGTCGCCCCTTAACAGTCTTTTGGGTTAATAATCCCAATTTTATAGCCTGAACTTTCACGTTTGATCAGAACTTTTCCGTGGATCAGTTTCAGTGTGAATCCACAATTAAATGGGAAAATCCAGCGATCAGAGTGACTTCCAACGAGGCCGGATCATTGATGGTAGACCAACCGGGGCCGGGATTTCATTGCCAACTGCGTGAGGTTCACTCATATAATGGAGAATATACTGAGAATGGGGTGATTGGGGAAAGACATTCAGCACAAGCGGATCCTGTCAGGGGTGCCCCAAGCCTTTATGCCACCTGAAGTAAAGTGTGAAATGGAGTGGCCACTCTCTGCAAAATACTCATTTTACAGGCATTGAAAGTGCCGATACACAAGATACCCAACATATATTTGAAGCATTGAGACTTGTAAATATGTAAATATGCACCTAATATACAACATATGCTAGACATAAAGCCACATCTAAACAAAGGTAGCACAAAGCAGTAGGGTGGAAGCATCTTCATCCACTCTGCTGACTCCGACGTAACCCTACACAGCTTGACCTCCTGCGGCGCCATGAAGACGCTCCTCCCCACAGGCTGTCCAGCGCTCTCTTATCTATCTGTAGCTTTGTATAAAATTGTTCCTATAGTTTTCATCTCTGTAGTTGGTTTAAGGCATAAAATGGCTGAAACTTGGAAAACTGCGACAAACTTATGATAACAATATTCAGCTCTTTGTAATCCGATCGGGAATCTGACGGGACACGGTGTAACTCCTCTACAATTTATCGTTGATGCCGGCTGTGATTTTGAATTGAGCAACTAGGGATAGATGGCAGAATATGTATATTGGATGACCCGACGGACTCTTTGATTTCCACTGTAGTGGACCTTTTCAAACGTTTTAGCCAAAAATAAATATCTGTAATGATGTCCCCTCCAGATAAGCCATCTTTAGGAAAGGACGCCCACAGCTGTGTAAACAGTATTTTTTTGGTAAACATCTTCTCCAGTGGTTTTGTATTACTTTTCACTGTCTATTGAATATGCTGGCTATAATAAGTCAAGCTGAGGTTAATTTCCGGCCGGTAAATTTGCTTTTCTGAATATTTTCCCAAACACATTGCAGCAGGTGCCGACCCCGATCCTCAGGGGCAACATTTCAATGTTATTTCTAATCGAAACCACCAGCGGTATGGATGGACCGCACGAAAAGACTGTATTTATGTTGGAAAACACATTTGGAATTCAAAACGACTAATCATTCCATCTCTGGATCCAGCCTCCCTTCACCCTACTGCCGATAAAGCTATGGAAATGTCTTCATTTTTAGAATATAGGTCCCTGTTACACTGAGTAATTTGCTCAACAAGATCGGCGGTGGTCTACTTGGGCTCATTCAGGCTCAATAAGGGATGACAGAGTGTTCATGTGATTGTTTGTCCAATACAGATAATCATTGCAGTAAGAAGTAGAGCCCCTGTTCATATGGAGAGATGGGCAATTCTAAGGGAGAAGGGTCGTAGCTGTTTTATTGCTCATTTCATGTTATGATGTGTCAGTAATTTGTAAATTACTGTGACTTTAAAGAGGGGAAGGAATGAGGAGACTGAAGAAGGGATAGGAAGTAATTAGTCTGTGAAGCTAGGCTCCAGTGTGCAGAGCTGAGGATACTCCTCTGTGTTTGTGCAGCTAATCTGCAGTATGAGGGGCTGGGGATACTCCCCTGAGTCTGTGCAGCCATAGTGTGGAGTGAGGAACAAGGGATAATCCCTGATTTGAAGGAAACTGCATGTGCAGGATTAGCCCTATGGGCATAAGCTTTTCAACAGGGCAGATGTTTCTTTCGGATAAAGGCTGAGCATTAAAGAGACTTCTATCTCCTTGTTCTTCTTCTCCCTTCTGCCCAATAATGTTGATATGATACAGATCTACAAGAGACTACATTGCCAGTGACCAGATAAGAGCTTTTGAGAAACTCATTACAAGAGGAAAAGAGGGCTTAGATTGCAACCTGTTACCATGCGGTGGTTGCTGGTCCTCTCGGGGTAGCGGTGTGCGGGGTCCTGCAGTCGGGGCGCGTTCCCCCAGCTTGTTGTCTGGCTGCCGGGGGAGCGGGTGCCTGGCCGGTGTGGGCAGTGTGGTGCTGGTGGCGCGCGGCACCTGTGAGTGCAGCTGCCGTGCACAAGCTCCCTTTTATTATGTTCTGTTGGGAGTTGGCTGTCTTCCTCTCTCTGCCCGGGCGGAGGCTTTTGTTTAAAAGTCGGGCAGAGACTTGCAATCACTGTCAGTTATTGGTTTCCCTCAGTGTGCTAGCTAGTCTGCCTCTGTTGGTCTTCTTCTTCTGTCAGCTTGTCTGCCATACTTTGCTATTATCTGCCAGGTTTTTCCATCTGCCTCAGTTCTAATTAGTTTGTTTGTGTTGGTTATTTACATCTGCCTTTTCTGTCAGTATTCTACCCTTTCTATACAGGTACGCTAGCTTCTCTTTTTCAGTCCCTAGTGAGAGTAGGGATCGCCGCCCAGTTGCCCGTCTGGGGTTAGCCAGGAGTTTAGGCAAGTAGGCAGGGACAGGGGTTGTGGGTGAGAACCAGGGCACCCGGGCTAGCGTATCAAGGGTAGTATACCGTAACACCACCCCAGTTACGAGGTAAGGACTTTTGAGACATCTGATATATGGGTACTGTACCCTGATATACCAGGGTCACAGAATCGACAATGAGAATTTTTTCAGCTGCGTAAAATATGTGCTCAGTCAATGAACAAGTGTTTGCTCATTCGTTGGCTGATTGGGAGAAGCTTTGCATGAGCCAATATTTGGGCAAGTGAACATTAATGCTTGATTTGGCCCATGTAAAAAGGCCTTAAAAAGAGTGATATAATGTAGAAAGTGGTGCTCAAAATGGTGGCCATATATGCCGTAAAACTAAGATTGTATTGAAATAGTGGATACTCATAACTTTTGGGGAGAAAGAGCTAAAGAGGCCCTGGCTCATCTCCCAAGATCCAGAGAGGTGGTGTATAAAGAAATTGCAGTTTCTGAGAATGTTAGCAACTACGGATCCAAGTGCAGAAGGAATGAATGGTTGTATACTTTATTGGAAACAACGCGTTTCAGGGAGGACAGAATCTCCTTCTTTAGACGGGAGAATAGACAAACATATATAGTAGATCGTAAGCATCTCCAAAGCATGGTGCTCCTAATTTTGCAGCTCGCATGTATAGCAAAAGTTTTACTTGACACTTCATGTGTTAATTAAACTGTGTCACAGAACCTTTTTTCGTTGCCTTTACAATGGCTATTGTTATATTAAGGGGGTTGCCTATTGTACACTATTATGGCCTGTCCTTAGGATAGGCCATCAAAATTAGGTCAGCAGAGGTCTGTTGCTTGGGATCCCCACGGATCAGCTGTTCGTTTGGCCAATGCATTCCAGCACTGAGCTGATTTCTACAAGAAGGAACAGCTCCCTTCCGACAGCAGTGGCTAAGCCTGCTATTACACGCATAGTTAACATTCCCTTTAGTGGGAACTTTGCCTGCAATTCCAAGCCTGGCCACTGCAGTGAGTACGGAGCTGTCTACTTGCTGCAAAAATCATTTCAATGCATAAACACACTGACCCTGAGAATGGCTATTTAGTGGGGATCCTGGGTAGCAGACCCCTGCTGATCTACCATTGCTGGCCCTTCATAAGTATAGGGCACCAATAGTTTGCAACTGAACAGAAAAGGTAGGTTGTTGCAACAAGTAATCAGTGTTGGGTTAATATTGATATATCTATGCACAAGTTGGGCTACGTCGGTGTGTTCATTGGCAGATGTTACAAGTATGACTTCCATTAGGTAGTATAGGTAGTATTAGGAAGTATAGGTATATACAGTAAGTAGTGTAGGTAAGTATAGGTAATATAGCTAGTATTAGGAAGTATAATTCCCTAACAGCCGCCTCAGACGTGATGTGAATGTAGCCTCATCGCCGCTCGTCTCCCTCCCTTATAGACAAATCTGGCACTTTGTCTCTTTTGTAAGTGAATTTTTTGTGTTATTTTACTGCTTATTAAACTGAGATGAGACTTGGACACAAAATCCATCTGACCAGCTGCTCTGAAACATATACTTAATAAAAAAATAGGCCATTAGACACATTTTACGATTTCTTAGGTTCAATGTGACAGCATCAATTTCCGTCAGTGTCAAAACTGCTGACACGAGTTTGGTATTTATTGGCAAAGCCGCTACCACAACATCTGTCAGAGAAGTCCACTGTCCCCTCATACATAAACAAGCTTACCCCAACTTATAAATCATCATTCGGAGCTCCTTCTACCCCTGTCCGGTGTCATTCTTTAAGACATCATTCACAATTGAAGAACTTCTTGGCTCAAGCTGTAAATATTAATATTACCGGCCGTGTTATAGTGTTATATGTCTTGTATTCTTACCTGTGAAGGTGCGACCGTCTTCATAGAGGATGTAAATACACAAAGTTTAGAGATGAGTGAACGCGTTCGTCCGAGCTTGATATTCGTGCGAATATTAGGGTGTTCGGGATGTTCGTTATTCGTGACGAACACCATGCGGTGTTCTGGTTACTTTCACTTCCTTCCCTGAGACGTTAGCGCGCTTTTCTGGCCAATTGAAAGACAGGGAAGGCATTACAACTTCCCCCTGTGACGTTCAAGCCCTATACCACCCCCTGCAGTGAGTGGCTGGCGAGATCAGGTGTCCGCCTAATATAAAAGTCGTCCCTTCCGCGGCTCGCCTCAGATGCGGTGTGAGTTAGATGAGGGACAGTGCTGTTTATACCGGAGCTGCTGTAGGGAAAGAATTGGTAGTTAGTGTAGGCTTCAAGACCCCCCAAAGGTCCTTATTAGGGCCACTGATAGCTGTGTGTTGGCTGCTGTTAGCAGTGGGATTTTTTTTCTTCTCAAAATCGGCTCTGCAGAGCGTTGCACCCGGCATTAGGGACAGAAGTGCTGCATAGGCAGGGAGAGTGTTAGGAGTGAGTGTAGCCTTCAAGAACCTCAACGGTCCTTTCTAGGGCCATATTTATCCGTGTGCAGTACTGTCCAGGCTGCTGTTAGCTGTGCTGCATTTTTTTTGGGCTTCTCAAAATCGCCTCTGCAGAGCATTCCACCCTCCATTGATACTGCAGGGAAAGAATTGTATAGGCAGGGCCACAACACAGTTATTATTCATAGAATATACGCAGTGCTGCCTGTTGGTGGGAAAAAACTGAAAACAAATCTATTTGTCCAGCCTCTGTCCGTCCTAACGCCGGTGGACACGTGTGAGCTGCGTGAACAACATTGCTAAATCAGACGCACCCAGCTACGCTTTACTGCTGGCTTCGCCATTTGCTTTCCTTAATTGGGAAAAAAATACCTGCTCTGCCAGAGTTATAATAACTCTGCTACCCTCACGTTCTGTGACACATAAGCAGGGACACAGCACAGTTATTAAACTTCTCATGTTCATTGAATATACGCAGTGCTGCCTGTTGGTGGGAAAAAACTGAAAACAAATCTATTTGTCCAGCCTCTGTCCGTCCTTACGGGCGGTGGACACGTGTGAGCTGCGTGAAAAACATTGCTAAATCATACGCACCCAGCTACGCTTTACTGCTGGCTTCGCCATTTGCTTTCCTTAATTGGGAAAAAAAATACCTGCTCTGCCAGAGTTATAATAACTCTGCTACCCTCACGTTCTGTGACACATAAGCAGGGACACAGCACAGTTATTAAACTTCTCATGTTCATTGAATATACGCAGTGCTGCCTGTTGGTGGGAAAAAACTGAAAACAAATCTATTTGTCCAGCCTCTGTCCGTCCTTACGCCTGTGGAGACGTGTGAGCTGCGTGAAAAACATTGCTAAATCATACGCACCCAGCTACGCTTTACAGCTGGCTTCGCCATTTGCTTTCCTTAATTGGGAAAAAAATACCTGCTCTGCCAGAGTTATAATAACTCTGCTACCCTCACGTTCTGTGACACATAAGCAGGGACACAGCACAGTTATTAAACTTAGATAATTCATTCACTAGAGGCAGTGGGGCCTTTCGTTTTCCAAAAAGGGCAAAAATTATATTTGGCCTGCAGTCTTGCGCCAATTTATTTCCTGCCTGTGAAATCAAATCACTGGTAATACAGCATGCTGAGGGGTAGGGGTAGGCCTAGAGGACGTGGACGCGGCCGAGGACGCGGAGGGCCAAGTCAGGGTGTGGGCACAGGCCAAGCTCCTGATCCAGGTGTGTCGCAGCCGACTGCTGCGCGATTAGGAGAGAGGCACGTTTCTGGCGTCCCCACATTCATCGCCCAATTAATGGGTCCACGCGGGAGACGGTTATTAGAAAATGAGCAGTGTGAGCAGGTCCTGTCCTGGATGGCAGAAACTGCTTCGAGCAACCTATCGTCTACCCGCAGTTCTGCGCCGTCCACTGCTGCCAATCCGAATCCTCTGTCTGCTGCTCCTCCTTCCTCCCAGCCTCCTCACTCCACTACAATAACACCTGCTCAGGAGCGGGAGCACTCCCAGGAACTGTTCTCGGGCCCCTGCTTAGATTGGGCAGCAGCGGTTCCTCTCCCACCAGAGGAGTTTATCGTCACTGATGCCCAACCATTCGAAAGTTCCCGGGGTCCGGGGGAAGAGGCTGGGGACTTCCGCCAACTGTCTCAACAACTTTCTGTGGGTCAGGAGGACGATGACGATCAGACACAGTTGTCTTGCAGTGAGGTAGTAGTAAGGGCAGTAAGTCCCAGGGAGCAGCGCACAGAGGATTCGGAGGAAGAGCAGCAGGACGATGAGGTGACTGACCCCACCTGGTGTGCAACGCTTACTCAGGAGGACAGGTCTTCAGAGGGGGAGTCAAGGGCATCAGCAGGGCAGGTTGCAAGAGGCAGTGCGGTGTCCAGGGCCAGGGGTAGAGGCAGGGCCAGACCGAATAATCCACCAAGTGTTTCCCAAAGCGCCCCCTCGCGCCATGCCACCCTGCGGAGGCCGAGGTGCTCTAAGGTCTGGCAGTTTTTCACAGAGACGCCGGACGACCGACGAACAGTGGTGTGCAACCTTTGTCGCGCAAAGCTCAGCCGGGGAGCCAACACCAACAGCCTCACCACCACCACCATGCGCAGACATATGATGGCCAAGCACCCCGCAAGGTGGGACAAAGGCCGTTCACCGCCTCCGGTTTGCACCCCTGCCTCTCCCCCTGTGCCCCAACCTGCCACTGAGATGCAACCCCCCTCTCAGGACACAGGCACTACCGCCTCATGGCCTGCACCCACACCCTCATCTCCGCTGTCCTCGGCCCCATCCAGCAGTGTAGTTCAGCGCACCGTTCAGCCGTCACTTGCGCAAGTGTTCGAGCGCAAGCGCAAGTATGCCGCCACGCACCCGCACGCTCAAACGTTAACCGTCCGCATCGCAAAATTCATCAGCCTTGAGATGCTGCCGTATAGGGTTGTGGAAACGGAGTCCTTCAAAAGTATCATGGAGGCGGCGGCCCCGCGCTACTCAGTTCCCAGTCGCCACTACTTTTCCCGATGTGCCGTCCCAGCCCTGCACGACCACGTCTCCCGCAACATTGTGCGCGCCCTCACCAACGCGGTTACTGCCACGGTCCACTTAACTACGGACACGTGGACAAGCACAGGCGGGCAGGGCCACTACATCTCCCTGACGGCACATTGGGTGAATTTAGTGGAGGCTGGGACAGAGTCAGAGCCTGGGACCGCTCATGTCCTACCCACCCCCAGAATTGCGGGCCCCAGCTCGGTGCTGGTATCTGCGGAGGTGTATGCTTCCTCCACTAAAGCACCCTCCTCCTCCTCCTCCTCCTCCTCTGTCTCACAATCAAGATGTGTTAGCAGCAGCATGTCGCCAGCAGTCGGTGTCGCGCGGTGTGGCAGCACAGCGGTGGGCAAGCGTCAGCAGGCCGTGCTGAAACTACTCAGCTTAGGCGATAAGAGGCACACGGCCCACGAACTGCTGCAGGGTCTGACACAGCAGACCGACCGCTGGCTTGCGCCGCTGAGCCTCCAACCGGGCATGGTCGTGTGTGACAACGGCCGTAACCTGGTGGCAGCTCTGCAGCTCGGCAGCCTCACGCACGTGCCATGCCTGGCCCACGTCTTTAATTTGGTGGTTCAGCGCTTTCTGAAAAGCTACCCACGCTTGTCAGACCTGCTCGTAAAGGCGCACCGGCTCTGCGCACATTTCCGCAAGTCCCACACGGACGCTGCCACCCTGCGCACCCTGCAACATCACTTTAAGCTGCCAGTGCACCGACTGCTGTGCGACGTGCCCACACGGTGGAACTCTACGCTCCACATGTTGGCCAGGCTCTATGAACAGCGTAGAGCTATAGTCGAATACCAACTCCAACATGGGCGGCGCAGTGGGAGTCAGCCTCCTCAATTCCTTTCAGAAGAGTGGGCCTGGTTGGCAGACATCTGCCATGTCCTTGGTAATTTTGAGGAGTCTACCCAGGTGGTGAGCGGCGATGCTACAATCATTAGCGTCACCATTCCTCTGCTATGCATCTTGAGAAATTCCCTGCAAACCATAAAGGCAGCTGCTTTGCGCTCGGAAACGTGGGCAGTGGAAGACAGTATGCCGCTGGATAGTCAGGGCACCCTCCTGTCTATTTCTCAGCGCGTACAGGAGGAGGAGGAGCATGAGGAGGATGAGGAGGAGGGGGAAGAGACAGCTTGGCCCGCTGCTGACGGTACACCGGCTGATTGCCTGTCATCCTTTCAGCGTGTATGGCCTGAGGAGGAGGAGGAGGAGGAGGATCCTGAAAGTGATCTTCCTAGTGAAGACAGCCATGTGTTGCGTACAGGTACCCTGGCACACATGGCTGACTTCATGTTAGGATGCCTTTCTCGTGACCCTCGCGTTGCACGCATTCTGGCCACTACGGATTACTGGGTGTACACACTGCTCGATCCACGGTATAAGGAGAACCTGCCCACTCTGATTCCCGAAGAGGAAAGGGGTTCGAGAGTGTTGCTATACCACAGGACCCTTGCGGACAAGCTGATGGTAAAATTCCCAGCCGACAGCGCTAGTGGCAGAAGGCGCAGTTCCGAGGGCCATGTTGCAGGGGATGTGCGTAGATCGAGCAGCATGTACATCCCAGGCAGTGCAACAGTCTTTAAGGGCCTGGCCAGCTTTATGGCTCCCCAGCAAGACTGTGTCACCGCTCCCCAGTCACGGCTGAGTCGGCGGGAGCACTGCAAAAGGATGGTGAGGGAGTACGTAGCGGATCGCACGACCATCCTTGGTGACGCCTCTGCCCCCTACAACTACTGGGTGTCGAAGCTGGACACGTGGCCTGAACTAGCCCTGTATGCCCTTGAGGTGCTTGCTTGTCCTGCGGCTAGCGTCTTGTCGGAAAGGGTGTTTAGTGCGGCTGGGGGAATCATCACAGATAAGCGTACCCGCCTGTCAACCGACAGTGCCGACAGGCTAACACTCATCAAGATGAACAAAGGCTGGATTTCCCCAGACTTCTGTTCTCCACCAGCGGACAGCAGCGATACGTAAGCAATACGTAGGCTGCACCCGCGGATGGAAGCTACGTTCTCTCTCACCATCCAAAACGGGGACATTTGTGCTTCATCAATCTGTGTATAATATTCCTCCTCCTCCTCCTCCTGCTCCTCCTCCTGAAACCTCACGTAATCACGCTGAACGGGCAATTTTTCTTAGGGCCACAAGGCTCACTCAAATAATTTTTCAGAACAATTTTTATAAGTTTCAATGCGCTTAAAAGCATTGGAACTTTAACTTGAACCAATTTTTCGTTACACTGGGCTGCCTCCAGGCCTAGTTACCACTTAAGCCACATTAACCAAAGCGATTAATGGGTTTCACCTGCCCTCTTGGCTGGCCATGGCCAATTTTTGGGATGTACATTAGTACTGTTGATACAGCAATTTTTGTGGGCCCTCGCCTACAGTGTAATCAAATTAATTTTTAGCCCACCTGCATTACAGCTGACGTTACCTCAGCTGTGTTGGGCAATGCAATGGGATATTTGTATGTACCGCCGGTGGCTTCCTGGCACCCACCCAGGCAGTGGGTCCACAGGGAGTTAAACCTACATGTGTCCACTTGTAAAGAACCCCAGTCTGACTGGGGCATGCAGTGTGGGCCGAAGCCCACCTGTATTACGCACGACATTACTACCTCAGCTGTGTTGGGCAATGCAATGGGATATTTTTGTGTACCGCCGGTGGGTTCCAGGGAGCCACCCATGCTGTAGGTGCACACTGAGTTTTTAATACATCTGTACACTTCTAAAGAACCCGTCTGACTGGGGCATGCAGTGTGGGCCGAAGCCCACCTGTATTACGCACGACATTACTACCTCAGCTGTGTTGGGCAATGCAATGGGATATTTCTATGTACCGCCGGTGGCTTCCTGGCACCCACCCAGGCAGTGGGTCCACAGGGAGTTAAACCTACATGTGTCCACTTGTAAAGAACCCCAGTCTGACTGGGGCATGCAGTGTGGGCCGAAACCCACCTGCATTAACCCTTTCCAGTCCACTGTGTGACCTGTGAAGACATTAGGGTTTAAGGCTGTACAGCTCCGTTGTTGGTAGACGTCCGTCGGGGTTCTCTTACTGTATATTGCCAGCCTCTCTGCTGTCGGAGCCTATCCTACGTGTCAGCTCATGCAGTACTGGCTTTAGCCAGCATATAGCGCCGTTGTATAACAGCAGAAAAAGAGTAAGCCCCCTAGGAAAACCATATACAAATTGGATTGGAAAGGGTTAAGCACAACATTACTACCTCAGCTGTGTTGGGCAATGCAATGGGATATTTCTATGTACCGCCGGTGGCTTCCTGGCACCCACCCATGCTGTAGGTGCACACGGAGTTTTTACTACATCTGTACACTTATAAAGAACCCCAGTCAGACTGGGGCATGCAGTGTGGGCCGAAGCCCACCTGCATTAAGCACGACATTACTACCTCAGCTGTGTTGGGCAATGCAATGGGATATTTCTGTGTACCGCCGGTGGGTTCCAGGGAGCCACCCATGCTGTGGGTCGACAGGGACTTCACAATAGGGAGTTGTACCTGCCTGTGTCTATGAATTAAAAAGCCCGGTCTGACTGGGGCATGCAGACACCTTGACAGAATGAATAGTGTGTGGCACATAGGTTCCCCATTGCTATGCCCACGTGTGCAGCTCCTGATGGCGGTGGCACAGGATTCTATTTCTCATTGCTTCTGTACAGCATTGTGGGCTATCGCTCCGCCACTTTTAAAGAGGGTCGCTGCCTAGCCGTGCCAACCTCTGCAGTGTGTGCCTGCGGTCCCTCGTCATGGCAGACGCAATTCTAAATAGACATGAGCGTGGTGTGGCATGAGGGCAGCTGAAGGCTGCGCAGGGACACTTTGGTGTGCGCTGTGGGGGGGAGGGGGGGGCGGTTGGGCAGCATGTAACCCAGGAGAAGTGTCAGTGGAGTGTCATGCAGGCAGTGATTGTGTTTTGTTGGAGGTAGTGTGGTGCTTAGCAAAGGTATGCCATGCTAATGAGGGCTTTTCAGAAGTAAAAGTTGTTGGGAGGGGGGGGGGGCCCACTCTTGCCGGTATTGTGGCTTAATAGTGGGACCTGGGAACTTGAGATGCAGCCCAACATGTAGCCCCTCGCCTGCCCTATCCGTCACTGTGTCATTCCCATCACTTTCCTGAATTGCCCAGATTTTCACACATGAAAACCTTAGCGAGCATCGGCGAAATACAAAAATGTTCTGGTCGCCCATTGACTTCAATGGGGTTCGTTGTTCGAAACGAACCCTCGAGCATCACGGGAAGTTCGTTCCGAATAACAAACACCCGAACATTTTGGTGTTCGCTCATCTCTAACAAAGTTCCTTCTCAGAGAATATGGAGTTTAGATTGAGAGATGGTAAACTTCATGGAAGAGGAGTCTATGGTAACGAATGGGTGAATAGTTATGCACCTCTATGATTATTTTATTGCACAAGCCAACAGTTGGGCAAAAACTTAATCACAAGGCCCAAACTACGCCCCTCTTGTGGGAGTTGCTGGCGGACATCATCGCTATAAGAGGAATTTGTGCTGCGCCATTTGGCAGGGCAGCAGACACAGCTACAAGGTGTCAGCAGCTATGTGTGCTGCTTGGCCCAGTAAAGGGCCCGATAATTGAAAGGGGAGGAAGAGACAGCAGAGAACTGCAGAGATGTGATAACAGCCATTGAGAGTGGTGACCATAGTGCTGTCTCAATGCTGCCGGAGCAGTGCAAGAGGAGGTAGCCTAAATAGCCCTGATGACCAGAGGGCTGAAATTGAGGCTGTTAGATGGCCCAGATGACTCAGGGGGTGAGGTGAACAATCAGCATGGAAGGAGAGAGAGACTCCATTTTCTCTGAGACTTGGTCCTGAAGAAGACTGTCAGAGTGTGCTGCTGGTATCTGTTATACTACAGGGCTCCAGGAGCACACCTTCACTGTTGGGGTTAGTTGTGCTGGCTGGGTGTGGTATTCTCCAGCAGCCAATCCCCTTTAGTCTGCAGCAGGGGCGTAACTATAGAGGATGCAGGGGATGCGGTTGCACCTGGGCCCAGGAGCCTTAAGGGGCCCATAAGGCCTCTCTTCTCCATATAGGGAGCCCAGTAGTATGAATAAAGCATTATAGTTGGGGGCCTTGTTACAGGTTTTGCATTGGGGCCCGGGAGCTTCAAGTTACGCCTCTAGTCTGCAGTACATATAAACCCAGCTCCTGTCAGTGTTTGTCTGGTGTTCAGGGTGAGCAGTCATGTTACTTCAGCCTGCAGCTTGCTGTGTGACTTGTGTCCTGTTGTCTGTCCTGTACAGCTTGCTTTGTGACTTGTGTCCTGTTGTCTGTGCTGTTGCAGCTTGCAGTGTGAACTGTGTCCAGTGCCGCTGGACTCCTGGTTAGTGTAGGGACTAGCGGTATAGCCAGGAGCCGTGAAATGGCCCGCTAGCTTCCATGTTTTGATCAAAATGTCAACTAATACCTGGTATTTATATTCATGCAACCGCTAGATTAGGCTAATAACTCCACCTCATATTATCATGTTATTTGATTTTACAAATCAATAGGAGAATGGTAGAAAAACAAGCAATACTCCACCGATATGTATAAACATTATGCGGTATATGTGCGATATATAGGGAGAGTGAAATTACATCTAGAATGCCGTTCTTAACACTACAGATACGAGTACATCGCACATCGATCACATGACAGATGGAATGATGCTGTGCCCATAGATATGGCGTTACCCGTAATATACAGAGTAAGGGCACATCACGTGTCAGTCATATGACTACAGCGATGACGGCGGAAACACCTGACACGCCCCCAACAACATGCCCTATGCACTTGATAGTGGGAATGTCATATGCCGATCACATGATGGCCGTGATGACGTTGTAGACGTCAGACACGCCTCTAGTGATACCTTGTATGCCTTTCTACGGTGGAACGTCAAACGCCGATCACGTGAGTAGCGTGATGGCGTTGGCAAATTCAAACACGCCCCCAATATAGCCGCCACCACCGGGAGACACCAGCAACTTACAATGTAAGTGATCTTATACTATATATATGTAACGATTGTATTACTTAATTATGGCTTGAGAAAAGTGCCTGTGAGCACAGAAACGCGTTGCCCATTTTTTAGCGAACATTGGAAATAAAAAGTGTTATTACTCTATCTTTAACGCTTGGAAACGTCTTTCTGGAGAAAAAAGGAGACATCACTTCACTGTTGTAGATGGCTATAGCTCCCTGGTGTGATGTAGCAGTGGGTACAATGTCCTCCATCTGGGACTGATGGGTGAATAGAGTGCATGATAAGTGTAGGAAGCCACTACTACACAAATGCACATGCAACAAAAAACAAAAGCCTGCAGTTCCAGCAACTAAATAAAATATGAAGGTAGGGCTGCAACAATTACAGTAACAATCTTGTGCTTCAGCACTCCTACACATTTAATATTTTCATAAAACTGCAATTATTGTTTATACATAAGTGCATAAAAATGCAAGGCTCTTAGAGCACATTTTGATCAAAACATGTGGGCTCATCCGCCCACCTAACGAGTATTCAAGAAACATGCCGGCCACGAGCGTACACTACATGAAAGCAAATCCTAACTTTTAAGTTAAGGGGTGCACTCCACTTAATAGTTTCAGCATGTACATTTAGATGAAATCTTAGACTAATGAATGAAAATGGATTCAAAATGGAGGTGACCCAGCATCAAATTAAATATATATATCTTTTATGCTGTCCATAAAACTGGATTATAAACTATTTTATCTTAAGCACTTTGCAAAATCACTTTGATATCAAAGTGCTTAAAAGGGATCTAAGTGCCGCAGCGATACATCTACTGCAAGCTTGGAATCCATTAAATGTTGATCATATAAATGATCCAAATGGTTCTTCTGCTTTTAGGTCAGATTTATTATAAGACCAGAAGGGGAAACTTCGAAGGTAGATGTACAATAGAAGTTCTAAAACCAACATTCATATATTTTGGTGGTCCTGTATAAAAGATGAATGCAAATAAGAACAGTGATAGAAGACCCCTAAGAAAATCATCCGGCTGTCAGCTGTCACTTTATAAGGGTAAATTAAAAACATCATTGATTGCTATGCTACTGCTGTACCCTCGCATCGCAGTCTGTACGCAGGATGTAAGGTTGGTGGGGCCCCATTTTATATTTGCATCATGATAGTAGCAAGTAGGAAAAAATGAGCAGAGCATCCCCGATGGAAGATAAATGGGTGTTTGGCATTATGAAGTTTGAAAATCCCTAGTGATAGGAGGAAGGGGGGTCCTTAAACTATAGCTAGCTCTTGCTGTGGCACTTCTGTTGCAGCCAAACCAGGTGAATGCCCCAACTGCAGGGGTGGGTGTATCAACAATGAAGGTGTCAAAATGGAAAGAGTGCTGGAAATAAGGTGCAAGCTGGTAAGATAATAGGGGAGAACTCCTTGAGACTGTAAATAAAAGGCTTTGCCTTACCCGACCCTATGACCTTCCTAGATTAATAGCTGGAGTTTATCACTCCGCAAACGGTATAAACACTCATTAAGTGGTTTTGACACCCAGTATCCATTCTATAGAAAGGTCATAGAAAAACGGGTTAGCTGATTGGGGAGCCAAGGGATTTTTTCTCTCATCATAAAAAAAATCTCTGTCCGAAGGCTCTCACATTCCACCATGTATGTTTTGTTCTGTCCAATTAATATTTTAGATGTCATCATTAATAAAGTTAGTAAATTTGAATAGGCTCTTCGTCGGTGACTAATTAGAGGTTTATTTGAAGAATTACTGCCTCGGTGACTAACACAAGTAAACTGATTGATTATCTGACTTCTTTGTTTTGCTCCTGTTGCAGGCAGTGGTGTTGTGATGCAAGGTTCGGTATACAATGTAGCAGATGTCATAATCAAAGTTAACAGATTTATTTATGAACACAGAAATAAACAATTAAATAGTTAAATGAGAAGTACTAAAATATAAGAATTAACACTTTGATGTTCTATCACCTATAATACATTAATTACCATGAACCAATAAGAATGCAGATCCATATAATCTCTAAAATATGAGTTAAAACTGCAATAATCTTGTATACAAAGTTTACACGTGCGCTAGTCCCTGCTCCAGGCCTGCCAGCTATATGTGGACACCAGTGTTTAATGAGGCCAGCCTCACTTACACTCCGTTACAGAAGAGTTGCAGCTGCTATTGACCCTTGCTTGTTTGAGATCAGGAGCGCAACTTTACTATGTGCCTCCTCAGCTGTTTCATCAGATGCCCTGGGTGAGCTCTCTCTTTCCTTTAGCTCCAAATGTCCGACAGAAGTATCCAGGACCTCTGCACAGTTTTCCAGGAAGCCTTTCCGTGGTCCAGCAGCAGCTCTTCTTTTGCAGCTTGGCACCTGTAGCTCTCCACATCTGCCCCGCCTCGATTGTAACGAAACAGACTTTTATGGCCTATTTTATCACCTAGCTGATAAAAGTCAGACCGGTGGGGGTCTCAGTGCTAAGACCCCCACTGATCCTGAGAACGAGGGTCCTTTCTACCCCTCTGCTCCTCGCTTACTGTGGATAGATGATAAAAGTCTATTTTAGTACAAGCCCTTTAAGGCCTATATACAAGGGCCAAAAACATTAATTTGTCTGACCGTCGACCCATTTGAATATGCCGGCGATCATCTGTTGAATGAGCAAACACTTCTTCTTCTTCAGCTGATTGGATCTTTCATAGCAGCATAAAATGCCTGCTCATCAGCAGTACATTCCCTCATGTAAACAGGGGATGTGCAGCCAACAAATCCAGTCTGCATGGGGACAAACGATCATCAATGCGTATTCGTCCCCAAACTTGTGACTATCTGCCCATGTAAAAACTACCTAATGAGCGCTAATCAATATGCTATTTGTTGATTGGTGCTTGTTACAGCAGGCAAAAATCAGGGTATGTAGAAGCCCCTAATCCTCCGCTCACACTGGGGTCTTGCTTTCCATTTTTACAGGATCCTTAGCAGATCCATTATGGTCTGTCATGATTAGTGCTGAACGAACCAAAACAATTGAATCGTGTTTCAGGTTGAACTTTGCTAAAAGTTTGTTTTGGCAAGAACCCAAATCCTGGGTAGTTTGTCTCAGCTGAATCTACTAAAAGAAGAAGAAAACTTAAAGGGGTTGTCCCGCGGCAGCAAGTGGGGTTATACACTTCTGTATGGCCATATTAATGCACTTTGTAATATACATCGTGCATTAAATATGAGCCATACAGAAGTTATACACTTACCCCCTCCGGTGCTGGCGTCCCCGTCTCCATGGTGACGACTAATTTCGATGTCTTCTGGCGTTTTTAGACGCGGTTGCGCTGTGCGGTCTTCTGCCTGGTGAATGGGGCCGCTCGTGCCGGAGAGCTGGTCACCGCGTCGTCATTGTAGCTCCGCCTCCGTCACGTGGTGCCGATCAGCCAATGAGGTGGCTGTATCGGCAGTGGAACGCGGAAGACAGAAGAAGAAACGCCACGGTGCACCATGGGAAGACCCGCGGCGCCATCTTTAAAAGAAGAAATGAAGAAGCTGCAGAACCCTGATGCAGGTAAGTGCAATGTGCTTTTTAAAAACTAACACATGCTTTCTTTTTCACAGGGCATAATGCAGGGGTCTATTAAAAAAAAAAAAATCGCTTTCGCCGCGAGACAACCCCTTTAAGAAGGAAATAGAAGGAAGAAAAAAGAAAAATAAGCATGAAAATGACAAAAAGAAGAAAAAAATAATCTTTTCCCTTCTTTATTTCCCATCTTCTTCTTATTCCTTCTTTTTAAATGTTTTTCTTCACAATCATTGCCTAAAATAAAGAGCTCAGAAGTACTTAGATGCCCTCCTAGGTGACCCAGGACTGTTATGCAGCACTTTTATGGCTCTTAGACAGTGTTCTGCATCAGTTTTAGGAATAATGGTGAAGTTTTGGTTTGGTTCAAACTAATTCAGACTGAAGATAACTTTTTGCCAACATTTGGCAACGCAACCAAACCAAACATTTCGAAGGTTTGCTCACTAGTCACGATCTACCGTGATCATTTGTAAACTGTAAAGTTTGTTGTTATTTACCCTGCTATAGATGAAGTCAAGCTTTACCATCCCGTGCCCCCCTGGTATCCTCATATCCTTTTGGCACAGCCCGGAGCTTACTGAAAATCTTATACAACCTTCAACCAAAAAATATTTAAATCAATAGCAACTTGCTAATAATTCTTAGAAGCAAAAATCCCTGAGCATCACTAATGGAGTTTATACTCTACAGCGGGTATTCACTCTCCAAATCAGTAGTGGTTGGAGATCGCCAACTTCACCAATGCAATTTTCTTATATGTATGAAAGACCTATCCAAAGACAATTTTGACTTGATTCATCTTCAAAGAAGTATTGGCTCAGCGATGTGGTGCTTTTTATTTTCTTGTAGGTGAAGGATCCCAACCATAGCCCGAAGTGGGGCAAGGTAAGGACCCTTTTACATTGGCCAACATCACTGTTAAATGAGTGCCAATCATCAAGATCAACACTTGTTTAATTGGCCTTTTATACAGACTGGAGACAATGAACGATTCATAAGATTATTGGTCCTCCATTCACTGTGTGGTTTTTCTTGTGCTTCCGAGTAATGTCAGGCACTTATCTGATGCTTTATTGAAGAACTCAAATCCCCTTCACTGTCAAACTAACTCCAATGCAGTGCTGCCCGGAATTTACTTTGACTTCCGATCAACTCCATATTGGAGCTCAGTGTAGCGCTCACATGATGAACCATTGACTGGCTAAAATCAGAGCTGTTCTGCAATGGAGTGGCAGTAAAGTAGTCATCACCTGGACATAAGCACCTGCCCTCGAGTGCTCTTTAATGGTTCTTCGTAGCATATCCTTTGTTCACACAGGGAGATGGGGCGCTGTGAACATTATTCTTTTTGCCAGCAATGAATGAGTAGTTGCTTCTTCATTGACTGATCGCTGCCCCGTTTACACATGCAATAAATGGGTGAATGAGTATTCTAATGAGCACTTAATCACAATCATTGGCCTGTGTAAATGCACCTTGAGGGCTCTTTCACATGAGCGTATATCGGCCGCTGTTTTGACAGCTGGACGGCTATATGCTACGATCTGAAGCATTGGATCCCAATGTAACAGATCACATGGCCATATTCCTGCGGTGTAAAAGCACCCGGCTGGCCAATATAGCGGCGGGCACTTTCACACCAGCCTGAAAAGATAGTCCTGGAACTATCTTTTCTTCTGGAATATGTCGGCTCCATCCCAACCACTCCCATTGCAAACAGCCGGAGGGAAGGAGAGACGAGGTGAGCCAGCGAGGGGGAGGGAAGGCACGGCATTGCGGCTTCGGCATATATGCGCCGGGGCCTGTGCCATCTGAATGGGCGCACAAACGTTAGATTTGTGCACCCGTTCACGCGTTTTTACGGCACCTGCGGGCGCACGTAAAAACGTCTACGGCCATGTGAAAGAGGCCTACAAGTGAGAAAACCCTTGTAAGCTGTTAATTAAAGTCATTTTCTTCTCCACTTGACAAAAAACTGCATCTTGGAGCATATTTTACTCTCCACAACATTGAAATTGCAACACCAGGAAGGACAAGCTGTGAGGTTACCCAAATCAAGGAAATTGAGGGGTGTCGCTAATATATGCAAATAATCACATTATGAAGCATCTAGCTCCAATCTGTGACACATGGGAGGGTCTTCAAGTTTTTTCAGCTACATGAAATCTCAAAAACAGGATAACGTCTTGTGGTACGTATGTTTGTGCGATGGCTCCTGGTCGTCAACATGCCAGTTATTGCCACTTGTTGCAAACTAAGAGAGAAAGTATCCTTGATTTATCACTCTGGCAGATCGCTACGTGCCTAGCCCGACATGTCAGCACTGTTCAACATTGAGTGCATTAGTGGTTGGCAAAACAATGATGAACCTGAATGAGAGCAAACGCTGCATGAAGGCAGCTACCTGCACAGATAGATCGTCAGATTAGAAGAATGGCACGTGGAGATCCATTCTCTACTCTGAGCGAAATTGGACGTCACATCCCAAGCCTAGAGTGTCAAACAATGCCTACACAAACCACCAGAAGGTGCTGGCACGATATTGGGCTATAAGCCAGACGTTCAATAACAGGTGTACCATTGACCTCACGCCACCGCTCTCAAAGGCTAGCGTGATGCAGAGGAAGACGGCAATGGAGGCTGGAATGGAGAACTATCCTCCTTAGCAATGAGTCCCAGTTTTGTCTTGGACGCAGTGCTAACTGCAGAGTGGTCTGGAGAACACGTAGGCAACACCATGAAGAGGCCTTTATGAGGGAACGTCACACCGGTCCTACTCCCAGGATTATGGTGTGGCATAATGTACATTATCCAGGACCCCTCTAATCCTGGGTATAATAGATGATGGAGAGATCTCTGTACTGACCCCTAATATATCTATACATAGTTATTACAGCGCCCCCTTGTTACAGTCCTGGGTATAATAGATGATGGGAGAGATCTCTGTACTGACCCCTGATATATCTATATATAGTTATTAGAGCGCCCCCTTGTTACAGTCCTGGGTATAATAGATGATGGAGAGATCTCTGTACTGACCCCTGATATATTATATATAGTTATTAGAGCGCCCCCTTGTTACAGTCCTGGGTATAATAGATGATAGGAGATCTCTGTACTGACCCCTAATATATCTATACATAGTTATTACAGCGCCCCCTTGTTACAGTCCTGGGTATAATAGATGATGGGAGAGATCTCTGTACTGACCCCTGATATATCTATACATAGTTATTAGAGCGCCCCCTTGTTACAGTCCTGGGTATAATAGATGATGGGAGAGATCTCTGTACTGACCCCTGATATATCTATACATAGTTATTAGAGGGCCCCCTTGTCACAGTCCTGGGTATAATAGATGATGGGAGAGATCTCTGTACTGACCCCTGATATATCTATACATAGTTATTAGAGCGCCCCCTTGTTACAGTCCTGGGTATAATAGATGATGGGAGAGATCTCTGTACTGACCCCTGATATATCTATACATAGTTATTAGAGCGCCTTCTTGTTACAGTCCTGGGTATAATGGATGATGGGAGAGATCTCTGTACTGACCCCTAATATATCTATACATAGTTATTAGAGCGCCCCCTTGTTACAGTCCTGGGTATAATAGATGATGGGAGAGATCTCTGTACTGACCCCTGATATATCTATACATAGTTATTAGAGTGCCCCCTTGTTACAGTCCTGGGTATAATAGATGATAGGAGAGATCTCTGTACTGTCCCCTGATATATTTATACATAGTTATTAGAGCGCCCCCTTGTTACAGTCCTGGGTATAATAGATGATGGGAGAGATCTCTGTACTGACCCCTGATATATCTATACATAGTTATTAGAGCGCCCCCTTGTTACAGTCCTGGGTATAATAGATGATGGGAGAGATCTCTGTACTGACCCCTGATACATCTATATATAGTTATTAGAGCGCCCCCTTGTTACAGTCCTGGGTATAATAGATGATGGGAGAGATCTCTGTACTGACCCCTGATATATCTATACATAGTTATTAGAGCGCCCCCTTGTTACAGTGCTGGGTATAATAGATGATAGGAGAGATCTCTGTACTGACCCCTGATATATCTATACATAGTTATTAGAGCGCCCCCTTGTTACAGTCCTGGGTATAATAGATGATGGGAGAGATCTCTGTACTGACCCCTGATATATCTATACATAGTTATTAGAGTGCCCCCTTGTTACAGTGCTGGGTATAATAGATGATAGGAGAGATCTCTGTACTGACCCCTGATATATCTATACATAGTTATTAGAGTGCCCCCTTGTTACAGTGCTGGGTATAATAGATGATGGGAGAGATCTCTGTACTGACCCCTGATATATCTATACATAGTTATTAGAGTGCCCCCTTGTTACAGTGCTGGGTATAATAGATGATGGGAGAGATCTCCGTACTGACCCCTGATATATCTATACATGGTTATTAGAGCGCCCCCTTGTTACAGTCCTGGTATAATAGATGATGGGAGAGATCTCTGTACTGACCCCTGATATATCTTTACATAGTTATTAGAGCGCCCCCTTGTTACAGTCCTGGGTATAATAGATGATGGGAAAGATCTCTGTACTGACCCCTGATATATCTATACATGGTTATTAGGTCGCCCCTCAGCCGTCTTTTTTTAAACGAAATAATCCCAATTTAGACAACCTCACTGGGTATTGTAGTCCGCTCATTCCGTTTATTACTTTAGTAATTTCTTTCAGGTAGCCGGCTCAAGGTTGACTCAGCCTCCCATCATTCCGAGGTAAAATGGGTACTCAGCTTGCTGGGGGGTAAAAGATAACTAGGGAAGGCAATGGCAACCACTCTGCAAAAACGATGAGACGTCACCCGAGGAGTCAGTTATGACTTGGTGCTTGCACCAGGGAACTTTACATTTACCATTAGGTCGCCTCTCAGCTGTCTTTTTTTTAAACTAAATAATCCCAATTTTGATAACCTCTCTGGGTGTTGTAGTTCATCAATTCCGTATATATTACTTTAGTTGCCACCTTTGCACCCGTTCAAGCTCTGATATGTCCTTCTTGAGTACCGGTGCCCCAAACTGTCCACAATTTTCCATGTGTGGTCTGACCAGTGACTTGTACAGAGGAAGAACAATGTTCTCGTCATACACCCCTAGACCTCTTTTAATACCCCCATGATCCAGTCTGCTTTGGCAGCAGCTGCCTGACACTGGTTGCTCCAGTTCAACTTACAGTTAACTAAAATCCCCAAGTCCTTCTTTCCCATCAAGTACATCTGGGACGTCATCGGTAGGCAACTGCAAAGAGAGCTGCAGCATCATAATGATTTGCATTACCTGAGTGCATTCAGCATAACTGAACATTCCTCAGACAACTATTAATAATCTCACTGATAGCAGCCAAGACGTATAAGTGCGTGTATATCTGCGTGTATATCTGCGTGTATATCTGCGTGTTGCGCTCTTACACGGTACTGAGTAAGTCTAGATGTTTTTAATATTTTGTTTTTATTTTTTCATCATTTGCATTTCATTTACATGTCTATTGATCCTGCGATTTCCATAAATTCCACAATGTTTTCTTCTTGATGTTGCAGTGTCACTGTTGAGGAGTGTTTATAGGGTATGTTGAATGTTTTGCTTATTTTAGCAGTCGTGTTATTTTTTTATACTGTTATTATGTTACAAACATTTTTCCGTTGTGTCTGAACCTCAATTCTTGATGGATAAGAAACAAATCTACTAGGATGCTCGGCGCCACACGTAACATCAATAAAGCTTGTTAGTTTGTGTGAGTACATAACCTGATAATTCCTTCTTCGTGCACTGAAACAAATTCCAGTAAGATCACTAAAGGCCTCATTTGCATTTTCTACCCATCTCTATTTCGGTCCTCTAATATTTCGCTTGTAATAGACATGTTTCTTTCCTCTCTCCAGACAAGTTGATATAATTGCTCCCTCTTGAATTTCTCCATTGAATAACAATAATTTATTTAACAACTGTAATCATTTTACTGGAACATTTTTCGTATGTTTTTTTTCACACTTTGCTTGATGAAAAATGTTATCTGCGGGATTGTACGTTGTCAGCAAAATGTTCTTATTCGGAGAGACGTGACATTGGGTTTTTGTGTCTAGAGTCTCCGGCCACAGAATACATGCACCGCGGGACAATTTGTTTATTGAAGACAATAATGAAGAGCTGAAGAGTACAAATCGTGTGCCGGACTGTCATCCAGTGAGAGGGGACCCCTGAGAGTAATAGGAAGGAAGCAAATGCTATAGTTGACAAGAATTTGTGAACCAAAGAACAATCTGACACCTTATTAGAGCCCTCCATGTAGCAGCTTGTTGGACCTTCTTTTGGCCCGAGAATCTCAGGAATTCATCATAGTGTCCATCCACAGGTATCAGGGGACCCAGGGTGCATCTAGAAAACCTTCCCCAACCATTGCAATGTCCCATAGGGTGACCCCAGACACAAGGCACACGTAGAGTAGCTGGGAGGGTAGAGTGGTCACTTGTCACTGTGGCACTTACCAGGCTCCCACCCGGAGGAACACGCGTAGCCTTGGCCAGAGCAGAACTGTGTCTCTTCCGGACACCCCTAGGATAGGGATGCCCAATAAACTGGAAAACAGGGACAGCAGATGTCACGGGTGACGCCACCATTCTGTTACCCACCAGTATGATTCTCGGCGGTAAAGAAAGTGAGCCGCAGACAGAAGTAACATACCTCAGGTCTCTGGGAACAGTTGGGGCCTGGCAAAACTTTACTGGAACAACTTCTTGTATACAAGGCACAAATGACAATCATTTGCAGTGCAGATATTAGACAGACTTGAGAATACCTCCACCTGGTGATCCCAGACTTCAGGGCGACAGATGTGAAAACAAATGAGTGTACCTCTACGCGGTGATCCCAGACTTCAGGACGGCCATGTAGGAAAGAATGAATAAAGAGTACCTCTGCACTAGGCCTTGGAAGTGGCACCTGCTTCTTGCTCATGCTCTCTGTCTCTGTCTCTCTCTCTCTCTTTTCAATTGGGGCTCACTCCTCTCTCATCTCTGGAACATACATACTCAGGGAACCACTCTTCTTCACCACATGGGAGTTGAAGGTATCCCCATGTGGCTGGCACTCTCTCTCAAGAAACCAGAAGAATCTCTGAAGAATGGACTGCTTTTCCTAATTATATTCTGACTCATACAATGTGACAAGACAAATTGATACATTTACAGGCAATCCCCAGGCTTTCGCAGAAACTTAACCCATCACACACTGCAGCTATTCAATACATATAGCAAAATGCCAAGACACTTTTGCACAGCGCACCAACACAAGACATAACATGTATGACATTTATGGAGGGGGCCAGGAATAGATGTACTGGGCCACTACACCATTACTCTACCCCCACTAGCCTGATAGGAAGGGGTCATCGATTCATGCTACTGGCACCAAATTTTGACCTTCCAATAAGCATAGAGTGACAGAAATCTGCATTGATCTGGAGTTTTTCCACTGCTCAATTGTATAATTTTTGTGAACTTTTTCACCTCTGGAGTCTTACAGTTATGTCCGTGCGGCATACTAAAGCTCCATGCCTCAGTACAGATGCAAGAAGATGTCCTAATAAAACCACAAATACCTCTCATAGTATTTGCAGGGACCAATTACATCTCTCCATGTAAAAATGGGAGGACACCTGTCCCTTACTTTTTAGGGGAAGTGAGGAACCCCTGCCTAAAAGCGGGTTGATTGTCCTGAGAAGGATAGCCCCACTGTCTTCATCTGGGACCTGGCTATCGCTGATTAGGAACCTGGAGATGTGCACAAAACACAGAACACGACTGTTCACACCTCATGTCAGGCCATCTGCATAGACACAAAATACAAAACAAGTCGCTGTTCACACATGGTTATGCATAGCACATAGAACCCCACCCAGAACTCACATGCATACAGATAGTAAACCATAGCAAGTCCAAGTGTTCTCACACCAAGGGGATAGAGATTCAGACATACAGAGAATAGTGTTAGGCTGTCAGGGCTCAAACCCATGCTAGTCGAGAGGTCTCTTCCCAAGGCTATCAGGAATAGGACAGTACCATTGCTGAAACCTAGCCTTGTTCTGTATTTCCCAGTTACCTAATTCAGGCTTCCTGGTCCTGACCCCGCCTTTGTTCCTGATTGCACTTCCTTTTTAAGCCTAGCCCTGCCTCTCTTTCAGTGCGTGATTATTGAGCTCCCTCCCAGCCTGCAATCAGCTCTACTGCTACCTCATCCTCTGTACTGCAACTGAGACCACCTGCTAATGACCTGGCTTCCACTAGACTATGATTCCTGCCTCTTCCTCCGTACTGCAACTGAGACCACCTGTTATCAACCCGACTTCCACTTGACTGCTCTCCAGTCCACTTGGCTACTACACCTGGGCTCCAATCCAGCGCCGGTAAGACTTTACAAAACAATCACAACCAAAAATTGAGTCTGTAGTGACCACACTCAGGAAGCAATTCACAGAACTTCAAGAATTTTGTGCCTCCTACTACCTAAAGAAGGTTGCTGCTATGCAACTGGAGATCGAGGGGCTAAATAGACAGCTCTTGTAAATTCACAACTCTGTGCCAGGTGTCCGCATACCACTACCAGTGAAATTTGTAGGTGACCATCGCCAGTATCGGGATTTCTTAAATCAATGCAAAATTTATTTCCCAATGCAGCCCACATTGTTTACCAGTGACCGTAAAAAGGTATTTTATCATTAACCTCCTCACTGATGAGGCGCTTGCCTTTGTCTCAGCATATGTCGAGACCAACAGTAATCTCCTTGACAGCCTCAATGCCTTCATGGCCGCTATGGGACAAATTTTTGATGATCCAAACCGCTGTGCCATGGCTGAAGGGTGGTTGCATAGCCTACAACAAGGGCGATGTTCTGTTGCAGAATATATGGCAGAATTTTGTCGCTGGGCCAATAACACCACGTGGAATTCTGCTGCACAACAGACCCAAGGGATTATCTGAGTGGGTAAAAGACAAATGTGCCAGAGTGGAGACTCCCGATAACCTAGAGGACTTAATTTAGTTATGCATCTGGATTGACCAGAGACTTTCCGAGTGGCGAAGGGAGAGATTGCGGGGTTCAGTCACCAGCACCCCGTACTCTTTTAGTCAACCCACATTTAGTCCCCACCCAAAGACTGAAGCCACCCGGAAGCCATGCAGGTGGACATCATCTGTGGACCTCTCTCTATTACGGAAAAAGGTTCTGGGCTGAAAATCTGTACCTCTATTGTGGGAGATCGGGACATTATGCCCTAAACTGTCCAAGCAAGCCCCAAAGGACTTTCACCTTGGCCCACACTAAGCCAATGGTCAATCCAGCCATCATGAAACAAGGGGATGCCACCCAACACACCTTTGTACCAGTAATTAAGAACGGTATGAAAACCCTTCCCCCACTCCATCATTTTGTCCTCCCAATTGGGATTGTAATGGGCAATCAGAAGACACAGTGCTCAGTGATGTTAGACTCGGGAGTAGGGAGGAAACTTCATGGACTTAATGTTCACTTATGACAAAGACGTTACAACCAGACTCAGGTCCATACCGATAGATATGGAAACCGTGGATGGGTCACCCTTGCCTTCAGGCCCCGTCACATAGGAGACAATTGAATTGGAGCTCCACATGAACCCTGATCACTATGGGACAATCAGCTTCCAGGTCATCTCAACCCCCAAGTTTCGAGTGATTCTTGGGATCCCCTGGTTTTCTACCCATAATCCCTCTATCAACTGGGAAACCAGGACCATTCCCTTTCCCTCAGAATACTGTAGGGAAAACTGCCAGATGGCCCCATCCACCCCTAAACCAGTACAGGACCTCGAGGATGAGTACTTAGAGAAATTACCAGTACTCTACTGGATATTCAAGGATGTTTGCGGTAAGCAGAAGGCTGATCAGCTGCCACCTCACTGACCGTATGACTGTCCTATTGAGCTGCTCCTGGGATCTTCCATTCCCTTTGGACCTATCTTCAACCTTGCTGAACCTGAGTTAGCGGCCCTTCGGGAACATCTGGATAAGAATCTAAGGAAGGGTTTCATTCGGCCTTCTTCCTCTCTGGCAGGGGCACCCATTTTCTTTGTCAAAAAGAAACATTTGACTTTTCGGCCATGGGAGCTAAACAAGATCACCATTAAGAATCGCTACCCTCTACCGTTAAACCCAGAACTGCTGGAGAGGCTTCTGGTAGCCAAGGTCTTTTCGAAACTGGACCACAGAGGAGCATACAATCTGGTGCAGATCCGGCGCGGAGATGAGTGGAAAAAGGCCTTCAGGACAAGATATGGACACTTTGAATCCTTAGTGATGCCATTTGTTCTTTGCAATTCTCCCTCTGTCTTCCAGAACTTTATTAACAATAAACAATTTCGAGACCTGTAGGATCAATTTGTGGTGGTATATCTCGACTACATCCTCATTTTCAATAACAATTTGGAGGAACATCGTTGACAGGTTTGGGTGGTCTTGGAATGACTCCAAAAGAATAACCTCTACATCAAGTTAGAGAAATGTGAGATCGAACAGACCAAAATACAATTCTTGGGATACATTATCTTCCCAGAGAGCTTAGGTATGGATCCCAGCAAGATTAAAGCCGTCCTGGATTGGCCCATTCCTAAAAAAAACTGAAGGAAGTAAGCATCTGATTGATTTTGCGAATTTCTACAGGAAGTTTATCAAGGACTTCTCAAAAGTCATTTCTCCCAAGCACATGCTTTCCTGGTTCCCAGAGGCACAAACCACTTTTGAAAAACTAAAGACTCTATTTACCTCAGCACCAATACTGATCCACCCAAACCCAGAGTTGACTTTTGTCGTGGAGGTGGATGCCTCCGACTCTGCGATGGGAGCCATTCTGTCATAGTGAATGGAAGATAAGATGCAACTACACCCTTGCGCATTTCTATCCTACACGTTATCATTGTTACGGTATACTACCCTTGATATGCCAGCCCGGGTGCGCTAGATCTCACCCACAACCCCTGTCCCTGCCTAGTTGCCTCCACTCGTGGCTAACCCCAGGTGGGCAACTGGGCAGCGATCACTACTCTAACTAGGGACTGAAAAAAGGACGCTGGCGTACCTGGATGGAAAGGGTAGAATACCGACAGAAAAGGCAGATGTAAATATCTAACACGAACAATACTAAGCAGAACTAAGGCAGATGGAAAAACCTGGCGGATAATAGCAAAGTATGGCAGACAAGATAACAGAAGCAGGAGACCAACAGAGGCAGACTAGCTAGCACACCGAGGGAAACCAATAACTGGCAGTGATTGCAAGTCTCTGCCAGATCTTTAAACAAAAGCCTCCGCCCCGGGGCGGAGAGAGGGAGACAGCCAACTCCCAACAGAACACAACAAAAGGTAGCTTGTGCACGGCAGCTGCACTCACGAGCACATATGCGCACGGCGCTGCGTGCCACCAACACCATGCTGCCTACACCGGCCAGGCCCCCGGCAGCCGGACAACAAGCCGGGGGGATGCGCCCCGACCGCGGGACCCTGCACACCGCTTCCCCGGGAGGACCAGCAACCGCCACATGGTAACAATCACCCAGTGAGAAAAACTACGATGTGGGAAACAAGGAGCTTCTGGCCATCAAAGTGGCTTTCATCGAGTGAAGACACCCCTTGGAAGGAGCCCATCATCCTGTGACAGTTCTTACTGACCATAAAAATCTAGAGTTCCTCCACACTGTCAGGAGGCTACCTGCGAGACAAGCACGATGGGCCTTGTTCTTCTCCAGGTTTAATTTCATTGTGTCCTACCGCCTCGATGCTCGAAATGGCAAGGCAGATGCATTGTCCAGAATAAGTACAGAGTCTGAGGAGAGTGCAAATATAGACAACACAATTCTGTCCCCTCAAAATCTTTTGGGCATCTTACACTCTGAAAAGCTCCTGAAAAAGCTTAAGAGAGGATATGAAAGGGACCCACTCTTGAGTCACTCTTCTAAGGATGTGAAGCTTTTCTTTACAGAAAGGCTTTGGAGGCAAGAACATCAATTGTATGTTCCTGAGAATACTAACTGTATGTTCTCAAAGTTGCTCGACGCAAAGTCCTTAAACTAGTCCACGATTCCAAGCTGGCTGGTCACCTGGTGGCCACAAAGACTTCAGAACTTCTACTTCATTCCTTCTGGTGGCCTGACTGCAGGAGGGATGTGAAAAAGTATGTCATCTCTTGCAAGGTATGTGCTCGGAATAAGACACCACAAGCTCGCCCTCTAGGATTGCTACAGGCCCTTCCAGTCCCATGCAGATCCTGGGGATCTATATCCATTTTATAGTGGATCTGCCCCCCTCAAATGGTATGACTGCTGTCCTTGTGGTTGTGGATCGACTTACAAAGATGGCCCACTTCATCCCTATAGAAAAGATTCGCACCGCCAAGCACACTGCAGAGTTAATGATTCCGGAAGTTTTCTGATTACACGGAACTCCGGATGATGTGGTCTCTGACAGAGAGATCCAGTTTACCTCGAGGTTCTGGAGACATTTCTGCACAGCTCTGAGTATTACCATAAATCTCTCCGCTGCCTTTCATCCGCAGTCTAACGGCCAGAAGGAAAGAACAAATCAGACTTTGGAGCAATATTTCCGCTGCTTTATCTCCCATCTACAGGATGACTAGGTGGATTATTTATCAACCGCACACACGACTTGATGCATGCACCCCAGAACGCAAAGGGAGGGCCAACAGGTGTCCAGACCATCCTCAGGGAAGGTGAAAGAGGTTCTACAGACAAGCATTTGAAACACCAGCTCTGAGTGGAATTACAACAGAGTAAAACAGTAAAATGACCAGCATCTTCTACCAAGAGATGCTGGTATTTATGTGCAGCAGGCTAGAGGAGATTGGCTAGAAAAAACACCACACTCAGCCAGCTCAATTATCCCTCACCTGTGAAGCTATAGTCATGGAAACCCGTAGAACCACAGGTCCCAGATGTACAACCTAACACTTATTTTTCTATTTTTCTTTAGAGTGCAATTGCTACAGCCCATCCATATTCACTCTTGCTGGTAAATAAGTTGAAGATATTCTCCTATTCTGTACAAAGTCTGGAGAGGAGTAAAGGTTATAATATACAGGACAGTACAGCCAGAAGCCCCCAACATTTCACTTTAAGACTTAGCGGGAAATAAAAGTATCATAGCTTGTATTAGAGACTGTTGTTGCCCCCCATTGTAATATCTTAGCTGTTACACCTGTGCATTACACCTGTACATCTGCAAAGATTGCATTTGTAATATCTTTGCCTGTGATGAAAACTCCTTATTACTTGTGTTTTCTAGTGCCGGCCTTAGGTTAGTTGGTATTGTGTGCAGAATTTTTTTGGCACCCCCATCATAAGAAAAAAACAATATCTATTGCACTGATATGCAGTCTGTCTATGTTCTGCTTTTTCAGAGAGCAGCAGGATAGCAGCATACCCACACCAGAACGTAAATGTAGTCCCAGAACCAACCCCAATACCTAAATACAGCAGCACAACCAAGCACATAACCAAAATACAGTACTAGAAGAAAGCTCGGTGCATCCGAGTAAATACAGCAGAAACCAACCTAATATATAAATACAATACCGGAATCGGCTCATAACATAGATACAGCACCAGAACCAAGCTCAGTACATGGATAGAGCACCAGAACCAAGCTCAGTGCATAGATACAGCCAGAGGCGTAACTTGAAGCTTCTGGGCCCCAATGCAAAACCTGTAACAGGGCTCCCAACTATAATGCTTTATTCATAGTACTGGGCTCCCTATATGGAGAAGATAGGCCATATAGGCCCCCTAAGGCTCCTGGGCCCGGGTGCAACTGCATCCCCTGCATCCCCTATAGTTACGCCAGTGGATACAGTACTACATAGTAACATAGTATGTAAGGCTGAATGAAGACAATGTCTATGTAGTTCAGCCTGTTTATCCTCCTATGTCGTTGTTCCATTGGAAGGCAAAAAACCCCAAGAGGCAGAAGCCAATTAGCCCATTTGGGGGAAAATTCCTTCCCGACTCGCTAATGGCAATCAGACTAATCCCTGGATCAACCCCTAATAGTTCCTACCTGCCTGTATACCCGGATTAACAATTGACCTAAGATTTATATCCTGTAATATCCTTCCGCTCCAGGAAGACATCAAGTCTCCTTTTAAACTCATCTATGGATTTTGCCATCACCACATCCTCCGGTAGAGAGTTCCACAGTCTCACTGCTCTTACAGTAAAGAACCCCTTTCTGTGTTGGTGGTGAAACCTGCTTTCTTCTAGACGTAGCCAATGCCCTCTTGTTACCGTTGCAGTCCTGGGTATAAACAGATCATGGCAGAGATCCTTGTATTGTCCCCTCATGTATTTATACAGAGTTATTTGGTCGCCCCTTAGCCTTTTTTCCAGGGTAAATAATCCCAGTTTTGGTGCCTCTCTGGGTATTCCAGTCCCGTCATTCCATGTATTAGTTTAGTTGCCCTTCTTTGAACCCCTCCAGCACTATAACATCTTTCCTGAGCACCGGTGTCCAGAACTGTAGACAGTATTCCATGTGAGGCCTGACAAGTGCCTTATATAATGGAAGGATAATGTTCTCATCCTTCGCCCCTATACCTCTTTTAATTCACCCCAAGGCTTTATTAGCTTTTGCGGCAGCTGTTTGGCATTGGTTACTCCAGTTTAGTCTACAACCCACTAATACCCCCAGGTCTTTTTCCATATCACTTTTCCCTAACAGTACCGCATTTAGTGTATATTGGTGACATCCGTTTCTCCAGCCCATGTGCATAACCTTACATTTATCAACATTGAACTTCATTTGCCATTTTTCTGCCCAAGCCCCCAGCTTATCCAGGTCCGTTTGTAGCCGCACATTGTCCTCCGTTGCATTGATTATATTGTATAATTTTGTGTCATCTGCAAATATTGATATTTTGCTGTGCAGCCCCTCTATCAGGTCATTGATAAATATGTTGAACAGAGTTGGGCCTAATACTGAACCCTGTGGTACCCCGCTAGCGACTATGGTCCAATCAGAGTACGCACCATTTATTACCACCCTCTGCTTTCTTTCTCTGAGCCAGTTCTTTACCCAATTACACACGTTTTCACCCAATCCGAGCTTCTCATTTTATATATCAGCCTATTATGCGGCACGGTGTCAAATGCTTTAGAGAAGTCCAGATATACGAGATCAATAGACTCTCCCAGGTCCAGCTTAGAGCTTACTTCATCGTAGAAGCTAATCAGATTGGTCTGACACGATTGACCCTTCATGAATCCATGTTGGTGAGGAGTTATACCGTTGTTCTCCTTGAGGTATTCTAGGATGGCATCTCTCAGAAACCCCTTGAATATTTTTCCAGTTACTGAAGTGAGACTTACCGGCCTGCCGTTACCAGGCTCACTTTTGGACCCCTTTTTATAAATTGGAACCACATTGGCAATGTGCCAATCCAGTGGTACCACCCCGGTCTTGATAGTATCCATAAATATTAGATATAGCAGCCTAGCTATCTCATCACTTAGTTCCCTTAGTACCCTTGGGTGTATTCCATCTGGGCCTGGCGATTTATCGATTTTAATCTTCTTTAACCGGTTCCTCACTTCCTCTTGCGTTAGGTATGAGATATTTTGTGAGGGGTTCCTTTTATTCCCCTGCATCTCATGTGGCATTTCCTTTTTGTTCGTGAATACACTTCAAAAGAAACTATTTAATAGGTTTGCCTTTTCTCCATCATCTTCAATGATTTCTCCCGCATTATTTCTTAAGGGGCCAGCGCTCTCAGTGCAGATCCTTTTGCTGTTAAAAAATACTTTCGGGTTCTTTTTCCTCTGTTTGGCGATTAGTCTTTCTGCCTCCTCCTTAGCAGTTTTGATCTTATTTTTGCATATTTTGTTTTTTTCCCTGTACGATTTTAGCGCTTCTTCGCTGCCTTCTTTCTTTTTTTCGTTTATTGCCCCTCTTACCGTCTTGTCGAGCCACAATGGTTTCCTTTTACTTGAAGTTCTTTTCTTTTTAAAGGGAATGAACTGCTCACATGAGGTGATTAGGATCCTTTTAAACTTCTCCCATTTGTCCTCTGTACCGTTATTTTTGAGGATGTTGTCCCAATTAATGTTACCGATAGTAGTTCTCAGCTGATCAAATTTTGCTTTACTAAAGTTTAGTTTATTTGTCACTCCCTGATAAGGCTTCTTATTAAATGACAGCTGGAAGTTGATTATATTGTGGTCACTGTTCTCCAAGTGCCCCTCGACCTGTACCTAATTGTTTGGTCCGGTTTGTTAGTTAATAATAAGTCCAGACTGGCCCTCCCTCTAGTTGGCTCCCGCACAAGTTGGGTAAGGTAATTATCTTTAATTGATCTCAAGAACTTATCACCCCTGTGAGATTTGCAGGTTTTGTTTTCCCAGATTATATCTGGATAATTAAAGTCCCCCATGATAATTACTTTCCTGCGGTTTGACACCTCTTCTATCTGCCTTAGTAGTAAGGTTTCAGTTTCTTCTGTTGCTTTTGGTGGTCTATAGAAAACCCCTATCAAGAATTTGTTATTTTTTTCTCCCTGTATTTCTACCCACAGAGATTCCACATGTTCATCTCCTGCACCCTCCCCCTCCCCCTTTTTGGTTTCGACGGACTCTTCTGAAGAGATTGTAACCCTGTAAATTCACCGCCCAATCGCACTTATCATCAAGCCATGTTTCCGTTATTCCGACTATATCATAGATTTCATCAGTCATTCTCGCTTCAAGCTCCCCCACTTTACCGATCAGACTTCTTGCATTCGTGGTCATACAATTTATACAGCTTTTTTTATTCTTTAAATTCGTTTTGTTACTAATGGTACTATTGGCTGATCTGTCAGTTCTAACTGTACTAACCCCTCCTCCAGCTCGACCTCCATTCCCATTGCTTAAACCCAGGTCGCTAGCTATGCTGACTACCCCCTTATTTCTCTTTTTGCCCTCCCCCCAGTCCCTAGTTTAAACAATTTCCAGCCTTTTAACTATCTTCTCCCCAGCACAGCTGCACCCTCCCCATTAAGATGCAGCCCATCCCTACAGTAGAGCCTGTAGCCGACAGCAAAGTCAGCCCAGTTCTCCAGGAACCCAAATCCCTCCTTCTTACACCAACTCCGGAGCCACTTGTTTACCTCCCTAAGATCCTGCTGCCTTTCTAATGTGGCCTTAGGTGCAGGTAGTAATTCCAAAAAAATTACCTTGGAGGTCCTCGCCCTAAGTTTGGACCGTAAGTCCCTGAAATCATTTTTGAGGGCCCTCGATTGACCTCTAATTTGTTCACTGGTGCCAACGTGCACCATGACCGCTGGATCCTCACCAGCCCCTCCCAGTAATCTGTCAATCCAATCCGCGATGTGTCGAACTTGAGCGTCAGGAAGACAACACACCGTTCGACGATCCCGGTCTTTATGGCAGATTGCCCTATCTGTCCCCCTTATAATTGAGTCCCCCACCACTAGGACCTGTCTAGCCTGCCCTGCGCTCCCCGTCCCAGTCTCACTGGAGCAGTTATCCCCCTGGCATTCAGAGGGCATGTCGTGCTGCAGCGGTGCTGGCTCTGTAATGGCATTCCCCTCATCTGCCATCGTTGCAGACATGTTAGGTTGTGGCAGTTCAGGACCAGCCTCCCTGGTTCTCTTCCCTCTATCCCTCCTTCTATCTGTCACCCAGCTTCTTGCCTGCTCCCCCTGATCTTCCGTACTACCATCCGGCCCCGCCTCTATCCTAGCCTGATCAGTGAGCACCAAACTCCTTTCCATGATGTCAATGGCTCTCAGTGTTGCCAGTTGCCCATTTAGATTCATGATTTGGGCTTCTAAATGTGCGACGTGCATGCATCTTGCGCAACAGTATGCACCCTCGATCGGCTGATCAAGGACCGCATACATTGCACAAGTAGCACACTGGATGGCATTGCCAGGCATGGAGCTCATCCTAATGGGGATCTACAATTAAATTGTGGAAGTAGTGCATATAGACTTGCTCACACTCTGCTCACACGCTACCGCCTATGCGCAACCGCTCACATGCTGCTGCCTATGTTCAACCGCTCACACACAGCCGCCTATGCGCAACCGCTCACACAGTGAGCAGACCTCAGTATATAAATACAGCACAAGCCAACCTAAGTACATAAATACAGTATCAAAACCAAGTTCATAACATAAATACAGCCCCAGATCCAACCTCATTACATAAATGCAACATAGATAACCTTAGGGTGCCTGCACACGAACGGAATTTCCAGCGCGTTATTTTAGGCACATTATCTGCCCCAGACTGCAGCCAATATACTCCTATGAGGATCCGCAGTTGTCCCCAGACGGACGGATTTGTATCGCGTTTTTTCACACTCGTGAAAAAATCTGCGACCTGTTCTAATTTGGGTCGGATTCTGCGCGTGAAGCCTCCAATACAAGTGAATGGGTGCGTTTTTTCACGCAGTACATCCGCAGTGCAGCTGCGGATGGAGTCACTGGTTGCTATGACTACAGGAAGTAGGCATGGTAGGAGGCGTCCCAACACACAGCACAGAGCTTCACAGGCAAATTTGTAGAGGGAGATAGGTAGGATTTCTTGCCAATGCAGGATGTAAGAACGCAAAATCTGTAGTAATGAATTCCTCTAGTGAATTTTTTTGCAGTGACTGAAATAAAGTCACGCTGGAGAAGCGCCCGAAAAAAGTTACATGGATCAACCATGCCCACAAAGACATCTGCTCACCGGGTGAAAGCATGTTGCCAGAATAATGTAACGGTGCTCGCACAAGCAAGAGGGACAAAACGGAGTCTGGGTGTTGGTTTTTAAGCTGTTTTCCAAGGAATGGGCAGTTCTCTAGGGGTTGGGTTTACAATAAGGGGTGTCTGCTGGTTTTTCTGCGCGTTTTTTTCCGCAACACATCCGCGTATATCCGCACGTGATTATTCACGCATCCGCACCTATCCGCAAGCACATTTAGGTACCATACGCGCGTGAAAATCCGCTGGCGGAATCCGGAACGCTCGAGTGCAGGCGGCCTAATACATAGATACAGCTCCAGAACCAAGCTCTTAACAAATACAAAACCAGACCAGACCACATAACATGAATACAGCACCACACCCAAGCTCGTAACATTTATACACCAGCAGAACCAAGCTCAGCACATAGATGCAATACTAGAATCAGGCTCATAACATAAATACAGCTCCAGAACCAAGCTCAGAACATAAATACAATTACAAAACTAAGTACTGTGCTGCAGAGGAACCTATGGGCTAATAGTGGTGCCTTGGATCATCAGAGGGGAGGAGAGAGAGACGGGAGAAGGATGATAAATGTAGCTGTACAAGACGCTACCATATGGAGAGAGAAGATCATCTGGCTGGGCGGACCTAAGGGAAGTAGCTGACCCCAGCCTGTATCTGCCTGGTACTACTCCCTAGAAACTGTTGGCCAGCTCCACGTACAGCTGCAAGAATTGCATGTAGCTAAGACTAGACATGTGTCCTCTACTTCTGGTACTTTCCAGGGTCTGTAGACTGCATTGCAGACAGGCCAGTGTTCTTCTATTGTCTCTTTACAGCGCAAACAAACAGAGAGCGGCGATGACTATGGAAGATATATCTGGCCGCTCGGAGTGTATTTGCAGCTTCTTATAAATTGCTACATCTGGATAACAAGCAGTAAATAACATTGAACTTGTGACCTCTTGGATGAGATCCTCTTAGTTTTTGCTGGAGTTTGAAAGGTGTGTGTTCAGAGGATTAGCGGAGCGCCCCTCGAAGGAAATTTTAATCAATAAAATAAATAGGTCTAATCAAGAAATCTATAGAGTTAACTGAAAAGTAGCGGTGCGTGCAATGTTCCCCCGCACCGCTGATTTGTCAGAGTCTTTCCCAGACCAAGAAAATCAGCGCAACATGATGTCGAAAATGTGATTCTTTAAAATCAAGGGATTGTATTTCCTGCTCCTCTGGTGTACTTGCAGCGCACTCTATATTTACTGATTTACCACGGCAGTGGCAGGTAATAAATATGGATGACAAACAAATCTTCACAGCCCAGAACTGAGGCAATGAAGTATAGCAGAACGACTCCAGCCACTTCCCCTCCTCCTAGGCTTGGCACTCTTTGAATGCCGTAAGATTGGGTTCAGCAACTCCATCAAGATATCATAGAACTCTTAAATAATATTGTATAGAACATTCTAAGGGGATTGATGATATATGGTGGGGCCTATATAAAGAATAGAATGAGCCTTGTGTGGCGCAGTGTTAAGGCAGCAGACATACAGCCCTAAACTCTCGCTCACGACCTGAAGGTTGCAAGTTTAATCTCCGCCTGGTTCAGGTAGCCGCCCCGAGGTTGGCTCAGGCTTCCATCCCTCTGAGGTCGGTAAATTGAGCACCCAGCTTGCGGGGGGCTAATAAATAAATTACCTGAAAGTGCTGCAGAATACATTGGTGCTATACAAATAACAAGATTTATTTTTCTATCGGTAGATAGATATGAGAGAGATATATAGATACTGTAGAGAAATAGATATGAGATAGATAGATATGTGACCCATGGAACAGGGAGGTCTGGGGCTGAATGGCTCCACCAAGCCCCCTCTCCAGTAACTCCGTCCACCAGAAGCAGCGGTAAAGTCATCTTCTTCACTCGCACAGGACTGCCGGACAGCACAATCTGTATAACCTGCAGAGGAGTCATGTTAGGCTCTGTACGGAGTGTGTTGTTTGGGAGTCCTGTGCGAGTGATGAAGATGATTTTACTATCGCTGCTGGATGGAGTTACTGGCGCTCTAGTGGTGAGACAGGGTAGCAAAGCACTATTAGTACGTTTGGTCACAGTTAAATGGGGCCACAGAGGCGGCAGTAGTTATAAGCAGGACAACAGAGGTGACACTATAACTATGCTGGGTAACAAAGTGGCACTGCTGCCAGGTGGGGGGGGGGGGCAGTTGGGTCAATATTATTAGTAAGTGGGGCCACATAGGAGGCAGTTTTATTTATCCCTTAATCACCGCCCATACATCTTTTGTCGGCAGACATTAAAGGCCTTTGTTCTGCGGCTGCATCTTTTGATGGCTGCATGAGAAGCCAGGTGTGGGTCTCCCATACCAGGGAGAGTGGGTCCCTGGCTGTCGGATGACAGCCTGGCACTTGCTCTAACACCGGGGACTGATAAAACCTTGGATCCCTGGTGTTTAAACGTTTACATGTAAAATGCTAACAGAGGGAGTAGGCTCCCTCTGTCATCTATAGGACCTCCGTGATGTGATTGCGGGGTCCCAATGGGTTGCTATGGCACCTGGAGCTTGAATATAGCCTCCGGGCCTGTCAGCTACAGTGGCCTATGAGGCTCAGCCCTTGGCTAAACTGAAGTATAGTACTGCATTACAAGAATGAATTAAAGATGCTGATAATTAAGTCGCCTAGTGGGACAAAAATAAAAAGTTTTTAAAAAGTATTTAAAAAATTGTAAAAAAAAATAAAAAAGCCAAAAAAGTGATCCAAATGTTGCATGGTTCAGCAAATGGTGCTATTAAAAATTACAACTCATCATGCAAAAAAAAGCCTTTCACAGCACTATTGACAAAAAAAGAAAAATGTTAGGAGTCTTTGAATGCAGCGATAAATAAAAAAATAATTGTTGAAAAAAGAGAAAAGGTTGCAAAAAAAACCCAAACTAAACCAATTGCCATAATCGTACCGGCCTGCAGAATTAATTTAACATATTATTTATACTAATGTTAATACTAAAACTTAAAAACATGCTAGAATGGCAGATTTTGTTCGTTCTGCAATTGCCTGCAAAAAACAAGCCCTCATTTGGCTTCGTCGATGGGAAAGTTAAAAAGTTGTGACTCCTGAAATGTGACAATGAAAAAACTGAAAAAATTAGTTGGTCATTAAGGCTCAAAAGACTTGGTCATTAATGGGGTTTTTAGTAAAGCTAAAGAGGGGACACTTATTAGGTGTTGCCACAGTGAACACTGTTACTTACTGGTGCAACAAATGAGCCCTTTAAGCAAGTAGCGCCACAGAGGGAGACACTAGTACAATGATGGGGTACTGAAAGGTTCATTGGGGAAGCCGCAGATCACATACACCCATACATGCTGTTTGTCTTCCCTGGATCTTCTAGCAAGACAATGGGACATGTTACATGGCTAGAAATGTCCAACAGTGGTTGGGGAGCATGACCAAGACTTCCAAATACTTCCCGGCCCCCTAATTCCCCAGACTTGAATCCAATTGAGCCTGTGTGGGACCACCTCAGTCATTGTGTTGGCTCTATGGATCCTCCCTCACGTAGCCTCCAGCAACCGTGGGATGCAGTCAGCATGGCTCCAGACACGTGAGACCACCTACCAGCACCTTTTTGAGTCACTCCCAGCCTGTGTAGCTGCTGTCCATGCGGCACATAGTGGTTACTCTGGATATTAGCTGGTAGTCACATTAATCTGACTTGCATCTGTATCATTTGTTGGGGGTGGTAGGCACATTATTTGCTCAGTGGCTCTATTTTGTGTCTCAGAAGTAGACATTGAATTTGCCACAAGACCCTGTGTTTTCTATGTACACCCAGGCCGAGCCTCCTGTAGATTCCGACAGGAGACAACACATTCTGGAGATACAGATAGCGAATGGTTGGGATTGCGCCTGTAGAGATGGTCAATGGGGAACCAATGGTATATCTTGAAAAAGTCCAGTTGTATGTTGGAGAGTGTCTCATTCTTTTTTCCCTTTGCACCACAATAGATCCGCAAAGGAGAGCAGCAATCAGTATAGAAGGGATAAAACAATAAGACAATAGGTTAAAAAACACCTTCATGCGCTCATGCAGGTAAAGGTATTAGAAAAGGAGAAATTCACTTACTTTGAGGTGGTGGTGGTGGTGGTGGGGTCCCTTTAAAACTCTGTATTTAAGGTTCCCCTCCCATAAATCCAGGGGAACCTTAAATAATCCTTAGAAATTCCTTATGGACAGCGGATGACACGTACACAAGGTAGACACCAGTCACATAGCAGGAAGCAGGTACAAAACAGACACAATCCTCTCTGTGTACAGAGTATTAAAGGGACCCCCCACCCTCGAATTAAGTGAATTTTCTCCTTTACTAATACCTTTGCCCGCATGAAGGTGGTTTTTAAGTGCTGTGTGCCTCTTTATGTACAAGGCGCACCGGATGAAATAGTACTAACATCGGCGTTGGAGATGCCAGCCTAAGGGCGAGCACCCACTGGCGTTTTTTTACCTGCGTTTTGCGTTTTTCCTGCACAGGCATAGAGATAACATGTGTTCCTGTCCACTGGCGTTTTTTTTGCGTTGCGTTTGCGTTTTTAACATAGGAACTGTCAGTTGCATATGTGTCCCTATTTTTCTCCTAATGCACCCATGAATGTCAATGGAAATTAACGCAAAACGCTGCGAAAACGCTGCGAAAAACGCGCGGAAAAACCGCGAGAAACGCGGCGAAAACGCTGCGTTTTTTTCCCGCGGAGAACGCAAACGCCAGTGGGTGCTCGCCCTTAGGATGTTTCCCCCATAGATCCTGCTGACATGACAGCTCAATACTAATAACTCCTGATGAAGATCTTATTTAATTGACCGTCCTTGGTCTTCAGTGTGTCCTTTTCTCCTGTCATTTATCTCCCGCCTTCTACATCTTTTATTAGTTTCTCATTTATTGTCATTGTGTTTTGACTATAGTTTTACCCGTTTTTGGCTTTTACCCAACTCTTTTCCACCTTTTTGATGGGTAGCCTGTTAAGACAAAAACCATTATTGAAATCATCTATGTCAGATCCATCTCCAATAAGGGATATTATAAATCAGCATTCCTGTCATGAAGCAAATTACAGTTTAATAAGATTAATGTCAGAATGTGAGGAGACAATGCAGTTCCCGCCAGCTTCTATTGTCTATGATGTTGAAGCCTTTGTAATTGAAATTATATTAAATTATCATGGAGCAGCTTGAATCCCTATTTTGTAGACATATGTGGAGCTTGCATCACATATTACTCTGGTAATGGTCTCGGTAAATGTCCTAATGCCCAATCTGACTTTTAGATCTCATGGGCAATAAATATTAATGCCACGCTCCACACAAGAAGAAAAGAACATGTATTAAGGTTTTAAAGACGCCATTTATGATCACCGTTAGAGATGAGCGAACACCAAAATGTTCGGGTGTTCGTTATTCGGAACGAACTTCCCGCGATGCTCGAGGGTTCGTTTTGAACAACGAACCCCATTGAAGTCAATGGGCGACCCGAGCATTTTTGTATTTCGCCGATGCTCGCTAAGGTTTTCATTTGTGAAAATCTGGGCAATTCAAGAAAGTGATGGGAATGACACAGAAACGGATAGGGCAGGCGAGGGGCTACATGTTGGGCTGCATCTCAAGTTCCCAGGTCCCACTATTAAGCCACAATAGAGGCAAGAGTGCCCCCCCCCCCCTCCCAACAACTTTTACTTCTGAAAAGCGCTCATTAGCATGGCATACCTTTGCTAAGCACCACACTACCTCCAACAAAGCACAATCACTGCCTGGATGACACTCCGCTGCCACTTCTCCTGAGTTACATGCTGCCCAACCGCCCCCCCTCCCCCCCACAGCGCACACCAAACTGTCCCTGCGCAGCCTTCAGCTGCCCTCATGCCACACCACCCTCATGTCTATTTAGAAGTGCGTCTGCCACGACGAGGGACCGCAGGCACACACTGCACAGGGTTGGCACGGCTAGGTAGCGACCCTCTTTAATAGGGGCGGGGCGATAGCCCACAATGCTGTACAGAAGCAATGAGAAATACAATCCTGTGCCACCGCCATCAGGAGCTGCACACGTGGGCATAGCAATGGGGAACCTATGTGCCACACACTATTCATTCTGTCAAGGTGTCTGCATGCCCCAGTCAGACTGGTTATATGCACCTTAACAGTAACCGCGTTGGTGGTAATGTGGTGGTGACTGCGGACCTAGTACCACGGTTGTATTTTGTTGGTTTTCGGAATGTGGCCAGGATTAAGTGGGCCGTGGCGGGGGGATAGTGGGGGGGCTCTCTTGTAGTGTCGGTAAAGGTGAAATTCTTGGACTGCCACCAGACGAACCAATGCAAAGGCATTTGCCAACAATGTTTTCCCTGTTGGAGGAGGAGGGGGATGTTTTTGAGGCACTACGTGTCCTCTCCACGTGTCCGTTCCATGTAAGCAATAGTAGCACTCAAGACAGGCCCCAGTAACAATTCTGAAGCAGCAGTATAGCGGGAGCGCAGTCTTCGTTCCATGTAAGCAATAGTAGCACTCAAGACAGGCCCCAGTAACAATTCTGAAGCAGCAGTATAGCGGGAGCGCAGTCTTCGTTCCATGTAAGCAATAGTAGCACTCAAGACAGGCCCCAGTAACAATTCTGAAGCAGCAGTATAGCGGGAGCGCAGTCTTCGTTCCATGTAAGCAATAGTAGCACTCAAGACAGGCCCCAGTAACAATTCTGAAGCAGCAGTATAGCGGGAGCGCAGTCTTCGTTCCATGTAAGCAATAGTAGCACTCAAGACAGGCCCCAGTAACAATTCTGAAGCAGCAGTATAGCGGGAGCGCAGTCTTAGTTCCATTTCAGTAGCCTTAGTATAGCCAAGGCACAAGTGACATTTATGTAGCTAAAGTGTAGGCCAACCCCACACACCTTTCTGTACCATGAGTGCAGGCGAAGAACATAGAAATTACTATGATTACACTGTAGGTGAGGGCCCCAAAAAATTGGTGTACCAACAGTACTAATGTACCTCAGTAAAAATTGGCCATGCCCAACCAAGATGGCAGGTGAATCGCTTTGGTTAATGTGGCTTAAGTGGTAACTAGGCCTGGAGGCAGCCCAGTGTAACGAAAAATTGGTTCAAGTTAAAGTTCCAACGCTTTTAAGCTAATTGAAACTTATAAAAATTGTTCTGAAAAATTATTTGAGTGAGCCTTGTGGCCCTAAGAAAAATTGCCCGTTCAGCGTGATTACGTGAGGTTTCAGGAGGAGGAGCAGGAGGAGGAGGAGGAGGAATATTAGACACAGATTGATGAAGCAGAAATGTCCCCGTTTTGGATGGTGAGAGAGAACGTAGCTTCCATCCGCGGGTGCAGCCTACGTATTGCTTAGGTATCACTGCTGTCCGCTGGTGGAGAACAGAAGTCTGGGGAAATCCAGCCTTTGTTCATCTTGATGAGTGTTAGCCTGTCGGCACTGTCGGTTGACAAGCGGCTACGCTTATCTGTGATGATTCCCCCAGCCGCACTAAACACCCTTTCCGACAAGACGCTAGCCGCAGGACAAGCAAGCACCTCAAGGGCATACAGGGCTAGTTCAGGCCACGTGTCCAGCTTCGACACCCAGTAGTTGTAGGGGGCAGAGGCGTCACGGAGGACGGTCGTGCGATCGGCTACGTACTCCCTCACCATCCTTTTGCAGTGCTCCCGCCGACTCAGCCGTGACTGGGGAGCGGTGACACAGTCTTGGTGGGGAGCCATAAAGCTGGCCAGGCCCTTAAAGACTGTTGCACTGCCTGCGCTGTACATGCTGCTCGATCTCCGCACCTCCCCTGCTACCTTGCCCTCGGTACTGCGCCTTCTGCCACTAGCGCTGTCGGCTGGGAATTTTACCATCAGCTTGTCCGCAAGGGTCCTGTGGTATAGCAACACTCTCGAACCCCTTTCCTCTTCGGGAATCAGAGTGGGCAGGTTCTCCTTATACCGTGGATCGAGCAGTGTGTACACCCAGTAATCCGTCGTGGCCAGAATGCGTGCAACGCGAGGGTCACGAGAAAGGCATCCTAACATGAAGTCAGCCATGTGTGCCAGGGTACCTGTACGCAACACATGGCTGTCTTCACTAGGAAGATCACTTTCAGGATCCTCCTCCTCCTCCTCCTCCTCCTCCTCAGGCCATACACGCTGAAAGGATGACAGGCAATCAGCCGGTGTACCGTTAGCAGCGGGCCAAGCTGTCTCTTCCCCCTCCTCCTCATCCTCCTCATGCTCCTCCTCCTGTACGCGCTGAGAAATAGACAGGAGGGTGCCCTGACTATCCAGCGGCATACTGTCTTCCCCCGCCCCCCTTTCCGAGCGCAAAGCAGCTGCCTTTATGGTTTGCAGGGAATTTCTCAAGATGCATAGCAGAGGAATGGTGACGCTAATGATTGTAGCATCGCCGCTCACCACCTGGGTAGACTCCTCAAAATTACCAAGGACATGGCAGATGTCTGCCAACCAGGCCCACTCTTCTGAAAGGAATTGAGGAGGCTGACTCCCACTGCGCCGCCCATGTTGGAGTTGGTATTCGACTATAGCTCTACGTTGTTCATAGAGCCTGGCCAACATGTGGAGCGTAGAGTTCCACCGTGTGGGCACGTCGCACAGCAGTCGGTGCACTGGCAGCTTAAAGTGATGTTGCAGGGTGCGCAGGGTGGCAGCGTCCGTGTGGGACTTGCGGAAATGTGCGCAGAGCCGGCGCGCCTTTACGAGCAGGTCTGACAAGCGTGGGTAGCTTTTCAGAAAGCGCTGAACCACCAAATTAAAGACGTGGGCCAGGCATGGCACGTGCGTGAGGCTGCCGAGCTGCAGAGCCGCCACCAGGTTACGGCCGTTGTCACACACGACCATGCCCGGTTGGAGGCTCAGCGGCGCAAGCCAGCGGTCGGTCTGCTGTGTCAGACCCTGCAGCAGTTCGTGGGCCGTGTGCCTCTTATCGCCTAAGCTGAGTAGTTTCAGCACGGCCTGCTGACGCTTGCCCACCGCTGTGCTGCCACACCGCGCGACACCGACTGCTGGCGACATGCTGCTGCTAACACATCTTGATTGTGAGACAGAGGAGGAGGAGGAGGAGGAGGGTGCTTTAGTGGAGGAAGCATACACCTCCGCAGATACCAGCACCGAGCTGGGGCCCGCAATTCTGGGGGTGGGTAGGACGTGAGCGGTCCCAGGCTCTGACTCTGTCCCAGCCTCCACTAAATTCACCCAATGTGCCGTCAGGGAGATGTAGTGGCCCTGCCCGCCTGTGCTTGTCCACGTGTCCGTAGTTAAGTGGACCGTGGCAGTAACCGCGTTGGTGAGGGCGCGCACAATGTTGCGGGAGACGTGGTCGTGCAGGGCTGGGACGGCACATCGGGAAAAGTAGTGGCGACTGGGAACTGAGTAGCGTGGGGCCGCCGCCTCCATGATACTTTTGAAGGACTCCGTTTCCACAACCCTATACGGCAGCATCTCAAGGCTGATGAATTTTGCGATGCGGACGGTTAACGTTTGAGCGTGCGGGTGCGTGGCGGCGTACTTGCGCTTGCGCTCGAACACTTGCGCAAGCGACGGCTGAACGGTGCGCTGAACTACACTGCTGGATGGGGCCGAGGACAGCGGAGATGAGGGTGTGGGTGCAGGCCATGAGGCGGTAGTGCCTGTGTCCTGAGAGGGGGGTTGCATCTCAGTGGCAGGTTGGGGCACAGGGGGAGAGGCAGGGGTGCAAACCGGAGGCGGTGAACGGCCTTTGTCCCACCTTGCGGGGTGCTTGGCCATCATATGTCTGCGCATGGTGGTGGTGGTGAGGCTGTTGGTGTTGGCTCCCCGGCTGAGCTTTGCGCGACAAAGGTTGCACACCACTGTTCGTCGGTCGTCAGGCGTCTCTGTGAAAAACTGCCAGACCTTAGAGCACCTCGGCCTCCGCAGGGTGGCATGGCGCGAGGGGGCGCTTTGGGAAACACTTGGTGGATTATTCGGTCTGGCCCTGCCTCTACCCCTGGCCACTGCACTGCCTCTTGCAACCTGCCCTGCTGATGCCCTTGACTCCCCCTCTGAAGACCTGTCCTCCTGAGTAAGCGTTGCACACCAGGTGGGGTCAGTCACCTCATCGTCCTGCTGCTCTTCCTCCGAATCCTCTGTGCGCTGCTCCCTGGGACTTACTGCCCTTACTACTACCTCACTGCAAGACAACTGTGTCTGATCGTCATCGTCCTCCTCACCCACAGAAAGTTGTTGAGACAGTTGGCGGAAGTCCCCAGCCTCTTCCCCCGGACCCCGGGAACTTTCGAATGGTTGGGCATCAGTGACGATAAACTCCTCTGGTGGGAGAGGAACCGCTGCTGCCCAATCTAAGCAGGGGCCCGAGAACAGTTCCTGGGAGTGCTCCCGCTCCTGAGCAGGTGTTATTGTAGTGGAGTGAGGAGGCTGGGAGGAAGGAGGAGCAGCAGACAGAGGATTCGGATTGGCAGCAGTGGACGGCGCAGAACTGCGGGTAGACGATAGGTTGCTCGAAGCACTTTCTGCCATCCAGGACAGGACCTGCTCACACTGCTCATTTTCTAATAACCGTCTCCCGCGTGGACCCATTAATTGGGCGATGAATGTGGGGACGCCAGAAACGTGCCTCTCTCCTAATCGAGCAGCAGTCGGCTGCGACACACCTGGATCAGGAGCTTGGCCTGTGCCCACACCCTGACTTGGCCCTCCGCGTCCTCGGCCGCGTCCACGTCCTCTAGGCCTACCCCTACCCCTCAGCATGCTGTATTACCAGTGATTTGATTTAACAGGCAGGAAATAAATTGGCGCAAGACTGCAGGCCAAATATAATTTTTGCCCTTTTGGGAAAACGAAAGGCCCCACTGTCTCTAGTGAATGAATAATCTAAGTTTAATAACTGTGCTGTGTCCCTGCTTATGTGTCACAGAATGTGAGGGTAGCAGAGTTATTATAACTGTGGCAGAGCAGGTATTTTTTTTCCCAATTAAGGAAAGCAAATGGCGAAGCCAGCAGTAAAGCGTAGCTGGGTGCGTATGATTTAGCACTGTTCTTCACGCAGCTCACACGTGTCCACCGCCCGTAAGGACGGACAGAGGCTGGACAAATAGATTTGTTTTCAGTTTTTTGGCACCAAAAGGCAGCACTGTGTATATTCTATGAATAATAACTGTGTTGTGGCCCTGCCTATACAATTCTTTCCCTGCAGTATCAATGGAGGGTGGAATGCTCTGCAGAGGCGATTTTGAGAAGCCCAAAAAAAATGCAGCACAGCTAACAGCAGCCTGGACAGTACTGCACACGGATAAATATGGCCCTAGAAAGGACCGTTGAGGTTCTTGAAGGCTACACTCACTCCTAACACTCTCCCTGCCTATGCAGCACTTCTGTCCCTAATGCCGGGTGCAACGGTCTGCAGAGGCGATTTTGAGAAAAAAAAAATGCCACTGCTAACAGCAGCCAACACACAGCTATCAGTGGCCCTAATAAGGACCTTTGGGGGGTCTTGAAGCCTACACTAACTACCAATTCTTTCCCTACAGCAGCTCCGGTATAAACAGCACTGTCCCTCATCTAACTCACACCGCATCTGAGGCGAGCCGCGGGAGGGGCCGACTTTTATGTTCGGCGGACACCTGATCGCCCCAGCCACTCACTGCAGGGGGGTGGTATAGGGCTTGAACATCACAGGGGGAAGTTGTAATGCCTTCCCTGTCTTTCAATTGGCCAGAAAAGCGCGCTAACGTCTCAGGGAAGGAAGTGAAAGTAACCAGAACACCGCATGGTGTTCGTTACGAATAACGAACATCCCGAACACCCTAATATTCGCACGAATATCAAGCTCGGAAGAACACGTTCGCTCATCTCTAATCACCGTGAAATAGTGAATTTAGAAAAGTTCATTGGATTCTTTCACTGTTATATATTGTAATAGGATTATCTAGATTTCTGTCTAATCCTTAGTAAATATATTGCATTGGGTTCTTCACACTTATAATGAGTCGGGGCAGGAGGGTCTGATGTCACGTGGCAAAATGTCTTTCTCTCCCACCTGACTACACTATAGTAGAAAGATGGGGACTTTGATGTTAGAAGTTGGTCTTTGCTCCTGGGGATGGTGTCAGGGGTGTAGCTAAAGGCTCATGAACCCGGGTGCAAAAGTTGATTTGGGGCCTCCCAATTTCTCTTAAGCACTTAACACAGAGGCGTAACTTGAAGCCCCTGGGCCCCGATGCAAAACCTGTAACAGGGCCCCCAACTATAATGCTTTATTCATAGTACTGGGCTCCCTATATGGAGAAGAGAGGCCTTATGGGCCCCCTAAGGCTCCTGGACCCAGGTACAACCGCATCCTCTGCATCCCCTATAGTTACACCAGTGGATGGTGTTGTGATGTATGTGGTGAGGGGCTGACAGTGGAAAAGTCAGGATGAAGTTAACAGAAAGCAACTCACTTTTAATCCACATCTAGTTGGGTATTGGTGATGTTCAACATAGTCAGCATTCCCAATGTCCAGATTCAGAGGTGGCGGCTTGAAGTACAACTGTCTACAAATCCTATACTGTTTATCCAGGTTATTCACCGGGGTCCTGGGACAAATGTTGTACTTGGCACCTTCCTCTGACCCAAAAATAAGGCTGTAAATGACTGAGGTTAATCCCCCTAACCAGCTGTCAGCACTTGGGAACTCTTCACTAGATTATTACCCTCTTCTCCCTTTTCTAGAACTTTGCAATTGCTTTTGTAAACTTTGGGTCCTCCCAGCAGCATACAGCTGATTAGCTGAGAGTAGGTAAGCAATGGGTAATGCTGATCACAGGGGCTACTCTATCCCTGTGGTCTGATCAATATGATCATCTTATATTCTACTTGTGCAGAAAGCAACAAAGCTGCATACCCATGCCAGAACAGCTCAGTGAATACTGTAGAGCCAGGCTCATAATATAAATACAGCACCAGAACCAGGCTCATATCATAAATCAGCAGGATCAAGCTTAGTACATAGATACAGTGCAAGAACCAGGCTTAGGGTGACTACCCACTACAGTTTTTTTTCCACTGCGAAATTTGCAGCTTTTTTTTCTGGAGGGGTCTATGGGACTTGTAATGTTAAAATCGCGATTTTGCGGTAAATTGCAATTTTGCGCGATCGCGATTTTAACATTACAAGGCCCATAGACCCCTGCAGGAAAAAAAAAAACGCTGCGAATTTCACAGAGAAAAAAAACTGTAGTGGGTAGGCACCATCATAACATAAATACAGCCACATAATCAGCTCCAGTTCATTAATACAGCATGAAGCAAGTTTAGTACATATGTACACAGCAGAAGAATAATAACTAATAACCTTAAAGGGGTTGTCCCGCGCCGAAACGTTTTTTTTTTTTTCAACAGCCCCCCCGTTCGGCGCGAGACAACCCCGATGCAGGGGTTAAACAAGAACACCGCACAGCGCTTACCTGAATCCCCGCGCTCCGGTGACTTCTTACCTGCTGAAGATGGCCGCCAGGATCTTCTCCCTCGGTGGACCGCAGGGCTTCTGTGCGGTCCATTGCCGATTCCAGCCTCCTGATTGGCTGGAATCGGCACGTGATGGGGCGGAGCTACACGGAGCTACACGGAGCCCCATTGAGAAAAGAAGAAGACCGGACTGCGCAAGCGCGTCTAATCTAGACGCTGAAAATTAGATGGCACCATGGAGACGAGGACGCTAGCAACGGAACAGGTAAGTGAATAACTTCTGTATGGCTCATAATTAATGCACGATGTACATTACAAAGTGCATTAATATGGCCATACAGAAGTGTATAGACCCACTTTGTTTTGCGGGACAACCCCTTTAATGCATCATGAACTGATGTCATTACATAACTATAACACCAGAATCAGGCTCATATTATAAATACAGCATGCCATAAGTAGCAGAACTAAACAATTGTCTTGCAGGAGATCAATAGGCTGACAGCGGTGCCTTTGAACTTCAGAGGAGGAAAGACAGAGCCAGAAGGAGGATGATTCATGTAGCTCTGCAAGACGCTACCCCATGGAGGAAGAAGATCTGGCTTGGTGGATCTAATGTGGGTAGGCTTGCCACATTTTTCATGAAAAAATACCGCCCATGGTTAAAAAGGGGTGTGGCTTGGGGCATGGCTTATTATGGCAAATTATTTGACCTCCGGGCAGCCAGCCAGTCTCTAGGGATCGCAGCCTCGCTGGCTGCTGCATCACTTGACACAGTGGCCCCAGTTGAAATGGTGATCCCCACAGTGGTCCCAGTATAAATAGTGACCCACCACAGTGGCCTCAGTAGAAATAGCGACCCCCCCACAGTAATGTTAACCCCACAATAATATTAACCCCCCTCAGTAATAATATTAACCCCACAATAATAGTACCCCCCTCAGCAATATTACCCACCCCTCAGCAATAGTTCCCCCCAACCCATATACCGTAAGATACACCCCCTACTTCCCACCCCAAATTCTGGGGCAAAAAAGAACACAAATATAACCCTTAACTACACTACACTACACCTAAAAAAACAAACACCAATACTCACTTACCGCCGGCGTTCCGGTGCGCTTGCGTGTCCTCTTTGCCCCTGCAGGCTGCCGTGATGTCCTCCGTGCCGACAGAGCATTTCTTTCTGGAAACGGGGCTTGAATTCCCTGCCTCCAGCAAAGATAATACTCTTATTGGCTAGCCAGCGCCGGTGTCAGCCAATAAAAGCTCGAGCTGGGTTAACCAATCACAGCCATTCAATGACGTGATTGAATGGCTTAGATTGGTTAACCCAGCGCCGGATTCTAATTGGCTGGTGCTGGCCAGCCAATTAGAGCATTATCTTTGCTGGAATCAGGGAATTCAAGCCCCGCTTCAAAAAGAATTCAAAAATACCTGTAATATGGCAGGTAAGAAAAATATACCGGCACCAGCCTAGCCGGCAAAATACCAGCCAGGCTGGTGTATTACCGGCTGGGTGGCAACCCTAAATGTGGGTGATCACCATCAGTCTGCATCTGCCTGGTGCCCCGTGATCCATGATGGATTCTATCGTAGTCACAGTATGTGTTCTGTATATAGCTGGGAAGTCAGTACACAACTTTAAAAAGCCTCTTCTCTATCCACAGGATATCCATAGGGTAGGGAATAACTTGCTGATCAGTGGGGGTCTTACCACTGAGACTCCCACCAATCTTGAAAATGGGGGTCCTATGTCCTCCTCACTTTGGGGTTCCTACAGCCCCTGCAGTGAGGAGGAGACTGAACAGAGCGCTGGTCACGCTAGTGCACTAGAGCTCTAGTTACTGTCAATGGGATACCAGAGTGGCACCCGCTTTGGTATTTCCCTCAGTCCCATTGAAATGAATGGACCATGCATGTTCAGTCAGTGCTCCCTTCATGCTGATGCCACTGCAGGGGGAGAAGCGACCCCAGTAGTGATAGTCAGAGCGGCACACGGGAGTCCTATTCTGAAGGTCAGTGGGGAACTCATCAGTGAAACCCAACGATCAGCAAGTTATCCCCTATCCAGTGGATATCCTGTAGATAGAGAATAACTTACAATTTTGGTAAACCTGTTTAAAAGCATGACAAGAGGAGTTGGGCTGAAGCTCACGCCATTCTTACAAGTATCCATCTGTCTCTTTAATTGCACAGTTTAATGGTTTAATGTACAACAAGCGGGAAGTGCAGCACTTCTAATAGGGAAACATTAAAACCTGATGAACTTTGCAAATAAAACTATTTCTCTTCTGGTTGCTATTAAAGGTGAGTAATTTCACATATTATTTCCAAACACTAGGAATGCTTACTCGTCATTTCATTATAGTGTTGAGCAATACGCTTCTGAAACGGCTTTATGGTTTCCAAGAGGGATCAGTCATAGTCAAGGTTGGCAAATGGCTTGTAGACTGAACATTAAGTGAGGTGCTAAGCAAAGCCTCAGATTATGGGTTTTTTAAATATATATATTTGGCAGAGAGAAAAAGAGAAATTATAGGCTGTAAGGGAAAAACTTAGAATGGACACTACTTGCCACATTGTACTTGGTCTTTGTTAAAGTGAATGTCTGACATTTTGTTTTAGGTCCAAAATTCTGTGCTTCTTAAAGGGGTTGTAGTAAGGGGAGATAAAAGAAAGCTGACTCTGGCGTGGCTTGTTGATAGGTGGTGGCTGTGACCCTTTCCATACATACACTGTACATCTACGACATATGTCCTGTCTCCGTGTATCCAGCAGGATCGGTAACCAAACCAGACGCATACACAGTGGGGGTTGCCTATCTTTGACAACCAATACCCACCTACAATGTCCAAGACTGGAGATAACACTGATACTGCTGTCAATCCTGACATTGGCATTTAAATGGCCCAATTGTGTTCAGGGAACCAGAACAGCCCCCTTGCAATCAGATTGCATAGAGCCTTCCCAATGTCATGTAGTACTACATTGAAAAAAAACACAAAATTTGGTATTGACCTAATCGTATCCACTTATAGAATAAAGATCACGTCATTTGTACTGCACCGTGAACGTCGCAGAAACAAAACCACACAATTATGGTGCAATTGCATTTTTTATGATTTTTTTTGAATTTGTAAAAACTTTTTCCAATACATTATGTGATCTGTAGAAGGGTATCATTGAAAGATACAAGTTATTTAGCAAAAAAAACAAGCACTTAGAATGCACTTTATTTAGAACCATCAGGTCACGCATTTCGACATACAAGACTTCTTCTTAAGACATAATCTATTCAGAGCAAGATGATAAAATGCATATGTGGTTGTGAGGGGGGAAAAGTACAAGAAAAGAGTAAATACAAACATCACACATATGCATTAATACCATGGGAATAATACAATTGGCATGCAATCAATAATGGAAAATCATTTTAATCAGTTCCCAGTTTCTAATACAAGAAGAAAACGACCATAAAATTATAAAAATAAAGAAGGATATAGATCTAAAGGTCATAACGCAATCGCTGTTAAAGTCCCCTTTAAAGGGGTTGTGCTAACTAATAAAACCCAACCCAGAATGTGGGGCCCAAGGTGAACAGCTGATCACCCCAGGTTCCGCTCTTGGCACCACCAGCAAATGGGATTTTGCCAGGGGGAGCTGTGGTCACCTACACATTTTCCCCTGCAGTGGCCATTGTAAGAAAATGCAGTTATAGAAGATGGCCATTTACGTGAATGGCCATTGTGTAGTAGTAGAATGACACAGGGTCTTCAGGAAGAGGAGCCACTTTTACTAGGCAGCTCTTTGTTCTAGTTCATAGAGGGGGCTCCTCTCATGTATGAAATATCTGTGAAAACTAGAAAAACATGGATATTTCCAGAGGAGGGACTAAGAGATTTTAAATCTATAACTATAAATTTATGTATATTGTCCTAAAAAATTTATTTGGACCCCTGAGCAAGAATCTCAAGTAGTATTTATTTCCATATGTTAATACTTAGTGGAGCTCCTTTGGCCCTAATAACATCAGATACTCTCCATGGCATACCTTCTACTAACATCTGATTCAGCTGGTATTTCCCTCCAGTCATCCTGCAAACATCTGGCGAATTCTCTCAGAGACAATGGACGCTGTTCATATTTCCTGACCTGACGTTCCAGTTCATCCCACAGATGTTCAGAAGGTTCAGGTCGGGACTCTCTGCAGCCGCTCCAATCGTGGTGGATCAATATCCTCAAGCAACATAAAACAGCGTTGGATGTGTGACGAGGCGCGTTGTCTTGTTGGAAGTATGGCCGACCATTCCCAGAGTATTACCACATTGTCAGCAGCACATTATTGTCTAGAATGTCAGGGTCACCTCCGTGTTCATGGTTCTTGTCATTACAGCCAACAGACCGAGACCATGCCACACAAAACATCCCCAGACCATAATGGAGCCTCCGCTGTACGTAACTGTTGGCACAACACATTTAGGTCAAAGGCGTTCCCCAGACGTCCTCCACACCCAGGTACCTCCATCTAATTTGAAGTTCAAGATTCGTCACCCCATAGAACGTTCTTCCATTACTCTACTGTCCAATGACAACGCTCCTTGCACCATGGTAGAAGGGCCAATGCATTGTACTTTGTGATGGACGGCTTGTGTGCAGCGGTATAACCCATATATCCAATAGCATGCAGTTCCCGTCACAGACTATGGCTGCCACCTCCAAGGGTCGGCATCTTACGTAGCGTGGTTTAGGACCTGTGAGATGCTAATAAGACACAATCCATTGCACCGATAGTGGGTCCAAATACTTTTGGTAGGATAGTGTATTTATCTCATTTATGCAGACGCACTAGAAAATGTGAAATTGCAGTAATTTTGTTATTTATCATTTTTTAAAATCTGTATTTTATTGCTGTGTCCTGTATAAAGGATATATAGGTGTGATATCGTATAGGCGTGATATCGTATAGGTGTGATATCGTATAGGTGTGATATCGTATAGGCATGATATCGTATAGGCGTGATATCGTATAGGCGTGATATCATATAGGTGTGATATCGTATAGGTGTGATATCGTATAGGCGTGATATCGTATAGGCGTGATATCGTATAGGCGTGATATCGTATAGGCGTGATATCGTATAGGCGTGATATCGTATAGGCGTGATATCGTATAGGTGTGATATCGTATAGGTGTGATATCGTATAGGCGTGATATCGTATAGGTGTGATATCGTATAGGTGTGATATCGTATAGGCATGATATCGTATAGGCGTGATATCGTATAGGCGTGATATCGTATAGGCGTGATATCGTATAGGTGTGATATCGTATAGGCGTGATATCGTATAGGCGTGATATCGTATAGGCGTGATATCATATAGGCGTGATATCGTATAGGCGTGATATCGTATAGGTGTGATATCGTATAGGTGTGATATCGTATAGGTGTGATATCGTATAGGTGTGATATCGTATAGGTGTGATACAGGCTGCTCTTTGAGCTTTACATATGGAAAGTCCATGCCTTAATGAACTGATAGTTTGTCTGCAATAACAGGAGCTGGAATTTAATAGCTTCCCAGATTACGTCTCATCAGCAGCAGAAAGCAGCAATCAATACTGAAAGTTATTTAAGCTGAATAACCATGAAGAAAAGACGGCAAAAGCATAAAGTTAATTTCCACCCTCAATGACATAATAGATCCCGGAGCCTCATTTCCTTCCTCACATTATCTCTATAGCACCAGCACATTCTGCAGCTCTGTATGCAGGCTGGAATCACACCCATCCTTGGCCCTAGTAGGGCTCACAATATAATCACTATCTCCAGGGGGCATTTAGTCGTATTGCTGCCTATTGCCAATAGTGAAATGGCGCGCCTCCCCAAAGCTCGAGATGGGAATGTGTCCGAATGGATGTCATTTCCGACACAACTCTGCCCCGAAGTTAGGAAGGGAATAGTAAGCAGCTCCCTATCCTTCCCCTGTAAGGCTCTTGCCTTGGCTCACTGATGGTGCCTAACTCGGGCATACAAGCACAGTTCCTAATGTCTTAGGACACAAATTGACCTACAAATCACAGAAAAAGGAATAAATCAATTCCAAAATCACAGAGAGCGGCCATACTTACGGGTACACTGATACACAATACAAGGGCAGGTATAGACACCACAACCCTCAGTGTGCAGACAAGCAGACTGTTATATGGAGGAGCGTTGTACAATATACAGATGAACAGCCACTTACACGCCTGTCATATATTAAGGAGGGCTGCTTACATTTATACTTGCACATAGATAAGGCGTACAAAGAGTACCAGGCCAACTGCTACGTGTAGTGCACCATGCAGGCTTACAATCTGTTAATGGCATCACATACGATTCAGCCCAGCCGGTTGTCCTGCACCTCGAAAATGAACCATATAGTAATATGCCGGTCTACATGCAGAGGGATGTGGTGTTTATATTGTATTTTGTATCAGTATACCAATAATTGACCTTTCAGTATATTTTTGGATTCTTCAAAGAAATCTACACAAGTTCCCTCTAGAAGTTGCCCTGATTGTCTTAGAGCCCAGGAAACTAAAGGGGTTCACAATTCCTTTCTCTTATAAAGGTCTACTGAACATAAGATGATTATGTAGGGTCCTGCTGTTAGGATCTCCAGCTGTAATCTGCGGTTGGCCCTGTTAGCAAACATTTAATTTCCCTGCAGCGCCATCACAGGGGACACTGAACATTACATGATAGCAAATACAATTAGTGGGCCTTCCCTATAAGTTGGGTCCTCCGGGGACATGGACACTTTTTGTAGCTAGTTTGCCTAAAAAATAAGGGTCCTGGAAGGGATAAACTTTGTTGTGGTCGAGGGGTATAGCTAAAAGGCCCGTGGGCCCGGGTGCAAGAAGTTCAGCTTGGACTCTCTTCCTACTGCTCTTCATGGCTGCTGGCTGTGATTCGCCTGAGACATTCTGTTGCGTCACTAGATCTCCTAAGAGGCCCAATCATACAGAACTAACAGCAAGGGGTGTTGCTATAGTTTTAAAAGATGAAGGGCACAAGCTCCGAAACACCAGTCTCACCCCACGCCAAAAGAGAAGACAAAACTAAAGCACACAGGACAGATCAGTCAGAAAACTGGTCACATGTGAAGCCTTCTTTGATCTGCATTGTCCATTTTTTTGGTTTCTTCCAGCCACCACTTCTCTCTGCACGCTCTACTTACCCAGCAGCTCCTCACAGCGCTACCTACACACTAATAGTGCAGCCCTCTGTCTCTCACAGTTACGTTGCACCCCTCCGTTTGCACCCCATACAGTTAATAGTGCCTCTTTCTGAGACAGCAAGGGTCAGTAAAAGCGGTATTTTAGAGTAAATTTTGGAAAAATCACTTTTTATTTTACTGTAGTTGTATTGAGCTATTTAAATTGTTCTGTGTGATTGTTTTTGTTTTGCAAACAGCAGAAAGTGTAAATGTGGCAAATAAACCTGATTAGCAAAGGAGGTTCAATAATTTTAAAGCTGTGCAAGACAACATGTTTAATTAAACTCTATTGCAAAAATGATTATCAGCCCAAAATACATGCAATTAATTGGAAAAAGAAAGCCGACAATGATGTCACTGACAAAAGGAATGTGACTGCTGCAGCCAATCACCAGCTCTCTTCAGCTGCAGTGCTCATGTGACCCATTGTTGGGTCATTATCACCTCCCTCCCGGAAGTGAAGCTCAGCTGGAACCAGTGAGACGATAGTGGTGGGGGAGCCTGGAAGGGTGAGTATGTAGTCTGATTTTACTTTTCCAAGCTTTTGTGTAATACTATTACCTAGGATAACTCCTTTAAAATAAACATGGGCAAAAGTATAGTATAAGGTCTTACTAGCACTGGATTGGAGCCCAGCTTTAGTAACCAAGCTGGACTGGAGAGTAGTCGGGAGGAAGACGGGTCATTAGCAGGTGGTCACAGTTGCAGTACAGAGGATGAGGCAGGAAGCGTAGTCAAGTGGAAGCCGGGTTGTTAGCAGGTGGTCACAGTTGCAGTACAGAGAATGAGGCAGGAAACATAGTCGAGTGGAAGCTGGGTCATTAGCAGTTGGTCACGGTTGCAGTACACAGGATGAAGCAGGAGGTGTAGTCAAGTGGAAGCCGGGTTGTTAGCAGACGGTCACAGTTGCAGTAGCAGAGGAGCAGACAGCAATGAAGCTTGATTACAGGCTGGGAGCTCAATAATCACACACTGAAGGACTGCAGGGCTAGGCTTATATAGGGAGTGCAATCAGGAACAAAAGCGGGGTCAGGACAAGTCCTGATAGTGTAGCAGAGAGAGCTCTCAACTAAAATGCAAGAGGTCATGGGTTCGATCCCTGACATATAGATTTAGTGGCCCCGCAGCCATATAAGACAACATCAATATAGCAAGGTAGGGCCCTATTATTAATTTTGCATTGGGAGTTTCAAAATACGTCACTAAACACGGTTACCTTTCTTGTTGAACCAAACGTTGTTGGAATTTCTGTACATGAAAGATATTTACCAACAGTACGCATCATCCCAAAACCCAGAAGGAACAAAATTCCCCATAGTCATGAATCGGTTAAGTAACAACTATAAACACAGAGATTCATTAGCGGTAACCTCTTTGACTTTACGTGTCAATGTACTTATATTGTCAACACAAAACCATCATGAAACATTGCACCACTTGAAAAAAAAAACCATAGCTAGCAATTAATATGCTTTATGTGCGCTGCAATGCTAAAATACTTCATTTGCTGAATGCCATAAGTGCCCATTAAGGGCAGCATCAATTCTTGCCAAATGTTGGAACGTTTATGGTTTGTGGAGAATTACAGAGAAAAGAGTCAGAAATAAATCCTTAACTACTTTATGCTATGCCCTGAAAATTCACACAGACTCTCACTGCAGTTTGCTATGTACTAACGAACCATTAATTAAGAACTTTAGAGGAAGAAGGTTGTGCAGTCTGTTACCTTCTTATGACGAGAATAAAGATAAGGCGGAGATGCTGCCTGACAGGAGTATACATGACTGAGTCGCATTCACAACTCAAATACGCAATTAAAAGAAAAATTTTAATTAGCAAAAAATAGCATAATAAAACAATTAGAACTTCTATATAGATTTATAAACCATTGAAGTTAACAGATTATTGTAGCATCAGATATGAGGGATAGAATAGGCATGAAGCTAGAATACAATTTACATATCATTTAATTACTACAGTTACAATGAAAATTTTGCAACTCCCATTACAAATTAGGTTCATTTGCCTAATTAACAAACTTTCAGCTGTTTGCAAAAAACAATCAAAGAAGAACAATTTACAATGCTCAACACAACTAATATAACAAGCTATTTCCTCAAATTTAATCCCCCCCACACACACACTTTTAATGATTACTGCAGTCTCAGAATTATTCAAGTGTCTCATAATTATTAAACCCCCTAAATACAATTATTCATAACAGTACTGTACCATCTCAAGCACACCTGATGCAACTAATCAAGGGTTTCATTAGTTGCATCAGGTGTGCTTGAGATTGATAAGGGCCAATGGGGGCTGTAAAGAAATTAATAAATGTCGCTTATCAAAAATAGTATATATGCTTATCAATCTATTTTAGCAAAAAGAATATTTTAGCAATATATTGTATGTGTAACAGAAGTCATGACTGATTTTGAGGAAGTAACCTGTGGTTTCTGTCTACACTGAAGGTCTACGTCTGATCTAAGTGGAATCAGGAAGCTAAGGCCAGATGTCTTGGAATTTAGCAAAGACATAGCCTAACCGCAAAGAAGTTGCTAGCTCTTACATGTGAAATCAGCTATTTCTTAATGTCATTTATCACAAGGATTAAGTCACAAGAGCAGATGTTCATAACTATAGTAGAATTATCAGCAATTTCTTAAAGATGTGTTTGTCTGAGTCATATATCACACGTCTAAAGTTTATTGAATAATTATGTCATTGTAAGATATAGAAGTCATGTGTTTTTATCAGATGAATGTATGTATCATGAGGTTATTCCCTGTTTAGCCACACGTCCCGTCCTGCGAGAGGGGCTGGCTATAAAAGCCAAGAGATACAGACAATAAAATAGAGTCACTTGTTTCAAACCATATACTGTGTGTATAGGTCTGTGCATGGTCTCTCAAAGGAGCGCTCCTCCTGCTTAGGTCAATTTGGAACCGACAACATAACTGACCAGTCTGTTTGAACAAATTAACCCTCGACAAGATAAAACACATTAAACACTTGGACAGGTGAGAGCTTTGTTGACTGTCATGTTTGATTGCATGTTAGAAATATGACTAAGGGTCCTTTACCATGAGGCAACCTGTTGGGCACAGATGGCTGTCAAGCTGTTCCAGAGAAGAATGTTCCTATGCTTTTACACAGTAAGGATTATCGCCGGTGAATGGAGGTGGATCGGGGCGGGGATCGTTGCGGTCACCCACCTGTATTCACAGTAAACAGGTAGTTGTTGATAGATGAATGACTGCCTGTTTACATGGGCCAATCGGCCGTTCAGTTTTTTATGCATGCAGTTAGATAAATGAATTTATTGTTTAGTTGTGCATGCATTTAGGCTGAAAGATAATTAATCAGTCAAATTCCCAATGATCTGAACAATATTCTTGGCTCATGTAAAAGGGCCTTAAGTCAAAAGAGTGGTTCAAAAAGTTAATAGAAGAAATCATTGTCTTGTGCAAACAAGGGAAGCAATACAAAAAGATATAAACTACAGCTGAAAAAAAAAAGTAACAGAAAGCAGCCATATACTTACTTATATACTAATACAAGAGGGCAGGTAAAAAGACCACATATCGCTCAACATGCAGGCAGCCAGACTGCTATATGGAGGAGCAATTGTACAGGTGAAGGTACTGATAAAGCGCCACTCACACACCTTCCTTATATTGAGGGGTGTCTGCTTAGTTCTATTCTTGCACAAAAAGAGATCATATACAGGGTGTCATGCCACATAGTACGTGTAGTGCACCATGCAGGCTTACAAACTATTAGTGACACTGTATTTGATCCAGCGGGCTGCCCTGCACCCCTTGGGTGAACCACATGGGCACTGGCACCCTGGGTTTCCCCAGCGTTCAAAGCCACACTGCATGCTACTGATAAGTACAAAGTATTAGTATTTTAGCCAAAACACACAAGCTCACAACCCGCGTCAAGGGTCCTCGTTTACTGAGTCCCTACACTGACATCAATCAAAATCACAGAAAAGGAAAATATAAACACACAAAAAAATCACATAAAACGGCCTTATACTTTCTGATATATTAATACAATTTTTCAATTTTTTTTATAAATGCAGCTGGAAGCAGTTCACGAGTCTAAAGTTACAGGAACACTGTCTGAAATATGCGAATGTGGCAGAAAGTGGGAGCAATCAGTGGCTACCAACTGATTTCTGAGGAGGCAGGGATGTTTGGCAGGTGAACACTAGGGGCCTGTCGAGGGGTACTAGTTGCTGAGAAACAGCTCCGCCTCAGGTTTCTCAGGAAGATCGCTACTGGTGGTCTCATTACATAACACAGTCCGTCACTCTGTAGTTTTCTGTGAGATGGTGGACAGAAAGACGCCATCCTGAGTATGGTGCAGAACTGTATTTTATTAAAGTCAGTTAAATAGGTTCCCCGCGTAGTGAGGGGCCAGCTGGTCTTAAACAAGTTTCAAACAAGTCAATGATCAGTAATTGCAATAAGTGAGTTACAGTTTCCAAGATAGTAATGACTCTGGCACACAGTGCGCTCACAAGTCACCCGCAGTTTAGAGACTGGCGTGATCTCACTAGGCCGTGGCAAGTTTGCTAGACTGCATAGAACAGAAGGTTTTCCTTCTCTGCTGTCCTTCACTGAGTGAACCCAGGTGCCAGGTTATACTCACTCTGTCCTGGGGACTGAGACTGGGAGCCTCAGGGACAAGGAAGATCAATATATGTCTCTTCTTGCTACTCACTAGGCAGCTCTGCCCGCCCATGTAGCCAGCGTAAAGCATCACTTCCTGTCCACAGCCACATGACCAGACCTAGAAGAGTCCTAGCAGCACTGATCGCTGGAAGCCAATTTGCAATTAAGGACAGTAATTAAATAATTAATTAGTAGAGATGAGCGAACGTACTCGTCCGAGCTTGATATTCGTGCGAATATTAGGGTGTTCGGGATGCTCGTTACTCGTAACGAGTACCACGCGATGTTCGGGTTACTTTCACTTTCCTCTCTGAGACGTTAGCGCGCTTTTCTGGCCAATTGAAAGACAGGGAAGGCATTACAACTTCCCCCTGTGACGTTCAAGCCCTAAACCACCCCCCTGCAGTGAGTGGCTGGCGAGATCAGGTGTCACCCGAGTATAAAAGTCGGCCCCTCCCGCGGCTCGCCACAGATGCCTTGTGAGTTAGCTGAGGGACAGTGCTGTTGTGTTGGAGCTGCTGTAGGGAGAGTGTTAGGAGTTAGTGTAGGCTTCAAGAACCCCAACGGCCCTTCTTAGGGCCACATCTACTAGTGTGCAGTACTGTGTTAGCACAGTATTTTTTTTTTTTCTTCCAAAATTGGATCTGCAGAGCATTGCGCCCTGCAATAGGGACAGAAGTGGGGGTTAGGCAGGGAGACTGTTAGGAGTTAGAGTAAGCTTCAAGAACCCCAACGGTCCTTTCTAGGGCCACATCTATCCGTGTGCAGTACTGTCCAGGCTGCTGTTAGCAGTGTTGCATATTTTTTTTTTCTTCTCAAAACCGGCTGTGCAGAGCATTGCACCCGGCATTAATACTACAGGGATAGAATTGTGTAGGCAGGGCCAGAAGACATACATTATTCATTGAATACACGCAGTGTGGGTGTTCCTTGTAAAAAGCAGGGAAAAAATTCTATTTGGCCTGCCTGTGTCAGTCCTAAGGTCTCCGTGTACGTGTGTGCTGCGTGCAGAACGTTAAAAAATCAGACGCAACCAGCTACGGTTGAGTGCAGCCTTGCGCCAATTTCTTTCCTGCCTGGGAAATACCTGCTCTGCCACAGTTAGTAACTCTGCAACAGTAAAGTTCTGTGACAGTTTTGCAGGGCCGCAACACAGTTATTAAACTTATTATTCAGTGAATAGAAGCAGTGGGCCTATACTTTTAAACAAAAGGGAAGAAAGTATATTTGGCCTGCCTGTGTCAGTCCTAAGGTCTCCGTGTACGTCTGTGCTGCGTGGAGAACGTAAAAAAATCAGACGCAACCAGCTACGGTTGAGTGCAGGCTTGCGCCAATTTCTTTCCTGCCTGGGAAATCAAATCACTGGTAATACAGCATGCTGAGGGGTAGGGGTAGGCCTAGAGGACGTGGACGCGGCCGAGGACGCGGAGGGCCAAGTGAGGGTGTGGGCACAGGCCGAGCCAGTGCGGTGGCCAGGGGTAGAGGCAGGGCCAGACCGAATAATCCACCAACTGTTTCCCAAAGCGCCCCCTCACGCCATGCCACCCTGCACAGGTCAAGGTGCTCTACGGTGTGGCAGTTTTTCACAGAGACGCCTGACGACCGACGAACAGTGGTGTGCAACCTTTGTCGCGCCAAGATCAGCTGGGGAGGCACCACCATCAGCATGCGCAGGCATATGATGGCCAAGCACCCCACAAGGTGGGACGATGCCCGTTCACCGCCTCCAGTTTGCACCACTGCCTCTCCCCCTGTGCCCCAACCTGCCACTGAGATCCAACCCCCCTCTGAGGACACAGGCACTACCGTCTCCTGGCCTGCACCCACACCCTCACCTCCGCTGTCCTCGGCCCCATCCAGCAATGTCTCTCAGCGCAGCGTCCAGACGTCGCTAGTGCCACAGTTTGAGCGCAAGCGCAAGTACGACGCCACGCACCCGCACGCTCAAGCGTTAAACGTGCACATTGCATAATTGATCAGCCTGGAGATGCTGCCATATAGGCTTGTGGAAACGGAGGCTTTCAAAAGCATGATGGCGGCGGCTGCCCCGCGCTACTCGGTTCCCAGTCGCCACTACTTTTCCCGATGTGCCGTCCCAGGCCTGCACGACCACGTCTCCTGCAACATTGTACGCGCCCTCACCAACGCGGTTACTGCGAAGGTCCACTTAACAACGGACACGTGGACAAGCACAGGCGGGCAGGGCCACTATATCTCCCTGACGGCACATTGGGTGAATTTAGTGGAGGCTGGGACAGAGTCAGAGCCTGGGACCGCTCACGTCCTACCCACCCCCAGAATTGCGGACCCCAGCTCGGTGGTGGTATCTGCGGCGGTGTATGCTTCCTCCACTAAAGCCCCTTCCTCCTTCTCCTCCTCCAACGCAACCTCTGTCTCGCAATCAAGATGTGTCAGCAGCACGTCGCCAGCAGTTGGTGTCACGCGGCGTGGCAGCTCAGCGGTGGGCAAGCGTCAGCAGGCCTGAAACTACTCAGCTTAGGAGAGAAGAGGCACACGGCCCACGAACTGCTGCAGGGTCTGACAGAGCAGACCGACCACTGGCTTGCGCCGCTGAGCCTCCAACTGGGCATGGTGGTGTGTGACAACGGCCGTAAGCTGGTGGCGGCTCTGCAGCTCGGCAGCCTCACGCACGTGCCATGCCTGGCCCATGTGTTTAATTTGGTGGTTCAGCGCTTTCTGAAAAGCTACCCCCACTTGTCAGACCTGCTCGGAAAGGTGCGCCAGCTCTGCGCACATTTCCGCAAATCCCACACGCACGCTGCCACCCTGCGGACACTGCAACATAGGTTTAATCTGCCAGTGCACCGACTGCTGTGCGACGTGCCCACACGGTGGAACTCTACGCTCCACATGTTGGCCAGACTCTATGAGCAGCGTAGAGCTATAGTGGAATACCAACTCCAACATGGGCGGCGCAGTGGGAGTCAGCCTCCTCAATTCTTTACAGAAGAGTGGGCCTGGTTGGCAGCCATCTGCCAGGTCCTTGGAAAATTTGAGGAGTCTACCCAGGTGGTGAGCGGCAATGCTGCAATCATTAGCGTCACCATTCCTCTGCTATGCATCTTGAGAAGTTCCCTGCAAAGCATAAAGGCAGACGCTTTGCGCTCGGAAACGGAGGCGGGGGAAGACAGTATGTCGCTGGATAGTCAGAGCACCCGCCTGTCTAAATCTCAGCGCGTTGAGGAGGAGGAGGAGGAGCATGAGGAGGATGAGGAGGAGGGGGAAGAGACAGCTTGGCCCACTAGTGAGGGTACACATGCTGCTGGGCTGTCATCCTTTCAGCGTGTATGGCCTGAGGAGGAGGAAGAGGAGGAGGAGGAGGATCCTGAAAGTGATCTTCCTAGTGAGGACAGCCATGTGTTGCGTACAGGTACCCTGGCACACATGGCTGACTTCATGTTAGGATGCCTTTCTCGTGACCCTCGCGTTACACGCATTCTGGCCACGACGGATTACTGGGTGTACACACTACTCGACCCACGGTATAAGGAGAGCCTTTGCACTCTCATTCCCGAAGAGGAAAGGGGTTCGAGAATGATGCTATACCACAGGGCGCTGGTGGACAAACTGATGGTAAACTTCCCATCCTACAGCGCTAGTGGCAGAAGGCGAAGTTCCAAGGGCCAGGTAGCAGGGGAGGCGCGGAGATCAGGCAGCATGTACAGCGCAGGCAGGGGAACATTCTCCAAGGCCTTTGCCAGCTTTATGGCTCCCCAGCAAGACTGTGTCACCGCTCCCCAGTCAAGGCTGAGTCGGCGGGAGCACTGTAAAAGGATGGTGAGGGAGTACGTAGCCGATCGCATGACCATCCTCGGTGACGCCTCTGCCCCCTACAACTACTGGGTGTCGAAGCTGGACACGTGGCCTGAACTAGCGCTCTATGCCCTGGAGGTGCTTGCTTGTCCTGCGGCTAGCGTCTTGTCGGAGAGGGTGTTTAGTGTGGCTGGGGGAATCATCACAGATAAGCGTACCCGCCTGTCAACCGACAGTGCCGACAGGCTTACACTCATCAAGATGAACAAAGCCTGGATTTCCCCAGACTTCTGTTCTCCACCAGCGGACAGCAGCGATACGTAAGCAATACGTAGGCTGCACCCGCGGATGGAAGCTACGTTCTCTCTCACCATCCAAAACGGGGACATTTCTGCTTCATCAATCTGTGTATAATATTCCTCCTCCTCCTCCTGCTCCTCCTCCTGAAGCCTCACGTAATCACGCTGAACGGGCAATTTTTCTTAGGGCCACAAGGCTCACTCATATAATTTTTGTAAACAATTTTTATATGTTTCAATGCTCTGAAAAGTGTTGGAACTTTAACTTGAACCAATTTTTCGTTACACTGGGCTGCCTCCAGGCCTAGTTACCACTTAAGCCACATTAACCAAAGTCATTAATGGGTTTCACCTGCCCTCTTGGTTGGCCATCGCCAATTTTTTGGATGTACATTAGTACTGTTGATACAGCAAATTTTTGTGGGCCCTCGCCTACAGTGTAATCAAATAAATTTTTAGCCCACCTGCATTAAGCACGACATTACTACCTCAGCTGTGTTGGGCAATGCAATGGGATATTTTTATGTACCGCCGGTGGCTTCCTGCCACCCACCCATGCTGTGGGTCCACAGGGAGTTGTAAATGCATCTGTTTCCACTTGTAAAGAACCCCAGTCTGACTGGGGCATGCAGTGTGGGCCGAAGCCCACCTGCATTAAGCACGACATTACTACCTCAGCTGTGTTGGGCACTGCAATGGGATATTTTTGTGTACCGCCGGTGGGTTCCAGGGAGCCACCCATGCTGTCAGTCGACAGGGACTTCACAATAGGGAGTTGTACCTGCCTGTGTCTATGAATTAAAAACCGCGGTCTGACTGGGGCATGCAGACACCTTGACAGAATGAATAGTGTGTGGCACATAGGTTCCCCATTGCTATGCCCACGTGTGCAGCTCCTGATGGCGGTGGCACAGGATTCTATTTCTCATTGCTTCTGTACAGCATTGTGGGCTATCGCCCTGCCCCTTTTAAAGAGGGTCGCTGCCTAGCCATGCCAACCCTCTGCAGTGTGTGCCTGCGGTTCCTCCTCATGGCATATGCACTTATAAATAGACATGAGGGTGGTGTGGCATGAGGGCAGCTGAAGGCTGCGCAGGGACACTTTGGTGTGCGCTGTGGGGGGGAGGGGGGGCGGTTGGGCAGCATGTAAGCCAGGAGAAGTGGCAGCGGAGTGTCATGCAGGCAGTGATTGTGCTTTGTTGGAGGTAGTGTGGTGCTTAGCTAAGGTATGCCATGCTAATGAGGGCTTTTTAGAAGTAAAAGTTGTTGGGAGGGGGGGCCACTCTTGCCGCTATTGTGGCTTAATAGTGGGACCTGGGAACTTGAGATGCAGCCCAACATGTAGCCCCTCGCCTGCCCTATCCGTTTCTGTGTCGTTCCCATCACTTTCTTGAATTGCCCAGATTTTCACAAATAAAAACCTTAGCGAGCATCGGCGATATACAAAAATGCTCGGGTCGCCCATTGACTTCAATGGGGTTCGTTACTCGAAACGAACCCTCGAGCATCGCGATAATTTCGTCCCGAGTAACGAGCACCCGAGTATTTTGGTGCTCGCTCATCTCTATTAATTAGTAACGAATTGTCAGATGATGCATGAAGGGGTTGACATAGAGACATTTTACAGCATGCAGTACAGTTTGAGGAGCGCAGGAGAGGTAATCGCAGCTATTTTTACCATTGACCTGTTTATTTCTTTTATTGCTGTCATTTGCTTACCTCTCACTTGGGTCGCTCTCACTGCTGTGGCTCCGATACTGATTTCCATCACATCATCCCCTTACCTTATGTTTACTCCAGGTTACTTAGATTTTTAATTGTCGTTTTAAGAGATGAGCGAGCATACTCGTTAAGGACAAATACTCGAGTGAATATCGTTCTTTTCGAGTATCTGCCTGTTCGTCCGTAAAGATTCGGGTGCCGGCGGGGTTGAGCGGTGGGTTGCAGGAGTGAGCAGGAGGGAGCGGGGGGAGAGAGAGAGATCTACCCCCCCTCGCCCCTGCCGGCACCTGAATCCCTGGAGTATTTGTCCTTAACGAGTATGCTCGCTCATCTCTAGTTGTTTTATTTGTTTTTGTTTATTGATTATTTTTAATTGACCTTTTACTTTAAGGGTGAAGTCACACGAACGTATATCGGCTCGGTTTTCACGCCGAGCCGATATACGTTGTTCTCCTCTGCCTCCTCTCCGCCCCTTTGCACTATTTGCAAGGGGGAGAGGTGGGATGGGGCGGGACTAATTCTCGGAACTTAGCCTCGCCCCCGCCCCGCCTCTTCCCATTGCAAATAGTGCAGAGGGGTGGAGAGGAGGTGGAGAGGGGGCGGGAGCTCAGTTCCTTCTCCTGGCTCTTCCAGCCTCCTCCCCCTGCACACGAGGACAACGTATATCGGCTCGGCGTAAAAACCGAGCCGATATACGTTCGTGTGACTTCACCCTTAATGTATTTTTGATACTCAGTATTACATGGTAATTGTTTAATTATTTATCATTATTTGTTTTATAAAACTATATATTTTTATAGTCTTTTTCTTTCCCTCAAGTTATTCTACTCATTTTTATGTTTCGTTGCCTACACTTGTATACACAATAACGACCACGCTCTAACTTTACAGAATAGCATTCTGTTTATTGTATTTGAAGTTTATTGTACGGGTTTTGGTTTGAATTATTTGTTTTTTATCTATTTCAGCTGCTTCTCCTGTTGTTTTATATCCATGCCTCTTACAGTGAAAAAAGTAGTGCTGACCAGCGTTCGGATGTAGCCGCTAGTAACACTCCCGCGGTCATCATAAAAGCAAGGTATAATATACAGTGCAGTAAGTCTACTCCTTTATGTGTACTTTGAGTATTAATTCATTGTTAATGAACTATTTTACTATGTCCCCTAATGGTAATAATTTTTTCCAAATTGCAATTCGCTTCCTGCTATCAGCGCTGACCAGTGTTCTGAAATAGCCGCAAGTAACTCTCCCACACTCCCCACACTGTGCTGCGTACTATGCTATGTCTTCATGTGTGCCCCTGCATGCATCACCTGACAATTTATATCCATGGGTTTGTTCACGCGCACGTATTTTGCTCAAACATTTTGCTCAAACAGCGCCAGCCCCGTTGAAAACATAGGGAATACATTGTGTAGCTCTGCCACAGCTGTGGCAGAAGTCCGTGATGCTATTCCATTTCTTTCAATAGGGCCGGCACTGCTGTGGCCCCATTGAAAGCAGTGGGTTTTCAGTGATGATTTTCGGGAAAGGGTTAGCTGTAAAAAAAAAAAACATATATATATATATATATATATATTTTTTTTTTTATTTTTTTTTTTACAGCTAGCCATAAGTTTCATATATATATATATATATATATATATATATATATATATATATATATATACACACACACCTAGAAGAGCTGCCCAGCTCTTCTTTCCGGCACTGGCACCCCACCTCCAGAAAGTGCTGGTGTCATTGGCTGAGCGCTCAGCCAATCACAGGCAGCGCTCATGCATTGATTGGCAGCTCAGCGCTGCCTGTGATTAGTCACAGCGCTCAGCCAATCACAGGCAGCCCTCAGCCATTCATCAATGGTCCCCGTGGGGATGAAGAATTCCTTTGCCATAGCTGTCACAGCTGTTACAGTGTATTCCCTATGTTTTTAATGGGGCTGGCGCTGCTGCCGCTGGCACTATTGAGAACAATGAGCGATATCGCAGCGTTTTCTCTGCGCTGCGAGGCACTCGATCTCGCATTGTTAGAGAAAAAAACACTAGTGGGTAGAAGCCCTAAGGCTTTATTTACACAAGCATTTTTACACTGCTATTTAGCCGCAATAACACATTGCCGAAAATTGCGAAAATTGTCGATTTTCAAGATACCTATGGGAGCTAAAAAAAGGGAGGGGGAGTTCACTCTCAGAATAGAAGACAGCTGGCTCAATTTTAGCATTAGAAGTCATTCTGAGGATTTCTGCCGACCGACGGAATTCCCACCTGCAGCGTATTTTTCATGTGGTACGCCCATGTGAATGGACGAGAAACCGCTAATTAATCGCAGGACTTGATTGCGGCTTTTCTTTATTGATGTGATTTTCGTCCGGCGTAAATTTGCATCGCCCGTGTGAATGAGGCCTAACTCTCCCGCGCTCCCCACACTGTGCTGCATACTATACTATGTTTCCATGTCTGTTCCCTCATGTATCATCGAATTCATTACTAATTAACTGTCTCTCCTGGTCCTCCTGCACAGATCTGCTCCGTGGACGCCGGCGGTTGCTGGGGCGTTTATTCAGCGCTTTTATGTTGTTGTAATGGAAATCAATATGGGAGCACAGGTCCAATAAAATCCCATATCTATCGCACGTCCGAGCGTGAATCAAAAAGTAATGCCTCTATTTGGGTGGCTGTGAGGGCAATGAAGTATGTTATACAGGCGTCCTTACGCTACTAATCTACACTTTCCTCTTTCAGACTGAGTGATTAAAACCACGGATCCGAGGGTAAAACAAAGAAAGTCATTGAATCTCTGCCGAAAGAGCAATAAGCATCTAAGGAAATCCATAATCGGCTGAGGATTGTTTATGGGGATCCTGTAATAGACATTAGCAATGTGTGCCGTTGGGTGAAGAAGTTACAAGCAGGAAAAACCAAAATTGCAGATAAGCCGAGGAGTGGCCGTCCGCCAACATGAGACACCAATGAGAACTGACAACATGATGAGTCGATTTGAGGTGACAGACGCACAAAGGTTCAGGATGTTACTAATGCATTGTGCATGTATTTGGTTCTGCACAACTGATGATTATTGACTTGGGCTATCACAAAGTTTGTGCTTAGCGCGTCCCCAAGTAGTTGACAGTTGTCAGAGGTGTGCGGAGGTATGTGGGTGTCGGAAGGCACATTGAAGGGAAGACCTCATAAGGACATTTCTGCAATACGTAGCTATCATGGTAATGCAAGACCTCACATGTCATTCTTCCCAACCCAGGCGATTGCCAAAATGATGGGGGGGTGTCTGTGGTGTATCATCTACTTTACAGCACTAATTTGGCCCCTTCTGATTGTAAGCTGTTTGGGCCTATGAAGGAAATCCTACGTGGTACCAAATTCAAAAACGTGGATGAGGTTAAATCAGCTGTAAGGTCAGAAATCAGAATCCTCAATTCTTCCAAACTGGATATGTAGTTGGGTTCACCGATGGCATAATGTATTGCATGTAATGGGGACTATCTCGCACAGTAGTTTAGTGTACAGGGGACTTCAGGCTATAATCTGTACCACTTGTGTTTGATCTGTGCATTAATGAAGCTGTGGTGACGGTGGAGGTGTTGCTTCCTGATTCACCCATGGCACCATTTTTAGATTTTTCTTTTTACCTTTATTTTTATTAATGTTTAATATATGAATTACAAAGACTGATGATATTTCTTCTAACAAATCACAGAAATCTCATTACAAAAAAGTAATATATTAAGATCTCCAAAATTCCATATAAAGGAGATAATGGGATCCAGAGAAACCGGGGAAATAAGTTAGCAAAAAATCATTTGGAGATCAGAGATTCGCCCGCATACTGACTGTTAGGATATTTTTTGTACAAGTTATGCCTAATATTAGGAGCCACTTCAAATACTGCCCAACAAATGTATAACTGTGTCAAACCGATAAGAAAGGGAGTAAGAAGCTAAGTTGAGGTCGCAGAGTCTCACATGAAAAACAACCCCAGAAATTCTCATTCTTCATTAGTAAAACCTATAATTGCAATACTAAAACATGGAGTAAAGAGTCATAGACAGAAACCATCAATCACATGTTGTAGCATAAACTGAAGTAAACCCCAGCCACAAGTAGAAATATACAAACATCCATTATTGTCAATCTAGTAATGTACATAGTTTACAGCTGACAGGATTTATATATACATATCTATCTCATATATATGTTGGCGCTATACAAATAAAGTTTATTATTATTATTATCTCATATTCATCTATCTATCTCATATCTATCTATCTATCTATCTATCTATCTATCTATCTATCTATCCATCTCATATCTATCTATCTATCTATCTATCTATCTCATATCTATCTATCTATCTATCTATCTATCTATCTATCTATCTATCTATCTATCTATCCATCTCATATCTATCTATCCATCTCATATCTATCTATCTATCTATCTATCTATCTATCCATCTCATATCTATCTATCCATCTCATATCTATCTATCTATCCATCTCATATCTATCTATCTATCTATCTATCTATCTATCTATCTATCTATCTATCTATCTCATATCTATCTATCTATCTCATATCTATCTCATATCTATCTATCTATCTATCTATCTATCTATCTATCTCATATTCATCTATCTATCACATATCTATCTATCGCATATCCATCTATCTATCGCATATCCATCTATCTATCTATCTATCTATGTCATATCCATCTATCTATCTGTCTATCTATGTCATATCTATCTCTCTATCTCATATCTATCTCTCTATCTCATATCTATTTTTCTATATCATACCTATCTCATATCTATCTATCTCCTATCTATCCATCCCATATCCATCTATCTATTGCATATCTTTTGCATATCTATCTATCTATCTCATATCTATCTCTATCTCCTATCTATCTATCTATCTATCTATCTATCTACTATCTATCTATCTATCTATCTATCTATCTATCTATCTCATATCTATCTCTATCTCCTATCTATCTATCTATCTATCTCTATCTATCCATCTATCTATCTATCACATATCTATCAATCTACCATCTATCTAGCTTCTATCTATCTATCTATCTATCTATCTATCTATCTATCTATCTATCTATCTCATATCCATCTATCTATCTATCTATCTATCTATCTATCTATCTCATATCCATCTCTCTATCTCATATCTATCTCTCTATCTCATATCTATCTATCTATCTATCTATCTATCTATCATCTATCTATCTATCTATCTATCTCATATCTATCTATCTATCTATCTCAAAGCTATCTATATATCTATCTATCTATCTCATATCTATCTATCTATCTATCTATCTCATATCCATCTATCTATCTATCTATCTATCTCCTATCTCCTATCTATCTATCTCATATCTATCTCATATCTATCTATCTCATATCTATCTATCTATCTATCTCATATCTATCTATCTATCTATCACATATTTATCAATCTATCTATCTATCTATCTATCTATCTATCGCATATCCATCTATCTATCTATCTATGTCATATCTATCTATCTCATATCCAGCTATCTATCTCATATCCATCTCTCTATCTCTTTATCTCATATCTATCTATCTCTCTATCTCATATCTATTTTTCTATCTCATACCTATCTCATATCTATCTCATATCCATCTATCTCCTATCTATCCATCCCATATCATCTATCTATCGCATATCTATTGTATATCTATCTATCTATCTATCTCATATCTATCTATCTCCTATCTATCTATCTATCTATCTATCTATCTATCTCATATCTATCTATCTATCTCATATCTATCTATCTATCTATCTATCTATCTATCTATCTATCTCCTATCTATCATAGCAATTTTATTAAGTAAAATAAGAACAAAAAAAGGGAGAATTTTCATGTTTACATAAAGAAGAAGAAGATAAAGAATAAAGAGAGGTAAAGGGAAAAGCGAGAAAAGTGAAAAAAGAGAGGGGGTTAGGAGAGGTATCAGGATATAAGAGTTAATATCTTGATATTTCAAGGTCCCAGACCACCGCTCCCGGGAGAATACTATTATCCCGCATCCCCTGTGTATTGTTAAACTGATCTGTGTAAACGATTCATGTGTTCCATTAACCGTTACACTTGTTGAATTGCCCATCATCGTCAGTTATCAGCCTTTCCACGTGCATTAGGTAGTTGACTTCTAAAATCCATTCATTAAGCAATAGGGAAATAGCTGACCTCCAATGACGCGGTATGACTGTCCTAGCTGCTAGATGGAAATGTTTAAATATCCCCTTTTTTGTTTTAGAAAGTGTTCCAGAGACAAAAGAGAGAAACCAGTGGAAGGATATAAGAGCAGTGAGATGGCTATGGAGTGCGAAGATCCTAGAGCAAAGTAAATGTACAAGACCCTCCCACCATGTGTGTAACACAGTTTCCAAAGCGCTCACACATCGCCAACAAATGTCCAACAAAGAGGGGAGTACCCCAAGCAAAGAAGACGGCATCAATACCACCTGGAGAGAATTCTGTGTTTTTTCTTGTGCAAAGCAAGCTGTGGGAAGTTCATGTGTGAGAATACATGATTTTTGCTAATTCTCCTCAGTAAAATGTCTGTCCAGTTCCGTCTCCCATGTCCTTGTGAAAATTAGTGGCAAAGGAGAGGGTGATTCACTCAATAGGCCGCACACTGAAGATAACAAGCAGGAGGGAGGAGTCAACTGTAATAAGAAAGTTTCAAAAGGAGTTTTAGTTCAGAGAATCCCAGATGTATCTCCCAAGGAGGTGATATAGGAGTTAAAATGCAGATAAGAGAGCCAGGACAGGGCCCTCACCGGAAGGAGCTCTTGAGTTGTGTCATAGAGGGGGCATCCCCAGATTCCCCAATGTCTGACCAACACAGTAGTATCCTGTCTATTCCAGATTAAAAAAGACATTGCACCCACTCCAGGTGCGAAATCTGGGTTATCAAAGAGTGATGTGAGAGGATTTAAAATATATAACTCTACCTCCCCCCCTCCATGTGTTTAGTAGGTGCTATGTGACAAATGGAAGATCACAATCTCCATAAAAAACAATGAAGTTCCCAGCAGCACTGCAGCAATCCTTCAAGTAAGGCCAGGCAAGTAAAAAGTGCAAACGCCAGTATCAGAACCCAAACCAGATAAGCTCAAAAAATGCAGTCCACGTAATTAGAATGACTGGCAGCAATCCAAGGTATGGAAAAATACAAATGCGTTTATTTACCCCGTAACAAACAAGCAACGTTTCGGTCAACAGACCTTCCTCAAGCTTGAGGAAGCTCTGTTGACCGAAACGTTGCTTGTTTGTTATGGGGTAAATAAACGCATTTGTATTTTTCCATACCTTGGATTGCTGCCAGTCATTCTAATTACGTGGATCACAATCTCCATAGTCAGACTTCTCAATCAAGAGTGGAAATTTGAGAGCTAAGGGGGATAATTCTTCCTTAAACCGAACCTATTGCTTAACCCCTTAAGGACCAGGCACTTTTTTGGAATTTTATCCATGTGGTGGTTTTACTGGCCTATTTTTTTTCTTTCAGCTACCAAAATTATTTTTGTTGCATCTTTTCCCGTGACATACAGGGCTAATTTTTTAATATATTCTTCACTGACTTTATTTCCTCACTTTTTTTTCGTATTATTGGGAGTAAAAAGCTAGAAAAAAATGATTTTGTAACATTTATAGTTGTTTCTTTTTTTAAATTAGTATATTTACGCTAAAATAAAGTATGGGAACGGGTTCCTCATTTCGTTTCGGATGTTTTGGGTCATTTTCTTTTTTATGTATATTTTTTTATTTTATTCTGTATTTTCTTCTTACTTATTTTTGTAACTATTTTTTTTACCATCTATGTTCCCCATGACATCATATAGGAGCCCCAGTTACAGGGAAAACATCCCCCTGTAATGACATCAGTCACTGGCAGAGCTGATCAGGGTTGCCGCTCTGTTGTGCCAGGGGATCCCGGTGGTCACGTGATCGCCAGGTCACGTAGTGGAAGAAACACTTTCACTTCCACTTTTTAGTATGTAGCGCTCATGGCAAATGGATCTTGGCAAAACATCCATTTAATGGCATTGATCCCACCAAACCAAGACAATCTTCTGGAGTTGTAATCTAATGGTCTTTTGTTGTTCGTTGGAGAAGAGGAATATAGTTTAGTTGATATAAATCTGAGGTTGTGATTGTGAACTGAATGTCCAGATATTTAGGTGAGGATCCCTGCCACTTAAAAGGAAAAGTGCTAGCAAGATGACCCACTAGATCCTTTGTAATGAAATATTCAGAATTTCCGACTTTGAATGATTGACTTTGGAGTTCCTGACATGGCCAAAACCTCAAACTCATAGAGAAGGTAAAGACAATATAGGATCAGTAATGTAAAGTAACAGATCATAAGTGTAGAGTGTTAGTTTATAGTGTTAAACGTTCCTAGAAGAATTTCTCTGATGTTAGCATTGCGCCACAATTCCACTGCCAGATGCTCCATTACAATGATATATAGGAACGGCGAGAGGGGCAACCCTGTCTAGGCCCATTTGCAATGCCAATGGGGTAGGAAAGTAGGCCATTTACCCATACCTTCACTGATGGATTGTTAGAAAGCATCAATATTTTTCCCTATAGAGATGAGCCCATTCCTATCTGTTACAAGGTATTGCGGAGGAACATCAAATGTACCCTACCAAATGCCTTCTCGGCACTAATGGATAAACGACAAGCTGGTATTTTACGTTTCTGAGCCTATGACATTAAGGGAAGTGTTCTGATGGTGTTGGTGGCCTTGGGATTCTTAATAAATCCAACCTGATCATCAGTAATAATAGATGGCATTAAGGGACATAAAAAGGAAGCGATAATCTTAGCAAAAATCTTTAGGTCTACATTAATATGAGAAATGGGGCGCAGATTAGAGCAATATGTCCTGTCCTTGCCTGGTATAGGGAGCAACATAATATGTGCCTCAAGGGGTTGAAGGGCGAATGGGCAGTCAGGAGAAACAGAAATACATATATGTGACAGAAAGAGTGTTAGTTGTCATAAAGCATATTGTTAAAGCCTTCTGGCCAGGGCTCTTCCCTAAAGGAAACTCTTTCTTGGCCTCTGCTACTTCTGATTCTGAGAAGGTGTCCTCTATGGCCTTTGCATTCGTAGAGGAGAAAGTTGGAAGGGCCATCTCTTACGAATATGCGTCAATCCCTGCAAAGCTGCCTCCGGGAGACCATTATAGTGTCCCCATATATTATACAGAGAGGAGTAATATTGTGGAACACAGTCTGCAACAGCAGCTGGATCACGAATATCAGCCCCGGCCAAAGATTTAGGTTTCGTAATATATGCGGCTTGTGACCCAGGGTGTAACATATGAGCTAATGGCCTTCCGCATTTGTTACCATATTGATTGTCTCAATGACTAGTTTTAGTTTGGTCGATCAAGTCACGAAGTTTGTCCCTGGCACTGCATAATTCTGTAAAAAGTTGTAAAGATTGGAACCATTTAGGTTGAGATTCTAAAGAGCACATTTCGTCCAACAGTTTAGGTATGGCAACGATCCTCTTCCTTCAGGTGGGAGCCATGCTGTATCAGCACGCCCCATAATACGCACTTAAGCGCATTGCGTTGTAGCAGAAGTCCAGGCCACGCCCTCTGATCCAGTCCAGGCCACGCCCTCAGATCACCCATTTTTGGAGTTTTCTAAACCTATTAATATTGCAAGCCTTTCGGTAAAATCCAGTGTGGCCAAGCTCATCCAGCTCCGAGCAATTATCAATCTAGTGATAAATTGTAAAAACTCTAAACTGTTTCTCCCAACTCCCTCTATATTAACCCGTTCTTGACCAGCCTTTTTTGTGCCTTAAGGACCATGTGATTCTCATTGTTGCATTGCAAAAGCCATAACTCGCTGACATAGCCATAGGCTTGTTTTTCTGGGGGACAAGTTGTACTTTTTACATATCATGTGTTGCATAGCCTCGTGTGACGCCTCATGGGGCGGCAGCAAAAATTCAGCACTAAGCTCTCACTCACGACCTGAAGGTTGCGAGTTCAATCCTCATGTGGTTCAGGTAGCCAGCTCAAAGATGACTCAGCCTTCCATCCTTCTGAGGTCGGTAAAATGAGTATCCAGTTTGGTGGGGGTAATAAATAAAAAATTACCTGAAAGTGCCTTGGAATAAGTTGGCGCTATATACATAACAAGATTTATTTTAATTTTATTTCTATAACATTTATTACATTTTTCTGGGGGACAGATAGGAAAAGTGTCAAAAACTTCCAGCATTGTTTTTTGGTTTTGTCTTTACAGCATTAACCATTCGGTATAAACAGAATGATAACTTTGTTATTTGTATTAGAACAATTACTGTGATAACAAGTTTAATAAAATTTTAAATTCTTTTCCATTTTAGTACAGTAAAAACGCAGTTAAAAAGGAAATACGACTGAATCTGTATCGCCACATTCTAGGACCTAGAACACTTTTATGTTTCCGACAACGGAGCTCTGTGAGGGCTTGTTTTTTGTGGACAGAGTTGTAGTTTTTATTAGTTCCATGATTTTTGGATTGCTTTTTATTATGTTTTTTTTTAAGGCGAATAGAGATGAGCGAGCCCGCTCGGATAGGGCAGTTACTCGAGCGAGCATCGCTCTTCTTGAGTAACTGCATTATCATCCGAGCAGGTTTGGGAGGGCAGCTGGGGGCAATGGGGGGGGGGGGGAGAGAGAGAGATCTCTCTTACTCTCCCCCCTGCTCCCCGACGCTCCCCCCCGAGCCTGATCGGACGAGAATGCAGTTACTCAAGAAGAGCGATGCTCGCTCGAGTAACTGCCCTATCCGAGCGGGCTCGCTTATCTCTAAAAGCGAACAAAAGAAAAATAGCAATTCTGGAATTATTTTAGGAAATTATTTTTACAGTCTTCGCCATGTGAGATAAATAACAAAACATTTTCCTTGTTTGGTTCGTTACAAACTTGGTAATATTTATTATATGCTGCTTTTTAAAAAGGTTGGGTATTTTAATAATTTAGAACAGTTTTTTTTAAAGAAAAGTATGTTTTTTTTAAATGAGATTTTTTCCCTTAAATTAAACTTTATTGAACTTCTTTGACACTATTTTTTACTTAAAGATGCAATTGTCTGATTGTCTGTGGAAGGCGGAGCATGATAGGCTGAGTTACATGGCAGACATGGAGGCCTTTGTCAGGCTTTTGGCTGCCTTGGGAACTGATTGATACCTTGTGATTGCACAGTGGAGTGCTGATTACATGCTGCAGTTGCTATAGATTGTGGCATGTAAAGGATTATACTGCCATGATCTAAGGTTTCTCTGTTCCTGGCTGTTAGAGCAGGAGCCTGGCTGTAAAAAGACATATTGGACATGACTAAGGGGTTAAGCATACTTCCCATAATACAGGCCATAATTGTGCTTGGTACACTTCTATACAACCCATTATATTCAAACTGGGTGTATGTTTTGAACACCCCACTACATAAGCAAAATGTCTGTACCGAAGTTTAGTACAAATGTTTGATTCAAAGTTAAAGTTCTACGAAGTTCCCGAACAGCTGCGCTTCCACACGGACCAGTTCACTTTTTTTGCCATATATAAAATAAAGTTATTGGGTTGTCGCGTTTTGTTTACTCGCATCTGCTGGATTGTAATTGATCTGGCATGCTAACATCCGAACAAAAGAGCTACCAGGTCTAACATCACATTCTACGGGGAGAAGAGGGGAGGAACGAGAGGAAAGCAAAATAAATATTAACTGCCAGAAAAGCGGAGCCAACAGCTGGGATAATATTATTTTAGTGGAAATCAGCAAATATTGCCATGAAGTAATTCAAAGAAACAAGTAAACTACGAATGCAAACAGGAAATTAGCCAAAGTAAAGAAAACATTTCCTTCAGGTCCACCAAGTCGAACATTAATCGTAAAAGTAAATGTTCTTTGGTAATTTGCAGCGTGCGTTTATAAGGTAGTCGGAGAGGTTATTTCCAGTTAATGCACTTACCGCTTCATCTTTGTAGAAAACACTGATTAGAACTAAATGGGGTTTTAGTTGAACAGTTTGTCTTTTTATTCCATTTTAATCTTTGTATATATTTATTTTCCATTACTTATTTAACCACTACAGGACTGCCGAACAACTATCAATGTCCTGCAGTCCTCAAGTGTGCAAGGAGCGGGCCCGGGAACAGAGTCCATACCATACCTGGTGGCTATCGGGTGTTTCTGACAGCCGCCAGTAACTGCAGAGTTAGCATTGCTAGCAGCAGTTAAATGTATAGGTGGTGCAGTCAAAGCTGATTGCGCACCTAAGCAGTCACCAGGAAGGGGGCACCCCCTCTTACGCCCCATCAGCACTCCCGCTACGAGATCAGGCCTTAGTCAGATGGGCGTTTTTAGCCGCGATTTGCGCATGCGCATGCATCCGGCGATTTTATAAAACCATTGCTTTGCAATGGTATCGGACACATGAGCGCTTTTTATGCGCTCGTCCGATAAATTATAGAACAGAAATCGCAGATCGCACCTATCTGCGATCTGCGATTCCTGTTCTCTTCTGTATATGCGCTCAATGGGGCCGGCGGCAGCAGCGCCGGCCCCATTGAGAACATATAGAAGACAAATCATTCTTCTCTGCCACAGCTGTAACAGCTGTGGCAGAGAAGAACGATGTTTGCCCATTGAATTCAATGGAGCGGCAATACAGCCACTCCATTGAAAGCAATGGGCTGCCGGCGTGCGCGGGGTGAATTGTCGGGAAGGGCTTAAATATATAAGCCCTTCCCTGCAATTCATCCTAAAATGTGTTAAAATAAAAAAAAATTGTATACTCACCTTTCCGCTGCAGCCGGAGTCCAGCCGCGGCCGCTGTCAGTTCTCCTGAACTGCTTCTCGGCACTATTCAGCCGGCGGGGCTTTAAAATCCCCGCCTGCTGAATGATCTGCCTCTGATTGATCACAGCCCTGACCAATCAGAGGCAGGTTTCACTCACACACCCATTCATGAATTCATGAATGGGTGAGTGACTGCTGCCTCTCAGCGCTGAGCCAATCAGGGGCAGGTCTGACTCACATCCATTCATGAATTCATGAATGGGTGTGAGTGAGGCATGCCTCTGATTGGCTCAGCGCTGAGCCAATCAGGGGGCAGGTCTGACTCACACCCCCATCACACCCACTGCAGGACGGCCGCACGGAGCTCCGGCTGCCGGGAGAAGGTAAGTATATATATATTTTTTATTTTTACACATTTTAGGATGAATTGCAGGGAAGGGCTTATATATTTAAGCCCTTACCGACAATTCATCCCGGGCTCGCCCGCAGCGCATTGCTTTAAATGGAGCCGGCTCTATTGCCGTCTCCATTGAATGCAATGCGCTGGACAGCTCCGGCCCGTTTCTAATGAAACGCGGCTAGGAGCAGATTTTCGGGCGATTTGCGGGTGACTTGCGTGCACCAGTCACGCGATTTGCGGATGCGCATCCGTCATGCGATCCGCAAATCGCGTGAAAAAACGCCCATGTGACTAAGGCCTCAGAGGGTGCGGATAGGCTGGCATGGAAGGCCAGAGTGTATTTAAGGCTCTCAGGGCTGCCACATATAGATGCCTATCAAGTCCAGCCGGTGGCAGGACTTCAAAGGCAACATCGAAAATCACTATATACTGCAATACTGAAGTATTGTGGTATATAATACAAGTGATCAAATGAGCACTAGTTTATGTCACCTGTGGGGACTAAAAAAATGTATTTAAAGGGGTTGTCCCGCGAAAGCAAGTGGGTCTATACACTTCTGTATGGCCATATTAATGCACTTTGTAATGTACATTGTGCATTAATTATGAGCCATACAGAAGTTATCAGAAGTTATTCACTTACCTGCTCCGTTGCTGGCGTCCTCGTCTCAATGGTGCCGTCTAATTTTCAGCGTCTAATCGCGAGATTAGACGCGCTTGCGCAGTCCGGGTCTTCTTCTTTTCTGAATGGGGCCGCTCGTGCCGGAGAGCGGCTCCTTGTAGCTCCGCCCCGTCACGTGCCGATTCCAGCCAATCAGGAGGCTGGAATCGGCAATGGACCGCACAGAAGCCCTGCGGTCCACCGAGGGAGAAGATCCCAGCGGCCATCTTCAGCAGGTAAGTAAGAAGTCACCGGAGCGCGGGGATTCAGGTAAGCGCTGTCCGGTTTTCTTGTTTAACCCCTGCATTGGGGTTGTCTCGCGCCAAACGGGGGGGCTGTTGAAAAAAAAAAAAACGTTTCGGCGCGGGACAACCCCTTTAAGTTTTTTCAACAGTTAAAAAGATAAAAAATATTAAGAGTCCAAGAAAACCCTTTTCTCTTTTTCCCCATAAGAAAACTAAATAATTTTAAAAAACACATAGTTGGTATCGCCATGTACAAGTCCAAACTGTAAAAAAATAAAATAAAAATAAGGATAGAACGCCAGAATTGTAACAATTTTAAATAAAAAGTGATCAAAAAGATATATGCACCCCAAAATGGCAATAATTTAAACTACATCTCAATCCACAGAAAAACGAGCCCTCACACAGCTCAACTGATAAAAAAAAGAAAAAATTACGGATCTCAGAATACGGCGGGGGAAAACAGTTCTTTTTTTTTAAAAAAAAGACATATTTACTTTTAAGGCTGAGATCAGATGAGCTTTTTTTGTGCGCGTCTATGTGCGAAAAAAGCGCGTCTATTAGAACCATTGGTTTCCTATGATGTGGTCACATGTCCCTTTTATACAGGCGCAAAATACTCGCACCTGCAAAAGATAGGACATACGTGTGCCGGTAAGGTCTGTGCTGCGCGTAAAGAATCCTTGCTGTGAGAGTTCCCTCATCACTGAACACTGTGACGGCACGGTCAGTGTTCAGTGATGAAGGGATTCCCTGTGGGGATGAAAGAATTCCCTGCCACAGCTGTCACAGCTGTGGCAGAAGACCGTGATGTTCTCCCATTGCTTTCAATGGAGCCGGTGCTGCTGCCATTGAATGACAGCTGAGCGCTGCCTCTGAATGGTCACAGCACTCAGCCAATCAGAAGCAGCTCTTTCTGGAGGCAGGAATTTTTAAATCCCTGGTCAGAAGAAAATGCTTAAGAACACTGCCGGGGAGCCAGAGAGAAGTGCCAGAGCCCCGCTAGCGCAGGTAGGTGATGTATTAATTTATTTAAATTTTTTTCAAGCAGCTAGGGCTTATTTTCAGGGAAGACCTTATATTTTAAGTCCTTCCCTGAAAATCACTGCAGGGGTTGCCTGCATCCCATTGCTTTCAATGGGGTGGCAGCAGCGGCGGAACCTCATGATCCTCTGCCACAGCTGTGACAGGTGTGGAAGGGGATTCTTTCGTCCCCTTGTCACTAAACACTGTGGAAAAAAAAAATGCTTGTCTGACCGAGCCCTAAAAGTAGTTTTTTAAAAAGAAAATTTATATAAATTTAGTATCACAATAATCATACTGACCCATAGAACAATGTTCATATGTCCTTTATGCTGCACTGTTGACGCTGTAAAAATGAAACCCACCAATAATGTAAAAAAATAAATTATTTCTCCCCACTTAAAAAAATTTCCATACACTGCATGGTACAAAAAATATTACCATTAAAAAATACAAACAGACATGTTAATGGAAAAATTAAAAAGTTATGGCTCTTGGAAGTTGGGGATAAAAAAATCCATTTCTGGTCTTGAAGGGGTTAAAGAAGCAGTCTTCTGATTTTGTTTTTCATTCATCATGTAGCTAGCCTTACCAGTATATGTGTGAGTATATATATATATATATATATATATATATATATATATATATATATATATATGCTGATGATTACAGGCTCCTATCACACAGTTTTAATGAAGATGATAATTCATGCTTCTAACTGTATGAATGACTGTCTGGTTTACACAAGCAGAAACTGTATGACAAACGTGGAGCAAACAAATTCTCATTCATTATTCAGTCAGTGCATTCATTCACACTGAACAACAATCCTTCAGATTCCCACTGCATACACATATAAAAGGAACCATACGGTCTGCATGTTATTTAGATAACTAAAGAGGTTAATAATGATATTTACACTGTCCATCCAGCAGGCAGAAATGGTATTAGTTCCTGATAAGCATCAGGCTGTACTACATGGAAGACAGTACATCAAATAAATATATATCATAGTAGCCCTGGTCAAACAGATTACTAATGTGTTGAAATCAAACGCAATGCCCATTACTGCAGAAGCACCTAGTAAAGCTAATTCAGACTAGTTTTTCTTCTGTGCACATTACTGTGTTGCAATCTTTTCAGCACACATAATGGGGCTTACAGATGGGGACAAGGAGCAGATGATGACTAGAAATGTCTACGAAGAGGTAAGCACTTCCAGGCATCTAGCAGCTGCGTATCCTCTTCTCCCTCTAGCAATAAACATACCTGCTCAACCAATGGATTTCTTCTACTTTACAGAATCACCACTTCTGCTATATGCTGTATAAAATGTTATTATTGTTAGCAATGTGCTTTAGGTTTAATCAATCTACCCGCTGGTAACAGTCAGGGGGACTGGAAGCATCTGGGTGGTGGAGGCTTAAGAAACTTCCACACAGGATATCATTCGCAGCAGAATAATACGCGGTGGATTCTCTGAAAAATCTGTGGCAATAATCTACAACACCAATTGGCATGCTGTGGATTTAAGATGCTCACCACGGGTCACCACGGGTCAATTTACACTTTTTTTCCGTAGCATGTGGATTAGATTTGTTAAAGTGAGCCTCCAGTTTTGAGCTGTCCCAAGTCCATACGGGGAGGGGATATATATCGCCCACAGTTCTTCTTTATCATGCCTCCAATCCATTGGTTCCAGGTTAAAACTGATCAGTCAGAGAGCAGTGTGTATTAGGTAGTTGGATGGTCAAAAATGGGGTCAGGAGTCAGCGGATTGGAGATGCTTCAGAGAAGACAACTGTAATCACTGTGACAACCAAGGCTCTTAGAGCAATTTAGACTATTTGTCACTGAAAAGGCCTGAAACTAAAATATAACCTTTATTAATTTAAAAGATAAAAGACCATCCCTGATTCAACAGGATGGTTAAGACCCAAAAACAGACACAAAGTAACAAACAAACAAAAATTGCCTATCGAGAGGGAGAGAGAGAGAGAGAGAGAGTAACTGCCTTATCCGAGCGTGCTCACTCATCTCTACTCTTAAGGCATGTGTAGTGTGTTGTTGTAAATGATTTTTAAGCCACACCCCTTTTTATGCTAAGCAAAAACATAGTGTCCCTCTCACAGTAATAGTGCTCTCCTATTCCCTCCACTAAATAATAATGCCTCTGCTTAGTAGTAATCACCTTTTATGCCCCTCTTAGTAATAATGTCCCTGGATGCCCCCATAAAGTAATAAGGACTCTTCTCAATAATGCATCCTTTTATGCAATAAAATTAAAAAATTAGCTTATAATCACCTCTTTTCCTGCCCCTGCTGCTCCAATCTTTACCACTCCTTTCTGAGTGGTAAGCTGCAACCAATCCCCCAGCTTCAGTGTTGTGATTGGATGCACTGATCACATGCTAGATGGCACATGATCACAGTACTGAGAAGTAAGTGGGGGACTGGAGTGGCAGAGGAAGTGGGTATTATTTATCTTGACACCACCGGAAGCTAGGGGTTTGACAGCAGAAACACCCCCGTCACACCCCTAGCTCACGATTGGGTCAAGCCTTGATGGTCCTAGCAGGCTGTGCATTGCTTTTTGCCAGCCGTGTTGCCTTAGGGTGAGGATTAGTTTTCCACTTAGCCTTACATTATGAAGTTCAGAAAGTAAAGCTAACAAGAAAAGTAACCGTGAGTATAAGGCAGCACATGTGGCAAAAAGCAATGCACACGCAGCAGCATGAATTCCTACCGCTCTTGGTCTTAGATTCATTCCTCCTGACCACCGGATGAGCCCTCTGTCCTGGCCACAGCCTCTGTGTTGCGTGCCGGCGGACTGATGAGTCCACGGTGTCGCCTGTCACACCGGATGCATCCCGGGTGACTGCCGGAAGAGCCCTCTGTCCCAGGCACAGGCTGTATATTGCGTCCCGGCTGCCTGCTCACTCCACACCAGCACCTCTCAGACCGGAGTGTCTCGTGGCTGTCTCCAATTGCTGCTGTAGTGCTGCACACAGCGGCGGCCGCCTGTCACACTGTTTCACCCCGTTTCCACTGTGGCCTCTGTGCTGGCAGTCAATATCTGAAACGAACATCAGGGGAAGGTGGGCCACCTCGTGTGGCGCCACTGGGGAAGAGCCTTTCACCTGGGGCTGCGTGCTTGCAGCCCCAGGGTGATATATGCTTCTCAGATTAAGTGCTTGCATTTTCGCTTTTTGCTTAGTGGTCTGCCAGGACCTGCAGCCCAGGCCACTGTGCAGCCAATCAGCATCATGGGGCATCACCACACTGTCAATGTTTCCTCCACCAGGACTTCCTGGTGGCGTCAAGATACAATAATACTGCGGAAGTGAAAGTCATGTTTTTATTTTACTCTATTCCGGGCCACTCCTGTGGGACATGTCTTCTGCCTTCTGGAATGGCAGTCCCCATAATCCCGGACTGTTCCACTGAATCGGGTACAGTTGGGACACATGCCTCTCTTTCAGGAACACAATACCCATCCTTTTCCTGTCTTGGTCTGCAACTCCTTCCCCAGGAACAGACTCTCCAATGACAGTGCCTTCCTCTATAATGTACAGGTGGATAGTCCTTTAGGTCACTCTTGTGGTAACCACAAGTAATAAGTCTAGTGCCCCTCGCCCTCAGTGGTTCCTTAGGCGGTCTCCTACTTCTACCTACCCTTCATGTAATGGAGTCCTACGGAAAATTACCTCTTTTGCCCTCATTACACTCCTGCGGTGGTTATAGATAAACCCCATCAGCCATTGCAAGCCATTGTTTTACTCCCCCCCTCCCATAGACATGGTACAGCAACAGAAAGTTAATAAGACATTATGTAATCAAAAGTGGAAGAACGCGGCTTGTACAAATTTATAAATCAATTTCTTTTGTTCTAAGGCAAAAAAAAAATCTATTTGCACCCTTGACTGAGCTGAACATATAAAATTAAGTATGAACAAGATCAAATTTTATTCTACTTTTATTCCATCATTTTATTAGGCTCAGCCGGCTTTGACTGCAATCTATTGTTCTCTTCCTTGCCTTCAAATCATGTTATGAAGTTCATAAACTAAACCGTAATGTGTTTCAGGGATTCCTGCAGGACATGTGTTCGCTGTGGTTCTGTTTGTGGATAGTGAAGCCTGGACTTTAAAAATCCGGTTTAGCTGTAGGGCGTCTCAGAGTTATACAGCAGAGCAGCCTGACAACCTCTCTAATCATTTCCCAATTCATCGTTATTATGTTTGTTCCCGAATTCTGCTATAAAGAACGTAAAGTACAGTTTTGTGGAAATAACAAGTGCTTTATGGGAAACTGTTACCTCTAAAATACATAAAATCCCAGAGTGGCCCTTTGAAATAGAGTCTAGTTCAACAATTCTGTATCACAGCCGATGGGCGGGAGGAAGCTGAAGCATAAACAGGGGTATAAAGCATTTAGGAGGGGAAGAGGTTGCAAGTTACAACCAGTCCATGGCGCCTCTTTTATGTAGCAATCGTTAGAGTTGGGTATATGCTTGTCATCTGTCAATTTCTAAATGCTAGTATCTTCTAATTTGACCAATCTGCACTCTCAGGCATCTATCCTCAGGATAGGTCATCAATAATTAATCACCGGGGGCCCACCGCTCAGGATCCTCAATGGTCAGCTAGTTGCCCAGCCTACTGGCCGTGCAGCGGACCAGACATGCGTCATAGGGGTCAGAAAAAGAAGTACCCCAACTGGGTTCACTCTTATTGAAATCAGTGGGAACTGAAGTAGCTATTACAGATCTGTGCCCAGCCCGTGTCGGAGTCAGAAGTGACATAAATGGAATAGCCGCTTCAGCTCCCATTGATTTCAATGGTAGTGAAACCAGCTAGTGCACGTTCTCTCCTGCTCCTGATGATGATGCCCATCCCGTTGCACTGAGAGCGGGCTGAACGACCAGGTAATCACAGAGATCCCAAAGTGATGGGTCCCTGTTAGAGATGAGCGAGCATACTCGCTAAGGGCAATTACTCGAGCGAGCATTGCCCTTAGCGAGTACCTGCCCACTCGAGAGAAAAGGTTCGGCTGCCAGTGCGGGTGACAGGTGAGTTGCGGCAGTGAGCAGGGGGAGAGGGAGAGAGAAATCTCCCCTCCATTCCTCCCCTCTCTCCCCCGCCGCTCCCTGCCCGCCGCCAATTGCCCTTACCGAGTATGCTCGCTCATCACTAGTCCCTGGTAATTAAAAATTGATGACCTATCCTCCTATAATGATGAATTATACCTTTTAATAATTCTAATTAAAAGTCAGGACCTGATCATAGCCAATAGTGATGACATTAGTGTGAAGCAAAGTATAAGCCCAAAAAGAACCAAAAATAACACAAAAGAAAAGTAAGGGAGGATGGGGGAACACACCAAAAAATGTCTGGATCTCCCTCTGTAGTTGGTTATCCCCAAAACATATACAAAAAATGGGCTCCAATGGACACTCGAGCGCAATTTGTCTAATACACACCACAATCCTTAATTTATTAAATCATTTGTGCTACAGTCACAGAGCCATTGGCATCACAATGATTGTTCATGGAGGTGAGAGCACACTGTTTACTGGTACATGCAACTGTGCGAATGCAACCTCATAGATAATAAAACACCGGATGTCCGTATCACAAGTTCGTGTTAAGTGTCTTATAGTTTAAAACTTGTTGTATAGTTGTAATTAAACCAATATCAACAGACATATCAATTTCAATTGACAAGGCAACTGTTAGGTGGATTCACAACTGGCTGAGTGATCGTACTCAAAGGGTGGTCATAAATGGGCGCACATCCAGGTGGAAGAATGTATCAAGTGGGAACCACAAGGTTCTGTCCTAGACCCAGTGTTGGTCAACATTGTTATAAATGATCTGGAGGAGGGAATTGAGGGAAAACTGATCAAATCTGCTGATGACACAAAGCTAGGAGGGATAGCTAACACTAGGGAAGAGAGAGAGAGTATTCAAAAAGATAAAGCTTGAACAGTGGGCGGCAACTAACAGAATGGTATTTAACAAGGAGAAATGCAAAGTCCTACATCTGGGCAAGAAAAATGAAAAAGGCGCATACAGAATGGGAGGAATTGGGCTAAGCAGCGGCACATGTAAAAAAGACTTGGGTATACTAATAGATCACAGACTGAACATGAGTCAACAATGTGATGCAGCAGCCAAAAAGACAAACACAATTCTGGGATGTATTAAGAGAAGCATAGAGTCTAGATCCCGTGAGGTCATTATCACCTCTACTCTTCCTTAGGCCTTAGTCAGACGGGCGTTTTTTGCCGCGATTTGCGCATGCGCATGCGTCCGGCGATTTTTTAAAACCATTGCTTCGCAATGGTATCGGACACATGGGCGCTTTTTATGCGCTCGTCCGAAAAATTATAGAACAAAAAATCGCAGATCGCACCTATCTGCGATCTGCGATTCCTGTTCGCTTCTGTATATGCGCTCAATGGGGCCGGTGGCAGCAGCGCCGACCCCATTGAGAACATATAGAAGACAAATCATTCTTCTCTGCCACAGCTGTAACAGCTGTGGCAGAGAAGAACAATGTTTGCCCATTGAATTCAATGGAGCGGCAATACAGCCGCTCCATTGAAAGCAATGGGCTGCCGGCGTGCGCGGGGTTAATTGTCGGGAAGGGGTTAAATATATAAACCCTTCCCTGCAATTCATGCTAAAATGTGTTAAAATAAAAAAAAATTGTATACTCACCTTTCCGCTGCAGCCGGAGTCCAGCTGCGGCCGCTGTCAGTTCTCCTGAACTGCTTCTCGGCACTATTCAGCCGGCGGGGCTTTAAAATCCCCGCCTGCTGAATGATCTGCTCTGATTGGTCACAGCCTGACCAATCAGAGGCCGGTTTCACTCACACACCCATTCATGAATTCATGAATGGGTGAGTGACTGCTGCCTCTCAGCGCTGAGCCAATCAGGGGCAGGTCTGACTCACATCCATTCATGAATTCATGAATGGGTGTGAGTGAGGCATGCCTCTGATTGGCTCAGCGCTGAGCCAATCAGGGGGCAGGTCTGACTCACACCCCCTTCACACCCACTGCAGGACGGCTGCCCGGAGCTGCAGGCAGAAGGTGAGAATGCAATTTTTTTTTATTTTAACACATTTTAGGATGAATTGCAGGGAAGGGCTTATATATTTAAGCCCTTACCGACAATTCATCCCGGGCTCGCCCGCAGCGCATTGCTTTCAATGGAGACGGCTGTATTGCCGTCTCCATTGAATGCAATGCGCTGGACAGCTCCGGCCCGTTTCTAATGAAACGCGGCTAGGAGCAGATTTTCGGGCGATTTGCGGGCGACTTGCGCGCACCGGTCACGCGATTTGCGGATGCGCATCCGTCATGCGATCCGCAAATCGCGGCAAAAAACGCCCGTCTGACTAAGGCCTTAGTCAGACCTCATCTGGAATACTGGGTCCAGTTCTGGGCACCCCACTTTAAAAAAGACATAGATAAACTGGAGCAAGTTCAGAGAAGAGTTATGTAGATGGTGAGCGGTCTGCAAATCATGTCCTATGAGGAACGGTTAAAGGATCTGGGAATGTTTAGCTTGCAGAAGAGAAGGCTGAGAGGAGACTTAAAGGGGTTGTCCCGCGCCGAAACGGGTTTTTTTTTTTTTTAACCCCCCCCCCCGTTTGGCGCGAGACAACCCCGATGCAGGGGTTAAAAAAACAACCCGCACAGCGCTTACCTGAATCCCGGCGGTCCGGCGTCTTCATACTTACCTGCTGAAGATGGCCGCCGGGATCCTCTGTCTCCGTGGACCGCAGGGCTTCTGTGTGGTCCATTGCCGATTCCAGCCTCCTGATTGGCTGGAATCGGCACGTGACGGGGCGGAGCTACACGGAGCCGGCATTCTACACGAGCGGCCCCATAGAAGACTGCAGAAGACCCGGACTGCGCAAGCGCGGCTAATTTGGCCATCGGAGGCCGAAAATTAGTCGGCACCATGGAGACGAGGACGCTAGCAACGGAGCAGGTAAGTATAAAACTTTTTATAACTTCTGTATGGCTCATAATTAATGCACAATGTACATTACAAAGTGCATTATTATGGCCATACAGAAGTGTATAGACCCACTTGCTGCCGCGGGACAACCCCTTTAATAGCGGTCTACAAATATCTGAAGGGCCGTCACAGTGCAGAGGGATCAGCCCTATTCTCATCTGCACAAGGAAAGACTAGAAGCAATGGGATGAAACTGAAAGGGAGGAGACAGAGATGAGATATTAGAGAGTGAGGGGGATCAATGAGTGGAACAGGTTGCCACAGGAGGTGGGGAGTTCTTCACTGGAAGTTTTCAAACAAAGGCTGGATAAATATCTGTCTGTGATGATTTAGTGATCCTGCACTGAACAGGCGGTTGGACCCGATGACCCTGGAGGACCCTTCCAACTCTACCATTCTATGATTCTATGACATAACATTTTGTGGTACCTATCTAGTGACATAATGAGTGATAAACTCTTTTAATAACATCCATTAATTGACCCAACTTTTTAAAAACAACCGTTATTTGAACTTACGCACATTTTAACCAAATTAATGGTATCATCAGGGGTCCTACATCGGAAAGTACCAGTTTCTATTATTGGTTAGTTGATCCTGGGTACCTCATATCCTACTAGCAGTGGTAGTTCATTGACAGTAATGTGGATTAACCTTTATAACAGTAAGTGCACAATGCTTGAGTGAACCTCAAATACGATATAATGGAGGGAACAGGGAATCACCCTGCACCTCCAAATATATGAGGAGTACTCAAGGGTGCTACTATCTGGTGTAGAAATACAAGGGTTAGACCCAGAAGTTCCAGGGTCATTTATTACCTCAGTAGACACCCTACTGCACTTACTATCTGACTGGTGGAAGTAACAAAGGATTCGATTCCATGAGCTAGATGTAGCTTTTTTAGCCTGGTGTTGCTCGATGACAGCTAGCCTAGCTACTCTGGCTAACTAGTAGAAATCTGGCTACTGCCCTTTCTTTACTAAGCCTTAGTCTAGACCGCAGTCAGTCAGCACTGAAAAGAACTACCGAGGTGTGGAGTTGTGGAGGAACCACCTAGCGAGACCTCTCCTTAAAATGTCACACTGCTACTCTTTATAATATATTTATTAACAATGTTGTGGAGGGATTGTACAGTGAAATATCTACATTTACAGATGATACTAAGCTATGGGAAGTAATTAACACAATAGAGGACAGTATGCAGTTACATAGGGATCAGTATACGGTTATATATAGTTCTGTATATGCTTGCAAATGGAGCTATATAAGTTTGGGTTTGGGCAGAAAAGTGGCAGATGAGGTTTAACACTGCTAAATGTAAGGTTCTGCATCTGGGCAGCAACGGGGAACCCTAACATGGAAAAGGGATTGGGGGTTTTAGTTAATGGCAAACTTAACTGGAACATTGTTCTTCCTCTTTACAAGTCACTGGTCAGACCACACATGGAATATGGTGGACAGTTTGGGGCACTGGTACTCAAGAAGGACATATTGGAACTAGAGAGGGTACAAAGGTGGCAACTAAAGTAATAAATGGAATGGGCAGACTGCAATACCCAGAGAGGTAATAAAAACTGGGGTTATTTAGTTTAGAAAAAAGACGGCTGAGGGGCGACCTAATAACCATGTATCAGGGGACAATACAGAGATCTCTCCCATCATCTATTATACCCAGGACTGTAACAAGGGGGCGCTCTAATAACTATGTATAGATATATCAGGGGTCAGTACAGAGATCTCTCCCATCATCTATTATACCCAGGACTGTAACAAGGGGGCGCTCTAATAACCATGTATAATATATCAGGGGTCAGTACAGAGATCTCTCCCATCTATTATACCCAGGACTGTAACAAGGGGACGCTCTAATAACTATGTATAGATATACCAGGGACAATACAGAGATCTCCTATCATCTAATTTATACCCAGGACTGTAACAAGGGGGCGCTCTAATAACTATGTATAGATATATCAGGGGTCAGTACAGAGATCTCTCCCATCATCTATTATACCCAGGACTGTAACAAGGGGGCGCTCTAATAACTATGTATACATATACCAGGGACAATACAGAGATCTCCTATCATCTAATTTATACCCAGGACTGTAACAAGGGGGCGCTCTAATAACTATGTATAGATATATCAGGGGTCAGTACGGAGATCTCTTCCATCATCTATTATACCCAGGACTGTAACAAGGGGGCGCTCTAATAACTATGTATAGATATATCAGGGGTCAGTACAGAGATCTCTCCCATCATCTATTATACCCAGGACTGTAACAAGGGGGCACTCTAATAACTATGTATAAATATATCAGGGGTCAGTACAGAGATCTCTCCCATCATCTATTATACCCAGGACTGTAACAAGGGGGCGCTCTAATAACCATGTATAATATATCAGGGGTCAGTACAGAGATCTCTCCCATCTATTATACCCAGGACTGTAACAAGGGGACGCTCTAATAACTATGTATAGATATACCAGGGACAATACAGGGGTCTCTCCCATCATCTATTATACCCAGGACTGTAACAAGGGGGCGCTCTAATAACTATGTATACATATACCAGGGACAATACAGAGATCTCCTATCATCTAATTTATACCTAGGACTGTAACAAGGGGGCGCTCTAATAACTATGCATAGATATATCAGGGGTCAGTACAGAGATCTCTCCTATCATCCATTATACCCAGGACTGTAACAAGGGGGCGCTCTAATAACTATGTATAGATATATCAGGGGTCAGTACAGAGATCTCTCCCATCATCTATTATACCCAGGGCTGTAACAAGGGGGCGCTCTAATAACTATGTATAGATATATCAGGGGTCAGTACGGAGATCTCTTCCATCATCTATTATACCCAGGACTGTAACAAGGGGGCGCTCTAATAACTATGTATAGATATATCAGGGGTCAGTACAGAGATCTCTCCCATCATCTATTATACCCAGGACTGTAACAAGGGGGCACTCTAATAGCTATGTATAAATATATCAGGGGTCAGTACAGAGATCTCTCCCATCATCTATTATACCCAGGACTGTAACAAGGGGGCGCTCTAATAACCATGTATAATATATCAGGGGTCAGTACAGAGATCTCTCCCATCTATTATACCCAGGACTGTAACAAGGGGACGCTCTAATAACTATGTATAGATATACCAGGGACAATACAGGGGTCTCTCCCATCATCTATTATACCCAGGACTGTAACAAGGGGGCGCTCTAATAACTATGTATACATATACCAGGGACAATACAGAGATCTCCTATCAACTAATTTATACCCAGGACTGTAACAAGGGGGCGCTCTAATAACTATGTATAGATATACCAGGGACAATACAGAGATCTCCCCCATCATCTATTATACCCAGGACTGTAACAAGGGGGCACTCTAATAACTATGCATGTGTATATATCAGGGGACAATACAGAGATCTCTCCTATAACCTATTATACCAAGGGTTAAAGCAAGGGGTCCTCTAATAACCATGCATAGATATATCAGGGATCAGTACAGGGATCTCTCCTATCATCTATTATACCCAAGACTGTAACAAGGTGGCGCTCTAATAACTATGTATAGATATATCAGGGGACAATACAGAGATCTCTTCCATTATCTATTATACCCAGGACTGTAACAGGGAGGCGATCTAATAACTATGTATAATATATCAGGGGTCAGTACAGAGATCTCTCCCATTTCTCTGTTTATACCCAGGACTGTAACAAGGGGGCACCCTTTACGTTTAGTGGAAAGAAGGTTTCCACACCAGCAAAGGAGGGGGTTCTTTACTGTAAGAGCAGTAAGAACTCTCTCCTAAGGACGCAGTGATGGAGAATTCACTAAACAAGTACAAGAGGGGCCTGGAGTGTAATAATATTACATGTCATGTCACTGATTACTTCAGAATGGTCGGAGACCCGGGATATTCAGATTGCCAGATTGTAGTTGGGAAGGAATTTTTTCCCCTAAAATGAGGAAAATTGGTTTCTACCTCATTAGGTTTTTTTTGCCTTCCTCTGGATCAACGTTGGGGGGTAATAGTATGAACTGCGTGGACATGGGGCTTTTTTCATCCCTACTCATTAGGCCATTCTGCTCTGATTGACAAACATTTTCCACATGAGCAGCACTGGCCAATCAAAGCATTGTGAAGTTAACCGATACCTGGTATCTACAGGGTAATGACATTGGCATTGTGGCAACAAGGGCAGAAAGGAAGAGTGCCAGGTAGCTTTACCCCCAGGCTGGACAGCTTCTTTTAATATTTAACTTGGAGCCCTTTATTCCTTTTACTAGTTTGTCCCCTTCCATTGTGCTTTCTCCATGTCTGTAGTCCCTCTTGGGTCTTGATCTGGGAATCTTCTTCTACAAGACAAGAAAGCTTTTTTATATCTGCACTTTCAGCTATAATTTTGTATGTTTTACGTAAATCATCTGATCTTCAGTGGCAGGGATCTCTTCAGCTCTAAACTGCACTTCATTATCAGAGCGCCGAGAGGCGGCCTGGATTTACAGCAGCGGGCCTCGGGGAAGTCTTTATTTTCGAGGTCTTCAGTGCATTTCTCTGTAAGCCATCGTCCACATCAGGACCTGCACTTTATTATTGGATTAAGCCTAGGGCTTTTGCAATCAAATCTATTTCCTCGGGAAGCTCTACAAAGCACTATCAATATGTGAGGAGTGAATTCTGCAACAGTTTATCCTAAGTAATTATGTAAATCAGCCCACTGAATGGAGTTTCAATGACTTCAGCAGAAATGTACTTTCTATTTCAGTCTGAATTATAAATGACTCAACATTATTATCTCAGCAGTTTTAGGACGTGCGGTAATGTAAGGTGTGAAAAATATGTTTTGCACTGCAATAAAGTTGCCGTATTTTCTCATTCCCGCCAGATTTATCCTGCTTCATGTGACAGGACTGCATTTAAAAATAAATAAGAAACACCTCCGATTTGTGGAGAAATATAAAAAAACTAATAACCTTCCATTGTAGATAATTAAATTCTTCAGGTTTCTTAAAGGGGATTTCTTATTACTACATAGATAAGCCATCACTTGTTGATTGGTGGAAATCTAGCAGCCAATACCTCTCCAATGCTCAGAATGAAGAACATCACTAAAGTTAAAGGGGTTGTCCCGCGGCAGCAAGTGGGTCTATACACTTCTGTATGGCCATATTAAAGGGGTTGTCCCGCGCCGAAACGGGTTTTTTTTTTTTTCAACCCCCCCCCCCGTTCGGCGCGAGACAACCCCGATGCAGGGAGGTAAAGAAAGCTCACCGGAGCGCTTACCTGAATCCCCGCGCTCCGGTGACTTCTCTACTCACCGCTGAAGATGGCCTCTTCCTCCGTGGACCGCAGGGCTTCTGTGCGGTCCACTGCCGATTCCAGCCTCCTGATTGGCTGGAATCGGCACGTGACGGGGCGGAGCTACACGGAGCTACACGGAGCCCCATAGAAGACTGCAGAAGACCCGGACTGCGCAAGCGCGGCTAATTTGGCCATCGGAGGGCGAAAATTAGTCGGCACCATGGAGACGAGGACGCCAGCAACGGAACAGGTAAGTATAAAACTTTTTATAACTTCTGCATGGCTCATAATTAATGCACAATGTACATTACAAAGTGCATTATTATGGCCATGCAGAAGTGTACAGACCCACTTGCTGCCTCGGGACAACCCCTTTAATGCACTTTGTAATGTACATCGTGCATTAATTATGAGCCATACAGAAGTTATTCACTTACCTGCTCCGTTGCTGGCGTCCCCGTCTCCATGGATCTGTCTAATTCTGATGTCTTCTTGCTTTTTTAGACGCGCTTGCGCTATGCGGTCTTCTCCCCTTCTCCTAGGTCCAGGCACGAGCGGCGTTCTGGCTCCGCCCCCTTCTACGCATCATCGCGTAGCTCCACCCCATCACGTGTGCCGATTCCAGCCAATCAGGAGGCTGGAATCGGCAATGGACCGCACAGAGCCCACGGTGCACCATGGGAAAGGACCCGCGGTGCATCGTGGGTGAAGATCCCGGTGGCCATCTTGGTGAAGGAAGAAGAAAGAAGAAGGAAGACGTCGCAGAGCGGGGATTCGGGTAAGTAATATGTTTTTTTTTTTAACACATCCCTTGTGGTTGTCCTGCGCCGAACGGGGGGCCTATGGAAAAAAAAACAACCCGTTTTGGCGCGAGACAACCCCTTTAATGTGTACCTGAGTTTTCAATTGGGTTTCTATAATACACTAAGTTCTCTTTATCTCATTTGCTGCTGTTTAAATTCTGTTTGATGTCTGCAAGTTCTGATTTCCAGATGGTCTTCTCCACTGCTGTTCTGCTGCCTCTCCTGCTGTGTGTAGCAAGCCTACGATTCTGCCAGTAGTTCACTGTCCTGCACTTTCTTGCCCTTACTTCATATACTGCCTTGTACTGTTCCTGGTCCAATTCCCTGGTACAGGGAAGCAGTATCTGAATGCTTATCCCTTTGTTTTAGAATGATTTAGAGAAATTTTAGTAACCCACTATAGGTAAAGGTAAAGTCCCCTGGTGTAAGCATCAAGTCATGACTGACTCCTTGGGTAATGTCACATTGTGACACTTTCTAGGCAGACTTTTTTTTTTTGGGGGGGGGGGGGTTGGTTAACCATTGCCTTCCCCAGTCATCTTTTTACCCCTCAGCAAGCTGGTTACTCTTGGAAGGATGGGAGGCTGAGTTCACCTTGAGCCAGCTACATAAACCACACATTGATTGAACCTGCAACTTTCAGGTCATGAGCAAGAGCTTAGAACTGCATTTCTGCTGCCCTAACACTCTGTGCCACACAAGGCTCATTGTGTGTGTAATGTGTGCACGACCCCCCCTCCCCCACATGCTATAACAGCAAAAGAGGCAGAGATTGTGGTGAATGCTAGTATAGTGTCTGCAGATCTGTCAGCCTGCAACATGGGACCTGCCTTTGAAGATAGCCTCTCCCCTGTTCCTAATGAAATGCCACTGTGTCCTTGTTACTACAGAAGCTCTGTGCCTAAGGACAGATAGTGGATTACAGGGAAAGCTGGAAGGGAGACCCCTAGTGGCAGTCACCTCAAACGTGATTTACTGCGGTAAAGCCACAACATTTTAATGCAAGTATTACAGAAATGGTGATACCGTGCTAACACAAGCCGGTAGATGAACAGAAGTTGTCTGAGAAGTTAGTGCCCCTTTAAGCACTGCATTGCAGATTCTTTAAATGTTTTAACCTGCAAAAAATTCTAAATAATTTTTGCCCCTTCGTCTTCTGATTGGTGGACTTCTCAACAACCTCCATGAGGTAGAAGCCAGTTTTCTATATATAAGAGGGAACCAATTTTTCTCATGCTTCCAAGTAAGCCATTCAGAATGAATCCCTGAATCCTCAGCTCCATTAAATGGGGCCCGTTACCTATAATGTTATTTGTATTATCATTTTCAAGTTCCCTCTTGAACATTTTAAGGGGTTGTACTAGAATAGACTGCTAAAGGTCTGATTGGTGGGAGTCTCACTGCCGAGACCTCCACTGATCTCATGTCTCCTTTCTCCTCACTGCAAGCTTGTTGCCCCCCCCCCCCCCCGTACTATGGAGTTGGAAATGGAGTGGTGGTCACACATGTTTGATGCCACTCTATTAATTTCAATGGGAGTGCTGGAGATAGCCAAGTGCTTGTACTCAACTATACCGTTAGCCCCGTGAAATGAATAGAATGGCGGCAGACATGTGTGACCACTGCTCCACTCAGTCTGACATCACTATGGGTGGGAGCAGCATGCCTGCAGAGACAAAAAGAGGTGGACATGGGGCCCCCATTCTCAGGATTGATGGGGATCTCAGTGCTGAGTCCCCCACTGATCAGACTTTTATCACCTATTCTATTATTTGGTGATAAAAGTCTATTGGGGTAATGGGGTTATCTGAAGAGAGATACTTACTCTGACCCAATTCAGGTCCAATGGTGACTACATTTCCTCTACCAACCTGGTCTGACACCAGGTCATGTGATATGGGCCCTTCATTGGTGATGGCACTGGGGGGCTGGCTGACTAGCTTATTTCAGTAACTAAGCCAGATCCCTTCTCTGTCACAGCCAATGCATACAAAGAGAAAAGAGGCGGGCTTAGTTATTGTAATAAGGTTTTATAAAGGAGATTACATATGGGGGGGGGGGGGGATCATTATATTAGGTCAGAGATGTATGGAGGAGACACATGCCACATATTTCACAGAGCAAAATTGCATATGCCCGTCTGAATGATCCATAGCGCCTTAGCATGGCTAAGTAACTCTATGCGCTATGATGGGTTTCTCACCTTCTGCCTCTCTAGCACGAAGATTTCTACCATGGTGGGTGGCTAGGGTGCCCGGGTAGGGCTGGCATAACTGTGCCGCCACCTGTGAGCTGCTGAGCAGAGCGGTGTGGAGGTGCGCCAGAATCCAAGATGGCACCCACTCCTTGTGCTGGTGCTGCACCCTCTGCCATGGCGACCCCGGGGTAAGTGGGGACCGATCCTTCTGTGTGCGGCTGACACATGCACCCTACTCCTACTTTATGATTATCCGGGAGAAGCGCATTACTCGCCATATTCACCTTGAGAATGGGATTGATGTCCTTGTAAAATGATAGTCATAATTTCTATAGAAATAGGCAAAAACCTCGCGGTTAGCGACGTAAATCAGCGACTCCAGAAAAGCCTTCCGATGTAGAAAACAAACCAACGCTGCGCAGTTTTATCAACGGAAATTAATGTGCAAAATCAATCTTTATCTCCGTCCCGTGACAAAGTAACAACGTTTATGTAATTACGCCGGGAAACAAATCACACGGCGTTTTATACGAGCGCCGAACAGACGAATATATATTACACCGCAATCACATAACAGCAGCAGAAACATCCGAGCTTCACTGTATCGGACAATCACCGAAAAATATGGAAAACTCACCCGTTCACAAAGAAAGATCAATAGGGCATCATCGTAGTCTGTTTTTTTAACCCCTTCCCGTTTGGCACCTTTTGTTTATTGTTTTTCATTTTTCTCTTAATTTTTGGGGGATAAGCTGTGTTTTTCACTGGTACCAATCAATGTACCATATCATGTATTGGAAAACCTTTTTATAAGGTGGGGCAAATAAAAAAAAAAAAGCATTCTATTGCACCATTTTAGGGGATTTTTTACAGCATTCATGGTGCAGTAAAAATGATGTGTTATCTTTTTCTGTGGATCAGTTCAGTTACGGCGATACCAAACGCACATCGGTGTTTATATAGCGCTACGTACAAATATATGTATTTATACAATTACTTTCTATCCGCAGCTTTTAACTCGCATTTATTGCTTCAGCTGTGTGAGGACTTACATAGTGATATAGTATGTTCGGCTGAATGAAGACAAGGTCCATCTACTTCAGCCTCTTACCCCCCCCCCCCCCCCACACACACACACCCCTGTTGATCCAGGGGAAGGAAGAAAAAAAAACTAACAAGGCAGATGCCAATTTAGCTCCTTTGGAGGAAAAAAAATGTTTGTCTTTTTATAAGGTGAACCGTAGTTTTTATTGGTACAGTTTGGGGATATATGTCACTTTTTGACTGCTTTTTATTCCATTTTTTCATTTCTCATGCAGGCGTCTGTGTGTGTGTGTTGGGGGGGGGGGGGGGGGCACTTACGTGGGCTCATGTGAAAGAAGCCTTAGAATGATAGATGCTGCACCATGGTAGCGCTGCTATTGGTTAACTGGCCTAAAAACCAGTAACAGATACTTTTTAAACAATGCAATTTATATCATTCCAATCCAACAATTTTGACTATTTTCGCCAACTCATTACATTGATTCTAAATTAAAATCTATTTCAATTCCAGTTTGAAATGCAACAAAACAGGAAAAATGCCAGGGGGTGAATACTTTCACAAGGCACTGTGCATACCTACTAGCAATTCAGTTTTTCTCACCGATCCCCACAAAAATAGCTAGTGCATATTTGCATAAAATTTGCATACTTGTTGTTGTGATGGAAACTCCCTCCAGTTGCAGTAGACTGAATTGCGTATTTTCCAGCACAGCCGGCTGCACATATGAAGGAAAGCTTCAGCCATCCATCACCGACTGCACTGACAGGAATGTCATCATTATCTCTCTAATTGGTGGCGGGTCTAATAATTGCTTATGCTGCAGCAGATCTAATTATAGGAGCATGTATGCCTCTTCAGTTTAAGATTAGATATCATCTTGTACTTAAAGGGAAGATGTCATCACAAATGACCCCGTATATAAATCAGGTTTTTGTGTTAAGCATATTTTTTAAGACGCTTTGGTGATTTTTTTTAAATTTTTGGTCACAATCTTTTTTTTAAATTCTAAAATCCTGCATTTTTCACACTGATCACATAACCTTATAATAGTCTGTCATTTCCTGATCTGTAGAGAAATCTTTTTAGCTGTCATCTCATTATCATCACAGGCAGGATTACACTGAGAGGTGACACCTATATTTGGATAACACAGGATGAGTCATTCATAATAGGTGATGCCACAGCTCACCTCCCCCTCCTCCCTGCACACTGACCCCTAAGCCTAATAATAGTCTGACACTTCCTGTTCTGTAGAGAACACTTTTCAGCTGTCATCTCCTTATCATCACAGGCAGGATTACACTAAGACTCGACACCTATATATAATTAACACAGGATTCATCATTCACAGTAAGTGATGTCACAGCTCACCTCCTCCCCTCCCTGCACACTGACCACTAAGTCTAATAATAGCCTGTCACATCCTGATCCCTAGAGAAAACTTCTCAGCCATGATCTCGCTACCATCACAGGCAGGATTACACTCAGAGGTGACACCTATATATAGATGTATATATAGATGACACAGTAACCAACATTCACAATAGATGATTAGCCTTAACTATCTCCTCCCTCTTCCAGCACAATGACCCCCGTAGGTCACAGAGCGCCTAGAACAGTCTTCCATACAAGTCAGTGGGTCCCCCTCCTGTCCATTGTGTGAATGGCCCATGAAGCTGCTGTAAAACATATCCCCAAATACAGCTCCGGTAAGATGGCCGCCCCCATAGTCATGTACAACAATGTAATAAAAAACTCTGCAGTCAGAAAGCAAAAATAGATATGGAAATGGAAAATGTTGCACTATCTGGTTTTAATTACTAAACCAAATGGTGAAGCAGTCCCTTTAAATATGTAGCTCTCCTGTGCTTGGGTGGGACACTCATATTTCTGAATATCACAGGCAGTGTAAGGCTAAACTTCTTCAAGGAGAACTACCCAATCTTCTATATAGAATCCAAGTGGGCAGATGTCTTCTCTAAGGACTTTGTATTCTCTTCTTACCATAGTCGTGTGAGAACTCGTTCATTGCGTGGTGAGCTGTCGTTATTATTGGTACCATTTCGGGGAAATCATTGGGGCTTATTTACTAATATTATCTAAAAGTTAGACAGCACAAACTTAGAGTAGAGAGTCTGAAAATGCACCAGATTATCACAGTAGGTCTGCTGAATGAAACATCTGTCAAATGTTAAGACTGTCTAGTCTACGCTTAGACCGTCAGTTAATTGGTTTAGCTTGTAACGAAAACTGCCAAAATTTTGACACAAGTTTTGGAGGAATTTAGTCCACACCCACTTTTCATTAAAGGAGTTGTCCCGCGCCGAAACGTTTTTGGTTTTTTTCAACAGCCCCCCCGTTCGGTGCGAGACAACCCCGATGCAGGGGTTAAACAAGAACACCGGACAGCGCTTACCTGAATCCCCGCGCTCCGGTGACTTCTTACTTACCTGCTGAAGATGGCCGCCGGGATCTTCTCCCTCGGTGGACCGCAGGGCTTCTGTGCGGTCCATTGCCGATTCCAGCCTCCTGATTGGCTGGAATCAGCACGTGATGGGGCGGAGCTACACGGAGCCCCATTGAGAAAAGAAGAAGACCCGGACTGCGCAAGCGTGTCTAATTTGGCCATTAGACGCTGAAAATTAGGCGGCACCATGGAGACAAGGACGCTAGCAACGGAGCAGGTAAGTGTATAACTTCTGATAACTTCTGTATGGCTCATATTTAATGCACAATGTACATTACAAAGTGCATTATTATGGCCATACAGAAGTGTATAGACCCACTTGCTGCCGCGGGACAACCCCTTTAAACCATGCCTCATTTTTAGACAAGTTGAAAAGAGTGTTCAAATATGTCTACAAGCACATATTAAATGTGGTGCACAGAATGTAAGACAGTCGCCTCATGCATTTTGCACCAGAACATTGTTGTATTTTGAACAGGTAATAAGCCACAGTGTGCATTGTATAACTATTATGAACTTTTTTTTTTAAGGGGGTGGGGTGCTCGGGGTGAAAATGTACTAAAATTATGCTATATATATATTTTTATTTTTTTATTTTTATTTTTACAGTATTCACCATGTGGTATAATTCATACTAAAGTTATATACTTTCTTTTAGTTTTTTCAAGTTGTGCACTATGAGAATCCTTTGCTTTAAAGATAACTTTTCCTTGGCATCAGCGCATTCATAGACCCAGAATTTTTTTATTTTACCATTGACGGAGCTGTGTGAGGATCTTGGTTTTCTGCGTAGTGAGCTGTAGTTTTTTGTTCATACCCCTTACTGTCTTTTTGAGAGTTGCAAGAAACAAAAACAACATTTTGGATTTTTTACTTTTTTTTTACAATGTTAAAGGATAAAGAAAGCGCATCAAATTTATTGCATTCACTGTTATAAATGCAGCAACGCCAAAAACATTTTTTTCCACTCTGTTTTTTAATTATAAAATAAAGAACATTTTGCGGGTATGGGAAAAGAAAAGTCAAAGATGCTATAAGGATGTTTACAGGCTGGGAATGATGAATTGGTTAAGAATGATGTTGAGAAGGCTGAACTTTTAAATTCCTATTTTGTATCTGTTTTCTCACAGAAAGTAGATGTAACATCAGCTGATCTTCCCCGTGCTATTGGGGGAATAAAAGAATACAGTCTATCTATAAGCAGAGAGATGGTGAGGGAACACTTAGCTAACTTACATGAATTTAAGTCTCAAGGTCCAGATTAATTATATCCTAGGATACTAAAGGAAGCAGTGGAGGTAATTGCTGAACCACTCGCCATAATCTTTGAAATTCCTGGAGAACAGGAGAAGTCCCAGAAGATTGGGAAAGGGCAAATGTTGTCTCTATCCTTAAAAAAGGGAATAAAGTGGACGCAGGAAACTACAGGCCTGTGAGTCTGACTTCTATACCGGAAATGATCTTTGAACAAATTATTAAACAGCATGTATGCAAGTAATTCGATGAAAATTGAGTAATTAACCAGAGCCAGCATGGGTTTGTAAAAAAAACAAGTCATGCCAGACGAATCTAATTTCCTTCAATGACAGAATTACCGATTGGGTTGATCAGGGAAATGCGGTGGATATAGTATATCTTGACTTTAATAATGCATTTGACAAAGTATCTCATACCATACTTATTGAAAAAATGACCAAATATGGGATTGACAAGGCAACTGAAGGGACAAAAGGCTTCAATAATGACTTATGAAAAACCCTATGAATCCTCCATGTAGCTGGCAAATCAAGTTCATAAGCGGATTTACCACCCGCGTGATGACAAAGGGACCCACGAAACGCAGCCCCAGTTTCAAATATGGAACCTTCAATTTGAGATTTCTAGAAGACAAATATACCTTCTGCCCCATCCTGTAAGGTTCAGATACTGACAGGCTCCTCCCACTACACAACTGCATACGAGCCCCTGCTGCTTCCAGGTTCTTCTGTACTTCTTTCCATACCCCCTGCAGTGCATCTGTGACGCCATCAGCTGCAGAACAGGCAGACGGCACAGAAATAGCTGTAAGGAAGCGAGAATGCTGACCATGTACGCAAAGAAATAGAGAACAAGTACGGTTGTTTAGCGCAAACTCTGCCAACGGCAGGAATTCTGCCCACTGATGAGCCTTTTCGCTAGCAAGCAACCGTAAATATTGCACTAAATCCTGGTTCTTCCGCTTAGTCTGACCGTTAGTTTGCACGTGGAAAGCTGGTTTCTACAGAAGGCTCGCCGAAATTGCGCAACAAACTGAACCCCGCGATCAGATACAATGTTCTCGGGAACCCCATGTAGACTAATGATTTCTTTTACAAAAGGTAGCTTCTTTAACGCCACAAAATTTGCCATCTATTAGAAACGGTCTACAACAACTAGGATAGGGGTGAACTTCTGAGACTCAGGTAGATCGGTGATAAAATCTACCAATAAATGCGACCACGGACGAGAAGGCACCGGTAACGGTCTCAGAGGCCCCTCCGGACGCCGACGACGACTTTTACTGCGTGCACAGACAGAGCATCCCTTAACAAAGTTGCGGATCTCCCGAGACATGCTTGGCCACCAGTAGTTTCTAGTACAAAGATCCAGAGTCCCCTGATGACCTGCAAGAACAGATGAGTAAGACTCTTCAATGACTCGGAGAAGCAAGGTCTCTGGCACAAACTATCTGCCCTCCGGCACCCCCGAGGAAGTATCCTGTTGACAATTTTGTAGATGAGGAACGAGATCAGATTCAACAGCTGCCACCACCACCCCAGGTGCCAAGATATTCTTGGGAGGCACTGTCCCACTTTTCGGCGAACTGAAACTCAGTTAGAGGGCCTCTGCCTTCACGTTCTTCTCCCCTGGAATATATGTAACGACGAGGTTAAACCTGGCTAAAAACAACGCCCACCTGGCCTGACGAGCCGTGAGTCTCTTAGCATTGGTGAGATATACCAAGGTTTTATGATCAGTATACACGGTAATGAGATGTCTCACCCCCTCAAGATGATGATGCCACTCTTCTAGAGACCACTTAAATCGCTAATAATTCACGATTATCCACGTCGTAGTTACGTTCCGCAGAACTGAACTTCTGCAAAAAGAACGCACATGGACTATACCCAGGTTTCCCGCTGACTTTCTGAGACAATACAGACCCGCCCCCACCTCAGACGCATCGACCTCAATGAAGAACGGTCGCCGCACGTCAGGCTGTACTAGTACCGGGGCAGCAGTAAACACCCTTTTGAGATGACTAAAAGCTTCTAGGGCCTCAGGCGACCATCTTACCAAGTTGGCACCTTTCGTGGTAAGATCGGTCAGGGGTTGAGCAAAAACAGAATAATTTTTAATGAATCTACGGTAGAAATTTGCAAAACCTAAAAACCGCTGGAGAGCTTTCAGGTTATCTGGTCTGACCCATTGGGAGATTGCTGCCACTTTATCAGACTCCATTTGAATCTCCCTGGAAAAAATCATATAACCAAGGAAAGACACTTGTTTAGTACCAAAAAGGCATCTCTCCAACTTGACAAAATGTTGGTACTCACTCAAACGGGTCAGAACCATCCTCAGGTGCCGCACATGTGAGTCCCTGTCTGGGGAATACACCAGAATGTCATCAAGATATATGACCAAAAATACCCCCAGGAAGTCATGGAAGACCGCGTTCATAAATCCCTGGAACACAGCGGGGGCGTTACAAAGTCCGAAGGTCATGACTAGACATTCAAAATGTCCGAACGAGGTGTTGAACGCGGTCTTCCACTTATCTCCCTTTCAGATGCAAATTAAATTGTAAGCCCCTATTAAGTCCAATTTAGAAAACCAGTGGGCCCCTACCACTTGATTTAATAAATCAGGAATCAGAGGCAAGGAGCACTGGTTCTTCACTGTGATTTTATTCAAAGCCCGATAATTGACACAAGGCCTCAATGTCCCATCCTTCTTCTCTACAAAGAAGAGACCTGCCCCGGCAGGGGAACTGGGTGGCCTGATATGTTGTTTGGCCAGAGACTCTGAGATATAGGACTTAAGGGCTTTGTGCTCACGCCCTGACAAATTAAAAATGGCTCCCTTAGGGATGGGACTGTCGGGGATCAAATCAACACCACAGTCCCACTCCCTATGGGGAGGCAAAATCTCAGACAGTTTCTTGGAAAATACATCATGAAAATTGGACAAATATTCAGGAAGAAGTATAGTATCTGCTGAACACACGGATATAGTAGCTAAGTGACTATGACAGGACTACGACCAATATGTCAATTCCCAAATGGACCAATCAAATCGGGGATTGTGCAGTGCCAACCAGGGCATACCAAGCACTACATCAACAGACATCCTTTCCATTAACAAGAATGACAGATTCTCAGAATGGAGAACACCCAGAGTGCACTGTAACATGGGAGTCCTCCATTGTACAACCCCTCCAGACAGAGGGATAGAATCAATACTAGTGAAGTGTATGGGAATCTTTAACACCAAGAATTCAGTCATCAGAGGTCTGACAAAACTTAAACTAATCAAATTGGCGGCAGCACCCGAATCAATAAAAGCCTGACCGGACCGAGTGAAATTCCGGAAGCCAATCTGACAAGGCACCAACAACTTAGGGAATACCTGTGATCCTAGGCGATCCTCCCAAAAATCGCCTAGGATCTGAAGTTTTCCGCTGGTTCCGACTGATGTTGTGGATGCTTCTGAGGACAGGTCGCTACACGATGTCCGGCTTTCCCACAATAGAGGCAGAGGCGATGAGTCATCCGGAACCCTTGCCATTCCTCAAGACTTAGGTGATCCACTTCCATAGGCTCGGCACCAGAAGTTGGCATGGGAGAAGGGGGAGCGGGTCTGCTGGATTCCCTAGCCTTATGGACCTGACGTTCCTCTTTTCGAGATCTCAGCCTCTTGTCAGCTTTGAATGCCAATTCCATCGCATCATTGAGTGTCACGGGAGCGGGATGTGAAATAAGTAAATCCTTGACAGCGTCAGAAAGACCCAACAAGAACACATCTTTAAGGGCGCTATCGTTCCAAGAAGTTTCACCTGCATACAGTCTAAATTTAGAGCAATAGTCCTCTACCCACTGCTGCCCTCGATGTAGAGACACGAGATGGGATATCGCCAACACCGCACGGTCTGGCTCATCAAAAATACCTCCAAGTTCCTGAAAAAACAAATCAACTGACTTCAGGCAAACTGAACTCACGGGCAAGGAGTAGGCCCATGTCTGGGGGGAACCCCGAAGTAAGGACATAATCAATCCAACTTTCTGGGATTCTGAGCCGGAGGAGCGGGGCCGCATCCGAAAATTCAGTCTACATGCCTGCTGAAAAATAAAAAACTTGCTCCTCTCCCCTGAAAATAACTCAGGAAAAGGACACTTGGGCTCGGGAATAGAAAGGAGGGTAGAAACATGCACTAACTCCCGCTGCTCCTTCGCCACCATACGACCAGACAGGTCTTGGATCACGACCACTAAATCCTGCAACTGACTTGTGAGGGTACTCATGGCCTCCATTGAAGAGCAATTTTAAGGGCCAGTTATTATGTTACGTATACTACCCTTGATACGCCAGCCCGGGTGCCCTAGACCTCACCCACAACCCCTGTACCTGCTTGCTTGCCTCCAGTCGTGGCTAACCCCCAGGCGGGGAAACTGGGCAGCGGTCCCTACTCTCACTAGGGACCAAAAAAGGGTCGCTGGCATACCTGGATGGAAAAGGTAGAATACCGACAGAAAAGGCAGATGTAAATAACCAACATGAACAATACTAAGCAGAACCGAGGCAGATGGAAAAACCTGGTGGACAATAGCAAAGTATAGCAGACAAGCTGACAGAAGCAGGAGACCAACAGAGGCAGACTAGCTAGCACACTGAGGGAAACCAATAACTGGCAGTGATTGCAAGTCTCTGCCTGGAGAGAGGAAGACAGCCAACTCCCAACAGAACATAATAAAAGGGAGCTCGTGCATGGCAGCTGCACTCACAGGTGTGCGTGCGCACGGTGCCGTCCACGCCGGCCAGGCACCCACGCCCCCGGCAGCCGGACAACAAGCTGGGGGGGATGCGCCCCGACCACAGGACCTCGCACACCTCCGTCCTGGGAGGACCAGCAACGGCCGCATGGTAACACTAGCACAGTGGGCAGCGACTAACAGAATGGTATATAACAAGGAGAAATGCAAAGTATGACATCTTGGCAAGTAAAAGGAAAAAAAGTACATGTAGAATGAGAGGAATTGGGCTAAGCAGCATAACATGTGAAAAAGACTTGGGTATACTAATAGATCATAGATTGAACATGAGTCAACAATGTTAAGAGATGCATAGAATCTAGATCATGTGAGGTAATTATCCCCCTCTACTCTTCCTTAGTCAGACCTCATCTGGAATACTGGGTCCAGTTCTGGCATCCCAATTTTAAAAAAAGACAGACAAACTGGAGCAAGTTACCAAGATGGTGAGCGGTCTGCAAATCATGTCCTATGAGGAACGGTTAAAGGATCTGAGAATGTTTAGCTTGCAGAAGAGAAGGCTGAGAGGAGACTTAATAGCGGTCTACAAATATCTGAAGGGCTGTCACAGTGCAGAGGGATCAGCCCTATTCTCATCTGCACAAGGAAAGACTAGAAGCAATGGGATGAAACTGAAAGGGAGGAGACACAGATTAGATAGTGGACAGTGAGGGTGATCAATGAGTGGAACAGGTTACCATGGGAGGTGGGGAGTTCTCCTTCAATGGAAGTCTTCAGAGGCCGGACAGACATCTGGGATGATTTAGTGAATCCTGCACTGAGCAAGGGGCTGGACCCGATGACCCTGGGAGATCCTGATGACCCCAGAGGACCCTTCAAACTCTACCATTCTGGGATTCCATGAACATGCACACAAAAAAGTCTTTTTGGCCATTTTTATTTTTTTTTAGCTTTCATTCTATAGTATATTCCCAGCAAGAGATTCAGCATTCGATCTTGTTATTGCAATATTAGGGGGTCCCTAAGAAACACTCTTTTTACAAGTTGTTCAGCTTTTCACCTATTTTGTGATGGTGATTCATATGAACAATGTGCAGCTGTGAAATTTTCTTTCCTTTTGCTCTGCTCAAAGCACATTTGAAAAGAAAAGTCGTACGGAATGCAATTAGGTAAATATGGAGGGTGAGGTGAGGGTATTGTGCCGTTTTTCATTAAAAAAAGTCCTTAATAGAGATGAGCGAGCGTACTCGCTAAGGCAAACTACTTGAGTGAGTATTGCCTTTTGCGAGTACCCGCCCGCTCGTCTCAAAAGATTCGGGAGCGGCCTGAAGGAACGGGGGGGAGATCTCTCAATCCCCCCTCCCCCCCCCCCCCCCCCCCGCAACTCACCGATTTTTCTCCGCCGGCACCCGAATCTTTTGAGATGAGTGGGCAGGTACTTAGCGAGTACGCTCGCTCTTCTTTAGTCCTTAACATTCAGCCCTGTATGGGCAGGTGTGTTGTCCTGATGACACCCGCGCCTCACCCCGCCCCGTGTCCACATAATCTAGTTCCATGTAACTTTTCTTTACGAGTGCTTGGAGCAGTGGAAAGGGACCCAAATTTCCCAGTTTCATGTTGTTCATATAATCGGCCATCACAAAAGAGGTGAAAAACTGAACGACTTGCTGAAAAACAATTACTGGAGGCGAATACAACCTTCCCCAATAATGTCCCAAGGAGCGGTTCGCAGACATTCACCTAGCCACAGAAGCCGCTACTGGTAAACATTTCTTTTGGTTTGCCCTCGCACTTCTGTACTGCAGTGTATCAAATGAATGGAGAAATCTACGCCAAAATCTTTGGAAGGTTTCATGTCTTACACGCACCCAAATCTGCTGCCGACAATCTGCTGATGTGCATATAGCCTAAGCCGAGTTTCACACACCACTTAAAAATCACACTGTTAGGGCATTTTCAGGCGGCCATGAATGCAAATGTGTCGCGGCTACGAATCGTATTTGTGCATGAACTAAGTTAGGAGAAGGCAAGAAACAGGCGGATATGTCCGTGCCAGCGGATAGTAGTGTAGTTTCATACGCTTGTGTGTTTCTCCCTTCTCAGGGATAAAATGGCAATTAAACTCCAAATTAGGGCGAGCTGTCTTCGTCTTCGTTTCCCTGCGTTGTATGCCAGGTAATTCCCGCACCCTCCATTTTTTAAGCTGCCATAGACTTCTATGGCAGCTTCCTGCGCAACATGGATAAAAATACAGCAAGCCCTATCTTTTGTCGCACGCAGATTTTGCGCACCAGAAACTCGCTTGTCTGAACGAATCTTTTGAAATCAATGCCTTCGCTTCATTGCACTAGACTGGCGAAATGTTCAAGTATGGAAATGCCTCTGCGAATATGTCAGTCTGTTTAAGCCCTTACAAGTAGGCTGCCGCGCCTGCTAAGTGGGCGGTCTGGCTGAATCCAAAATAGCGATGGCGGGACCACGCGGATGTGAGCGGCAGTGCAATAACGTACAGTTAAATGTGGCAACACGGGTGCAAGAGCAGCGCTCATGTGCCCTGAAGAGCGAATGTACGTCCCGCAATAGCGAATGTATATGCCCTTACGCTCCTGTGAGGCCGCCCCGCCTACTAATTAGGAAAAGCAAGGTACCACTGTAATCAATACCAAAACCAATATATTTGCCAAAAGCCACAATCCAGAGTGGATCCCCTTAAAAGTAAACTTATGGATCACATATAAAACTTCACCTCAAAGAAATATAAAAGAACAGAAATTCTGTAGCAGCAGAAAAAGTGATTATAAAGACTGAACGAGTCTGAACATATAAACCACCCGCCTCACTAAATTCATTGTGTGTATATACACTTTATTAGGAACGGCGGCGCTAGCGCTCACTCCACCGACTCCAACATGATGCAAACTAAGCCAAAGACCCCAATATGACCACGTGAACTACTGCATATATAACTCTAGTCACTGACTGGTATCGGTGGTACTAATATACTGAAAGCACCACAATCAGTAGTGAGGAGATAAATGCTTACAGCAGAGATCTGAGCCTAAAACCAAGTACTAGTGCTCCGCCAACATGTTCCACCAGACAACTGGCATCCTCACGGGTACATGGGGCTATAGATGCAATGCCTAGCTGTGAAAGATATATATATATATATCAGTAAGAGGCGGGATCTGTAGCATTCCCACCAATCAGCTGTGTGAGGGTGCGGGCAGACGAGCGCATAAACGGCGCGTTTTTGCGACCAAACGTATATACGTGACCATCTGAGGCAATGGTTTCGAATGTATTCGTTCACATGGGCGATTTTACAGCGCGTAAAAACGGCAATTCGAAAAAAAACGGAACATATGCGACCGAAATACACGCCAACGCATATTCGATCGCCGAAAAGACCGTTTGCAAAGTAGGAACAAACGAAAATACGCTTTCTAGCTCTGGTCGTGATCGTTGAAAAACGATCGCTCGGGCGATTATACGTTGCGCTCGTGCGAACGTAAATACGCCTACGCTCGTCTGCCCGCACCCTGAGAGACAGAGGGATCAACCAATAATGGCAATGGGCGTAATGCACAGACATCAGTGCTAATTAGGCTAATTAGGCTGCCCCTGTATGCTCAAACATGGTGCCGATGTGTCCTGCGCCGATGTGAATGGGCTAGGCAGCAGAAAAACGTACAGTAAGGAGCTTAGATCTGCTCGCAAGAGGGCGTGATAGCGGGCCATTCAGAGCACAATTCTCACGCTCATCTGCAGGAGTCCTAAGGCTAATGCCACACAGGCCAGAGTGAAATGGGGCCATTGCAAACAGTGCCGAGAGCTGGAAAAAAGGCGTAGAGGGGGCGGAGCTCAGTGCATTGCTCCCGCCCCGCCTCCTCCCCCTGTAGAGAAAGATACGGTATATCAGCCGGGCGTGAAAACCCGGCCGATATACGGATGTCTGAATAAGCCCTCAGGGCTAATGCCTACGAATGGATTTGTACCGTGGATCCTGCGGCGTAAATATCCTGCAGAATAACGTAGCTAAAAAATCGCGGCATGTTCTATTTCTCACGGATTTATGCCACGGGAAGTCTCCATCAATATAGATGGAGCCGCGAAAGAACGCACAATACTCCACGATCAGCGGCCGCGGTTTGTTTACAATTCCGCTACTCCTGCAGCGTAAAACCACGGGCATATCCTGCAATGGCATTGGACATGAGCTCTAAGGGTCCTTTAACTCGGACTAAGAAATCGTTCAGATCCCCGTGATCGATATCGATCAGTCTAAATGGATGCAGCACTGAACGACAAGTGATAAGTTCATGTAAACAGGCAGTCGTTCATCTATGAATGACTGCCTGTTCACTGAGAATGGAGGTGGGCGTGAACGATCCCCGGCTGACTCCGCCTCCATCCATAGCAATGATCATTCCTTTGTAAGAGCACCCTCTGAGGATAATGGCAACAACTCGTGGACACATGCGCCAATTTGCTTGCCACTGAGTAGAGCATATTAGAGCATGAACTAGACTATTCAAACATTGCGCACGAGTTTGAAAAAAAAAAACGGGAAGATAAGATTTGGCATAGGGCAGGACTATCTTTTCTCGCACGTCCTATTAACATGTGAGAATCCTGCTAGTGGAAAAGAAACTATCGAAATCAATTATTTTCATGGTTGCCTATCGGGCTTAAAACACACCCTAAGGGCTTATTCAGACGTCCGTATATCAGCCGGGTTTTCATGCCTGGCCGTTATACAGTGTCCTTTTCTGCAGGGGCGCCCCCTCGCCACTGTTTGCAATAGGAGGGTACGGGGGCGGAGCTAAGTTTCGCCCTGTCCCCTCCCTTTGCAAATAGTGGTTAGGGGCAGAGAGAGGGCGGGAGCTCAGTGCACTGCTCCCAGCCCACCTCCTCCACTGCAGTAAGGGACACCGTATATTGGCCGGGCATGAAAACCCGGCTGATATACGGACGTCTGAATAAGCCCTAAAGCCGCAGTTGCAGTAACTGAGCTATGCAATAACTCGCGCACAGTGATATCATCCCAGTCCTACTGCTTTCACCGCAGCGATATACTTGGATTTGCAGTTTGTAAACTTTTTTATCTGTTTGCAAACTTTTCTCCCCACAAACGTTTCTCGTCGGCCGCCCTCGTTTCTGGGGGCATCGTGCCAGCAGCCTATTAGCTTATGGCGTATTACTGTCTAATTAAAAATGAAATCTGCGTTCACCAAACAAGTCATGCGGCGCCCGTCTATAAACTCCCCGCAAAACAGTCTCCATTTTTAGTTTACAAAAAAAAAAGAAAAAATTTCTATAATTGAAAATTGCATGAAATTCAATTAGCATGTTATTTGCATAGAGATGACATTTTAAAATTAATTATGAAATTTTGCACCGTGTGCGTTTAGCATGTCTGCGGGCCACGGCACAACATATGAGATCCGTTCTGTTCGTTTGCAGTGGGGAATATTTGCTGCATCTTCAGTCTCATCCATTTTAAATAGAATCAACATTTTTTTCATGCATCAATTAACCCCTTAAGGACGCGGCCCTCTTTATTTATTTATTTATAGTTTTTGGTTTCTGAGGGCTTGTTTTGAAAGCAAAGTTGTATTTCTCAATAGTTCTATCTAAGGCCGCCTGCAGACAGTTGGGTCAGATCCGGTTGCGAGAATTCTTGCAGCAGGACCTGATCCGAGTGCCTGCAGATGGCAGCGTGACACTCACCTGCTCCCGCGGCCCCGACTCTTTCATGTGCCAGCTGCCGGGCCGCCGGTGCATGCGCAGAGCGGAGCCGGCGGCCGGTGCGTTACGTTTCTGTGCGGGGCTCTGTGAATCCCGCACAGAGATAGAGCACGCCGCGATTTGTTTGTCGCGCGCAATTTCGCGCGACCAAATCGCGGCCGTCTGCATAGGATTGCGTTTGTTAACGCAATCCTATGGCAGCTTCCAGGGGCAGAAATTCCACAGGCGGCCATTGGCCTCAGTCAGACGGGCGTTTTTATGTGCGCATGTTACTTGCGTTTGCGATCTGCATCTATATAGAACCAATGCTTTGCAATGTCAGTGGTCACATGTCCGATTTTTAGATGCACATAGAATTCGCACCTACAAATGATAGAACATATGGGTGGCTTATTTTTACGCGCGCAGTGCGATCATTTTTCCGCACGAATAAGCGCATGTAAAAACATCTGACTGAGCGCTTATGTAGCATATACTGTTCTGAAAAACATTTTCAAGATTTCTAAGTGGAGTGAAGTGGGAAAAAAAGGAATTCTGCCATCTTTGTGGCTCTTGTTATAATAGCGAAGACACTACGACAAAAATGACATCATAACTGTATTCTGCGTGTCGGTACGATTACGAAGATACCAAATTTCATATAATTTTTTTCTCCTTCTCCTTCACCATGCGGGATGAATAATACGTTACTTTTGTAGATCAGACTTTTCCAGACGCAACAATACCAAATACAGTATGTTTTGGTTTTTTTGTTTTGATTTTTTATTATAGATATGGAAAAAAGTTTTTTTTCTAACTTTTAATACCTTTTATTTTTTCTAATATAATTAATAAACTTTTTAAAAATCTTTTTTTATATTTTTTTAGTCCCCATGACGGGCTTGAACTTCTGATCATTGAGTATAATGCCATATCATATTATTGCATTATACTGGGTTCCGACAGGCAGTCTATCAAGCCACACCACAGGCATGGTTTACATGGATACCCAGTAATCTAATTGCAGGGGGGCATTTCGTGACCCCCAGTATACCGATCAGGGCATTTAAATGGTTAATAGCTGCGATCACACTGATCGCAGCTGTTGCGGGTGCATGTCAGCTGTCAAAAACAGTCAGCACCCACATTGTATGAAGCGGGATCGGCTACTGAACCCCCAAGCCGATGTCATCAGCTGATGTGGGGGATCCTACTGATGATTGGTATAGTGGTCACATGTCCCATCGCTGCAGCAGTGGACCGGAACTGGTGAAATGGCAGCATGGGATTGTGGGAGGTGACTGCGGCTTCTGTTATGTTTTTGTAGGGGTTAAATATCCATGATTACATCTGTATATTACTTTTGTGCCTTGTTTTATGGCCCTGCCAGGACCTTGGGAGAGGTCACATGACTTTGTCCACTGTGAGTTTGTTGCTATGGACTGACAGGACCTGAGCTGCACACTGATTGGCTGAAGAGCTGTACATATAAGAAAGGTCCTGTTCCCGGAATCAGTTTTATTTTAGAGAGAGACCTGCAGCTGGACTTTGTGAGATTCTCCCTCTCGGGGACTCAGGTGATTGGCCCTGCAACTCCAAACTGAGTCGGAGGGTCATGAGCTAATGGTGTAGACAATAGGCGCGCTGTATACAGGCCACGACTGAATCTGAAGGTAAGGCACACCATCTTCAGAGAGCCAGAGACCGGTATCCAAGACAGAATCGAGTGGAGACTGAAGTGACGGACCAAAGGAGCACCCAGAAACGAGCCTTGGTGACACATTTGTGGGCAACATCACACCTCGGCCCCTCCAACCTTCCACCGTAGACAGAGGGGGCGCAAGATGCGATCACATCAGTTTAGATAGAGACTCTTCCCAAGTGAAATAACACATACTTGCCAACAAGTACGACCTCCTGTGCTTACCGCAATTTACCAGATATCGATTGAGGTTTACCAGAGCTTAAAGGGCCTCTATCACCAACCTTGGGTCCCATAAACTACATTACGGGGTTCAAAGGTGAGGGGACGGGGGCTCTGGGGGGCTGCTTCTTATACTCACCAGGTCCCGCGTTCCAGCACTGTGACCCCAAGAAATCAGCACAGGCCCACATGATGACTTTTCAGAAGGCTGTGTGTGCGCTCCTCCATTCATTTGGGAGCGAGTCATGTGACCTATAGGAATGCTCTAGGAAATAGTATACATAGATATATATGCAGAGGTATTTAACCTTACATGGTTGTCACCCCTGTAGAAGTTGTTGTGGCAGACATATTGGTTATTATACCTGTAGAAGTTGTTGTGGGAGACATATTGGTTATTATACCTGTAGAAGCTGTTGTGGCAGACATATTGGTTGTCACCCCTGTAGAAGTTGTGGCAGACATATTGATTGTCACCCCTGTAGAAGTTGTGGCAGACATATTAGTTGTCACCCCTATAGAAGTTGTTTTGGCAGACATATTGGTTGTCACCCCTGTAGATGTTGTTGTGGCAGACCTATTGGTTGTCACCCTGACAGCAGAAGTTGTTGTGGCAGACATATTGGTTGTCACCCCTGTAGACGTTGTTGTGGCAGACATATTGGTTGTCACCCCTGTAGACGTTGTTGTGGCAGACATATTGGTTGTCACCCCTGGAGACGTTGTTGTGGCAGACATATTGGTTGTCACCCCTGGAGACGTTGTTGTGGCAGACATATTGGTTGTCACCCCTGGAGACGTTGTTGTGGCAGACATATTGGTTGTCACCCCTGGAGACGTTGTTGTGGCAGACATATTGGTTGTCACCCCTGTAGAAGTTGTTGTGGCAGACATATTGGTTGTCACCCCTGTAGAAGTTGTTGTGGCAGACATATTGGTTGTCACCCCTGTAGAAGTTGTTGTGGCAGACATATTGGTCGTCACTCTGATAGCAGAGGTTGTTGTGGCAGACATATTGGTTGTCACCCCTATAGACGTTGTGGCAGACATATTGGTTGTCACCCCTGTAGACGTTGTTGTGGCAGACATATTGGTTGTCACTCCTATAGAAGTTGTTGTGGCAGACATATTGGTTGTCACCCCTATAGACGTTGTGGCAGACATATTGGTTGGTTGTCACCCCTGTAGACGTTGTTGTGGCAGACATATTGGTCGTCACTCTGATAGCAGAGGTTGTTGTGACAGCTGCCTATATTCACATTTCCCGTTATTTCCTGGCCGCGTAGCTCTCGGGTTGGGACGCCAGGACTCCGGTGCTGCTCCTCTTGCGTTGCGCGGCTCCCAGGACGCACATTGTGTGCCGCTTTCTGTATTCTGCTGGCTCATATAAATAACAATGTGAGAAACCACATGAGGATGCTGATGAAAACAAATTCAGTGCGACGGTGGAACTTGATACTTGGAAGGCTCAGCGGTCCATATGTTGCGAGGCAAACTTCCAGCCGCCCCGCTGTATGCAAGTAATTTAGTGCAGATGGACTCCTGTCTCCGGGACGCTGCGACATGTTCACGCTTACATTCTGCTGATCTCCACTCTTATATCTTGTATTGTTGCCCATCTGTAACTCCCTGCATTATCCAACCGCAGAGTTCTTGTCGCCATGAATGTAACTACGAAATTCTATACTTCACTGGCTAAAAATCATATAACACACGGTACCTGCGCACACGTGTGTGCGTGTATATACACAGTATATAACAATATATTCCTAAGGGCTCCTGCAGACGAGCGTATGCGTAGATACGCCAGCGATAGCGTGACGTAATAGCGCTGTGAATGGAGTGCTATTGCAGGCTATCGTGCGCAAATCTGCGCATTCTACTGTACTACCTGGCCCAATTACATTGATTGAACCGGCTGAGCAGCCTAATTAGTCCCAGTGTTATCAAATAACACCTAGAAATCACGTATTTCAGTGCGCAATTTCATGCATACAAAAACACTGGTGCCTTGGGTGCTCAAATCTGCACAAAAATAGAGCATCTCTCGTATTTTCACGTATGGGAAAATGGAGCACAAAAATGCAGTATGTGAGAAAAGCCATTGAAATCATTGGGCTCTATTCCATGCGGTTTGCGCAAGCGATTTTGCAGAAGGAGACGACCAGAAGGAGCCATGTTGGGGTTGTCTATAATGGACTACTGTATGTACGGATCTCCCAAGTGGTCAGGTAAACCCCACGGTGTGAACTGTGTTCAAAGAGCATTGTCAGTTTATCCCGAGAAGCTGCAGCGCCGCAGCTTACGTCCGAGGAATGGGAGGATCTTTCCAGGGACTCCGGAGAAGGGTGCAGAGACTGAGAAAGGTAATATTGCAAACGTTGATGCGGTGGAAGCTGCACAGTGTGCACTAAAGGCTAATGAAAACATAGCTGAAGAATGTATTGATAAAAATGTATTGCAGAAAAAGGTTTTTTTAACAGTATTGACACAACTGAGAAGGAATATGACATTTTTGTTCTGTATACGAAATGTCTAGAATTTGTAAAAGTATTCCCCAATCTACACAGGTGAGGGCAGAGTGGGGACAAGTATTACTGGGAGTTCAGCCACCACCCATATGGGAGTTAACTCAAATGCGCCTCTAGTGGTAGAGAGGAGAAATAATGAAAAGGTTGCATGTAGTACTAAAAGTGAAGGCAAACTAGAGGGAGGTGTTGCCAGTGTAGTTTCCTGTGAAACTGAAGTAGTTGCTAGTAGCAACCCACTGCCCCTTGGGACTACAGATAGTAAAACTGCAAAGAAAAAGAAGACTGCTTCTCATATGACAGTAGATGTAGTCAGTGCAGACCCTGAGGTCCAAAATGAGAAAGAAAGTGAACAGTTGCTCAGAGTTCAGAAAGAACTTGTACAGATGCAAGATTTCACAGTTTTCCTTTATGGTACACAATTGGAAATGGAAGTTGCCAGCTTGTGTTTACTTGCAGAAGAGACAAAGAAACAAAGGCTGCTGGCAGAAGAGGAAACAGAGATTCCAGGGGGAAAGAGAGGAAGCTCTCAGAGGAGCCACTCAGTTAAAACCGAAAGTACAGTTGTCTTAAAGGAGAATGAGTACCTCAGAAGATTAGCTGAAGCTGATCGCAGGTTGTTGCTGAAAGAGCAAACTGCTCAGTGTGAACAAGACTTGGAAGAAGTGAGAAGTGAAAAAAAGGATGTCTTTCGCTCACAAAGAGATATAAGAACACAAACATGTAGCTAAAGATGAAGCTCATCACAGACTGTAAGCTCTTGTGCTCCCCTATTTCTCATAGACTGTAAGCTCTTGTGTTCCCTTTATTTCCCCATAGACTGTAAGCTCTTGTGTTCCCTTTATGACCCCATAGACTGTAAGCTCTTGTGTCCCCCTATTTCCTCATAGACTGTAAGCTCTTGTGTCCCCCTATTTCCTCATAGACTGTAAGCTCTTGTGCCCTCCTATTTCCTCATAGACTGTAAGCTCTTGTGTCCCCCTATTTCTTCATAGACTGTAAGCTCTTGTGTCCCCCCTATTTCCTCATAGACTGTAAGCTCTTGTGTCCCCCCTATTTCCTCATAGACTGTAAGCTCTTGTGTCCCCCCTATTTCCTCATAGACTGTAAGCTCTTGTGTCCCCCCTATTTCCTCATAGACTGTAAGCTCTTGTGTCCCCCTATTTCCTCATAGACTGTAAGCTCTTGTGTCCCCCTATTTCCTCATAGACTGTAAGCTCTTGTCCTCCTATTTCCTCATAGACTGTAAGCTCTTGTGTCCCCCTATTTCCTCATAGACTGTAAGCTCTTGTGTCCCCCTATTTCCTCATAGACTGTAAGCTCTTGTGCTCCCTTTATTTCCTCATGGTTTCCTCTGATTTGTAAGGTGCTGCAAAATTAAAAAATGTCATTTAGGGCTCCTGCGTATACACACTCAAGGATGACGTGACTCCTCTGTGAGAGCTATCCCGTGTTCTCGTACATATCCTCGCTGCTTGCTATATGCTTGTTGCATTGCTGGGCCGTTCACATTGGCACCAGGTGCCCCCCGGACCAGCAGCCTAAGTCTCCGCTCACAGCAAAATTGTGTGTAATTTTGTGTGGGCGGAGTGTCCATCTGGGCGCCCCCATAGACTCCGGTGGTGGTTTGGGTGCGCAAATGTGCACAAAAATAAAGCCTGTTGCATATTTTTTTGCCCCACAAAAATGTGGGAGTAAACATGCTGAGTGTGGGGGACCATTGGAATCAATAAGCTCTATTGTCAGAGGTTGGTGCGAGTGATTTTTGCCTGCGCGTAAATGCACACAAAATTGGGCGTGTGCAGGAGCCCATATAGTGCCAGTGTCCTGCTGGGGCACAGATGGACTGTTGAGTCTCACCCTGTTCCAGAGCCCGGGGGGTGATTGCTACCTCTGCATTCTCCTTACAGTTCAGCGACACACATTCCATGCATCATGTATACCAAAGTAGGGCGCAACAGTTACGTACGGCGGAGGTACCGTTATGGTCTGGGGAGGTTTTACATGACATGGTCTCGGTCCGTTGGTTGTAGTGACAAGAACCATGAACACGGAGGTGTGCCTTGAGATTCTAGACAATAATGTGCTGCCAACAATGTAGCAATACTCTAGGAATGGTCAGCAATAGTATTAAGCAAACCAAACCGGTCGAACTTTGCTAAACATTCGGAGTGAACCTCATCCCAGCCCAACCCACAAGAAGAAGATGGTATTCTTGTGGCTCAGCCGGCTCTGTATGGAGTTCGTGTATTCGAACTCCTGAGCCATCATGCTTCTTCCATCTCCTCATTCCTCCAGAGAAGGAGGAGAAGAGTATCACCTCTTCAAGAAGGAGTGTGTTGGCTCAGTGGTTAGCGTTGTGTTGTATCGCTGGGGTCTTGGGTTCAAATCTGACAACATCTGCATGGAGTTTATGTTTTCACCCTGTGTTTCTACTTCTTCTCAATAAATATATGCAATATATATGGAGCTCATTATGAAGAAGAGACCAACACAGAGGTTACATACAAACTCCATGTAGATGTTGTATTTGGTCAGATTTGAATTAGACCCCAACACTTCAAGAAAACAGTGTGTCAGGACTCAAACCCGGAATCTCCAGTCAGCAGCTCTCTCCCATGGGCTACGCAGGATTTGGACAGTCCCTTACTGAAACCCTACTTGTTCTATGTTTCCTTGCTCCTGCTAAATCCACTTCCTGTCCCCCTGTTCTGTCTCCGCCCTGCTACTGATTAGGACTTCCTATAAAAGCCTAACCATGCCTCTGATCCATTTGACTACGCTTCCATCTCATCCCATTGCACTGCATACCAAGACTTCCTGGTAACGCTCCCGGCTATCTTGACTACTCTCCAGTGACCGTCATGGCTACTACACCTGCAGTTTCAATCCAGCATCGGGTAAGACACAACATAGTGCTAATCACTGAGCCATAGGATCACCACCAATTTTTGGAGTATTGGTGAAGTTCTAATTCATTCCCAACTTTTAAAAATTTGCTCAACAGTCAGCAATACCTCCAACAATACAATGTGCCTTGTCACAAATCCAAATCTATTTTACATTGGTTTGAGGATATGGATGTTCCATGATTGGGATGGCCTGAACCCTACTGCTAATCTTCGTGATAAACTAGTACATTGGGTCAGAAAATATGAAGTGCCCATCTTCTCTGAGAGAATTCACCAGACGTTTGCAGGATGAATGGAGGGAAATACTAGCAGAAGCGTATCAGACATTAGTAGAAAGTATACCATGAACAGTATCTGATGCCATTAAGGCCAAATGAATCCCACTAAGTATTAACACATGGAAATAAATACTACTTGTGATTCTTGCTCAGGTGTCCAATTACTTTTGGTAGGATAGTATAATTTACTGTATGATTTATATTTACCACTAGGTGGCATTAGAGAGTAAAGCACTAGACATCTGTATGAAGCGGCATTGTGCCTTGTGCTAGTACCAGTACTGCCAGTATCAGTTGTCAATCATTTGTTCCCACCACATCCAGTGGGATACTAAAGAGTGATGTTACTGTGCATGTCCTTCTGTCCTTCTTTAAATCTACATGAATTACGGAAGCAGCTGAACAAGCAGATCTTTTAATTGCTTAAATGAAAGCATCATTAAAGGAAATGGCCATTTTTGCACTGATTTTTTTTTTAGTTGTTCATTTGCTTCTTAAATGTGAAATTAAGTAACCTTTCACATAGTCTTCATTAAAAATTTCCCACAGTTTTGATGCAGAGTATGTTTACCTCCTTCACATAGCCGGCTATGAAACTGCTTCTGGCAAGATATAACAGCACGATGTTCCAGGCTGTGTTGGCTTTCTCTGCCCCCCCCCCCCCCGCACTCTCCCCCCCCCCCCCCCACCTTCTCTAAGGGTATGGCTGAATTCACACTACTGTATTGTGAATCGCGTGTGAGAATCTCAGGCACAACTTGCATCAGACAGCAAATGGACACCCATCTGTGTGCTGTCTGATCTCTATAGTTCACTTACATTGCATGTCCTAGTTTCGGATGACAAAAAACAGATGAGAATGGGATATGCGGCCATTTTTTTCACATGGACCATGTGTGTCCAGACTTTTGCCTCAGCTTGGGTGGCACAAGTTCACATGAGAAAAATCTGACACTAAGTTGCAAACTCCATATCAGGGGTCTAAAAAATGGGTGAAGGAATAAATATTGCAGCTGGAAACTTAGTTCAACTTTTCTTTTTTAATTGAAGGTAACCCCTTACATGCCGTATGCAGAAATCATTAACTTTAGGTGAAAACTGCAGATTAGTTATGAGACTCCAGTTTAGAGGCGCAGACAATGAAAGTTTAGCTCTCGAGAGAACAATTATTGGAGTTTACTTTAAGCTTTCTCAAATTTTATAACCTTTACCGGCATTCAGACGGAACGTAAAGGTCATTACATATTACATTACAAGCCGAGCAGAATAATTGCAGACGCTGATCTTATACAAACATAATTATAGGTCAACAACTTGTAGCTTTACTTACAGGAACAACCATGTCAGGAGACAAACCAGAAAACATATTAATTATAAGAGGGGGCAGAGGTGTATCACTGCCGGGCTCAGAGGGAATTCTTCTGCAGGGAAATGGCAGGACGTGTGATCCGATTGCTTGGTGTCAGGAGGCCTCCAACGAGCCTCTATGTCTTGATTAAAGTATTTGATACAGCGTAAGGTATTAGGCTCAACATTTCCTACAGGTGAAGGAAAGCCAAGCTATGCTGCTGTTCTCTGCCACAATAGGTATGTGGTGGGTTATGGGGAAGAAGGCAGTATGGATGTGGAATTTGGGTCCAAAATTTCAAGCCTACACAGAAGTAGACTATAAGTATACTGTCCTATCAAAAGTAATTAGACACCTGGGAAAGAATCAAAAGTAGTAGTTATTTCCATATGTTAATACTTAGTTGAGCTTATTTGTCCCTAATGACATCAGATGCTCTCTGTGGCATACTTTCTACTAATGTCTGATACACTTCAGCTGGGATTTCCCTCCAATCATCCTGCAAACTTTTGACAACACGTTGGGCTATTGATAATGGTGCAAATAACATCGTCATTGGACAGTTGAGAATGTTTTATGGAGTGACAAATCACGTTACTCCATCATCTCATCAGAAGGATGTATCTGGGTGTGGAGGATCGTGGGGGGAACACTTTTTTTCCAGAATGTGTTATGCCAACAGTTACGAAAGGCAGGGGTTCTGTTATGGTCTGGGGATGTTTTTCGTGCCATGGTCCCAGTCCGTTGGTTGTAGCGACAACAACCATGAACACGGAGGTGACCCTGACATTCTAGACAATAATGTGCTGCTGACAATGTGTCAATACTCAGAGAATGGTCGGCCATACTTCCAACAAGACAACCCGCCTTGCCACAGATTCAAATCTTTGGAGCAAAGTAGAACATCAGGTCAGGAAATATGAACAGTCCAATGTCCATCTTCTTTGAGAGAACTCACCAAATGTTTGCAGGATGAAAGGAGGGAAATGCTAACTAAATTGTATCAGACGTTAGTAGAAAGTATGCCACGGAGAGTATCCAATGTCATTAGGGCCAAAGGAGCCCCCCTAAGTATTAACATATGGAAATAAATACCCCTTGTGATTCTTGCTCCTGTGTGCAATTACTTCTGGTGGGATAGTGTGCATGAACTGTAGTAGCTCCCAATCATAAGGGTATGTTTACTTAAGGCCTATTTGGACACAACGATTATCGCTCAAAAGATGTCTTTTGAGTGACTTTTGAGCAATTATTTTTGTGTCCATTTGCAGTGCAAGGTGATCGCTCAAACGTTGAGCGATCACCTTGCGCTTCGAGTGGGGGATACAGAAGACAAGTCTTCTGCATCCAGCTGTTCCCCACTCGGAGCGCCCGGCTGTTATACAGTGGAGCGGAGGATACAGAAGACAAGCGGGGTGGTCCCACTTGTCTTCTGTATCGAGATGTTCTCTGCTCGGAGCGCCCGAGCGGTCCGAGCGGGGTATGCAGAACGCATCTGGAAAGCCCTGTTCTTCATACCCAGCCTGTGTTCAGGGAGCGGGATGCAGCTGAGACAATAGTTTCAGCTGTACCCTGCTGGGAATTCCTGATAAGACTCATCTTTGTCTTTCAGCATGCTGAAAGACACCGATGAGTGTGTCTTTGCAGTAAGACACAACGATTCGTTCAAAAGACGGCGTTTGAGCGAACTTTGAGTGATAATTAGAGATGAGCGAGCACCAAAATGCTCGGGTGCTCGTTACTCGGGACGAACTTTTCGCGATGCTCGAGGGTTTGTTTCGAGTAACGAACCCCATTGAAGTCAATGGGCGACCCGAGCATTTTTGTATTTCGCCGATGCTCGCTAAGGTTTCCATTTGTGAAAATCTGGGCAATTCAGGAAAGTGATGGGAATGACACAGCAACGGATAGGGCAGGCGAGGGGCTACATGTTGGGCTGCATCTCAAGTTCCCAGGTCCCACTATTAAGCCACAATAGCGGCAAGAGTGCCCCCCCCCCCCGCACTGTCAGCATAAAGATCGTTCTCCTCTGCCATAGCTGTAACAGCTGTGGCAGAGAAGAACGATGTTTGCCCATTGAATTCAATGGAGCCAGCAATACAGCAGGTTCCACTGAAAGCAATGGGCTGCCGGCGATCGCAGGATGAATTGTCGGGAAGGGCTTAAATATATAAGCCCTTCCCTGCAATTCATCCAGAAATGTGTTACAATAAAAATATATACCGGCGTATAAGGCGACGGGGCGTATAAGACGACCCCCCAACTGTCACCTTATACGCCGGCAATACAGCGGAGCAAAGAATAAAAATCATTACTCACTTCCCCTGGCGTTCTGCGGTGCTGCTGCAGGCTGTCGCTCCCTCCTGGTCCCCGGCAGAGCATTGCTTTCTGGACACAGTGGTTGAAATCCCCGCCTCCAGAAACACACGTGCCTTCAGCCAATCACAGCCATTCAATGACATCACTGTCATTGGCTGTGATTGGCTGAAGGCACGTGTGTTTCTGGAGGCGGGGATTTAAAGCCCTTTGCCGGCAGCCCATTGCTTTCAGTGGAACCTGCTGTATTGCTGGCTCCATTGAATTCAATGGGCAAACATCGTTCTTCTCTGCCACAGCTGTTACAGCTGTGGCAGAGAAGAAGGATTTGTCTTCTATATCTTCTCAATGGGGTCGGCGCTGCTGCCGCCGGCCCCATTGAGCGCATATAGAGAAGAGAACAGAAATCGCAGATCGCACATAGGTGCGATCTGCGATTTCTATGGCCTAAGAAGGACCATTGGAGTTCTTGAAGCCTAAAATCACTCCTAACGCTCTCCCTATAGCAGCTCCTCCACCAGCAGCACTGTCCCTGATCTGTCAGAATGCATCTGTGGCGAGCCGCGGGAGGGGCCGATTTATATACTCGAGTGACACCTGATCTTACCAGCCACTCACTGCAGGGGGGTGGTATAGGGCTTGAACGTCACAGGAGGAAGTTGTAATGCCTTCCCTGTCTTTCTATTCGCCAGAAAAGCGCGCTAATGTCTCAGAGATGAAAGTGAAAGTAACCGGAACATCGCGTGGTACTCGTTACGAGTAACGAGCATCCCGAACACCCTAATACTCGAACGAGTATCAAGCTCGGACGAGTATGCTCGCTCATCTCTAGTGATAATCATTGTCTAAATGGGCCTTTAGACTGGCGTTTCATAAGTAAAACCTGCACCCATCTCCCAATAACAAATATGGAAGAAGCACAAGCCTCTTAGTACATTTGATTCATCTGTAAGCGCTGCGGAATATGTTGGCGCTATACACATAAAGATTATTATTATATTATTATCTGGCGGCACCTCCCTGAGCGGAGGAAAAACCTTCACCAGCTAGGAGCTCAGAGCTGAAGTAATAATAATATAATAATAATCTTTATTTGTATGGCGCCAACTTATTCCGCAGCGCTTTCAGGCACGGATAAATGCAAAACAATACAACAATTACAATGTGAGATATATTGGGTTAGACACAAATAGGTTGAGGGTGGTACAGGAGGTGCAGGGGGTGGGGAACACAGGCAATAGGAAATTTTATGTACAGATCATTTATCAGAAGGCAAACAGGGCGGGGCACCATAGGGAGGGGCGAGGGACTAGGTCAGGAGATTTGGTATGCTTCCCTGAAGAGGTGCGTTTTTAAGGCATGTCTGAAATATCGTGCATCGGGAATTGTCCGGATGCCTTGGGGTAGAGCGTTCCAGAGGATGGGTGCTGCTCTGGTGAAGTCCTGTAGGCGGGCATGAGAGGTTCGTATTACAGGGGTGTTTAGTCTGAGGGTGTTATCCGATCGGAGTGAGCGGGCTGGGTGGTGTACTGACAGTAGGGAGGCGATGTATGGTGGCGCAGCGCCATGCAGAGCTTTGTGAGTGAGGTAGAGGAGTTTAAATTTAGTTCTGCAGTGGATGGGCAGCCAATGCAGCGACTGGCATAATGCAGAGGCGAAGTAGGTTTTTGATATAATATATGCCAATTTCTGGCATATATTCTAGTAAAAGTGACGAACCGCGTGTGGCTGGGCCCCTCCCACTTTTTGAAAAAGTGGTGGAGTGCAGCGTACATGGCAGACAAGTCACAGTTTTGGCATGTACACGAAAACTGCAACTGTTGGATGCCAGAATGCTGATGTCCGGCCATTAATAAATGGGCTCCTAGTACTTGGGTAGATGGATCAGCATGGTGACACGGTGGCCTCGCAGCGTGGGGTTCTAGGTTTGACTCCTCAGTGACAACATCTCTATAGGGTTTAATGTTCTCCCTGCGTTTACTTGGGCTTCCTGTTTCCTTCTACAATCTAAAACCTCCTGCTAGGTTAACCCTATAAGGGTGCAGGATGGTTTCATATTTACGGTGCAACAATGTTTGGGTCTTCTCATATCTCTCATATCTCCATATCCCGGTCTCTCTCGTTGTGTGAGGAGTGATGGTACAGCCCCCCCCCCGGTCTCTTGACAAAGCAATAAATGTAAAAATGTTCCAAACGAGAAGCCAATGACAGAAAAGAAGCTGCATGTTTTCCCTCCTGTATATTGTGGAGGAGCATAAAATAAACACATATATAAAGTGACTTTCTCTAATGAATCCCTTATTCTGGGGTATCCTCTAGATGTTCATCAATCCCCAGGGACGCGTGGTGGATTGTTATTGCCCTTTTATACTATTACCATCACTATAAAGCTGCTCGGAGGTTCTACTATTTCAGAAGGTTTCAGCGATTTCTTTTATCTTAATTAAAAACAAATACTTTGTGGAATTCGGCGCAGACGAAGTTACAGGCAGAAGGTTGCAGCTATGAATCCTGCATAAACGTCCCCGGCTCTGGCAGGAAGCGAAATCACATTTGTGATCATAAATAATTATTTCACTCGGCAGATTGATGTTCTCCGGCTGCCATGCATTCCGTATATTTTATGTCGCTCTTCGTACGGAATTTAAACTTAGTGCAGCCTTATTTTAGTTACTTTTAGTATTTCATTTCATGGGCCATCATTATAGTCATGTGACGTCATTGGCCGATGTTTGGGTGCCAGACCTTGTTTGTTTGACTTTCAAGGAATATATTATAGGAAGGTGACATTTTTTAAACATTTTTTTTTATTTTGAACAGTTTTTGGGGAGAATTTATCTAAAAAGTAATTATGGAAACATTACAACTTTCACTTTGGCTACTAGAGAACACAAATTCTATAGGTTGACACTTTCTATATTTTGTAGCTCACTTGTCAGTTTTGCTGTATAGACTGGGACAGAATAAGTAAAGCCATCTCATTATCATTAAAGGGTGGTGTTTTTAAAGACTGATGGACTGTATTGTATATGCAGCTCTTTGCCACAAATTGTTTAACCCCGTAATGACCTGGCCCTTTTTTCATTTTTGTTTTCTCCTTCTCATTTTCAAAAAGTCGCAACTCGTTAGTTCTGTTTTATGTACCATATAATGTTTAAAAATGTAGTGAAATGTAAAAATACACATTTCCGTCATCTTTGTGGGCTCTTATTTTTATAACGTACACATTGCACTAAGAATGATGTGATAACCTTACTCTATGGGTCAGTGTGATTACGATGATATCAAACTGCTATAGTTTTTCTTGCTGTACGGCTTTTAAGCAGAAACCTATCTTTAGAAAAAAATGTAATTATTTTCTGCTGCCGCCTTCTGACGGCCATAACTTTTTTTTATCTTTCAGTCAATATAGTTGTGATGGCTTGTTTTGTGTAAGATATATTGTAACCATGTGGTACCATTTTGTAGTGCATACAACTTTTTTATCTTGGAGACAGGGTGACAAAAAAAAATTGCAATTCCTACAAAGTGTATTTTTCTTTTCTGATGACATTAACCGTGTGGGATAAATAATGCATTACTTTCATAGCTCTGGCTTTACGGACACAGCGATACCAAATATGTTTTTGTTATGATCTTTTTACATTACAAATATGGAAAAATGTTTTTTTCCAATTTTTTCTAACAGTTTTTTTTATAAACCTTTTTTTTTTTTTTTATAAATGTTTACATTTTTTTAGTCCCCATGGGGGACTTGAACTTGTGATTGTTTGATTGCTCATACACTATAATATAATACCATAGTATTGCATTATACCACATATTAACAATCAACCTATGAAGCCATGCCACAGACAATCAGTCATGGCAGTCCTGGGGACCTTTAGATGTCAAAAGGCTGCCAAGGCAACTGAACCAGGGGAGAGAGGTGGGGGTGGGGAAGGGCATCCGTTTAGTATTCCTAAATACTTATCCGGGCATTTGAATGCTGTTGTCAGAATTGATAGCAGCATTTAAAGGGTTATCATCCTCGATCAGCATTCACGCTGATTGTAGCTGTTATGGAGGAGTGTCAGCTGTCAAACACAGCCGGTACCCACCCTGTATGGAGTGGCATCGGCCCCTGATCCTGCTTTAAATAAACCCCACGCCTCCATGATGTAAATATATGTTGTGGGATGTGAAGGGGTTGGAATGAAAAGGAATATAGATTGGCTTTTGTCCCATGATCCTCTATCGTAGGTTCTGTTAGATTTGATGGGAAGGATGAAGGCTTCTCTAAGGGTGGTTTCACATCTGTGGCATGAATTCCTTTTTCCTTTTCTGTTTGGGGAGCAGGAAAGGGGAATCCTCTGGCTGAATGGCTCCGTCTTATGAACCAAACAGCGCCGAATGGATCCATTGACTATAATCTGGTCCGTTCTGGTTCTGCACAGCTGTTGGCCATTCTACTGGCAGAAAAAGTGCTGAATTTAGTGCTTTTTCTTCCAGTATTTTGTGCCGGATCTGTGATGGAACCTCCAAATGGAGAATCCAGCGTAGATGTAAAATCAGGCTGCTGTTAGAAAAAGAAGGTTTTGCTGTTATTCAAAATAATAGGTTACAAACCCCTAAAGAGTTTGGGCCAAGTTATAAAGTAATTCATGATAGGGGATACCTTTATGCTCATAGGCAGGGGCGTAACTATAGGGGGGATGCGGTTGCACTTGGGCCCAGGAGCCTTAAGGGGCCCATAAGGCTTCTCTTTTCCATATAGGGAGCCCAGTACTGTGACTAAAGCATTATAGTTGGGGGCCCTGTTGCAGATGTTGCCTTGGGGCCCGGAAGCTTCAAGTTACGCCTCTGCTCATAGGAATCTGACTGCGGAGACCCCTACCGATTCTAAGAGGAGGCAGACCCAAAGATCCTCGCATGAGTGAAGCCAAGGACATACATGCGCGCCTTCGCTCCATTCATGCCAACTTGCCATGTACTTGCCACAACCTGTGACTGCAGTAGCCAATCACTAATCTATAACTAAAGCATCCGACTGCCAGATATGAGTGTAACGATATAGAGACGTTCTACATCTGTAGAGACAACTCCCAGTAATTAACACTGATGCATATTCAGCAAACGAGACGCAGGAAACCTGTTACATTGGAGGTAATGGGATTTGGTAGCATAAAAAAATCATTATAAATCAATTTAGGCGACAGAAGAAATGGATTCCGTCTTTGTACGGAGTTCAATCTTGTTTATCTCACCACGGGGTAATTGGCATTTAATAGCAATATGAAATGTTTAAGGTTGCCTCGCTGCGTTGTCGGAGACGTTTTCTGGGGTTCCCAGACATTTATTTTAAAGACTTTACAGATATTAAGAGTTTGTGAAATGTGGCCTTCAGAAGTGTAAATTCCGGGAATACTCTGTGAGCGCAGGATCGTTCGTTATCATCAATTGGCAACTCAAAATGATCCCCCAGCAGGAAGCCACTGGAAATCTTTGTGGCACCAGAAGATCTTCTATAATGTATATTTTATCATCTCATTTAGATTTCCTTTAGAGTTTTTATATTACTATTTGCATTACTTTTGGAGCCTTGCTCTTAAAGGGAATGTGCCATCACAAAATCACCTAATACAGAAATGACATTTTTGTGTTATACATCATTTTAAAGACTTTTTAGCGAATATTTTTAATTTTCAGTCACAATTAGAGATGAGCGAACGTACTCGGTTCGGGTGTTTTTGAACTCGAGCACCGCTTTTTCCGAGTAACTGACTACTCGGACGAAAAGATTCGGGGGGCGCCGGGGGTGCCTGGGGGGTTGCAGAGGGTAGTGGGGGGGGATAGAGAGAGAGAGAGATCCCCCCTATTCGCCACTGCTACCCCCCGCTTCACCACGTTGCCGCCGCCCCCCGAATCTTTTCGTCCAAGTAGTCAGTTACTCGGAAAAAGCGGTGCTCGAGTCCAAAAACACCCGAACCGAGTGCGTTCGCTCATCTCTAGTCACAACCTATATATTTTTTTAATCCTTAAATCCTACATTTTCCTCATTGACCACTAAGGCCGGGTTCACATGGGGGGGATTTGTCATTGATTTTCCACGTCGATCTGCTGTATAGAAAATCTGCAGGAAGTATCAACCAAATTAATGTCATTTTTGGAAATGTGGTTTTCACATAGTGGAAAATGTTTGCATGTAATGTTTGCGGAACTGTTTTTGTAATGCAGATTTGTGATCCGCAGCGCGTCAATTTTGCAGTCGTTTCCGTGGTGTATTGAGGCCTGTAGAATGCGCAAAATCCGCAGCTGAATACGCATGTTGGTGTTTGTATGTATAAAAATGGTGCATCCACAGCGGAATGTTTACGGGGAAGGAGAGAATAAAGTTTATTGAAAAACAGGAAAAGGAAGTGCGGCCATCTTGGAGACAGTCCCAATTTCCTTCAGACATAATGTCTTCTAAGATGTCTTGGCTGCACAATTGGATCCCTTTGGACTAAACGCAACAGACGTTACAAATGAAAGGCTGCTGAAGGCAGAGATGTATGACGTCACGACAGGAAGTGCCTTCATTGTCCAATACAATTCCACAAGGACATTTCCACTAAATATATAAATTAATTTGCAAATATAAACAATCATTTCTGTTGCAGGAATTCCATTCAGAAAATAGGCTTTAAATCCACGTTAAAAAACTTACTGCAGATTTATGTACGTAATCAGTACAGAAAGTGTGACTTGGCTGACAACAGCTCCTCCCCCCGCCGAGGGTCCGCGCTCCTGCAGGCAGGGGGTATCTATTCTGCTAGTTTTTCAACCAGTTTGTTAAGTAATACTGACCATAGAAGTCGGTGATATCCACTCTGTTTGTAGCTACAGCCAGGCAGCTAACATGGATTCTAGGGCTGGGCTCACATGAATGGGTCAGATCCCACATGCAGATTTCCACAGTAGAAGACCTGCGTCATCGTTCGCAGAAAGTCATTGTGTATGATCGCGGACGCAAGCATTTTTTTGCATGGATGTATGCTAACTAGAGATGAGCGAACGTGCTCGTTTAGGACAATTACTCGATCGAGCATCGCTTTTTTCGAGTAACTGCCTAATCGGGCGAAAAGATTCGGGGGGCGGCGGGGTGGAGCGTAGGGTAGCAGGGGGGAACAGGGGGGAGCTCTCTCTCCCCCCCCCCCACTCCCCACCGCAACTCCCCGCCGCCCCCCTGGAACTCCCCGAATCTTTTCGCCCAATTAGGCAGTTACTCGAAAAAAGTGATGCTCGATCGAGTAATTGCTCTAAACGAGCGGGTTCGCTCATCTCTAATGCTAACCTGTAATGTCGGAGACCTTTTTTCTCTGAATGGCAGGCACATTTCAGGCTTCATGTAATCGGGTATGCTCATTTCAAAAATCAAGAGGAAAAAATTCTCCAAAAACCAGAACACCTCCCCGAATGACCGAAAAAATTCACTGCCGTGTTTTGATACAAAAAAAAGACTTGAACGATCCTTCTCCTGAACAGTGTATGAGGACATTGAGTTGATGTTGACATGACATGGCTGATGTTGTACGCCATGCACAGAGTATTGTCCACGTGGAAGAAAGCTCTCTCTCTCCCCTCCAGTCGACATACTGGCTGCTCCTTTGAAGTTATGAGCGTTTTCACCGCTTATACTCAATATTAATTGCATATGCGCGATAGAACACTCACATCCATTGACTGCATTGGGGGCTGTCCGCCCGGAATCTGAGCAAAGATAGAGCATGCTGCAATTGTTAATATGCTCACGGAAACCACAATTCCTCTCCGCACGTCTGAACGAAGCTGTGAAAGTTCATGCCTTTCAATGGTCGCGTATTACCGCGTACCGTCCGTGCGGGTGCTGATCGTGGAATGCGCAAATCAAATCCGCCCGTGTGAGTCCGGCCTAAGAGTTAGATCAGCCTACTGTATTCATTGAGGCAGGACTCTGATGGATCAGCTTTGTGTGTTATGATTCTAGTTTCAGTCAAGGTGTGAATATATAGAACAATCTCCTGATCTATTCCCTAACCCAAACAATAAGGTCAAGTGGCCAATGATCCTTAAGCCAAGTCCTATATTTCAGTGAGAGGGTTGACTGTCTTTGCCTATTGGTCTATGACCTTTACTGATCACATGGAGAGTGTGACCTCTGTGGGATGACATATAGATTGGTGTGTGTGTATCAGACACTGATGTATTAAAGGGGTTGTCCCGCGCCGAAACGGGTTTTTTTTTTTTTCAACCCCCCCCCCCCGTTCGGCGCGAGACAACCCCGATGCAGGGAAGTAAAGAAAGTTTACCGGAGCGCTTACCTTAATCCCCGCGCTCCGGTGACTTCAATACTTACCGCTGAAGATGGCCGCCGGGATCCTCTGTCTTCGTGGACCGCAGCTCTTCTGTGCGGTCCACTGCCGATTCCAGCCTCCTGATTGGCTGGAATCGGCACGTGACGGGGCGGAGCTACACGGAGCCGCTCTCTGGCACGAGCGGCTCCATAGAAGACTGCTGAAGACCCGGACTGCGCAAGCGCGGCTAATTTGGCCATCGGAGGCCAAAAATTAGTCGGCACCATGGAGACGAGGACGCCAGCAATGGAGCAGGTAAGTATAAAACTTTTTATAACTTCTGTATGGCTCATAATTAATGCACAATGTACATTACAAAGTGCATTATTATGGCCATACAGAAGTGTATAGACCCACTTGCTGCCTCGGGACAACCCCTTTAAGTCTGTTGTCACCTACAGGTGCTATATAAAGATACATTCTCTTTAGTAGACTGTGTATAGGACCGTCTGCGATAATTGTTGGCCTACGTGGGATCTATACCCTCCACTCTTTTTGTTTTTTGGTCCCTCATTTTGGAGGAATTATAAAATGAATAAACATGTTTGTCCTTGATTTTAATCAGGTGTAATAAATATTAAGTTTTAGGTGCATTACCGAGATTTGAATACCGATATCATAGAATCCTAGAATGGTAGAGCTGGAAGCGACCTCCAGGGTCATCGGGTCCGACCCCCTGCTCAGTGCAGAATTTACTAAATAGTCCCAGACGGATATTTGTCCAGCCTCTGTTTGAAGGAGAACTCCCCCCCCCTCCTGTGGTAACCTGTTCCACTCATTGATCCCCTCACTATCTAATATCTAATCTGTGTCTCCTCTCAGTTTCATCCCATTGCTTCTAGTCTTTCCTTGTGCAGATGAGAATAGGGCTGATCCCTCTGCACTGACAGCCCTTCAGATATTTGTAGACAGCTATTAAGTCTCCTCTCAGCCTTCTCTTCTACAAGCTAAACATTCCCAGATCCTTTAACCGTTCCTCATAGGACATGATTTGCAGACCGCTCACCATCTTGGTAACTCTTCTCTGAACTTGCTCCAGTTTGTCAATGTCTTTTTTAAAGTGTGGTGCCCAGAACTGGACCCAGTATTCCAGATGAGGTCTGACTAAGGAAGAGGTAGAGGGGGATAATGACCTCACGTGATCTAGACTCTGTGCTCCTCTTAATACATCCCAGAATTGTGTTTGTCTTTTTGGCTGCTGCATCACACTGTTGACTCATGTTCAGTCTATGATCTATTAGTATACCCAAGTCTTTTTCACATGTGCTGCTGCTTAGCCCAATTCCTCCCATTCTGTATGTGCTTTTCATTTTTCTTACCCAGATGTAGGACTTTGCATTTCTCCTTGTTAAATACCATTCTGTTAGTCGTTGCCCACTGTTTAAGCTTTTCTAGATCTTCTCTATAAATTTATTAACCCTTGAGCCTTATGTGAATAACTGGAGGAAGAGAGACGCAATTAGAGGTTCCCGGAGCTAATAGTAAGTTATTGTTTACTTTGTTGTAGCTACTAAAATCACATCTGTTCAGTACTGTCCTGTATAATTCTGTTTTTTTCTCTGTGTGTCACTACTGAGAGTTAGAAAACAGAATCTGTCTCCATGTGAAGTGTATAGAAGAAATTATAGCAGAAGTCTCCACCCACCAGATTAGAAAAGAGTGACAATTAGATAGGCAACCTGCAGAGGGAAAAGCTGGTGATTAATTCAAGATAGAAGTCTTATAATAGCCAGATGTAGTTATTCCTCATGTACACACATCGGCATATTCTGAAAAGTCAGGTATGTTTTAAGACTCCCAACCAGCTGGATCTCCGCAAGGAGAATCGGGACTTTCCAAGAGTTATTACTTAAAATAAATATTCAGTATTTTTGATTGTAAATTGCAATTAGTGACTGCTAGCTCTTCAGTAATCTATTGGGTGAACTGGCTGGTTTGGGGGCATATTTTCAGGATGTGGTGATATTCCCCCCCCCCCCCCCCCCTCGAGGTTCTGGATGTTAGAGATGCTCCACAGGCACCAGCAGCAAAAGCTAATGAAAAAGTTTAAACAGAGGATAAATCTAGCATAAAGCTTCCCACTTACCATGAGCCATTTATAATACTGCTTAGTGTTGAATAAAGCAAAAGAGTTGAACCCTATTTTGGGTCAAACTTTGATAAAAGTTTAGTTTGTCATAAACCCAAACCTCGGACAGTTCGTCTCAGATGAACCCACTAAAAAGATTTTTCTTCTTCCTTTTCCTACTCCTTTACCTTTTACCTTTTCCCTTTCAGCTTCTTGTTTTCTCTTTCTCTTTATTCTTCTTTATTAACTTTGCCTTAAAAACACCTCAGAAGTACTGAGCTGCAATCCTACATGACCCAGGACTGTTATACGGGGCCTTTATGGCTCTTAGACAATGATTCACCAGTTTTAGGAGTATTGGTAAAATTTCGGTTTGGTTCAAACTAATTTCGATCGAACAGAACTTTTTGCCCAAATTCAGCAAACTGGGCAAATCGAAATTTAAAGTTCACTCATCATTAAAACCGCAGTCTTCTTATGTGGCAGAGGGATCTTCAGACGATGCCAGGGTGTGATTGCAACTGCCTTGTCTGCACTCCTATAGCTATTCTCTTGCCAGAATACATTCTACTTCGGTAACAGTCCCTTCCCATGGTGGAAAGGAGCCGGGCCCTACCCAGCATTAACAGAGACAGCCATAGCAAGGGTGGGACAACATTTTCATCTTTGCCGGACTTACTGCCAGTATCACTGTTGGATGAAGATGCTGTACTTCACCTGAACGACAAGCCATATTATGAGATTGATGAACAACCCACCAAAGGGCAGACTGTCACTATGAGGAAGCCACTCCAGTAGGAAGATGACTCTTCAGTCAATAAATCTTGGAAAGCAAAAGCATGCTTATGACATTTTTTATTAATATCCAGAAGGCAGAGAGAATTGCGCCCCTCGCTGATACTCTCTAGGCGTTTTATTTACCATCGGATTTGGCAGTAAAACAATGTCTTGGGCCGAGGAATAAAAGTAATATTGGTTAGTGCTACAGGCTTCCTTGCATTCTGGATTTCATCTGATTTTGCTGCCCTCAGAGCACCCCTGCTGGGAGGTCCACGATTTTTGAGTTTCCGTCTGTAATGATTAGAAGCGGCCGTGCTGATCAGTCATTCTTTGGTCTTTGTATTTTTATTAATATACTGGGTCAAATATCTGTTGTCTGCCATTTTTTTCATTTTTCAGGTAACATTAAAGGGGCGCTAACATTTCAGACAACTTCTGCTCATCTACTATCTTGTGTCAGTCTCATCATTTCTGTAATATACGTGCATTAAAAATGTAGTTGCTTTACCGCTGAAAATTACATCTAAAGTTGCTGCCACTAGGGGTCTCCCTTCCAGCTTCTCTGCAATCTACTTTCTGTCCTTAGTTGCAGAGCTTCTATAGTAACAAGGACATACCAAGGGGGTGGGGGGCTGGGGGGTGGCAACTTCATAGGCAGATTGGATCAGAAACAGTGCAATGCAGAATAGGAAGTAAGGGCAAGAAAGTCAGGGCAGGGAACTACTGGCAGAATGCTAGGCTTGCCACTTGCCCGCTCCCTGTGTGTTGCCTGTATTTGCAACTGACTGCACATGGACAGCACACTGACCCATGAGTCAATGCTGCTATACAGGCGTGGACTGTACTATCCCATCACGAGGAGCTCCTGAATGGAACACGTAGGCTTTTAAACATTTATGCTGTTTTTTTCTCTGTGTTTTTACTGAAATAAGTTTTCTTCTGCTGTCCAAGTTGCTAGAATATCTTAATTTTCTTCCATGCCAATCAGCAGTGGTTCTCTGCTTCTCTGCATTCCCTGGAGTGGAATAGCAATGATGGGTGAGCTGACAATTTCTGCAGTTTATTCATTCTGGCATTATGGTTTTTTTTCCTGATAGAATTCACCTTGTGAAATAAATAATGTGACATTTTAACATACCGGGCTTTGACAGACGCGGATATATTAATTATGTTAATTTTTATTGTGCTGATTTTTTTATGTGGATAGTCAAAAAAATTTAGTTTTTTTGAACTTTAAATATATATTTTTAATTTTAAAAACTTTATCAAACTTGTTTGCACTCTTTTTTTGCAAACATTTGATCACCTGTACAATTGTCTGCAATACTTTTGTTACTTACAGCCTATTAAGCCTCTTTCCTCTGTCCATTCATTTCAATGCTATAGTCACCTGGGCCATGGCACTTGAATAGTTAACAGTCGAGACTAGAGTTTCTTCCAATTTACAATAGTTGTCAGCTGTAATTTACAGCTAGCACCCATCATGTACCCTGTTTCCCTGAAAATAACACCTACTCTATAAAATAATCCCTACCCCAATTTTTCAGTATTTTTGGAGAAGCTTGAAATATAAGCCCTAGCTGCATTACATTAAAAAAAGCAATACATTACCTAGCAGGCTCGGTCCAGGTTCCTCTCCTGCTCTCCGACGCTCCAAAGAGCTTCTTGCAGTCCTAGGCCACCCACAGCAGATCACTTCCTCGTAACGGTATTCATAAATCCACCTCCGGGTAGCGATGGGTCTAATTGGTTCTTGAGTGCTGCTCAGTCAATCAATGCGGTGCTCGATTAACCAATATGATGGCCGTGATTGGTTCATTGAGTACTGCATTGACTGGCTGAGTGGTGGTCGAAGAACCAATCACAGCCATCGTGTTCTGGAGGTGGGATTTATAAATTGGTCAATCAATGCTACGGCTCAGCATGTCGGAGCTCCAAGGAGCAGTGGGAGGGATCTGGACCTGTTATGTAAGAATAATTAGACATCCCCCGAAAATAAGATCTAGTACCTCTTTTGGGGCAAAAATCAATATAAGACAGTGTCTTATTTTCAGGAAAATATGGTATGGAGCTGGCTTGCCTACCGAGACTGCTACATAATAACCCACCTTTATACCACAATGTGTATGCATTATTACATACACCTAAATCAACACGAATGTGAATCATGGGTGAGCGAGCGTACTCGCTAAGGATAACTACTCGAGCGAGTAGTGCCTTAGCCGAGTATCTGCCTGCTCGTCTCCAAAGATCTCTCTCTCCCTCTCCCCCCTGCTCCCCCCTGCTCACCGCCGCAACTCACCTATCACCCGCGCCGGCAGACGAATCTTTAGATACGAGCGGGCAGATACTCGGCTAAGGCACTACTCGCTCGAGTAGTTATCCTTAGCGAGTACGCTCGCTCATCTCTAGTGTTAACCTGTTAAATGACTCCCCCTTTGCTTTAAGATTGTGTAGTGTCATTGGTATCCTCCTAATCAAACTGACCCCCAGAATAAAGTTATCCTGTCTTTTCTGCTTCAGTGTGTATGCTGAAAAAAAGACCCGTGCCTGAAAAAAAAAAATCGCAATTGTGTTTTTTTTCCATTTCACGTCACTTAGTATCACTAAAAAATACAAGTCGGCCCACAAAAAACAAGCCTTCAGACAGCGATGGTAATGGAAACATAAAAGGGAGGGGAAGGGACTTGTTATTTGTATAGTGCCAACTTGTTTCAGTGCTTTCAGGTAATTTTGTTTATTACCAGGCTGGGTACTCATTTAACTGACCACGGAAGGATGGAAGGCTGAATCAAACTTGAGCCGGCTACCTGAACCTTCAGGTCGTGAGTGAGAGCTTAGGACTGCATTCTGCTGCCTTAACACTCTGCGCCACACAAAGAAAAGAATTATAATTAGAGATGAGTGAGCATACTCACTACGGCAAACTACTCAAGCGAGTATTGCCTTATGCGAGTACCTGCCCGCTCGTCACAAAAGATTCTGGTGCCGGCAGGGGCGGGAAGGAACGGGGGCGGGGATTTCTCTATCTCTCCCACCCGCTCCCCCCTGCTCACTCCCGCAACTCACCACTCACCCCCGCCGACACCCGAATCTTTAGAGACGAGCGGGCAGGTACTTGCATAAGGCAATACTCGCTCGAGTAGTTTGCCTTAGTGAGTATGCTCGCTCATCTCTAATTACAATTTGTAAGTGGGGAGGTAAATGAAAAAAAAACAAAAAACCTCATCATTAAGGGGTTATTTAAAGCCAGATGGCGCGGAATGGTTAATCTTTTGTCAGTAAAGTGACGCGGTTTTCAGGAGGCTTCAGCCCATGAAGAAACCAAACAGAAACCAAAACCAAAAATGTCCTCCTTCGTTCAGAAGTTTGCCGTGAAATAATAAAAGGTGCGTCTGATGATTCACTCCTGGAGGACGGAGCGGGCCGGCGCACAGCTGGAAGGAATTGCAATATTGTGAGTAGAAATAGTCTCCGATTGCGGTGCTTCTGATGATGACCTCCGGGTTCAGCCAGAACTTGATGCCGTTTTATTTCCTTTGTTTGAAATGCCATGGGGAAGAATTCTTTTTTTTCCCACTTCGGTGACTTCCATTTCATAAGGGTAAGCTTCCATTTAGGGGTGATAGAGTCGCTCCAGGAACAAGAAGTATTCGAGTACAAGAGTTGTTTTATGAAAGCTGACATTTGCTAGTCATTACTTTCCTCCATGGCGCTGGAGAATGCATGAAGTAGCATATAAAATATTTAGTCAGAGCAGGTAATATTGATCTGTTTATCTGGTGCCGTCCATCACTGTGTGACTTGCACCAAATAAAGCAGCAGGATCTGATGTTTTTATATGAAGGTTGTAATCAAAATATGGAAATATAAAGAAGGAACGTCAAGAATTTACTGCCTCTGCTCGAAAATCAATCTGGTTCCTTTCCTCGGACTCTGAAAAGGTGTTTATGTGGTTATTTTCTAACCTTAAATGAAAGGCGACTACATTATAAAGTGATTTGAATGACTGCTGGAAAATGTTATACAAAGAGGAAAAGTGTTCCAAGTCATCTCGAAGGCAAGTGCTGGGAAACTCTTAAGCTGCCAGACCCAAGAATACAGGCTGCTCGATGAGTTATAACTACTCTGAACTATAAGCGCATCAGGATCAGTTGGCGCAGGACATCAGTGATCAGTGATACGGTACCATGTGATGACCGGATCACGATCTACTCTCAGATAATGTGCTGACCTCTCCTCTGCACAGCAGAAGGCAACATTTGGTAGCCACCGGTAAATATGGTGACTTGAGTGACTTGAGATTGTTGGTCCCCACAGGTGTGGGGCCAGTATTTCTAAAACAGTCCCACTTGTTGGCATTTCCCAAGTCACAATATCAAGAGTGTACCAAGACCAGTTGAACCATGGGCAGACATTCGACAGCGGCAGGCCATGGGTTGTTGATCCTGGAGGCGAAAATCATGTGGCATGTCTGGCAACCCAGTAAAAATATGTCACAGTGGAGCAAATAACCCAGCAGTACAACAGCGAGACAAATTTTCACAATGACAACGTGTTTTTCCTTGCATTGCCTGGGGTTAAATAGCCAACGACTGACAAGGATGCCCTTGATGACCCCTTGTCACCACCAACAATGGCATACATGGGCCTAGGAAAGATGTCAGTAGAAAAAAGTTGTCTGGACCTTTCCTGCTGAACCATACCAATGGCCAGGTCTGCATCTGGCTTAAACGGCATGAAGCCATATCCAATGGGTGCAATTTTAGGGTTCAATAGGCTGGTGGTGTCAGTGTCATGGTCTGACATGTGCTAGGACTGTTGATCATCATACCACAATCTATGAATGGTGAAAGCTGCAGGGACCTGTTGGCTGACTATCTGCAGTCATATGTACAGAAAGTCTTCCCCAACCACAGTGCCATCTTTCAACATGACATCTCCTTAAAGTCAGATCACTAGGGAGTGGTTGGTGGAGCACATCAGTGAATTCTCCACACTGCCTTGGCCCCCAAACTCACTGGACTGTAACCTCATTGAACATGTTTGGGGTATGCTGGAAAAGGCTGTGAGATCTGCTCCCACTTATCTGCAAAACGTACAGCAACCAATGGAGCGGCCACAGCGAGCATGGGGCGAGTAGAGTATGGAAGATGTTCACCATCTTGTGGAATCTGTTCCATGACCAATGCATTATTGAGTAGGAGTTCCTAATGCAGTGATCTTCAGTCCATAGTAGCTTCCACTAGTTATTTTAGGGTCTATTGACACTGAAGACCACTGGTACGTACACCATATGTATCAATTGGAATCTACTCACTTAAAGTATTATAAAAATTGTCCATTCGGCATCCATCAGGCTAGTAGGCAGTGATATACAGATGTAGATCACCAACCTTGAAGGATGGCATGAAATATCTGACGCTAATTGCTTAGCACAGTCGCTGACATGGGCGTAACTATAGAGGATGCAGGGGATGCGGTTGCACCCGGGCCCAGAAGCCTTAGGCCGCCTGCAGACGAGCGGGTCGGATCCGGCAGCGAGAATTCTCGCCGCGCGATCCGACCCGAGCACCTGCAGGGACGAGCGCGTACTCACCCGCGCCTGGCGGCCCCGGCTCTTTCATGTGCCGGCTGCCGCGCAGCCGGCGCATGCGCAGACCGGAGCCGGCGGCCGGGTGAGTGCGTGCCCCGCAGAAAATTAGGACATGCCGCGGTTTGTTTGCCGCGCGAGATTTCGCGCGGCCAAACCGCGGCCGTCTGCATAGGAGTGCATATTTTAATGCACTCCTATGCAAACTTTCAGTGGCGGAAATCCTGTGGGAAATCCCGTGGCGGGATTTCCGCTCGTGTGCAGGCGGCCTTAGGGGGCCCATAAGGCCTCTCTTCTCCATATAGTAAGCCTAGTAGTATGAATAAAGCTTTATAGTTGGGGGTCCTATTACAGCTTTTGCATTGGGGCCCAGAAGCTTCAAGTTGCGCCTCTGGCCGCTGCCATTCACTTTGAACGGCAGCCATGCTACACAAATAGAGTAGATGCACTGAGTTGGACTGAGCCGCTAATTCATACTGATGGATAGACTTTGATAGAATGCATATGTCATGTGGTATACATTTACATCTATAGACAACGTATGTCATTGTATGCCTGTGTCATAGTGGCATATGCTGGATGTATTGGACATATGTCAGGATATCCTCCCAAAGCATACTACCGTCACTGAAAGCATTGAACCGCAGCTCGCTGGGCTGATTACATTAGCACACATTGGGATTGGTTGTGTATTAGGGAGGCGCGCTGTACCATTGCCTTAACAACCTGTCCCACATCATTAGCTTTCTCTCCATTGGCCGCATGCAATGTCTTTCACTAGTCAGTCAAGTGAGAGAATTCCTTCCTCCTGTTATGTAATGGCTGTCATTTAGGTGGGTGCGCCTCTAGTAACCCTAGACCCCTGAAGACGCCACTACATTGGTGAAGCATGTTGGGAGGCTTCTATGGTAATTTTAGCTCAGACATGCGATATAATTTGGGCAGAGTCATTAGTCTGTCCCTGCTTGAGATCCTATATAGCCAGCTGTTTAGTAGAGCTCTATGAAGCACAGTATACAGCAATGATATATATTATAGGTGGCTCTGTGCCCCCAGTGGGGCCAGGCAGGAGCTTGTATTTTAAATCCCTATTGTCATAGTATTTTAATTTAGTTCCATAAAATTTAGATTTCAATGAGGGTCTTCAACCAGGGGGGTTTCTTGCCATTTGGGCAATTGTGATGTTAATTATTGGTAATAGGCCCAGTGTACACCCTGAGGCACTTTTTGTATATGTTATCTAGTCTAACATTAGTCCTGTAATTTCCGTGATATAAGCAGCAGATGGCGCTAGTCTAATGTTAGTCCTCAATTATCTAGGGGTGGGTAGAGGTACCGAGTTATGACCGACTCCTAGGGTGACGTCACATTGGTGGTTTGCCATTGCCTTCCCCAGTCATCGTTTACCCCCCCTGTAAGCTCGGAGGGATGGAAGGCTGAGTCAAGCTTGAGCCGGCTACCTGAACCACATGGGGAATTAACCGGCAACCTTCAATCAGTGAGAGCTTAAGACTACTGTCAGGACCAGTGGCTCACGGGGCCTCCATGCCTGGTCCTATCACCGGGGCGGCTGGGGTGCAGCGCAGGGAAACTCTGGTGCTGGTGACCACCCCTGGCCGCTGCTGGGTTGCTAGGGATGCGTCAGGCACCTTCCCGCGCCGCGTCCCCATTGCCATGGCAGCCGGGCATGCGTCCCTTATCTCCACCCGGACAGCTAGTGCTGGGAGTGGACCTGCTTGTACTCTGGATTAGTTCCTGCTGCTGCCAGGCTCCCCGCCCCAATCAGCTGCCGGGGTGGGAGTTCTGACAGCATTTAAATCTGTCTGTTTCCTTCCAGCATTGCCAGTGTATGTTTGTCTCCAGGCTACACCTGCATATTTGGATTGCGCTCCCGGCTCTGGAACCTCGGACTTCAGACCTGACCTTGCTTTGCCTGACCCCTTTGTACCGCATACCCTCCAGTTGCTGACTTAGACTGACTGACTCCCCTTTGTGTTCGTTTGTTTCCAGTGTTTGTCTGTATCGGTCCCTGTGCCCCGCTTCCCTAGTAAGTGTAGGGACCGTCGCCCAGTTGTCGCCCTGGGGCTTAGCCCAGGGGGGCAAGTAGGTAGGGACAGGGGTTGTGGGTTGTTTTCAGTAACTCCCGTACCCGGACCCAGATCCCTGACAACTGCATTGCTGCTGCCTTAAACCTCTGCGCCACACGAGGCTCCATATTAAAACAGTAAACAAACAATGTCTCTAATTATGGGTCAGATTTAATTATAAGCAATAGTTTTCATAGGACGTCACATAGAAGTGGGATCAGAGACTATACTGGGAAACGTTAATGATTCTCCGCCTCATCCAGTGGAGGCTTTTATGTATCCAATAGTTATATTAGATGAATCAACTATTGAAGTTTAGCTTGTAATTTGGGATTTGAATGTTTTTATACAACTTTCTGCATTTCTCGGATTGTTTCGGAGTCGTTTTCTGGGTGTTACATTACTGCCATCAATCACACTCACTGTTCTAAATGCAAAGTGCTGAGATTCATATATAAATGATACGGAGCTATTCCCACTTATATAAAATGTCTATTATTGAAGCGGCCGCACATCCTGACTGATGACTTCCATAATAAATCCTCAGGGACATTAAAAATATATCATTCTTACATTCACAGATTGATTTTGTAGGAAAATGAGGCGCAGGAAAGAGCTGTCACTCCAACTGAACCTGCAAATACAACCGAGTGCACACAACACGTCTGATGGTAGCTGACGGCTGCGCAGTATGGGGGGGGGGGGGGGTCGGTGACCAGTTGTCAGCTTCCGATATACAACTTTTAATGAGGAACGGGAAGGAGCTGTGAGCAGCAGCAGAGTTCTGCCGAGAAAGTTAATTGCTAGAGAAGAGTGAAAAAATGTTGCCTTCTGCTTCAAAATTTGATGTGACGTTGAACTTCTATACATTTTTTATTTGCAATGGTTAATAATGAAACCGAACAGCCAATCAGGGGAGATGGGGGAAGTTTACCACTAGAGGAATTTCTGGCGCCACTTTCCTGGCAACTTTTTGATCCTTTTCCAGTTTGAAATCCAACAAATGTATCAACATCATGTGACATCTTTAAATATGTCCAGAGATGTAACGTCACTTTATGTGTCAAACAGCTACTGGAGGGAGACTTTGACTAATGTGACTTTTTAAAAAGTGGCAATTCCTAAAGTGTACCTGAGTTTTCAACATGTTTTCTAAAATACACCAGGTTCTCTTTACCTGCTCATTTGCTGCTGTTTGTAATCCACTTTCATGCAGGGTACGTGTAGCAAGCCTAGCATTCTGCCAGTACTTCACTGTCCTGACTTCCTTGCCCTTACATCTTATGCTGCATTGCACTGTCTCTGTTCCAATCAGAATGGAGGCAGTATCTGTGTTAGGACCAGGAGACCAAAGCATTGTCCGGTCTCCTGATCCTGTTTCTTCCAGCAGTCACAGGGTTACTATGTCCAGCTCCTCCACCTAGCTGGTCACGATTTGTAGTCAAGCTCCTACGTAAACCCTGCAGTCGGCACAATGTCTGCTGTTGATGTCATTTCCTTGTATGATTGAATGCAAGCTGCTGGCTCACTGGTTTGGTCTTCCTGCCTGTGTTATGTTCGTTGTGTGTTCCAAACCAGTTTATTCTTTGCCTTAGTTTGTCCCCAGCTTCCTGTGTGTTCTTCTGTTTGGTCTTGTTTCATTTGTCTTTTCTCTGTATGTGTTCTCTGTTCTGGACTATGTCTGGTACCCACGTTATGTCCACTCCCACATATCCGCGTGGCTCGGTGCATATGACCCTGGATTCCCATTGCCATCAGGCAGGTAGGGACATCTAGGGCCCAGGGTCAGGAAAAGCGGCTTGGACCTCTCCACCATCAGGAGTACCTCCAGAACAGGGTCACCTCTTCCATCTGAGATCATGGTAAGACCCATTTCCCTTCTTGCACCGAGTTCTCGCATTTGTCCTGTCGTCACCTAGTTGTCAGCTGTCTTCTCTGCTGGGTGGTTCCATTTGGCAGGAAGACACAGTGGATCCACAAAACCCTTAACAATCTGAATGCTCACCCCTCTGTTTTTCTACGGCGATCAGGCATTTAGAGACATTCTGACCAAATGGGTAGTAAATAGAGATGAGCGAACACCAAAATGTTCGGGTGTTCGTTATTCGTAACGAACTTCCCGTGATGCTCGAGGGTTCGTTTCGAACAACGAACCCCATTGAAGTCAATGGGCGACCAGAACATTTTTGTATTTCGCCGATGCTCGCTAAGGTTTTCATGTGTGAAAATCTGGGCAATTCAGGAAAGTGATGGGAATGACACAGTGACGGATAGGGCAGGCGAGGGGCTATGTGTTGGGCTGCATCTCAAGTTCACAGGTCCCACTATTAAGCCACAATACCGGCAAGAGTGGGCCCCCCCCCCCTCCCAACAACTTTTACTTCTGAAAAGCCCTCATTAGCATGGCATACCTTTGCTAAGCACCACACTACCTCCAACAAAGCACAATCACTGCCTGCATGACACTCCACTGCCACTTCTCCTGGGTTACATGCTGCCCAACCCCCCCCCTCCCCCCCACAGCGCACACCAAAGTGTCCCTGGGCAGCCTTCAGCTGCCCTCATGCCACACCACGCTCATGTCTATTTAGAATTGCGTCTGCCATGACGAGGGACCGCAGGCACACACTGCAGAGGTTGGCACGGCTAGGCAGCGACCCTCTTTAAAAGTGGCGGAGCGATAGCCCACAATGCTGTACAGAAGCAATGAGAAATAGAATCCTGTGCCACCGCCATCAGGAGCTGCACACGTGGGCATAGCAATGGGGAACCTATGTGCCACACACTATTCATTCTGTCAAGGTGTCTGCATGCCCCAGTCAGACCGGGCTTTTTAATTCATAGACACAGGCTGGTACAACTCCCTATTGTGAAGTCCCTGTCGACCCACAGCATGGGTGGCTCCCTGGAACCCACCGGCGGTACACAGAAATATCCCATTGCATTGCCCAACACAGCTGAGGTAGTAATGTCGTGCTTAATGCAGGTGGGCTTCGGCCCACACTGCATGCCCCAGTCTGACTGGGGTTCTTTATAAGTGTACAGATGTAGTAAAAACTCCGTGTGCACCTACAGCATGGGTGGGTGCCAGGAAGCCACCGGCGGTACATAGAAATATCCCATTGCATTGCCCAACACAGCTGAGGTAGTAATGTTGTGCTTAACCCTTTCCAATCCAATTTGTATATGGTTTTCCTAGGGGGCTTACTCTTTTTCTGCTGTTATACAACGGCGCTATATGCTGGCTAAAGCCAGTACTGCATGAGCTGACACGTAGGATAGGCTCCGACAGCAGAGAGGCTGGCAATATACAGTAAGAGAACCCCGACGGACGTCTACCAACAACGGAGCTGTACAGCCTTAAACCCTAATGTCTTCACAGGTCACACAGTGGACTGGAAAGGGTTAATGCAGGTGGGTTTCGGCCCACACTGCATGCCCCAGTCAGACTGGGGTTCTTTACAAGTGGACACATGTAGGTTTAACTCCCTGTGGACCCACTGCCTGGGTGGGTGCCAGGAAGCCACCGGCGGTACATAGAAATATCCCATTGCATTGCCCAACACAGCTGAGGTAGTAATGTCGTGCGTAATACAGGTGGGCTTCGGCCCACACTGCATGCCCCAGTCAGACGGGTTCTTTAGAAGTGTACAGATGTATTAAAAACTCAGTGTGCACCTACAGCATGGGTGGCTCCCTGGAACCCACCGGCGGTACACAAAAATATCCCATTGCATTGCCCAACACAGCTGAGGTAGTAATGTCGTGGGTAATACAGGTGGGCTTCGGCCCACACTGCATGCCCCAGTCAGACTGGGGTTCTTTACAAGTGGACACATGTAGGTTTAACTCCCTGTGGACCCACTGCCTGGGTGGGTGCCAGGAAGCCACCGGCGGTACATAGAAATATCCCATTGCATTGCCCAACACAGCTGAGGTAACGTCAGCTGTAATGCAGGTGGGCTAAAAATTAATTTGATTACACTGTAGGCGAGGGCCCACAAAAATTGCTGTATCAACAGTACTAATGTACATCCCAAAAATTGGCCATGGCCAGCCAAGAGGGCAGGTGAAACCCATTAATCGCTTTGGTTAATGTGGCTTAAGTGGTAACTAGGCCTGGAGGCAGCCCAGTGTAACGAAAAATTGGTTCAAGTTAAAGTTCCAACGCTTTTAAGCGCATTGAAACTTATAAAAATTGTTCTGAAAAATTATTTGAGTGAGCCTTGTGGCCCTAAGAAAAATTGCCCGTTCAGCGTGATTACGTGAGGTTTCAGGAGGAGGAGCAGGAGGAGGAGGAGGAGGAATATTAGACACAGATTGATGAAGCAGAAATGTCCCCGTTTTGGATGGTGAGAGAGAACGTAGCTTCCATCCGCGGGTGCAGCCTACGTATTGCTTACGTATCGCTGCTGTCCGCTGGTGGAGAACAGAAGTCTGGGGAAATCCAGCCTTTGTTCATCTTGATGAGTGTTAGCCTGTCGGCACTGTCGGTTGACAAGCGGCTACGCTTATCTGTGATGATTCCCCCAGCCGCACTAAACACCCTCTCTGACAAGACGCTAGCCGCAGGACAAGCAAGCACCTCAAGGGCATACAGGGCTAGTTCAGGCCACGTGTCCAGCTTCGACACCCAGTAGTTGTAGGGGGCAGAGGCGTCACCAAGGATGGTCGTGCGATCCGCTACGTACTCCCTCACCATCCTTTTGCAGTGCTCCCGTCGACTCAGCCATGACTGGGGAGCGGTGACACAGTCTTGGTGGGGAGCCATAAAGCTGGCCAGGCCCTTAAAGACTGTTGCACTGCCTGGGATGTACATGCTGCTCGATCTACGCACATCCCCTGCAACATGGCCCTCGGAACTGCGCCTTCTGCCACTAGCGCTGTCGGCTGGGAATTTTACCATCAGCTTGTCCGCAAGGGTCCTGTGGTATAGCAACACTCTCGAACCCCTTTCCTCTTCGGGAATCAGAGTGGGCAGGTTCTCCTTATACCGTGGATCGAGCAGTGTGTACACCCAGTAATCCGTAGTGGCCAGAATGCGTGCAACGCGAGGGTCACGAGAAAGGCATCCTAACATGAAGTCAGCCATGTGTGCCAGGGTACCTGTACGCAACACATGGCTGTCTTCACTAGGAAGATCACTTTCAGGATCCTCCTCCTCCTCCTCCTCCTCCTCAGGCCATACACGCTGAAAGGATGACAGGCAATCAGCCGGTGTACCGTCAGCAGCGGGCCAAGCTGTCTCTTCCCCCTCCTCCTCATCCTCCTCATGCTCCTCCTCCTCCTGTACGCGCTGAGAAATAGACAGGAGGGTGCCCTGACTATCCAGCGGCATACTGTCTTCCACCGCCCCCGTTTCCGAGCGCAAAGCAGCTGCCTTTATGGTTTGCAGGGAATTTCTCAAGATGCATAGCAGAGGAATGGTGACGCTAATGATTGTAGCATCGCCGCTCACCACCTGGGTAGACTCCTCAAAATTACCAAGGACATGGCAGATGTCTGCCAACCAGGCCCACTCTTCTGAAAGGAATTGAGGAGGCTGACTCCCACTGCGCCGCCCATGTTGGAGTTGGTATTCCACTATAGCTCTACGCTGCTCATAGAGCCTGGCCAACATGTGGAGCGTAGAGTTCCACCGTGTGGGCACGTCGCACAGCAGTCGGTGCACTGGCAGCTTAAAGTGATGTTGCAGGGTGCGCAGGGTGGCAGCGTCCGTGTGGGACTTGCGGAAATGTGCGCAGAGCCGGCGCGCCTTTACGAGCAGGTCTGACAAGCGTGGGTAGCTTTTCAGAAAGCGCTGAACCACCAAATTAAAGACGTGGGCCAGGCATGGCACGTGCGTGAGGCTGCCGAGCTGCAGAGCCGCCACCAGGTTACGGCCGTTGTCACACACGACCATGCCCGGTTGGAGGCTCAGCGGCGCAAGCCAGCGGTCGGTCTGCTGTGTCAGACCCTGCAGCAGTTCGTGGGCCGTGTGCCTCTTATCGCCTAAGCTGAGTAGTTTCAGCACGGCCTGCTGACGCTTGCCCACCGCTGTGCTGCCACACCGCGCGACACCGACTGCTGGCGACATGCTGCTGCTAACACATCTTGATTGTGAGACAGAGGAGGAGGAGGAGGAGGGTGCTTTAGTGGAGGAAGCATACACCTCCGCAGATACCAGCACCGAGCTGGGGCCCGCAATTCTGGGGGTGGGTAGGACGTGAGCGGTCCCAGGCTCTGACTCTGTCCCAGCCTCCACTAAATTCACCCAATGTGCCGTCAGGGAGATGTAGTGGCCCTGCCCGCCTGTGCTTGTCCACGTGTCCGTAGTTAAGTGGACCGTGGCAGTAACCGCGTTGGTGAGGGCGCGCACAATGTTGCGGGAGACGTGGTCGTGCAGGGCTGGGACGGCACATCGGGAAAAGTAGTGGCGACTGGGAACTGAGTAGCGCGGGGCCGCCGCCTCCATGATACTTTTGAAGGACTCCGTTTCCACAACCCTATACGGCAGCATCTCAAGGCTGATGAATTTTGCGATGCGGACGGTTAACGTTTGAGCGTGCGGGTGCGTGGCGGCGTACTTGCGCTTGCGCTCGAACACTTGCGCAAGCGACGGCTGAACGGTGCGCTGAACTACACTGCTGGATGGGGCCGAGGACAGCGGAGATGAGGGTGTGGGTGCAGGCCATGAGGCGGTAGTGCCTGTGTCCTGAGAGGGGGGTTGCATCTCAGTGGCAGGTTGGGGCACAGGGGGAGAGGCAGGGGTGCAAACCGGAGGCGGTGAACGGCCTTTGTCCCACCTTGCGGGGTGCTTGGCCATCATATGTCTGCGCATGGTGGTGGTGGTGAGGCTGTTGGTGTTGGCTCCCCGGCTGAGCTTTGCGCGACAAAGGTTGCACACCACTGTTCGTCGGTCGTCAGGCGTCTCTGTGAAAAACTGCCAGACCTTAGAGCACCTCGGCCTCCGCAGGGTGGCATGGCGCGAGGGGGCGCTTTGGGAAACACTTGGTGGATTATTCGGTCTGGCCCTGCCTCTACCCCTGGCCCTGGACACCGCACTGCCTCTTGCAACCTGCCCTGCTGATGCCCTTGACTCCCCCTCTGAAGACCTGTCCTCCTGAGTAAGCGTTGCACACCAGGTGGGGTCAGTCACCTCTTCGTCCTGCTGCTCTTCCTCCGAATCCTCTGTGCGCTGCTCCCTGGGACTTACTGCCCTTACTACTACCTCACTGCAAGACAACTGTCTCTGATCGTCATCGTCCTCCTGACCCACAGAAAGTTGTTGAGACAGTTGGCGGAAGTCCCCAGCCTCTTCCCCCGGACCCCGGGAACTTTCGAATGGTTGGGCATCAGTGACGATAAACTCCTCTGGTGGGAGAGGAACCGCTGCTGCCCAATCTAAGCAGGGGCCCGAGAACAGTTCCTGGGAGTGCTCCCGCTCCTGAGCAGGTGTTATTGTAGTGGAGTGAGGAGGCTGGGAGGAAGGAGGAGCAGCAGACAGAGGATTCGGATTGGCAGCAGTGGACGGCGCAGAACTGCGGGTAGACGATAGGTTGCTCGAAGCACTTTCTGCCATCCAGGACAGGACCTGCTCACACTGCTCATTTTCTAATAACCGTCTCCCGCGTGGACCCATTAATTGGGCGATGAATGTGGGGACGCCAGAAACGTGCCTCTCTCCTAATCGCGCAGCAGTCGGCTGCGACACACCTGGATCAGGAGCTTGGCCTGTGCCCACACCCTGACTTGGCCCTCCGCGTCCTCGGCCGCGTCCACGTCCTCTAGGCCTACCCCTACCCCTCAGCATGCTGTATTACCAGTGATTTGATTTCACAGGCAGGAAATAAATTGGCGCAAGACTGCAGGCCAAATATAATTTTTGCCCTTTTTGGAAAACGAAAGGCCCCACTGCCTCTAGTGAATGAATTATCTAAGTTTAATAACTGTGCTGTGTCCCTGCTTATGTGTCACAGAACGTGAGGGTAGCAGAGTTATTATAACTCTGGCAGAGCAGGTATTTTTTTCCCAATTAAGGAAAGCAAATGGCGAAGCCAGCAGTAAAGCGTAGCTGGGTGCGTATGATTTAGCAATGTTTTTCACGCAGCTCACACGTCTCCACAGGCGTAAGGATGGACAGAGGCTGGACAAATAGATTTGTTTTCAGTTTTTTCCCACCAACAGGCAGCACTGCGTATATTCAATGAACATGAGAAGTTTAATAACTGTGCTGTGTCCCTGCTTATGTGTCACAGAACGTGAGGGTAGCAGAGTTATTATAACTCTGGCAGAGCAGGTATTTTTTTCCCAATTAAGGAAAGCAAATGGCGAAGCCAGCAGTAAAGCGTAGCTGGGTGCGTATGATTTAGCAATGTTTTTCACGCAGCTCACACGTGTCCACCGCCCGTAAGGACGGACAGAGGCTGGACAAATAGATTTGTTTTCAGTTTTTTCCCACCAACAGGCAGCACTGCGTATATTCAATGAACATGAGAAGTTTAATAACTGTGCTGTGTCCCTGCTTATGTGTCACAGAACGTGAGGGTAGCAGAGTTATTATAACTCTGGCAGAGCAGGTATTTTTTTCCCAATTAAGGAAAGCAAATGGCGAAGCCAGCAGTAAAGCGTAGCTGGGTGCGTATGATTTAGCAATGTTTTTCACGCAGCTCACACGTGTCCACCGCCCGTAAGGACGGACAGAGGCTGGACAAATAGATTTGTTTTCAGTTTTTTCCCACCAACAGGCAGCACTGCGTATATTCTATGAATAATAACTGTGTTGTGGCCCTGCCTATACAATTCTTTCCCTGCAGTATCAATGGAGGGTGGAATGCTCTGCAGAGGCGATTTTGAGAAGCCCAAAAAAAATGCAGCACAGCTAACAGCAGCCTGGACAGTACTGCACACGGATAAATATGGCCCTAGAAAGGACCGTTGAGGTTCTTGAAGGCTACACTCACTCCTAACACTCTCCCTGCCTATGCAGCACTTCTGTCCCTAATGCCAGGTGCAACCCTCTGCAGAGGCGATTTTGAGAAAAAAAAAAATCCCACTGCTAACAGCAGCCAACACACAGCTATCAGTGGCCCTAATAAGGACCTTTGGGGGGTCTTGAAGCCTACACTAACTACCAATTCTTTCCCTACAGCAGCTCCGGTATAAACAGCACTGTCCCTCATCTAACTCACACCGCATCTGAGGCGAGCCGCGGGAGGGGCCGACTTTTATATTAGGCGAACACCTGATCTCGCCAGCCACTCACAGCAGGGGGGTGGTATAGGGCTTAAACGTTGCAGGGGGAAGTTGTAATGCCTTCCCTGTCTTTCAATTGGCCAGAAAAGCGCGCTAACGTCTCAGGGAAGGAAGTGAAAGTAACCAGAACACCGCATGGTGTTCGTTACGAATAACGAACATCCCGAACACCCTAATATTCGCACGAATATCAAGCTCGGACGAACGCGTTCGCTCATCTCTAGTAGTAAACCCAATATAATGAGTGTTTGTGTGATGTGCACAGAAACAAAGTGACACACTGTAAGAGCAGGAGAGACAGATATTGTGCAGATCAGTATCACATTGTCTGTAGGTCTGTCAGACTGCAGCCTGTAAGTGCAGGAGAGCTGCCTGTAAAGATAGCCCCTCTGCCGCTGCTATGGAAACATCTCTGTGTCCTTCTTACTACAGAAGCTCTGTACTTCACAACAGAGTGGATTGCAGAGAAGCTTAAAGGGAGCCCCCTAGTGGCAGCCACGTCAAACATAATTTACAGCTGTAAAGCAACACAATTTTTAATGCAAGTATATTACAGAAATGATGAGACTAACACTAACCGGTAGATGAGCAGACGTTGTCTGAAAAGTTACCACTCCTTAAGTAAAAATCTCCCTCTGCCCAAACCACAATTTTGACTGGAAAGCAGCTGATTTTGGTCTGCTTTTTCTCTCATCTCGCAATCAGCAACTCCTCACTGCAGCACATGGAGCAGCTCTCACATCCCTCACCTGGCAACCACAACTAAGCACAGTGGCCACCAGTCAGGCAATGTGAAAGTGGGATACAAGATGTGATAAGTGGGCACTAGTACCCTGCTGTACCACCTCTAGCTTGCATACAAGATGTGATGAGGGCGGGCATGGAGGCTTTAGTACACTGTTGTACCGCCTCTAATTTGCATACAAGATGTGATACAGGCAGCTATGGAGGCTCTAGTACCCTGTTGTACCCCCTCTAGCTTGGATACATTATGTGATACAGTGGGCATGGAGGCTCTGGTACTCTGTTGTACCACCTCTAGCTTGGATACAAGATGTGATACAGGTGGGCATGTAGGCTCTAGTAACCCTGTTGTACTGCCTCTAGCTTGGATACAAGATGTGATACAGGTGGGCATGGAGGCTCTAGTACACTGTTGTACTGCCTCTAGCTTGGATACAAGATGTGATACGGGGGGCATGGAAGCTCTAGTACACTGTGGTACCGCCTCTAGCTTGGATACAAGATGTGCTACGGGGGGCATGGAGGCTCTAATACCCTGTTGTACCACCTCTAGCTTGGATACAAGATGTGATATGAGTGTGCATGGAGACTTTAGTACACTGGTGTACCGCCTCTAATTTGCATACAAGATGTGATACAGGCAGCTATGGAGGCTCTAGAACCCTGTTGTACCCCCTCTAGCTTGGATACATTATGTGATACAATGGGCATGGAGGCTTTAGTATTCTGTTGTACCACCTCTAGCTTGGATACAGGATGTGATACAGGTGGCCATGGAGGATCTAGTACCCTGTTGTACTGCCTCTAGCTTGGATATAAGATGTGATACGGGGGGCATGGAGGCTCTAGTACACTGTTGTACTGCCTCTAGCTTGGATACAAGATGTGATACGGGGGGCATGGAGGCTCTAGTACACTGTTGTACCGCCTCTAGCTTGGATACAAGATGTGCTACGGGGGGCATGGAGGCTCTAGTACCCTGTTGTACCACCTCTAGCTTGGATACAAGATGTGATATGAGTGGGCATGGAGACTTTAGTACACTGGTGTACCGCCTCTAATTTGCATACAAGATGTGATACAGGCAGCTATGGAGGCTCTAGAACCCTGTTGTACCCCCTCTAGCTTGGATACATTATGTGATACAATGGGCATGGAGGCTCTAGTATTCTGTTGTACCACCTCTAGCTTGGATACAGGATGTGATACAGGTGGCCATGGAGGATCTAGTACCCTGTTGCACTGCCTCTAGCTTGGATATAAGATGTGATACGGGGGGCATGGAGGCTCTAGTACACTGTTTTACTGCCTCTAGCTTGGATACAAGATGTGATACGGGGGCATGGAGGCTCTAGTACCCTGTTGTACTGCCTCTAGCTTGGATACAAGATGTGATACGGGGGGCATGGAGGCTCTAGTACCCTGTTGGGCCACCACTAGCTTGGATACAAGATGTGATACGGGTGGGCATGGAGGCTCTAGTACCCTGTTGTACTGCCTCTAGCTTGGATACAAGATGTGATATGATTGGGCATGGAGGCTCTAGTACCCTGTTGTACCACCTCTAGCTTGGATACATGATGTGATACAGGCAGGCAGGGAGGCTCTAGTATCCTGTTGTACCACCTCTAGCTTGGATACAAGATGTGATATGATTAGGCATGGAGGCTCTAGTACCCTGTTGTACCACCTCTAGCTTGGATACATGATGTGATACAGGCAGGCATGGAGGCTCTAGTACCCTGTTGTACCGCCTCTAGCTTGGATACAAGATGTGATACGGGCAGGCATGGAGGCTCTAGTACCCTGTTGTACCGCCTCTAGCTTGGATACAAGATGTGATACGGGGGGCATGGAGGCATCCAGGTTCTATATGGTATCCTGCGGCATATCACTCAACATTTGCTGTAACTGAGCCTCCAGACCGTGTAAACTCGTAGGCTGTGGAAGTTGTCTTCCCAGATGGTCCCAAACATGTTCTATTGGTGATAAATCTGGCAACCAGGTGGCCACAGAAGTGCAACAATGTTATCGAGACATTTTTGTGACCCCCTTGTAGGTGCAGCCGAGCATTATCCTGCCTGAAGCCTCTTTGAGGTTTGGCTAGTGGGAGACAATTCGTTGATACGACCATCCAGCTTCTCACATCCCAATAATGCGCCCCCCTCTGGTAACGGGTGAAATCTCTTCTCTGCGTCGTAGAGGCGTCTAGTGGTAAAGAAGCTCTACAAACCCAAGAAGAGGTCACTACACACAAGGAGCCTCCGAGAGCCTCTTATAGGCCAGAAGGGAACCACTTTTAGGGCCTCTGGTGACAAGACCGTTCATCTAATCACCACGAATCTCATCATTTACAGATCTGCTGAGATGGAACTGTATGCCGGGTCTGCAGCAAAATGACAACTCCTTCTATGGATTTTTTTTTTATAAAGAGTGTGTATATATAATATATATAGCGGCAAGTTGGGGTTACTTGCCTATCGGATCGCCATCTTTACGTCGGGATGCTTGGCACACGTGCATAAAGGTTCAGGAGACTTGCAATTTCTTTAAGTTCTGGGTTCCCTCGTGCCGGAATTGCTAAAGTTTGTGTACTATCAGCATGCCTGTTTCTGTGATTTGCTGTTTGAGGCAAGGGGTGTCCATAGATTTCTATAACAGTGGACCTCCTAGTTACGTCTCTACTTAGTTTCCACCAGCAAAAAAACGGATATTAATTTATCGATAGTATCAAGGAAAAGCCATCTTTCTCCAACTTCCCTTCCGTCTCCTCTTGCCTCATTGTTTGGGTTCTGCTGATAAGGGAACTCCTACAAGAAGCGATTTTTCTTGGGGAGACGAGTGCCGATCTACACCGTAGGCTTTTATCTGCTAGATCTTAACACAGGGCTATTCAGACACTATAAAAGGATGATGATTGTCTCTATAGAGCTAGCATTAGTTGGCTGCACATCTCCCTGTTTGCTGGAGATGTACAGCCAACCAGCGAGCATTCTTATACCTGCATAAACGAGCCAATCAGTCAATGAACAAGCATTGGCTCATTTGTCAGATGACTGTTTGCACTTCTGCACAACCTGATGATCAGGCAAAAGAACAAATATTCTCGCCCAATTATGAGGCTACGTCACATGCCCTTAAAGGGGTTGTACCAAGATTTCAGGTTATCCCTTTCCACCTGATATCCAAAGGATGAGGAATAACTTGCTGATCGATGGGGGTCTCACTGCTGAGACCACCATCGATCTGCAGAACAGGACTCACGTCTAGTTCTGTTTGTCACTATGGGGGTCTTCCCCAACAGTGACATCTATATGAATGGAGTACTGGGTGAGCATGCAAGATCAGCTCTCCATTCATTTCAATGGGGCTGATGGAAATACCCAAGTGGGTGCCGATCAGATATCACTGCAGCCCCATTGAAAGAGAATGGAGCGCTAGTGAGGAGGATGAGGTACACAGGACCCCTGATCTCAAGATTGGCGGGGTTCTTAGCAGTGGAATCCCCACCAATCAGCAAATTATCCCCTAACCTGTGGATATCCTGTGGAGAGGAATAATTTGCAATCTTGGTACAAACCTTTAAAAGGGTTATTCCCAGACTTGTTTAACTATGCAAAAAAGACCAAAGCAAGAAGGAGCAGAACTTTTTTCAATGCAGTATACTTACCATATCTTTTCTGCACTGATCTGATTTTCTGCGTACCGCCATGCATACCTGGCTCTCATGCATTGTCCATGTTTCCGCCGATGTCTTGTTCATTGCTGTGATCTTACGTATTGTCCATGCCTTCACGCTTCCCGCTTGCATGTTCATTAGCTAGGCTGGGGGGACAGGACCAGACATTGGCATCTGACCGGGACATGTACAGTCCTACCTGCAGGATTTACAACTGCGCATGCTTCCCCTGGAAGGGCCAGACCCGGAAATCAAGTTTGTAAATACACTCAACTCGCGGCCGGACCAGCGAGAGAAGGAAAATATTCAACGCAAGGAGGTAACCAAGGCATAACCCGGGACATACAGAGCTGAAGGGGCCTTTATTGTAACTGATTGCAGTCTCAGAAGCCTCCTTTAACACACAGACAATAAAAGGAAGAGGTAATTATCTAAATTGTGCTTATATCCTTAGTGTAAATGGGATGAAAGGAGCCGCGGGATATCTAGCAGGGTGACAGTATGTTTCTGGCATCATGTAGCACAGTTGTGGTTGGCAGTGATAAAGGCAGAAATTAATTGTAGGCTTTGAAAGCAAGACTCTGACTAGTGTCTACAAGACCCTGCAGCCCCGCCGGACCCCCTTTTGTAACGGGACAGAACTATATTTGTACAACAAACTGGTTGGGACATTGATCCAGTCTATTTAAACAGAAAGCCAGCAGAGTCCCATTTTAAGCTCCAGTCTAGAGAGGCTCTGACTTGGATAATTTTTTTTAGATTTTGCACCTTCCTTCCTTCAAGGGGTTGTTCTACAAAAGCAAGCCTTGCCCTATTCATAGGATAAAAAAATAACTTGCTAATCGGTGGGGGTCTGACTGCTGGGTCCCCCAACGATCCTGAGAACGGGTGTCCAGTGCGCTGTGGAATGAACAGAGAGGCGGTCACACATGCAGTACTACATGCTTTCCTGACCCCCTCCATAATGTCATACATGTATGTCTTATGTTGATGCTCTGTGCAAAACTGTCTTTTCATTCTGGTATGTGTATTGCACAGCTGCAGCAAATGAGAGGTTAATGTCTGCAAAGTGAGAGCTGACTGTCTTTAAATGTATCAATTTACATCCTGTCACGTGGCATGAGTGAGGCTATGGATGTGAGTGATTGAAAGCAGGAAAAGGTCTTCCATCTAGAGCTCTATCTCAAGTACCACCAGAGAGCAAAGCACAGAGGTACATGGGGGCACCTTCAGCCCTCATGTGTTTAAGATGGAAGAAGAGGAGAGGTTCCACCGAGTGTGTGTTCCTGTGATGACGAGAGAGTGAAGCCCCTAAAAGAGAGAGTAAGCAGTAACTGAGCGCATTTTTCCAAGGCCTAGTGCAGAGGTACTCATCCCTAATCGTTTCACACCTGAGTATCCTGTAGCATGTGACTGCCAGGTGGAGGTACTCTATTCTCATTGTTCGCACTCCAGCATCCTGAAGTCTGGGTCCTGCGGAGTGGAGGTATACATCTTTAATTCATCACACACAGGTGCCCTGAAGTCTGGGTCACCATGTGGAGGTACTCCAGCCTGTCTATTGCCTGTACTTTCCAAATCTGTCATTTGTGTTGGGGGTGGTCAAACTCTGACCGTTGAGCGGATGCTGTCTGCTTCCAGATTATTTTCAGATATGAGTACTCATAGACAACGCAAATTAGACAGTCACAGGCACCATGGATTGTCAAAAAGCGAAGTGAGTTTATTCAGAGTATTACAGAAGTTATAGGGAAAGTTTGCTGACGTATGATTTGATTACTGCGCATGCCTGAACCTGCTGGACACCTGGACTTTCTTAATGAACAATACACATCTTTCAAAGAATTCTCCTACGTGAGCAATGCATCAATGTCCGATGATAACTGTATCAACAATATGTTCCCAGGCGCTTCTAAGCAAAGGGAGTAAATTTCTCTAGGACAGAGAGAACGCTGATTACACACACGGGAACATATCCAAGGTCATTATATCTGAGATTTAACATTCTTCTAAGTAAAGAGTGAAATTAATACAGAAACATGTATTTAGCAAAAGCGAAGAATACAAAATGGAGTCGCTGTAGTCAATGATTAATACACTTATCAATTTAAAAAGGCATAAACGTGAATTAACCCCTCACATTCCCCCGTTTTGGACATGAGGTCAAGACAAGTATGACTCCTAGTCCATAAACACGTGATTCATATCGGCGAAGAGAAAGCTTTTTCAGTACATTTAGAAATACATGAAATTATAACCTTAATTGCTCTATAAATGCATAATAAAATCATCACAACTTGTAATATACTTTGTAGGATCCCCATAAACCAACCTCCTAAACCAGAAAACCAATTGGCAGGGTTCAAAGCACTAAATGTGTTACCCCACCAGCTATCTCTGGTTTCTGAGTTTTCATTTGTCCATGCAAACAGTTCTTTTGACGGAACAGGAACAGCCAAGAAAGGAAAACCAGTGGCACTAGGTGTGTGTACAAGTCCAACAGTACTTGGTGGTGCCTAACAAGGTGGTTTTGGGCATTGTCCCTTTGCACCCTCTCACAAGGGCGAAGCATGGAGTGAAGAGTCCAAAGTCCATCAATAAACAAAATGTCCTTCATTTTCCTTCTCATGGGGGGGCAAAGGTAGGGCGTGAAAAGTCCATTAGTCCTAAAACAAACAACAGTTCTTTCAACTTTATAAAGTAGGTGTGATCAGCAGGACTTGACAGGGCCCTTTGACTCTGGGCCCTAGGGATTTCCGGACACGTCTCTTTACGACCACCCAATCTCCAGGTAGTAGGGAATGAGATCCCTCTAGGTTGTCTGGGCCTGGAATGGGAGAAAAAGACTAGATTCTGGGTTACCATTAGTTGGTCACACAGGTGCTTTACATATCCCGCTACTATGTCATAGCCCTGCTGCAGGGCTTGTGGATGATACAGCCCCAATCTTGGCATAAAACCAAACAACACTTCCTTTAACTTAAGCGTACCATTTAGTCTGTTAACTTTGTCTAAACTCTGCAGGTGTGAAGTGTGTACCTTTGTTTGAGTCAATCACTTCCGGTACCTCGTATCTGCGGATTACCTCATTCATCAGCTCCTGTACGATTACCTGCTTATTTACCTTGATAACAGGGTAGGTCTCCGACCTGGAAAGACATCAACAACAACAAGCACGTGGTCATACTTCCCAATAAGTGGGAGCTGAGTGTAGTCAAATTGCAATCCCTGAAATGGGTAGAGTGGTCTAGGCAAGTGTTGTGTGGCAAATTTACTTCTGCCCTGTTGCTTACGGCAAAGGTCATGCAAAATTGGACAAGTGATGATGCAGCAACTACAGGAAACCCAGGAGCCACCCGTCCGTGTTCAAGCGTCGACCTCATTGCTGCTTTGAACGGGGTGCTGGATGAGGCAAGCATCGCCACCATGCTGAAGGAGATGCTAGAAGGCCTGAAGTACCTGCATAAGAACGGAGAGATCCACAGGGATGTTAAGGCTGGAAACATTCCCCGGGGCGAAGACGGCTCCGTGCAGATCGCAGATTTCGGCGTCAGCGCGTTTCTAGCCACAGGGGGCGACATCATCAGGAACAAAGTCAGAAAGACCCTTGTGGGCACGTCATGCCGGAACGGCACCGGAGGCGACGAAGCAGGCCAGAGGACACGACCTCAAGGCGGACATCTGGACCCCCGGTAGGTGTGTCTTTCCGTGCATTTGCTGGGCCATCATGGGGCACAGGGACCTTGGTGGGCAAGTTCTGTTGACTGTTCGCCATTCACCGTCCCATTTCTGCTGCTTGTAACTGTAAAGTCTTTTAGCATATCAAAGTCCAATGTTTGTATCAAAGTAATTCAAAGTCCAAGTCCATATCAAAGTCCAAAATTATTGTTAAATTCTTCTTTTCTTCCACGGCTTAAGGGCCGCTGCCTTTGCTGTGTGATCTGTGATGGCGTTGTCTCTTGTTTCTCTGCTGTAGGAATTGGTGTGAGCTTTCCACTTGGTCACCGCTGCACCATTCTTAACAAGCTGTCTGGCCTTCCATGTTAGGCCGTAGTCATGAGCTATGCCAAATGCATACTGGGAGTCAGTGTAAATGTTTGCCGTCTTACCTTTTACCACTCCACACGCCTCAGTGAGGGCCTGTAACTCCGCTTCCTGTCCTGGGACATGCGGAGGCATTCTGCTTTTAGGACATCTTGTTGCGTGATCACTGCATATCCAGCGTGGAGTCGTCAATTACCCTGGTACCATCTACAAAAACAACTCAGAATATGCATTATTAACAAGGGCTTTAAATTAACGTAAAGAAGAGACGGTGTCTGCAATTGCATCTTCCTGGACATGTGCCAGGGGGTACTGACGGACCAAGGGGGCTAAGAGCTTGGTCCTCTGTGTACGTAAGAGTGAGGACGGGTAGAGGTGTCGCTTGGTCTGCTGCCATCCGACATAAGGTCGGGTGACTTTCAGACCCGGGGTGTATACGAGCCTCACCGGACAGGTGAAGTTTGATACAACCTCCCAAGGGTCCCATCACGCAATTCTCAATATGCTTTCAGGACCTTCCAGCATAAGGAAGCGAGTGAGGTATCGTGACCCTTTAAACATTACCTCAAGCGGTTCAGTTTCTGCCAGCTGAATTGGCACTTCTGAAGCCCCTTGCACCGATTACCGCTAGACAATCAGGCTGGTATTCTATTTCAAATAGATCATAACCTTGTTGTAAAAAGGAAAAAGAAAAAAATTAAAAATTTAAAAATAGCTTTAAAAATAGCTGACCTGCAATACCTAGATCACCTATATCTTCTCTCCCCCCCCCCCTTTTGAACTAGGGTACTTAATTGGAAGGGTAACCGAGTTCAAAGTAGTAGAAGAATGACAAGAGCACATTGTAGCTGGATTTGACGGGCCAGAAATAAGTGCTTGGGTTGCACTTGCGTGTATATGCTCCGGGTGTCATGGGGGGGGGGGGGGTGAGGACCACTAGGGGGAGTTGGTTCAAGACCAACTCCGAAGATTTGTTAACCATTGCCTGTACCGCTGCCACCGCACAAACACATGAGGGAGCTCCTCGAGCCACTGGATTCTGGATAGCATCCAGGTGGCCGTGGTTGTCCCCTGGACTTTTGTGTCAACACTGTCACCTGGCCAGAAAATTCAGTACAGAAAAGAACAACGGATTAAGTATAAAAGGGTGAGAGAAAAGAATAAGTAGTTGTATAAGAGCGAAAACAAAGTGGACCAATGGGGCAGTATGAAAACAAGGCCCAGAAAGGTGCAGAGTTTGGCAGCAGGTGTAAGTACAGGTATGGCCGTCCATACGTTTCTTCTATAGAGCATTCTCAGAAACAGTATAATTATGACTTGTTGGCAGGCTGCCAAATTATCAGCACACAGCGCCTACATCACACACATTATGCATACATTACATTCTGAACACGGGTCATTAATTCTCATCCGTTCATGCGGTCAAGTCTCATTCAAATATTAGTAAGAGTTCACACAGGACGTAACGGTATGATGCAACTATCCTCATCTTGCAGACAAATACATTCAATCATTCTCACCCCTCCCTGGAATCAGTCAAACTTTAACTGTCTGTAATACCAGAGAAGTATACCAGATTCCACATCAACCACTTTGTAAAACTAATGAACACACATTTAGCAATTATGCACACGTCCGACCAGTTACAAAACTGACATTTACACAAAGAACAGCAAAAACAGCAAGATTCACTGGATTCATTACGGGTTTCATTCTATTCAAGCAAGCAGCGTTACTCGTTCAGTGTTCTCCACTCTAATCTTTTTGGCTTTTAGGGGCACGCATTCCTCTATCTCTCTGGAACAGAACTAAGATTTTTGGAAAACAGCCAGAATATCCAGGCTCCAAACCACACCAATCAAACCTGGACGGCAGAGGAATAGTTAAACGCTCACACAAAAAAAGGACAAAAGACCAAACGTATGACAAAAAATTAGATTACATAACATGAAGACACACAATATTGGTTATTTGACACATAATTATTCACAGATTCTACATGAACTTGCTTTATGTCCCAAAGGAACACAAACTATAAAAGAATTCCCTTTTTCTGATAATTACCGTATCCACACGTTTCTCAATCCATCTATTCTAACTTACTTTTACCAACTTTTGCTTATCTCTGAATCTTTGAGACTTTGTGGGTCTCAGATCCCCAAAATTCTAACTTGCTTTGTCTGTCCTTTGTTATTTCTCTAACTGGCTTTTCCATATAGGCATACTCTTTGCCTTAAACATTTCTACTATTTCACATGAATTTTTGAGACAGGATTTGTAGCCCCAGTGTCTATAAGGAAGGGCACTTCCTCACTTCATATGGAAACAGGCTCGAGAGTCTGAGTGCCTCTATCCTCTGTTTCCACGGTAGGGATACTGGGGCTGGATCGCCGGGACTTCATTGGGACGGATTCGGGCGACGCGGCGTTGTCGCTGGGAGTGGCGCCCTGATCCGTCTCCTGGTTACAAGGTTTCTTGGAACAGCGGCAATGCTTGGCCAGGTGGCCTACCTTGCCGCAGTTGTAACACTTGCGTGTTTTGTTGTTGGATTTGTCTTGGGGCTGCACCTTCCCCCCCCTGGTTGCTATAGTATTTGACCGCCACTGCAGGGCGCTTCTCATCCATAGCAAACCCTACTGCCTTTTTATACAAGTCTCCGGGCTTGGCTTGTCGCCAATCAGGGGTGCATGCTTTTATTTTATCTGCCAATGATGGGCCAATGCCTTGCATGAACGCTTCACACATCATTGGGTAGTACACTTCATCTGTACAGAGGGTGAGACCCATGTCTCTAGCCTTTGTTTTTAGTCTGCCAAAATAGCATTCAACGGTTTCATTCTTTTCCTGTTTACACATAGTTAAAGCTGTTTTTTTTTGTAAAGGGTGTCGTTGTCCGCATCTGGGACAATGCCAATAAGGTTTTTTTTCTCTTTGGGGCTCTTGTGGCGGAGTTGCAGCGGTACAACTCTGATACTCAGGAAGAATTTCAGAGCTGCTTGCGGTTGGTAAAATCGGGTGCATTCTGGCCGGATCACGCACCGGGGGTGCATACACAAGTATGCCCTCAAACCACGGCTCACAATCCCACCGTTCTACATTTGCCTTTCTACTATATTTGATTATGGCCTCTACTCCTTTATCTAGACCGGCGTCTTTGATCGCTTTCTTGTGTTTTGTTCCGTACTGCCACCAGAACTCATAGTTAAGAGTTCCTGCCTTTTTAAGCCCTATCAGCTGGTAAACTTTACGGGCTTGTTTATAACTGTCCTCCCCCTCTCTCTCCCTGATTATCTCAATAGGGGTCAAGAAAGTCTGAGACTGTCTGGACCCCATACTAATAATTGGACTTGCCATTTTTGATTTACCACAATCACGGAGTAGTGAGGATGTACAAAACGTCCTCTGGGTAAATCTGGTGGTCGCGATGACCTTTTAAGTCCCTTCTGCCAGGTCGCGGCTGGCAGGACACAAATGTGTACTATGGGCAGGACACAAATGTGTACTATGGACTTTGATGTCCGCTGTCTCTACCTCAGTTCTTCGGGTAGATCAGGACAGTCCCTTCTGCCAAGCCTACGGCTGGCAGGGTATGAATATTCACTTATTAGTATTATGGACTTTGATGTCCGCTGTTTCTACCTCAGTCCTTCGGGTAGATCAGGACACAGTCCCTTCTGCCAAGCCTACGGCTGGCAGGGTACGGATGTTTACTAGTAGACCTTTTTATGGAGAGAGAGGAGACCACGTCTCACCTTTATACGTGGCCTCTGTGATCTTATAACAAATGACAGCTAGGAAAATGAGTGCAGCAGTCAGAGTACAGCAGAAAGTTATCAGTTCAATGGTTCCAGCAGACAGCATGGCAATATACACATGTGGGTTCTTCCGTCTAACACGGTTACCAAGAACACCGTAAATAACACAGGCAGAAGTATCCTATAAACATGCAGCAACAAACCTTTCTGTCGACACGTGGCTTTTGAAGACAGGGGGGCTCAGATCTTTAAGTGGTAAGTCAAATGGCTTACCTTATACCGGTGTTTTGTAGATCTGAGGTCCCGTGTCCCCTAGTCCGGATGGTCGGCAGGCAGGGTTGTCAGATATTGGCTGCAGGTAAGGAGTTAAATTCTGGCCCTCGTTGATGCGCCAAATAATGTTGGGGGTGGTCAAACTCTGACCGTTGAGCGGATGCTGTCTGCTTCCAGATTATTTTCAGATATGAGTACTCATAGACAACGCAAATTAGACAGTCACAGGCACCATGGATTGTCAAAAAGCGAAGTGAGTTTATTCAGAGTATTACAGAAGTTATAGGGAAAGTTTGCTGACGTATGATTTGATTACTGCGCATGCCCGAACCTGCTGGACACCTGGACTTTCTTAATGAACAATACACATCTTTCAAAGAATTCTCCTACGTGAGCAATGCATCAATGTCCGATGATAACTGTATCAACAATATGTTCCCAGGCGCTTCTAAGCAAAGGGAGTAAATTTCTCTAGGACAGAGAGAACGCTGATTACACACACGGGAACATATCCAAGGTCATTATATCTGAGATTTAACATTCTTCTAAGTAAAGAGTGAAATTAATACAGAAACATGTATTTAGCAAAAGCGAAGAATACAAAATGGAGTCGCTGTAGTCAATGATTAATACACTTATCAATTTAAAAAGGCATAAACGTGAATTAACCCCTCACATTTGTGTATTGCTGAAGTTACTATTAGGTAAAGTTATTCAAGGCACTGACTGTCCCCGGGGACCTGAGGTACTATATCACTGTCAATGGCTCATTTATTCCCTCGCCGATGTTCATGCCGGTGGGTGCCGGAATGGTGGCATCACCCATGAGAGTCTCATCACCTGTTCTCCTGTTTATTGGGCATCCCCATGTCAGGGGTGTCTGAAAGAGGCCTAGCGCTGCCCTGACCTTGGCTGGATGTGTCCCTCTGGGAGGGAGCGTGGTAAGTGCTGCCATGACAAGTCAGCATCTTGCCCTCCCAGCTTCTCAGCGTCCCTTCGGGACACTGTACATGCTGACTCTTGGAGCTGCCTAAGGGAGTAGTCCTAAATCAATCAGTGACACCTGTATAAAATACGTATGCAGCTCCACTAAATTGATGTTGCAGGTAGCCGCAGTGACTAATCAGGGCAAGAATTGCTTTGCCCCTCTAATTAGGGATCCCATAGTTGTTGCATGCCTTGCTTTTATAAGAATTATTCCAGTGCCTCAAAAGTTTTTATGACTGTACGTTTTTGTTTTTTTTGTGGTGAGGTACAGTAATTGTGTTTCCTCACCACCACCAAGTGAAGCCTTAAAGGGGTTGTCTGGGACTTTTCCTATAGATGACCTATATTCAGGATAGGTCATTGATAGCTGATTGGCGAGGGTCCGTTTTTTTGCTTCTGGCACAGTTTCCATTGAGGTCCTTGGAATCTGCATCTATAGTACCAAATGGAGTGCTGCAATATAGACAGCACTATCCACTTCCAGTGCTGTCCACACCGACAGAGGGCCAAGCAATCAACTGATTGGTGGGGATCCCGAATGGTGGACTCGTACCTATCAACTATTGATGGCCTATCCTGAGGATAGGTCATTGTAGAAAAGTCACAAGTCCAAGAAAGTCCCTTTAATACTATTTCAGTTCTATATCTTTTCCTAAATCTTTACAGAAAGGGGATGAATGAAATACATTATATTTTTGCTAAGCAGTGTGTGCGGACCCACTGTACCACTGATTGGTTTGCTTTAGGACTACTCATGAAGGTTGCTCCAAGAGGTCCCTGGTCTTCACCCTCTAATCCCTTTATTAGATGGATCTGGTCGTTGCTGCAGGAACCTCTTGGATGTTACCTCAGGAATAATCCCAGAACAGGCACAGCTCACCCAGATGGGTCAGAAGACACTGGAGCATGGTACCAAGGGAACAGACTAGGACGGAGTCAAATAACAGGCAGAGGTCAGGGCAGGCAGAATTTGGGCATTATGGTAAATCAGGCTGGAAGTCAAAGTAGACGACGTTCAGACAAGATGAAGTCACTAAACTGACTGAGGTAAAGACAAGCAAAGTACGAGAAAACTGGTTAAACAGGCAGAGGGTCAAAACCAGGAAGCAAGCAGAATACAGAAACATCTTCACTGGCATACTAAGAACCTTATTGCTGAGACCCCTTACACTGAGGGAAAGGTGCCTTACGGGGGGTTGTCCAGTTGAAAACAATTGATGGCCTATCCTCAGGCAGGTCATTTATAGTAGATCCAGGATAGTCCTCCATCCTGGATCCTTATCTAACAGTTGTGTGCTGGCCAGTGCACTAAGCTGCTTTTTGCAGGAAGCACACAGCTCCGTTCCCACTGCAGTGGTCAGGCTTGATACTACACTTGATTTGCCTGCTTCCTACAAAAATCAGCTTAATGCACCAGCAAACAGGCCTGTCACATTGCTGATCAATGGGTGACAGACCCTCGCCTATCTACTACTGATGGCCAATCCTAAGGATAGGCCAACAATAGTTCACAACTGGACAAAACTTTAAATAACTCAAGAACGGCTGTGAAGAGGTGGGGACAGGAAAGCTGGGTGCACATGCTAGCTATTTTAGAGGTGGGATATATGCAAATAAGGAAGATGGAAAAATACCTCTGCGGCGCTACCTACTGGATGGCGGCATTCCTTCGAATCAATGTGACTGTCTAACAAGTCATAACAATGATTGGGAATATTCCCATGCATAAATTACCCAGAGGAGCTAGCATGGCCTTATAAGTCTCCTCACTTATTTTCTAGGGGTCCCAACACCTCTTTAGGGTGCTCTCCTTGGGGGGAGACTATGCCATCCCCTTACCGACTCACCCCCTAGGTGTTTCAACACACGTTTTGGGTGCTCTCCTTAAGGAGACACCCCACTTGACTCACAGAGGTGGCCTAGGCACACACATACTATGGGTCCAAACAGTGACAGGAGGAATGATGCGGCGCCATCCCAGAGCAGACAGGCAGGCAGAGGTGAGACGAGGCCCCATTGATCATGGCCGGCATCCATCACAATCTCCAGCTGGTTGCAATGTTTTTTTTATTCTTTCATGTATTGCGTACAAGTTTTGATACATTCTAGACACAATGAAGATGGGGTACTTATCACTTCTGTGATTTGTCCTTCAAACATATCCACAGATGAGGCTTGAATGGAAAATAATAGCAACATATTCACTATCAATAAGCATTTGCTACTTTGGCAAAGTGCTCCGAACTAATCAGCATCCAATTAGTGCAAAGAAACGAAGGATAATTTAATATTTCTCCCTTTGTTTGAAGCACATGGTCTCCCCAGGAACCGGTGTCTAATGAAAGTGATGAACCGGTTCTGGAGGGAAGGAGTCATTATGTGTGTTTCTCTTCCAGAACTAGACCTTGGAGACCGGTGGGAAGCCATATGCAGCATCCGCTTTTTACACATACCCTACCAGAACGATACTTCTTTGCTTTGGTGATGAGGATGTATTTCCATCCATGGGGAATACATCGCTCAAGGCATTTCAGAAAGCTACAACAAAACCTTCATCATCACCAAACGGATACTGAGAAACATGTTCATTTACATCCCGGCATCCGATTCCGAGCGACAGATGGCTTTTGCATTTTCACCTTTTCAGAAAGTAGAAATGACTCTGGTCACATTTGGCTGTAAGGACAGAACACTTTAAGGTGTTGCATCCTATCAGAGGAGGATGATTTGGGATTTCATCGTCCTCGGATGTGTCACTTGAGCAGCAGATGGGGCAACAGCTTCCACTTTCCTGTGGGTTTGTGTACATATCAATCAGACGTCAGATGATGCTGCGTCCTGCATTCCAGATTCAGCGCTTCAATTCATACTCTGCAGCCCGACATTAAAAAAGGTAATTACTTTCCATGCTGCTCTCCGTTCGCCAGCTCTTCTGCTGTGATGTTGTATCGCTCAGTGGGGACTGTGGCTTTTTGCAAACATCACGTTTTCCTATAATTTTGCTCCTCAGAATTCTCTGGTGAATGTATTATTTTTTATTTTTTCTCTCCCGTTCCTTTCAAATTTTTCTCTTATTTCTTAGAAACACCAATGCTATATTTTCCACGGCTTTATACAAGGGCAAGTCAAAAATAATCCGCACTCTGGTTGTAGAATTTATTTTAATGACTTTTCAGAAAAGACATATAAGCCTAGTTTTTCAACACATTTTTTTGTGCTGAAAAAGCCCCCCTCGGCTTATACTCGAGTCAGGCAAGGCTTAAAAAAACCTCCATACTCACCTCCATGCCAGCGTCTGTGTCTCCGGCGGCGGTCCGGCAGGCTGCTTGAATTCTCCCCGCTGTCATCCCCTGCCGTCCTCTTTGCTCAGCTCTGTCATCCTCAGCCGTCAGCGCTGTGTAAGTAAGAGCTGTGATTGGATCAAGCGTCAGCCAATCACAGCCGGTGCTTGATCATTCACAGCCAATCAAGCTGCTTTAGAATTCTCCCCACTGTCATCTCCCTGCTTGGCTTTCAAATCCCCTGCCGTCAGTGCTGTGTAAGTAAGCACTGTGATTGGATCAAGCACCAGCTGTGATTGGCTGGCGCTCAATCCAATCACAGCGCTTACTTACACAGGACTGACAGAGTCAAGCAGAAAGGACAGCGGGGGATGACAGCGGGGAGAATTCAAGCAACTTGTCGCACAATCACAGACACCGGCTGGGAGGTGGGTATGGAGGGGTTTTACCTAGTATATACTGGAGTATAGCTCGGCTTATAATCGAGTCAATACGTTTTCCCAGTTTTTTGTGGTGAAACTTACTGTCTCGGCTTATACTCGGGTCGGCTAATACTCGAGTATATACGGTACATTATTTTTCACATAATCTCCCCGCTTTTCCTTACACTTTGTCCGTCTGTCAACAATCTTTCGTATTCCCTCATTAAAAAATGTTTTCGGCTGAGCTGTGAGCCACGAAAGCACCGTCATCTTCACCTCTTCATCAGACGTCAATCTTCGTCCTCTTAAGGCTTCTTTCAGGGGACCGAACAGGTGATAGTCTAGTTGGGCAAGATCAGGAGGGGATGCTTTAACCCTCAAAATGATCAAAGAAATCAGTTCACATGTACGCTCAGGCAGTAGTGGATGGGCATATAGCTTCTTCTTCATGGCTGACACTTGTGCGACCTTCCTTGAACTTCTCCATCAATTCATACACACTTTTTCGTGACAAACCACTTGCTCCATACTGTGCACAAAGTCTTCGATAAATATCGGCGAATCACCAGTGGGGCAGACTTTTTTCTTGCACTGCAGTCACAAATTAACTGGCTTAACAAGTTCAAATCAGCACCGTATAGAGAAGAAGCAGGACAGTGCCTTGGGATGATCAAATATGTTATGGGTCCAAATTAATAGAAATGGTGACGAGGAGATCCCATCCATACAGGATCCACCTAGAGGAGAGCGGCAATGTTGAGGAATAATAAACCCTCCATCCAAGTGATGGAGGTCAGAGAATCAATGGGAGATAATAAACAACCTGCGCTCCAAACATAAGGATAGGGATGTACTCACTCGGGAGAGGGGAGTTCTGCACCAAGTGGAACTCCCCCCCCCTATAAATCTAAATCCAGGATAGCCTTTAGACAATAAATAATGCAAATCCAACGCCCACTGGAATCGACTTCAGGTCCGAACACTTGACTTCAAGTCCACAAAGTTCCAAAGGATGTAGAGATAAATGTATTCACCAGGATAAAATTCTCACGTGTTCGGACCTGAAGTCGATTCCAGTGGGCGTTGGATTTGCATTAATTGTCTAAAGGCTATCCTGGATTTTGAGGGGGGAGTTCCACTTGGTGCAGAACTCCCCTCTCCCGAGTGAGTACATCCCTATCCTTATGTTTGGAGCGCAGTTTGTCTATTTTATCTTCCATTAAATCAGCACCGTAGTGACTGGAAAGACAGTAACCCACAAAAGCGTTGATAGGACAGCGCAGAAGTTTTATTATAGCTGGAGTGCGGGTAATTTTTGACTTGCCCTCATATTTTTGACTCGCCCTCATATTCTACCATATCTTAGTTAATACAGGCACAACATGTCACATTTATTGGCCATTGGCTGGTTGCAGCAATGTTTTGATTTGCGGTCAACAAGTGGTGATCTCCAATCAAGTAGAAATCAGGATTCAAATGTCGGATCAATTAGATCCCCTGATTTCGGCAGATAATGATATTTGATCCAAGTTCAACCAGCAAAATCCAAAAAGTGTTGGGCTAGGCTGATAGGCTTTTCCTGGATGGTGAAATTACACCACTGTTATCTTCTGGTAGCAGCCATGTTTTATCTACTGCTATGAATGCTGGGAAGATCAGCTGCCTACAGTCACCAATCAATGGGCGCGATACATGTTTTATCTTGTCAGTTGATTTTGTCAGTTGAACTTGGTTTTGCAAATCTTAGATCAAACAGTGTTGGCGCATCACATTTTCCTTAAACCAAGTTCTAAAGCTGATCGCAATTTACCTGAACCGGGATCAACATCATGGTTGGTGCAACCCGCTCAAACTTTTATTTGATGCTAATGAAATCTCTCTTTTCTCCCTTTCTCTTCTGGCTGCTGAACCCACTGAGCAACGCTGCAGGGAGGCCACAAATGTAAAGCACCATGTCTGCCACAAAGGGGAACGGAAGAGTTCCAAAGCAGAAGGCCTTCAGCTTTGATGTCATCGATATGACCTAAGAGAACATTTGAAGAGGGTTTGTCTACACACTGTGAATTTAGTCTTCTGCAGCCTTATCTTTATCCCTCAGGGCTTCTACCCATTTGCGTTTTTTTAGCGCTGCGATATCGCTGCATTTTTAAATGCAAATGTTATTGGGACTTTTTAATATTAAAATCGCATCGCACAAAAATCGCAGAAGCGCAAACATTACGATTGTAACATTAGAAAGTCCCATTGACACTTGTATTAAAAAACGTAGCGATATCGCAGCGTTAAAAAAAGCGCTAGTGGGTAGAAGCCCTTACTGAGAGCTGTTGGCGGTGTCCAATGACGGCGCATGTCATGTCCATATGTAGCCATTGGCAGAATCATCGCGTAACAATCCTCGCTGATCAACACTACACGATTCTACAAAAAGTAACTGGACCCCTGAGCAAGAATCCCAAGGAGTATTTATTCCCCCATGTTAACCCTTAGTGGGGCTCCTGTGGCCCTAATGACATTGGATACTCTCTGCAGTATACTTTATACTAATGCCGATACTCTTCAGCTGGGATTTCCTTCTGTTCATCCTTTTGTAATGCTTTTGACATATCAGAGCATCAAACATATTTTTTGTCGCTCTGACGCATCCTGCCCCGATATATATTATTTAACTCTCGGAAAACCCCTTTGACAAAGTTTTCAGAAGCCTAAGGTCTATCATAGCACTGGACATGCCAGGGTTACACGTTCGGGGTAAACAAAACTTTTCATTCCATGGATTTTCTTGTTTTTTTACTTTGATGACCTGAAAACGATGAAGGAACACGTACGGGGTTAACCAGCATTCTTCAAAGATTCTTCAGAGTCTGGGCGTTCTCTGAACCAACTTCATGAGGCAGTCACCTTGAATGGTTTTCCAACAGTCTTGAAGACGTTCCCAGAGGTGCTGAGTACTTGTTGGCTGCTTTTCCTTCACCTCCAGCTTTCTGTTGTCAGCCAATTTGATCAGTTTCTAATCTGAGGTTGTGTTAATAGGCAGATAACTCCAGTGAACTTCTCATGGTCTTTCTTTCCTAGGGCGATCCTCACGAAAGCCAGTTTCATTATAGCATTTGATGGTTTTCATGCCTAGACTTAAGGGTACATCCAAAGTTCTTGACATTTTCTGGACTGAACTTCATGTTTAAAAGTAATGATGAACTGTTGTTTCTCTTTACTTAGGCTAGTTCCACACGGGCGAGTGCGATATCGAACCATGAATCACGGCCTGATATCACGCTCCCTACCATGTGACAGCCCCAGTGATGCAAAGGCATTTTCATGGGAGAACAGCCTTACATGACTGCAGGGATGAAGGGAATCCCCCGCCGGGGCTATCACAGCTGTGGCAGAGGATCACAGAGTTTTCCCATTGCTTTCAATGGCGCCAGCACTGCTGCTACCGGCCCATTGAAAGCAGTGGGGCTACTAGCTGCGATATTGCCGCTAGATAGAACATGCCACAATTTTTTTCCTACAAGCATCACATCACGGTGCTTTGCAAGAAACAAATCGCTCATGTGTATGAACCCATTCAAAAGAACGGGCTTCATGTTTGTGCGTCTTGCAACGCACAAATCTCACGAGGTTTTCTCGTCTGGCTAAAACCGGCCTTAGGGCGCCCACCCACTGGCGATTTTTTTTCTTTGCGTTTTGCGTTTTTCCTGCAGAGCAATTAGAATTGAATGTACTCCTGTCCACTGGCGTTTTGCGTTGCGTTGCGTTGCGTATTTTAACATAGGAACTGTCAGTTGCATATGTGTCCTTATTTTTCTCCTAATGCACCCATGAAAGTCAATGGAAATTAATGGAAAAGCCGCGAAAACGCAGCGAAAACGCGGCAAAAAACGCGGGGAAAAACCGCAAACGCCAGTGGGTGGGCGCCCTTAGTTGGGTGTTTCTTGCCCTAATATTATTAGCAGAGTAGTTGAATAGGGCTAAACAACGTGCGGGACTCTACCAGCCCGATATCTGTACGACACAGCTGAAGGTTGCCAACACATTTAGGCAACATTGGCACGAGCAGGAAACTTGTGTGAGATGCCCCAAACTTGCATGAATATGAACTCCATTCTTCTGAATAGTCAGACACATGAGCAATTTTTTATTTTTATTTTTTTACCTTATTTCCTTCCCCTCACAGCGGCGCTGCGAGGTAAAAAATCACTGCGTGTCCGTTTTTTTGTGTCCCTCAGAACACACCGCCCATTGTTTTCAATACAATAGTCAAACACATCCCATGCCTTGCCATCTGCACACAAGTGCCATGTGATGTTCCCAATTGAAATCAATGGGAAATACTAACCAAACCTCCAACGTGCGTGAAACAAGCGCCAGAGGATCGGAATTTCCGTGAAGTGGTCTGAGGGGTTTGAGTGCGCTCGCCTGTGTGAAGGTAGCCTAAGGCTGGATTCACACATGCAATTTGCACACGCAAGTTTTTCCCCATAGCAATACGGACAGAACCCATGCGTAAAAATAATACATTGGTTTCAATGTGTTTGTTCACATGTGCCATCTTCCTCTCACAGCTATAATCCGAGATAGAAAAATCGCTGCATGTCCTATTTTTGGGGGAATTCCTCACCAGGAAACACATTCGCTATTATTTCTTTTTTATAAATTGTATCGCATGCCATGCAATTTACATGCAAATAAGTAGAAGGAACAATACCTCTGCAGTGCCACCTATTGGATGGCAGCATTCCTGCAAATCAATGTCCGAACTTTTATACAGGTCTTTATAACAATGATTGGGAATTAAAAACCAAGCCAGAATCCATGCGACTCCCCTTCTAGGTGTCTCCCCTAGGAGCGGCGATAGCCATTGTACCATTTGTGGGGTTTGTTTTTTCTTTGTAAATGTGCTTCGCGCTTGCATCCAAAATCGCAAGTTTAAGAATGGAATATCAGCCTAAGTTTTGTGGACCAATATCACACTCGCCAACGTGAATCCAGGTTTAGGAGGCAAACAAGTCCACAGATTGACTCTCGACAAGGCAGACCTGTTAATTGAAAACCATTCCTGGTGACTCATGAAGCTGAGAGAACGCCCGGAGTGTAGAACTGTCATCAAAGCAAAAGGGGGAAGAATCTAAAATATAAAACATATTCTGGTTTAACACTTTTTGTATTTTACTTAATTCCATTTGTGTCCTTCACAGTTTTATGTCTTCAATAATAATCTACAACGTAGAAAATAAAAATAAGAAGACCATGGAATGGAGAGGTGTGTCCAAACTTTTGGCTGGTACTAGACAGCGGCAGATTTCCTTGTGTGAAGAGTCAAAATGTGGTCTTTGTAGTGAAACCTGAAATAGAAATAACGCATCGGGGGAAATTTATTAAGCTTGGCATTTCCGATGCCAGACAGTGCAGTTTCCATCAACTCCCAATGTGCTGAATACGTGATGAGGCGCACACCTCTTCATGCACTATGCGCATCCCTGACTCCTCCATGTGCGTCCAGAGAAATGGACGCCACTTCAAGTATAGTTTACATCAGTTTTTCATAAATTGTACATAAAACAGTTGGCCCCTCCCTAAAGCCCCATCCACTTTTTGAGAAAGTGTTGGGACCACTGCAGAAGGTAAGAACGTTGCAAACTTTTGTACAAATCCCTGCGTACACAAAATTTGTGACTTTTTTCTTCACTAGCGATTAGTTCCTAAATGTCCCCTATTGTTTTTAAGAACACGTGGCTCCACATTCAGATGTGTTTTTGAGTGTTGCCTCCCCTTTAAATCACTATAGTAGTTATGAGCGAACATTTGAAAAGTTTGCTTTGGCCGGTTCACTGAATTTTTGCAAAAGGGAGTGAAAGTGTTATACGGGGCTTTATGGATCTGAGCGCTATAGACCAGCGTTCAGGTGTGAGAAAGCATCGTGTCTGAACGCCATCTTGTTCCCCACTCCGTTTTCTAACTTACTTGAGTGAGAAATGCTGTTCAGAATCAGACAAGCAGAAGATTACGAGATCGAAGAAGGAAAGCTGCACTTGGCCTTCACTCATACAAGTGTCTGCTTATGGGAAGATAGCCGATTAAATAGAGAAATGTACTCTGCGTAGCAAATAGTAAAACATATAAGGAGTTCTTAATCTGATCTTCTATACATATATGTAAATCTTAACTACCGTGTTTCCCCAAAAATGAGACCCTGCTTTATATTAATTTTTGCCCCGAAGGAGGCACTAGGTCTTATTTTCGGGGGGGGGGGTCTTATAACAGTAGCAGAGCACCGAGATTGCAATTGCAGTGCTTTGTCACGATATTTGCTTTTGGCGGCAGCATTCCTGCCTCTGACAGTGGTTTTAGCACACCCCATCATTGAGGTGTGCTAAACGCAAAAAATAGAACAGACAGCGCTGGAAAATCATGTCTGTGAGTGTTATACCATGATTACTGCGGCATTCAAAACACCACGGTAATCGCAGTTAAAAAATCTGCGTGCTACTTACCTAGCATGGTCCGGTCCCTCTCGGTGGTCTGCGGAGTTCCGGCAGCCTGCTTGCAGTTACTGACAGAAAATCACTTTCTGATAACGGGGTTCAAAAACCCTCGCCTCCAGGAAGCGATGGCTCTGATTGGTTTTCGAGTGTCGTGGCTCAGCTAATCAATGCAGTGCTGCATAAACCAATCGTAGCCATCACATTAAATGGCTGTGATTGGTTCGAGTGCTACATTGATAGGCTTAGCCGCAGTGTTTGAAAACCAATCAGAGCCATTGCTTTCTGGAGGCGGGGTTTACGAACTCCGTTACCAAGAAGCGATCTTCAAGCAAGCTGCCGGAACTCCACAGAGCAGGGTGTAGCTAGGACGTATGTAGCGTAGCTAGGGCTTATTTTCAGGATAGAGCTTATATTTTAACCCCAACTCCCCCAACCGCCACCCCCATAAAATCAGATTAAGGTTTATTTTTGGGGTAGTTCTTATTTCCCGGGAACACAGTAAGCTTAGAAATACTTGTAGATTACCTATTAATAACCTCAAACAGTTAGTAAACAGTGGGAAGAGGTTTGCCCAGAGACCTTTAATAATAAAGAGGTGTACCAAGTTATGCGTATTGTGAGGGATTAGCGTTTAGGGTCAGTAGCAGCGTGGGCATCCGCGGCCAGAGACAGTGACACCGGGCAACAGCGTTCTTTAGTCCAGGCTTTGCCTGGGTTTATTGCAGCAGAAACAAAACCAAAACGGAAATAAACACCTGCTCGTCTGAGCACTCACTATACATCTGCTTGTTCCTGACTACTCACTGTCAGAATACTTCTTGCTTGCTGCACACAGCCAGTCCGGTCCTCAGACCTGTGGAGGTCTCACCACACCCTCCTGGGTGTTGAGGTTAGGGGCGTCACCCTGTCAACCTCGCCTTTGGCTCTCTCAGCCCACACGCTGGGCTAGCCGGGCTCCTTGCTCCACAGAGCCCTCTCTCTGGCTCTCAGCCAGACGCTCTCTCCATCTCTAACCTGCAGGCCCTGGCTTTATAAGGCCTGGTACCAGCCTCACCTGGTACGTGGGAGTGGCCATCCCACCCTTCGCTTTGACAACTCCAGGAAAAGCCGGCTCGGACTATGCGGCTTGGAGCCACTTACCAAACTGCAACGTGTCAGTAACATAGCGTTACTGACACAGAAATGCTGGCTTCCTCCACTGAGCCCAGGCCGCTCGGTGGCACGTATCCATCCTCCAGCACTTTGTCAGTCACTGTCTCACATACCCTCCCCCTGTGTTCGAGCCCGTGGGATCGGACACTTAGCTGTCCTGAAATGCGTCCTTGACGAGGCCTGGGTGTTGGGCTTCGGTCCCATGCTCAAAGTCTCTCTGTCTACAGTGGGCTCAAGGATAAACTTTTGCAAAGTCAGAAAGAGGAAGAGCTCCATGCGAGCCAGGCCTTCTCCCATACACACACGTTTGCCTTTTCTTCTTGGCCCTCCAGGGTCAAAGCTCCAAGCTCGGGGGTCTCTTTCTAGTTTAGGTACAGTCTTTTCACCATCCTCCTTGGAGCTAACACAGTCCTCCATTTCAGTGCGGGACGGCCTGTGGAGACTTTCTAACTGAGCCTCCAATTTGAAGGTCTCTTCTAGCGCAAGAACCTTGTCTCTGTATTCTTCCAGTTCCTCTTGTAGCTCATGCTCCAGCATGGCCTTGCTATGGATTACAGTCTCCACTTCATTTTGCAGTTCACTGATGAGTTGGTCCTTGGAGCCAGCATCCCTGCGATAGGCTTCTATCACTTGGACAAACTGTTTCTTCACTCTCGGGGTTTGCTTTTTTACGTCATTATTCTTTTGCTGCAGTTCTTCCAGGACTTCTGCGTCCACTTGTGAGACCTTCTGAGCCTCAGTAGTCTCCTTTTGTAAACATAAGTTGGCATTCTTTGCTACTTGTAACTCTTTTAGATTCTTTAACAAGATCACCTTTTTCCGTTTCTGTCTGAACGAGGTCTTAGACATCTCAGGTCTCTGAACCCTTCTTTCAGCCGCTTGGCTATCTGATTTGCAGCATTTCATCTTCATCCATAACTTCTCTGAGAACTGCTGAAGCTTTGCTTTGCCTGACACTACTTTCAGGGGGCGCTTCAGGGTTAGCGCTTCAGTCTCTTTCTTAATATTCTCCAGCAGGATCTCCATTTCTGCTACCGGTCGTTGGAACACACCTTTGGGCTTTTCCCGTATCCGGGTTCTCTTCTCAGCATCTGTCTTGGCGCTAATCCAGCCTTGCATTTCAGTGTGCACAAGCTTGTTATGCCTTTCTTTTGCATCTTTAGGAAGCACTGACTTCCCCCCCCCAGTAAGCCACTGTTCACACCTCTTTTGTTTCTTCTCCCAGTTGGATGCCATCTGACATTGGTAACCAAGCTCCACACTAATGTCTTCTACCTCCTGTTGAAGGCACACTGTAAACTTCTCAAATTCATCATAGACATCAGTTTGAAGACAAATCAGCTGATTTAGCGCTTCCACTTCTAGGATTTCACTGTCTTGCTCTTCAACCGTGACCCAGCCTGCAGGGTTCTCATACCGTTTCTCTTCCCTCTCTGACATCATTTTCAGGGTGTGCGTTAAAGTTAACACTTCGGTCTCTTTCATACAGACCCTTTCTTCAGCACGCTCACATTCAGTGACATATCTTGCCGACCTGATTTTCTCCTCCATAAGCTGCTGTTCACATAGTTGCTGCGTCTTTCTTAGTTTGGACACAAGCTCCTTTTGGAGACCAAGCTTCACAGAAGCACCTTCTATCTCTTGCTGAAGATGTACTTTAACCTTCTCGAGCTTATCCCAGGCAGCTGTATTCTCTTCACACTGCTGCCTTGTAGTTTCTAATTCTCCTTGTATTTCTCTTTTCTGCTCTTTCACAGAATCCAGACACAAAGCGCTCTTCTCCAGTCTATCTTCCAGATCTCCCACTGTGACACGTATGGGATACGATTGAACTGGATGATTGTGTCAGAGGCAGGGAAATTAAGGTAATCAAATAACTAGTTGCCGTATGAGTTAACCAGAACTTCAATGAACTAATGACCCGTCTGAATATTCTGCTAACATTTGTTCAATTCAGAATATTTTGAACATATATGGTAAGAACAGCAAGAATGACTCATAATACAACACAGATGTCGATAACTTCATGGACAAAATATTCAATATATTTTGTTGCCAATCATCTACTACGCATGTCTAGAACCTGAATAGCCATATTAGAATGACGTATATACCCATAACTGCGCAGAAGCAGATATGCCACGTAATGTAAGAACAGCATAAATAACAGTGATCTTCAAGGAGAATCTGGGACTCGTTTTGCTGTGGTCGATAGACGTATCGGCGTACTCCCGGATTCCTCCTATAAATCGTACCTGGAGATCCCCCGATTGCGGAGTGATGCTACAATATCCGGTGACGTATTGATGCTTATCTTTGTTACCCATGTGATCTCAATGCCTATATGTTAATTAACTATTTTACTTACATATACTAAAGAGTAAATAAACCTGTGTTTTATATTTGTCTTACTTTGAAAACTGTCTCAGACGGTATGCTTGGTAGGTATGCCAATGAGGTTAAAGAATAGCCAAAACTTGAGCAGGTAAGACACCCACCTCAGCCTGAAGTGTTGCAATCTGCTCTGATAGGTTTCTCTTAGCTTTTACATCCTCCCCTACTTGCTTGAGGAGCACATTTTTCTCATCTTGCATAGCCTTCAGGTGTGCACTGAGACCAAGCTTCTGCTGCTTCTCTTCTTGCAGTAACTTCTGAGACTCTTCACTCTGAGCTTCCAGCTTCTCCTGCAGCCTGCTCACCTGCTCAGACAATGCGGTCTGCACACTGTCACCTTTCGTTATCTTTATTTGTAGCTCTTGAAGCTGCATCTCTACTGTGTCTTTCTTGCATTCATATGCATACTTGTCTTCCAACAACCCCTTCACCTTTTGGGACAGCTCAAGACACTCACTTTCCAATGTTTCTTTCACTTTTTCAAGTTGCTTCAACAGCTTGGACAGTTTCCCCACAGCTACAGCATGACTCCGTTCCAGCTCCTGAATTTGGGTTCCATGTACTTCAGCTTCCTCATCCAAGCTCATCTGTAGCTGGGACACCAGTCTCTCAAGCAGCACTTCCTGGTTTTCCTTGTGACCCAGTAAGTCTTCCAAGAACTCTGCTTGCTTTTTGGTCTTACTGCACGCAGCTTTCTGTATTTCCAGCTCTTCCTTGAGCTGACTTACTTGGCACTCCCAGTCACCATTTTTCTTTGCTAGCTGCATTTTCAACTCTGCAACCTGATTTTGCAAACCTGTAGTTTGATTATGTGACTCTGTAGAAGCTATTTCTAACTTGCAACACGTCATCTCCAACTCTTGGGTTTTCATTTGCAGTTTCTTACAGTCCTGTTCATACTGTGCAGCTTGTGCTTCCAGACATACTCTGCGTTCAGCCTCATCTCTGGCTACATCTCTGAGGTCTTGTATCTCTTCATGGGCTAATGAAAGATATCCCTTAAACTTTTCTTTCTTACTTCTCATCTCTTTTAAGCGCTGTTCATACTGAACATTCGTCTGTTGCAGCAACACTCGGCGATCAGCTTCCTCCTTAGCCAACCTCTCAAAATGCTCCTTCTCCTTTAAGAGAGCTGCACTTTTTGTTTTCAGCTGCTCCACCTCTTGAAGACTACTTTCTTTCTCAAACTGTGTTTTCAACTTTTCACACTTAGAGGCCTGTTCTCCCAACACAGCCGTGTGATCCGTTTCAGTTTGTCGTATAAGGGGCTCATTCCCTGTAGTCTTGAGTGACTCTGTCAGTGTAGCCAACTGCTTTATTAGGCGTTGCCTTTCCTTCCGCTGCAGCCGCATAGCATCTCCATGGGCTTTCAGCTGCTGAGCCATGGCCTCCTCTTGTGCATTCCGCTGCTGAGCCATGGTCTCCTGTTGCTGCACCACATTCTCCTGTTGCAGCACTATCTCTTGCATTCATTGCTTCAGCCATTCCTCCATACTGGCTGTATCTGGTTGCTGTGCTGTTGCATCGTCCACCCGGGACATGGGGTTATGGCACGCTCAGACAATCTCTCTTTGGGCGGTTGCCCTTAGTAACGGTTCTCCAGTTGCTGCAGCAGAATGTCCATTAACTGGTGTATGTCTCTTTAAAGGGGTTGTCTCGCAAAATCAAGTGGGTCTATACACTTCTGTATGGCCATATTAATGCACTTTGTAATATACATTGTGCATTAAATATGAGCCATACAGAAGTTATTCACTTACCTGCTCCGTTGCTAGCGTCCCCGTCGCCATGGTTCCGTCTAATTTCGGTGTCTTCTTGCTTTTTTAGACGCGCTTGCGCAGATGGATCTTCTCCCTTCGGCTCGTCTCGGAAGCATTGGCGTTTTGGCTCCGCCCCCTTGTACGCATCATCGCGTAGCTACGCCCCCGTCACGTGCCGATTCCAGCCAATCAGGAGGCTGGAGCCGGCACACGTCATGGGGCAGAGCTACGTGATGACGCGTACAAGGGGCGGAGCCAAAACGCTGATGCTTCCGAGACGAGCCGAGAAGATCCATCTGCGCAAGCGTGTCTAAGGCCTCATGTCCACGGGGAAAATCAGATCCGCTGCAGATTCTACATGTAGAATCTGCAGCGGGTCCCTCCTGCCCCGCGGACATGAGCGCCGAAAATAAGAATTTAAAAGTATTTACCATCCGGCGCGGGCGGAGAAGATCAGCTGTTCCTCACGGCCGGATCTTCATTTTCGGCCGGCGGATAGATTCCTGACGCCGGCGGCACGTCGCCGGCACGTCGCCGACGTGCCGCGCGCATGCGCCGGGCACATCCGCCGAGCCGAAGCAAGGAAGATGCGGCCGTGAGGAACAGCTGACCTTCCCCGCCCGCGCCGGATGGTAAATACTTTAAATTCCTATTTTAGGTCTCCCGCGGATCCGGACGGCTTCCATAGGCTTCAATAGAAGCCCGCGGGAGCCGTCCCCGCGGGAGACCCGCACGAAAATGGAGCATGGTCCGGATTTTTCCATGCTCCATTTTTTTTTAAATCCCTTTTATTGACGATCCGCGGGTATTTATCTACCCGCGGGTGGTCAATGCATCCCTATGGGATGTGGATCCGCACGCGGGAGATCCGCTGCGGATCTTAAATCATATTTTGCCCGTGGACATGAGCCCTAAAAAAGCAAGAAGACACCGAAATTAGACGGAACCATGGCGACGGGGACGCTAGCAACGGAGCAGGTAAGTGAATAACTTCTGTATGGCTCATATTTAATGCACGATGTATATTACAAAGTGCATTAATATGGCCATACAGAAGTGTATAGACCCACTTGATTTCGCAAGACAACCCCTTTAAGACCGCTGCCCGCATCCAAACACCATATGTGAGGGATTAGCGTTTAGGGTCAGTAGCAGCGTGGGCATCCGCGGCCAGAAACAGTGACACCGGGCAACAACGTTCTTTAGTCCAGGCTTTGCCTGGGTTTATTGCAGCAGAAACAAAACCAAAACGGAAATAAACACCTGCTCGTCTGAGCACTCACTATACATCTGCTTGTTCCTGACTACTCACTGTCAGAATACTTCTTGCTTGCTGCACACAGCCAGTCCGGTCCTCAGACCTGTGGAGGTCTCACCACACCCTCCTGGGTGTTGAGGTTAGGGGCGTCACCCTGTCAACCTCGCCTTTGGCTCTCTCAGCCCACACGCTGGGCTAGCTGGGCTCCTTGCTCCACAGAGCCCTCTCTCTGGCTCTCAGCCAGACGCTCTCTCCATCTCTAACCTGCAGGTCCAGGCTTTATAAGGCCTGGTACCAGCCTCACCTGGTACGTGGGAGTGGCCATCCCACCCTTCGCTTTGACCACTCCAGGAAAAGCCGGCCCGGACTATGCGGCTTGGAGCCACTTACCAAACTACAACGTGTGAGTAACATAGCGTTACTGACACAGAAATGCTGGCTTCCTCCACCGAGCCCAGGCCGTTCGGTGGCACGTATCCACCCTCCAGCACTTTGTCAGTCACTGTTTCATAGTATGTATAAGTCAGGTGACCTTTTAGCCTTGCTTTTAATGTATTTGTCTAAAAGGACTATATATACTTTGGCTTGTTAACAAATAAATAGAATAATTAGCAATTTATACAAATGCTGTGTGACCTGTGATTCTCCGAGCAGATCGTACTAACCCTGATTTTCCGACACAAGAATATACCTGCTGGCACTCCATTGCGGTGACACAGGACCAGTGTTTAGTGAATGGAGCCAGTAGAACTCCATGTTTTGGGTAGAACTTTGCTAAAAGCTAGTCATGGGTTCTTCCTGAACCAAACTTTTAGCAAAGTTCGAACCGAAACAGGGTTCTACTGGTTCAAGTTGCTCAACATTGTTCACCAGTCCAGGTCCATGTGGGCTCTCGAGCCATAAATACCCTTTCTATCATCTTCCCGTGTTTACCTAGTGCTATAACCTGCCTCCCTCTGGCATTTTTTTTACGTTCTCTTGCCATATCCATAAAATATTCGATTCCATAAAATATTTCCTTGTGTGTTATTGCTTCCCCTCCCTGAGTGTTTCCATAATTCCCTCCATGAATTATTCTTCATTGTGCCTCAGTATTGGGTTATCGTGCAGATTTCCATATGTAACAGCATTTCTTGCATTTCTTCCCTTTTTAACTGAGTTACCAGAAGTTTTGGGCAGCAGACGTTAGCGAGACTCTTACTGTACTGTTTGTAAATTCCGAATCTGAAGTAATATTCCGATGATCTCAGAGCTGCTATTTCTGGAGCGACTGTACTTCCAGATATTCTATCAGCTGAATTAGTGATAGATGTGGTGTTTAAGCTTTATATCTTTGCAGTTTGTTTGCCAGTTTTTGGTCGAAGATTCAGTTGCGACGGCAAAATGTAATTATGTTCTCAGGGGCAGAAGTGGCAGGTACCTTAATGCAGAGGTTTGGAATTTGATCTATTTCCCTTGGTGCAGATTAAAAATGAAAGATTTCTGCAGATGAAAACTGCAAAATATGATACCGGCATCTGGCGTTTTCTAGAAGAAGCTCTCAGGATCCCCGGATAACCCCACGGAGAAACTTTTTTAACAAATAAAACTACTGTAACTACCTACAGTTAATATTGACACCAAATTAAAGGGGCTCTGGAAGGCCAAAGTGTTAAGAACCCTCCGATCCAGTGACAAACGTTTGTCCAGGGACTAGACATGAGTGAGCATACTCGCTAAGGACAATTACTCAAGCGAGTATTGTCCTTAGCGAGTACCTGCCCGCTCGGAAGAAAAGATTCGGGTGCCGGGGCGGGTGAGCGGTGAGTTGCAGGAGTGAGCAGGGGGGAGAGAGGGAGAGAGAGATCTCCCCTCCGTTCCTCCCTGCTTTCCCCTGCCGCTCTCCGCCCCCCGCCGGCACCCGAATCTTTTCTTCGAGCAGGCAGGTACTCGCTAGGGACAATACTCGCTTGAGTAATTGTCCTTAGCGAGTATGCTCGCTCATCTCTACCAGGGACTAAAGAGGGAGTTTATGTTCCCCATTGTCTGTCCTCTGCGCAGTCTTCGGATCCACCAGTTCCATAGCTCTATTCTTATGTTCAAAAAGATTTTATTGAACTTTCATATGTAAAATACTTTCAACATTTGACAATAGGACATTAGCTGTTGAACATTTTTATAGACATTTTCCACATATGTGACATTGCTTGGTTTGATGTCTTCTCCCATTCCTTCATTTGCTTGTATATAACATGAGTAAACATGTCAACCTTTTCTATGTCTCGTCCATGGATTCCTCCCCTAATGGGTCGTCCCCCAGTCGTCTGGCTGTGGGAGCGCCCCATAGAAGGCCCATTAAGCGCCACCTCTTTCCTTCTTATCCCATTTAGCCCAGTTCTATATATCCTTATATTTGTAAGATTTGAGTGAAAAAACAAGAAAAGGTGAGAAAGGAGAATGCGCGAAGAGGGGACAGTTCGAGGAGGTTAGGGAAAGGAAGGTGCCCTAGGTCCAAGGACCAAAATTGATCATTGGACTTCTCTGAATTTTAGTACTCAAACACATGGGGTCTCATGGTATGACTCTGCTCCCCAGGCAAGACGTGAGGTAGGGAGAGTCTCGGAACTCTATCCAGACAGTCCAAGTAGCATATAATCTGGAGCATTCTGCTTCCATGTCGTTACATTTAAGCACCTCCATATATCTCAAGGAGTCCATGGCCTCCAGCCTCGCTACTCTCAGGACTGCAACACGCTGCCTCCAAAGCCTAAGATAGCTCTATTTTTAGAACACAAATCACCAGAGCATCTTCTATGCAGACATGGAACCAACAGGAAATGCTGAAGGATTTCAGCTCTGAAGCCTGCAGAATTGTGAATGCAGTTCCAGGGCCAAAATCCAAAGTAAAAGCGGAAGTTGGAATACTCCTTTAAATTTAGAATTGGCAATAAGGATATTGGGATCTGGGTTCTCCCAGGTGTCCAAATTAATTAGTGATGGTCATCAGAGAAAGAACAAGAGACATCGACTGTGTGAAGTCACGACTGTCCTCTTTCTGAACTAGCTGTGTTACCTTTATTAATAATGGAAAGTAAAACAAAGAAATGTGTAGAGACAACACTCTAAGTTATACATTATTGCATTAGAAAGAAAAGTAGCAAATCATTACGACAGTTTAGTACTGAGGAGTAAATACATGATGTGAGGAGTGCATACATGAACTACATGGATAAGAGGAAGGAATGCGGATGCAATGACCAAATATAGTCTCCAGGAAATGCTCAAGCCCCACAACCAGCTCAGTCCAGCTTTCTTTCTCCACTTTCATGATCTTTGGACTAAACTATATTAGCCCTCGAACAACAGATGTAACACAGGTTATCCTAATGCTTTTACATGGACAACAGCTTTAAGACAACTCCTTTAGTTCAATACCCTGTTAATTCCTTCTAACAAAATGAAAGGGGAGCCAATTTAGAGCAACCCCTCCCCTTTATTAACAAATAAGGAGAGTGGTTCTACGCATGTGTGTAGCAGAGCCGTGTGTATGTGATGCATGTGTGTAGCAGAGCCGTGTGTGTGTGATGTGCATGCATAGCAGAGCCGTGTGTGCGTGTGACGCGCACATGTAGAAGAGCTGTGTGTGTAGCAGAGCTGTGTATATGTTTGATGCACATGTAACAGAGCCGTGTGTGTGTGACGTGCCTGTAGCAGAGCTGTGTCTGTGTGACGTGCCTGTAGCAGAGCTGTGTGTGTGGATTATATTCAGGCTTCTGTGTCTATAGGCGTGGGCGGGAGCGGGGTGAGGAGGTCTCTATGAGGAACAGGAAGTTAGTTGGGCAGCAACGCTGCATGAGCAGAGTCTGGGGATATTCTCATGTGTAATCTAGGGAAAGATTACTGCACTACAGGCATAAGGGACTCTGGGTCCTCTGGAAGGAGATCTGATATTTAGCAAAGCTATTTTGGTTGGTCCTATCAAGAGACTCTTTTCCTTGCATTCTTCTCTCGCTGTCCAACAATACAGATACCACTGGTGGTTGTCACCATTTTGAATTATAAGCCCAGACGCCGGCTAGTTTATGGACTGTGAGTACTATTCTGGCAACCTTGAATTTCTAAGGACCTTATTACTACCCAATGGTCACTTTAATATACGATCAGCAAACTGAGGAGGAATTCATATCTGACTTTACTTTATGGAAACACGATTGTTTATTACACCGTACCTGTTGTTCCAGTTATTAAAGAGTTTCTGAGAATCACAATGTCTGTCTTAGAATATACATCTTATGGCTGCCTCCTGCGACTTCCTGCCCTGCCGCGAGCGCAAGTTGCAGCCAGAACACAGCAGAGCCATGTGGCCTCATTCCGGGCAGGTAGGCCTCTTGGCCCTTCCACCCACTTATATGGACTAGGAGAGCCTAGTGACCTTAACAGATCTTGGCCTAGTGCTCCTGGTGCTTGCCCCATCATCAACATTAACTCCACAAGCTGAAGAATCCCCAACGTCTGATACCAACTACCCTCTTACACCTTCGGGAGCTCCGTGGAGGTCCAATGTACCTGAAGCCCCGCCGATCATAAAGTTATTCCCTATCCTACAGATAGGGTATAAATATATAGCTTGACACACACAATTCCTTATGTACCCTGCTGCATCTGAATTGATGGATGGAGGCAGCTACTAAAATCATGAACATATAAGAAAACCTCAAGACTCAAGGAAACCAGATTGAGACATTAAAAGTAATGTTACCTGATGAAATTGCATAGAAAGCATGAAAATCTCCTGTTTCTTAATGAGTTACATATTTTAAAGGTTACTTCAGTCTTACTAGGGGGATACGACTTAAATCATGTTTTACTACCTGTCCACATCATGCCTGGGGTTAGCAGGAATATACGGTAGACAAAGCCCCTTCAAGTGATTTATCCTGGCTTGAGTGAACTATAGCAGACCTTCAGTTCCTCCCGTCTTAGACTTTACATGTACAGTAAGATACAAGCTGAGGAAGTATTTTGATGGCAACTTGTAAACTAGACTGAAATATATTATTGGATTATATACAGGAAGGACAGATCTGAGATTAGATGCCAGTAAGGTCATCTGTTCAGCCTATTCTTGTATCCTGGAAAGGACTACGAGCGGCAATGCTACCCACTCACATATGGGAATTGTTGGGCAATGTACAGAAACTCAACTTACTAACCAGACAATTGGGTTACTCACCAATATCCACAGTTTTAGGTGTGCCCTAAAACACATCTCTTTAGGAAGGCTGATCACATTTTCTGATCCAACTCTTCTCCATTTACCTCTCTTCTATATTCCCCTTCAGACTCTGTTCCGGTCATCTCACAGTATCCTCCCATAGGCCCTAATGCACTTCATATCTGGATATACACAGGAGAACAATGGCTGGACCATCGTATAGAACCCGTACTTCTGGGTCATCCTTATCTCCTCATAGATTGTAGGACCCTCTCCCCTATTCTAATTGTTTATTAATTTAATTCCATTTCTGATTCTGTGCGCTTTAGGGTGCGGGCAGACGAGCGCATAAACGGCGCGTTTTTGCGACCAAACGTATATACGTGACCATCTGAGGCAATGGTTTCGAATGTATTCGTTCACATGGGCGATTTTACGGGGCGTAAAAACGGCAATTCGAAAAAAAACGGAACATATGCGACCGAAATACGCGCCAACGCATATTCGATCGCCGAAAAGACCGTTTGCAAAGTAGGAACAAACGAAAATACGCTTTCTAGCTCTGGTCGTGATCGGTGAAAAATGATCGCTCGGGCGATTATACGTTGCGCTCGTGCGAACGTAAATACGCCTACGCTCGTCTGCCCGCACCCTTAATGTGTAAAGGCCTCCAAAAGCATCCACGGCCTTTAATGACCATAATTAGACTAATTACAAACAGAACATACCTTCTACTGCATTTTAAACCTAGTCTAGGTCCTAGTAATGGCAGTGCTACTTATATATTCCCAGAGGACACCGCTCACAGGGTACGCACACATATTCAATCGTGTTCTCAATGCTCCAGTTATCAAAAATAAAAATTAAGGCAACTTTACAAAGACTCTTGGTCAAAAATATCCTACTGTTTTCACGTATGCAGCTTATGTGCAGAATAGTGTGTTTCCAGGGTTACAGACAACTAATAAACTAGTGTAGTCTAATCCTACAGCCACACTGCCTTCCTTATGTCCTCTACTTCATGGGTAGGGGATGGATAGCAGAATAACTGCAGGACCAGATTACATAGCATTTGTCTGTAGTCTATTACCATGGAGTCATATAGGTCTATATAATAGCTGTAGACATAAAACGGCAATTAAAGATATTTAATGAAAGACAAGGGGCCTTTATTGCATTGGTGCAAAAAAAATAGGTCAGTTCCAAAAGTGTGCAGATGTAACAAACAGATATGAGCGAACGTTTGAAGAGTTTGGTTCTGCCAGTTTGCTGAATTTTGGCAAAAAGTTTGATTTGGTCTGCCCCAGCATGGTGGTGGTGGTCCTGTGGCTCGGCAGTTAGCACTGATGCCTTGCAGCACTGGAGTCTTAGGTTAAAATCCCTCAGGTTGCCCAAGGACAACTAAAAATCCCACGGTCATGGTGCCTCGTTAATGCATAACTTTTATTACTATCAGTTGAAACACCTATGACAGAAGTCCTGGGGTTGACAGTCAGTGGGGATTAACTGTTCAATGTCCTAATCCAGATAAGTACTGATCCAATATATAGTGTCAGTAAACCCTCAATAATTAGAAATGGAATTAAGCTGCAGACTAAGGTTCCTATACCAAACAAAGAGCAGCAAACACCCTAAACTAAAAAGCAAGATGGACACCCCCACCCCCCACCCCCGACATGTTTCGTCTGTTCAGGCATCATTGGGGGAAACCTTCGAATTTGAGGGGGAATATCTCAATAATAGGAATAGAAAATTACAACATTGGAAGAAATCTCTCTATTCTTATCAACCCCAACTGGTGGGAAACAGGCCTGAAGATATACAAACGTCCTCACTATATAAGACTTCTGGTAATACAGCACAGGAGAATCTTTCATTATCCCAACTGCATTTGTACACTTGTCATTGACCTCTGGCATTGCCAAAACAGCTACTCATAGTGAATTGCCAAAGGTGGCAACATGCAGTATTCGTGGAGACATTGCCTCTTCCTCACAGTCTTTTACTACATTGGCGTCACCTTCTTCACAGCCTCCAATAGTAGACTTGACGTCTGCATCTTCACATCTATTGGAAGCTCGTATGGTTATACATTCATCCTTCCCTCTTACAGCGCCTATTTTTTTAGAGCCCCCCCCACTATGCAGCTGCTGGAAAGGAGATACCTAATGATCCAACTATACAGTTCCTGCTGGAGCTCTATAGAATTTTAGAAGAAGCCAGGAAGGCAAAACTGGTATCAATGGAGGAGTTCAAATTTACCTCACAGTGGCAACTATTTATGGCCTTCATAACTTCATAAAAGGGCCATCCCGAAACCCGATAGACCCATCGTCTCAGGAATAATTAATCTCACTCAGAACATTTGGGATGGCAACATGGCATGTTTTAAAGAATTTATGATGATACTCAATACCAATAAGATAGGAATGAAGTTTACGTCTGAGATTCATGATGTTCACACTTATTGGATTTAACTACTGAGGGTTCAATCAGTACAGATAATCTATGGCCGCGAATAGTTCTCTCTCCTGGGAAAACCATCACCCTCTATTATTGTGGGAAGGAATTCCTATTAGACAACACCTTCAGATTTGAGGGAACTGTTCCAGTGGTTCCTACCGTACTTCCAAAAAGAATGTACAGCGTTATTCAATAGATTTAGGAAGGGCTACTTTGCCAAGACCCTTCATAGAGCAAATAGATGAGCCAGGGTGACTGACCGGCATGAATGATTAACACAGAAATTAGCTTCTCAATCAGTGAAAACAATAAGGTGTATCGGTAGTTTTGATGGATACTCCCAACAAGTCATGGGAATTCTAAGAAAACACTGGCCAATATTATTGGCAAACCTCATCTTAAGAATGTAATTACAGAACATCATAGTGTTGTATTCAGGAGAGGGCCACATTGACGTGATATGTTGGTAGATAGTCACTTATGTGCATCAAGTGTAGCTCCAAAACAAATGAATACCTCTCTTGGTGTTTGCAAGCCCTGCGGCCGGTGTAGTTCCTGTTCCTTTGTCGTGTCTTTCTCCACATTCCTTAATCCCCTTGATCAAAAACTTTATCCTATACAGCAGGTTACTACTTGTAGGACTAGGGGTATTTATGCTGTGATGTGCCCCTGCCTCAAGGTGTATGTAGGGAAGACAATACAAGAGTTGAGAAAATAGACATCTAAACACCTTCACTCAATTAGGACGGGTCTAGACACTCCAGTCACCCGACACGTTATTAACCACTATTGTGGGAATATGTACAGTTTAAAGTTTTGTGGTCTTTGCCTTTTGGAGCTGGGACCATGGGGTGGCAATCTGGATGCTAAGCTTTTGTGGGACGAGGCCTGATGGGTGTTTAGATGAAATTGTAAGAGCCTCCGAGCCTCAATGAGGGTTTCTCATTTTCCTTGTTAATTTGATGGCTTAATACTGTCTTCATATATGGTGTAGTAGTGCAGTACACAGAAGGGCCTGTAGAGGGCTGCAGACAGGACTTCTGGTGCGACGGTTAACACAAAGGGGTGGAGCAGGAACTAGAAAAGGGCCAGCTCCTGCCAGAATCAGGTGGGGAGAGGACCAACGCAGCAGAGCTGAGGTGCTGCAGGCTGGTGGCCTAGCAAAGGCCAGAGTCCAACAGGGTCAACAGCCCTGAACTCATACCCAAGTAGGGTGCATATGAACTGTGTTTTTGTGACTGCGGTGATGTCAAATAAAGGCTGGCAGGAGCCAGATAAAGAAATCCACGTCTCTGGAGTTTCTACACGTGTGGTGTGCCATTTTTATGTAAGAGAGGTCAGCGATCCCGAGGCGAGTGACCCCAACGTACCACAATGGGTAATGACAACATTTGATTTATACCTATATGTCCTGTTCTTAAAGGGAGGTGATGATTTTCAGCACATGTAGTCGCCCTTAACAATTGATTATCCGTTAAGCCGCTTGGGTCTTTTTGCACAAGATACACAGCACTATTGGGAAGTTATTTCAACATTCTGAGGACCAAGCTGAAGTCTGCTATTTCTATGTAGATACTCTGGATTGTCGGTTACAGTATGTATTATTAATGCACAGGAAACACTCCAGCATTTGCCTATCCAATAGCTTTCTCTATGATGTCTTTCTTAACTATGTCAGGAGTTTAACTTATATAGTTCTGTTATTGTTGACTCCACCTAACAATATATAGGGATCTGCACCCAAGAGATACCTGGTTCATCGTGAGGTCTACATCCAAGCATCCCTTTTGTGTGAGGGCACATGTGTGGGTCCGCCGTGGAGCAGCCCTTGTACGCAGGCGCTCTCACAGCAGGACAATATCTTGCAGTTAGTTGCCTGCTATCTTACTTGGGTGGGCGGCTGTTGGCTTCTCATCCTGTCAATTGCGCAATATCAGCTGCTCTATGACTTGTTTATTGGTTTGTGTCACATGGTGTACTTCTTATTGGTGCCTCTTGCTGGTCCCAGCTGTGGGATCTGTCAGTTCCCAGATTTTTCATATTTCCCCTGATGACGCCAGTATAGATGAAACATGTCGGGGAGGCGATCTTGCTTTTCAGTTTGAGGTGTTTGTTGCTCTTTATTCGATATACAAGTCAGCATCCTAAATCCATCTGTGTCTCCTAGCTCCATTGCTAATTATTGAGGGTTTACTGACACTATATATTGGATCAGTACTAGAGATGAGCAAGCATACTCGCTAAGGACAATTGCTCGATCGAGCATTGCCCTTAGCGAGTATCTCCCCGCTCGTCTCTAAAGATTCGGCTTCCCCGACGCAGGTGACAGGTGAGTTGTGGCAGTGAGCAGGTGGGAGGGGGGGGGGGCAGAGGGAAAGAGAGATCTCCCCTCCGTTCATCCCCGCTCTCCCCCGCCGCCGGCAGCCGAATCTTTGCTCCTGAGCGGGCAGGTACTCGCTAAGGGCAATGCTTGATCGAGCAATTGCCCTTAGCGAGTATGCTCGTTTATCTCTAATCAGTACTCATCCAGATTACGATATTGAACAGTTAATCCCCTGAGCGACACTCAACCCCAGGACCTTTAATGTCATAGGTGTTTTAACTGATAGTAATAAAAGCTATGTATTTACAAGGCACAAAGCCCGTGGATGTTTCTGTTTTTGGTGGTTATGTGATACCCAGTATGATCCGGGGGCAGTTTTGCATGGAGTTTGTATGTTCTTCCTGTACTTGTGTAGGTTTCTTCTTCTACATAATCCACTTTCTATAGTACATACCTTTATTGAGGAGGAAGAAGAAGCAGGAGCATGGTGGCTCAGTGATTAGCACTGTTGTCTTTTAGCAATGGGATGCCAAGTTCAAACTCGACCAAGGCCACATCTTTATGGACTTTGCATGCCCTCACTGTGTGTTTTATCTTCTACATAATCACCTTTATATAAGTACATACATTTATTGAGGCGGAAGCAGAAACATGGTGGCTCAGTGGTTAGCACTGTTGCCTTGCAACACTGGGGTGCTAGGTTCACATCTGACCAAGGCTATATCTGCATGATGTTTACATGTTCTCATTGTGTCTTCTACTTAATAATTGCATGTGTTTATATAGTGCATACATTTATTGAGGAAGAAGAAGCATGGTGGCTCAGTGGTTAGCCTTATGACACTGGGTGCTGGGTTCAAATCTCACCAAGGCTAACATCTGTTTGCAGTTTCATGCACTCCCAGTGTTTGTGTGATTTTCTTTCCACACTCTAAAAACATGCTAATAGGTGAATAATAGATTGTGAGCCTCAATCGGGGTAGAAAATATCAAGTGATAGAAAGCCCTGTGTAATATCCATGTGCTATATAAATAAGGGTGAGGATTACAAAACACAGGGGGAACAGGCAGCCTCCATGCAGATGAACTTAGGACCCCAGTGCTGCAAGTCAACAGTGCTAACCATTGACCCATAGGATCATTACCTTCACTGCACTACAAAGTTTGACCTGAAACAGTGTTTGACTGGTTTGGTTTGCAAAGTAAGGTGACCAGATTTTCCCAGGGTCAAAGTGGGACAGAGGGGTGTGGTCAGGGGCGGGGCTTTTCACGGTGTATGATTTTACCTCCATTGTTATAAAAAATATAGGGCCATTTCAAAAAAGACAGGGAGCAAATTCTGCAGCATTTCTGCATCCAAAAAATAGTCAAATTACGTACCATTGGTGTGAATTTTCACTGGAAATCAGCCACGTGTCTGCAGTTGATTTCATACTATATAGTGCTCCCCCTCACCTCCCCCGAAGGCTTCTCGAAGTCAGCGCTCCCTGGCTTTTGGTTCCCAGTGGCCTATGGTGGCCGCACCTGACCAGCGGCGCCGCACCTGACCAGGTCGCTGGGAACCAGAAGCCAGGGAGTGCTGACTGCGGGAAGCCTACGGAGGAGGTTAGGGGGAGCTCTGCATAGTATGAAATCAATTGCAGGCACACGGCTGATTTTCAGTCAAAATTCACACCAATGGTATGGATTTTGACAGTTGTTTTGGATGCAGAAATGCTGCCGAATTTGCAGTGGAAATTTCCGCTGCAGACATTCCACCATGTGTAAACATACCCTAAGTCAGCTTGAGGTATGCTGCCACGTGCAGAGCGGCATCGCTAGTAATAGTGACCCCCACAGTGTTTTCAGTAGTAATATTGTCACCTATATCAGACTCAGTAGAATTAGTGACCCCAGAGGGGCTCAGTAGTAATATTGTCCCCTATATTGGACTCAGTAGTAATAGTGACCCCCACAGTGGCCTCAGTAGTAATAGTGACCCCTATATCTACATCAGTAGTAATAGTGTCCCCCACAGTTCCCTCAATAGTAATAGTGTCCCCTATGTTGGACTCAGTAGTAATAGTGACCCCTACAGTGGCCCCAGTAGTAATAATGGCCCCTACAGTGGCCCCAGTAGTAGTAGTGTTACCCATGTGAGGGGTTAATTCACGTTTATGCCTTTTAAATTGATAAGTGTATGTCACAGAATACTTATGTATTTATAATTTGCATTTTCTTTTGCTAAAGGTCTAAGCTTATACGTGTAAGGGCCGACGTTTAATAATAGACTACAGCGACTCCATTTTGTATCTCTTTGCTTGTTTTGCTTCAATCATGTATCTGTATTAATTTCACCTTTTACCTAGAAAAATGTTAGACCCAATTATAATGATGACTGTGAATCCTTATCAGCTTTCTCTCTCTCATATCTCCTTTCCCTTGAGAAAGCTCATTCCCTTCCGGTAATAAGCGTCCAGGAATGTTTTGTTTTGTTACAGGTGTCACCGGACATTGATGCATTGCTCATGTAGGATACTTCTTTGAAAGATGTGCAATGCTAATTAAAAATCAACAGATGTTATGTAGCCTTGGGCATGCGCAGTAATCCAATCAATACGTCAGCAAACCTTTCCTATATCATCTGTAATTCTTTGAATAAACTTCACTTCACTCATGGCATTCCCATCGTGCATGTGGCTGACCATTTGTGTCGTCTGAGTACTCACCCCTAAAAACCAATTTGGAGGCAGACAGCATTAGCTCAACGGTCTGTGTTTTGACCCCCCACACCCACAGTGGCCTCAGTAGTAATAGTGACCCCCACGGTGGCCTCCGTGCTAATACTTTTACCAATAGTGTCCCCTATATCGACCCCAGTAGTAACAGAAACATACCACAAAAGCCCCAGTAGTATTAGAGCCCACTGAAACCGATATACTTACCTTCTCCTCCTTGTCTTCTCAGCACTGCTGCAGGAGGAAGTGTGTGAGCCCACAGCAGCGCTTCCTCTCTTCTCTTGCTGCACTAAGGAGGAGAGATCAGACGAGGAAGGGTCGAAGATCATGGATGCACACACTGCGGTATGCATTGTGATTACCAGCCAGGGAGCTGCAGATCCCCAGCTGGTAATCACTTTAATGGTGACCAGATATCCCAAAAGCGGGACAAGTGGCTGTCCCGTCGGGGTTCCCGGGGAAAAGTGGGACACAGGGTCCCAAAGTGGGACTGTCCCACCTAAATTGGGATGTCTGGTCACCTTAAGCAAAGTTTAACCCAATGCTGATAACTTTCTGCAACAAGTTATCTTAACACAACAGAAGCTATTGAAGAGCTAATGAAAAGGCAATAAAAAGTCATGTACCGCAGTTTAACATATAGCGTCAAGTTAAACTTTGCTACATGTGTGCATACCCCAAAAAACAAACCGTGCACCCTGCAGGCTGAGTTCCTTGTACAATGCAGAACTTCAGAACACGTCCTTGTTGCTGCTTGATCTTCTGTTAAGATGTGAAGCTGTTAAACTCTCTACTAGTTCTTTCTTCTTACTTGTCTTGGGAAATGAACGGTCTTAACTAGACTGCCTGTCTGTACGGCATTGAAGAAGTCACGCAGACACACTCACCGGAGATGGGAATGAAAACACTGAAAAGTTATTTAAAAGCATCGCATTTTCGAACATAGGAGCTTCAAAATCAATTAAAGAAGTTTAATGTGACTGTTACAAGTAGCTGAACCTGGGAACATTGTGAATATGGATCAGTAAATTAATCAGTGAATCAAATCTGCACCAGTTATTTCATTCTGCTTCAATTATTTCAACTCAAATGCTTCAGACCAAATGGCACTTCAGACTTAATCATGTATTACAAAGTTTCTGATGTTTCTGTAGCATTTGATTTCTAGTTAATTCTCATGGCATGATGATAAAGACTGCATCGCTATCACAGAGAAGCCAGAAAACTACCTGGGGTTCTGCCAGAGAACGTCCTTCAGAGAGGCTGAATCCACAATGCAGATGCTACATTATGTTGCCCTCGTAGCAGGAAATATGAAGCATTGACTGCGCACCTAGATAACATCCAAGAGGGCAAAGAACTAGATCTCCCAGTGGATTCTTGATGGAGCTAAAAAAGGTCAGGGCTTCACCAAAAATGAATGTCAATCTTTGAATACCACTTTTTAATCTATTCTACACTGATTAGTTTCTTAATATATCTTTATAGTCATCATTCTTTTCTGATACACAGACCCAAATCTCACAGACAGCTATTAAGTCTCCTCTCAGCCTTCTTTTTTGCAAGCTAAACTCTTTTGGATCCTTTAACCGGTCCTCATAGGACATGATTTGCAGACCGCTCGCCATCTTGCTAACTCTTCTCTGAACTTGCTCCAGTTTGTCTGTCTTTTTTAAAGTGGGGTGCCTAGAATTAGACCCAGTATTCCAGATGAGGTCTGACTAAGGAAGAGTAGAGGAGATAATGACCTCACGTGATCTAGACTCTATGCTTCTCTTAATACATCCCACAATTGTGGTTGCCTCTTTGACGGCTGCATCACATTGTTGACTCATGTTCAGTCTGCAATCTATTAGTATAACCAAGTCTCTTTCATATGTGCAGCTTAGCTCAATTCATCTCATTCCGCACGTGCTTTTTTCATTTTTCTTACTCAGATGTAGTACTTTACATTTCTCCTTGTTAGATACCATTTTGTTAGTTGCCACCCACTGTTTAAGTTTGTCCAGATCTTTTTGAATTCTTTCTCTCTCTTCTCCAGTGTTAGCTATTCCTCCTAGCTTTGTGTAATGAGCAACTTGATCAGTTTCCCCTAAATTCCCTTCTCTAGATCATTTCTAAAGATGATGACCAACACTGGGCCTAGGACAGAGCCTTGTGGCACCCCACTTGATACATTCTTCCACTTGGATGTGCAGCCATTTATGATCACTCTTTGAGTATAATCACTCAGTCAGTTGTGAATCAACCTAACAGGTATGTTGTCAATCCCATATTTGCTCTTTTTTTTTTTTAATACGGATGGTATGAGATACTTTGTCTAATGCTTTACTAAAGTCAAGAAATACTATATCCATTTTTGGATCAATCCAGTCAGTGATTCTGTCATAGAAGGAAATTAGATCCGTTTGACATGACTTATTTGTTACAAACCTATACTGGCTCTAGTTAATTACTCCATTTTCATCCAAGTACTTGCATACATGCTGTTTAATAATCTGTTCAAAGATCTTTCCCGGTATAGAGTCAGGCTTACAGGCTGTAGTTTCCTGGATCCACTTTCTTCCCTTTTTTTGAAGATAGGAACCACATTCGCCCTTCTCCAATCTTTTGGGACTTCTCCCATTCTGCAGGAATTTTCAAAGATTATGGCTAGTGGTTCAGCAATTACCTCCGCTGCTTCCTTTGGTATCCTAGGATGTAATTCATCTGGACCTTGAGACTTGAATTCATTCAAGTTATCTAAGTGTTCCCTCATTATCTTTATTATAGATATCCTGCATTTGTTTATTCTCCCAATAGCACAGGGAAGATCAGTTGATGTTACATCTACTTTCTGAGAAAAAACAGATACAAAATAGGAATTTAAAAGTTTGGTTTTCTCAACATTATTTTTAACAAATTCACCATTTAATCTTGTAAGCATCCAATGGCATCTTTGCTTTTATTTTGCTTTTGACCCCCCCCCCCCCCAATCCTTTTTTATTGCTTTTGGCCTCTGTTATAAGCCTCAATCTATTATTAGCTTTAGCTTCTCTGACACTTGACCTACAGTTTCTGCAGACCGCAATATATTCTTCTTTAGATATTCCCCCCTCTTTCTATTTGATAAAAATATTTTTCTTCCTTTTTAACATGTGTGCAAGTTCTGTGTTCATCCATCCTGGTCTCTAAATGCTTCCCATTCTAACCTTCTCTTGGGGATTGTTAATGATTGTGCTTCAAGAATCTCATTTCACAATATTTCCCAACCTTTTTGGACATTTCTCTCCTTAAGAACATCCAGCCATTGGATTCTTCTTCTCCTCTTTCTGGGTTCATTAAAATCTGCCTTTCTGAAATCCAACTTTGAGGTCTAAGTCTTCTCAGGTCTTCCTCCTCTTTTTATCCAAAATTAGCATGATCACTGCCTCCTAAGGTCCCAGGCACCCTTACTTCCTCAGCCATTCCCTCCCTGTAGGTAAAAAGAAGGTCCAAGATAGCAGATTCCCCTGTTTTCTCTTCTACCTTTGAGAGATAAAGTTGTCAGCAAGAATACATAAGAATTTGTTGGTTCCATGACTTTTACCTGAGAGAGATTCCCAACAAATGTCTGGATGGGTAAAATCTCCCATGATCACTATGTTGTACTTTTTGTTTTGAGAATTTAGCCATCTGATATAGAAGGAATTCATCTGTATCTTCCGCTTGTGCAGGTGGCCTATAGCAAATGCCTACAATGGTGTCCTTTCTGTTGTTCTCTCCTTGTATTCTTACCCAAATAGTTTCTACAGAGCTCCCAGCTCTGAAGCTTGATTCTCTGTGGAGATGATGTTTTCCTAACATACAACACAACACCTCCTCCTCTTTTATTAGGTCTGTTTCTTATAAATAAGTTGTATCCTTAAAGCCTTGTATTCCATTCCTGTGTATCATCCCACCAAGTTTCTGTGATGCAGATGACATCATATTTCTTCTCCTGTGTTCGGAGCTCCAATTCTCCTTGTTTGTTTCCCATGCTCCGTACATTTGTGTAAAACATGTTAGTTTGTGATCGGTGTCTCTTGCTCCTCTACTTGCCTTCTGATTTTTTTGCCTTCATTCTTTCTTTTTACTTCTATTAGCAAGGCCCTCAAGTGTATTAATTACCTGTATATTTTTACCTAGCCTTATACTTCCCTTCCCATATTGTTCTAGTTTAAAGCTCTCCTGATGAATGTAGCAAGGCTCTACATAGATATAGATAAACACATGTCATACATGTAGAGATATAGATATACACAAATATAGAACTAAAGTGATCATCGGGTCCCGCGGACAAAATTTGCTCTAGGACTGAAAGAGGGGAGTTTTAGTCTCTTCAGTGACATCTTGTTATGTCCGGGCAGGCCATGGGAACAAAAACCTACACAAACACAACCTAAATATGACAGGAGAAGAGAAAGTGTAATTGGGGACATACATACATGACCGGACACCAACAACAAACAAACATAAACCAGACATGCATACAAATACCTACAGGGAAAACAGGGACATCACACCCAACAACACACCAGACGGCCTCGTATTTACCAATGTACTAAACAACTAGACAGATGGAAAAATCTATAAGTACACACGAGGTATTGGTTTGTATTTTTGTCAAAACACTTAAGCTCCCAAACCCAAGTCAAGGGTCCTTGTTGTTTTGTGAGTCCCTACACTAACAAGACAACTGCAACAAAGGAAAAGCGGACCCTGCATACAAGTGGGGCATTCATCTCAGTAGGAATGGCCCCATGCTGGAACCTAGGGGTCAACTTCTCACCCTAGATGGTAATAAGCAGGAGCACCAGACAAGGGCAACACAACATAATGCACACTGAACAGAACAGTTCACACCAAGTGTAGTCTACACCTAAAGACATGCACTGAGCACAACCCTATACACACCAAGACCCTTTAATAATATATGCAACGCGTTTCGTTGCGGTAAACGCGACTTTTTCAAGCATGTTGTCTGGAAGTGACTCATTCCCCTCTCCCCATTGAGAACAAAGGTATGCTCAACTGAGAAGAAAACCCATGCATATGGAAGAGGGGAGTAAACTATTTAAGGTTATGGCTCCCTTGACAGTAAATCTAGGGAGTGTGGTCACTGAGTTAGGAAGTCATATCATTGGGGTTTACGAGCCTACTATGTGAGTTGTCAATCTGGATCTCCCCAATACTTTATAATATAACTAATACCTAAAGGATCACATGACACATTCACTATGTAGGCTGGGTTCCCATCTATCGCTTGTGTCTGTCCAGTGTTTTCATGCTAGAGTCAAACATAACTGCTGTCATTTTGGTGCTCGTTTTGCACCAGTCCGGCATCCATAGCCAGACGGACATCAGCCTGCAGCATTAGTTAGGCATCTAACATCAAACTGATGCGAGAGATACCATGAACTGTTCACTAAAAACTAAGGGATGAGTTCAGACATCAGCTTCCCTCCAGCTGTTCACTACAACACTGAAGGGAAAAATGCGGGTCTGATGGACATATGAGAACCTGAACCTACAGATTCTGCAAAAACATGAGATTCAAGATACCCTTATAGTGCAAAACTGATTGGACTGTCTGACAAAGATGGACCCAAATTTTGGGTTTGACATTTTGGATGCACTTAGTAGAAGTGGAATAATTTCGGAGGCAGTTTCCAAGATTAGTAAGTAGACTAACATTCTGGACTGGGGTTAGCATACTGGGCTTGGAGAGTCTGTGGTTAACAGCCCAAACATGCTCTACTCGTAGTGTTGAGTGATTAGTGGAATATTGGGGTTTGGAGTGCCTAATCCAGTTTAAAAAAAAATAATGATACTCTTTAAAGAATGCGACCTGGTGGTTAACACTGTTAGCGTTCAGCGCTAGGGTTCTAGGTTCAAATCCCATCAAGGGCAATACATATATGAAATTTGAAATCCTCCATCCAGATGTTGCCCTGGAACAGATTTGAAGCTAGAACTCCACTGTTGCAAAGCAACAACTGAACCACCGCACTCGTTCTTTCACCTTAAGTAAAGGAGGCAAGGAGAAGTGTGGTGGCTCTCTTGCTAGTGTTGTCGACTTGCACTGGAGTCCAAGGTTCAAATCTGACCAAGGGGGACATCTGGATGGAGGTTTATGTTCTTTGAGTTTATTGTTCGTGTTCTCCTCCCGCTGAGGTGAAGCAACAAGTCATATAGATGTCATTTCAAAGTCATACAGATGTCGTCCTAATCCGATTTTGCTGCCTGGCCAATCACAACAACACTACCTTCTAGTAGAACCAAGAATGGAGCCGATGCTGGCCTTGGAAATCAACCTTGCTCACATCCTTAGAAAACACTAAAACGTACCGCATGTTTAAATACAACTTCTCCAACATTTAGAGCACTTGCACTGTGAATTTAGATAAGAGGAGAACTTTTTAGAAATCGCTGCGGCACATAGGACCGCTCCTTTCAGCAGAGGTGACCTGTTGATTTTCAGTATCTGCAAAACAAATTAATCAGAAACAGACAGCAGAAGACAGATACCGCCTTCCCCAAGGCATTTGTCATGTATCCACATTACTGTCGCAGCATGCAGCCTTCCTATGACTTAATGTCCTTCCAAAGACAGTTAATTTATGTCTTGGAAACACAAATCTTACTAAGTTAATGCATCAGCCGCACTTTGAGGGCATTTCTGGTTTGAAGAAATAAACAGAGGTTAAATGATATAATAGTAATAAAAACCAGACGCAAGAGGAGCGCAGTGCATAGCAGGGCCAGATGATATATATGTATGTACAGCTGATATGTGTTATACTGTAGAACTTATACCAGCTGTACATATATAATTATATACAGATGATACCCAGGTTATACAAGCAGGCTCCATATCACTATATACAGGAGATACCCAGGTTATACCAGCATGCTCCATATCACTATATACAGGAGATCCCCAGATTATACCAGCATGCTCCATATCACTATATACAGGAGATGTATAACTTATACCAGCTGTACATATATAATTATAGACAGGAGATACCCAGGTTATACCAGCATGCTCCATATCCCTACATACAGGAGATGTATAACTTATACCAGCTGTACATATATAATTATATACAGGAGATACCCAGGTTATACCAGCATGCTCCATATCACTATATACAGGAGATGCATAACATATACCAGCTGTACATATATAATTATATACAGGAGATACCCAGGTTATACCAGCATGCTCCATATCACTATATACAGGGAGATGTATAACTTATACCAGCTGTACATATATAATTATATACAGGAGATACCCAGGTTATACCAGCATGCTCCACATCACTATATACAGGGAGATGTATAACTTATACCAGCTGTACATATATAATTATATACAGGAGATACCCAGGTTATACTAGCATGCTCCACATCACTATATAAAGGGAGATGTATAACTTATACCAGCTGTACATATATAATTATATACAGGAGATCCCCAGGTTATACCAGCATGCTCCATATTACTATATACAGGAGATGTATAACTTATACCAGCTGTACATATATAATTATATACAGGAGATACCCAGGTTATACCAGCATGCTCCATATCACTATATACAGGAGATGTATAACTTATACCAGCTGTACATATATAATTATATACAGGAGATACCCAGGTTATACCAGCATGCTCCATATCACTATATACAGGAGATGTATAACTTATACCAGCTGTACATATATAATTATATACAGGAGATACCCAGGTTATACCAGCATGGTCCATACCACTGTATACAGGAGATGTATAACTTATACCAGCTGTACATATATAATTATATATAGGAGATACCCAGGTTATATCAGCATGCTCCATATCACTATATACAGGAGATGTATAACTTATATCAGCTGTACATATACAATTATATACAGGATGTACCCAGGTTATACCAGCATGCTCCATATCACTATATACAGGGAGAAGGACAAGGAGCTTCTGTATCCGACGATTGCCACACAGGAAGCCAGATGCAGAAGGCAAACCTACCTATGCTGTACTATGCCCCCTTCTCTATCTATTCTATCAGTGTGACCGGACCTCTACTCTCTCTATGGGCCATCGGTCACCTAACCTGACACTGTTCCTAAAATGACCACCACTTTATGTTCATCCTGGGCATGGTGCGTCTTACTCTCAAAGCGAACATGACAACAGCAATGCTGACCACTGAGCACACAACCATCACGTTCCTAGTGGGTTCAGCCTGGAGTTTAACACAGCTCGAATTGAAGCGGGGTTCAACTGATTCAGATCATGTATATTGGCCCCCGAGGAATTTGTATACTAATACATCTTAATCCAGCTATCTGATGAAGAGGTCTTCAAAAATCAAAACACGTCACCTAGTGGTGTGGAATAAAGTGTTGATTTATGAGATCAATTCAGTTGTTTTTACCCTCCTTTAAGCCATCACTTACCGACAATTTGTGTTTTAGTCTCAGTTTATACTTGACCTCCTTTCACCTTTTTTCCCAGTAGGCTAGGGATGTGGTATTGTTAACCAGAACTAAAACGGGGCCCATTTTAATCCTTGCTATAGGTACCCATCACTTGTATGTTTGCCCCTGAATGGAAATAGAAGATTTCTTTGACAAGCAGATAAAAACGCAATATCCATTGATTCATGCAATGTTGACCCTTTTTCGTTGACGTTGATGGCATCACGTTTACACCTTTCTTTTTCTATACAGCAGAAAACGATCACCTATCCGACTCTACCATACCCGATTACTGGTATTGTTCTCACTGGTGCCAATGACAAATAAAAAGTGCAAAAGTGGTAATAGAAAGTATGAGCTTGCCATTTCTAAACATATTTCTTCACATCTGGCAGTGCGGAGCGTGTACATCACAAGAAACCTGACATGTTGCAAATTAGTTTTTTAACAGTTGCCACATATCTGATAGATGCCTGATATTTTGTCTTCAACACAACGCTGTACCTTAAAAAAGCAAAATCCTAAAGGGGGTTTCCAACAAAAGCAAATAATATGATTTGTCCTCATTGATCCTAAATGTATTTTTGCTGTTGGGTCCCCAAAGTTGGGTTACATTTTTCTTCTGTGCAATATGACATTTATACTGTTATAAAAGTAGGTAAAACTTTATGTAAAAATGTATTTACTGACAGTATTGTTTTATAAATGATCTAGCTGACCAAATTTTCTGATGACACAAAGTTAGGAGAAGAGAGAGAAAGGATTCAAACAGATCTAGACAAGCTTGCCCAGTGGGCGGTGAGTAACAGAATGGTATTTAACAAGGAGGAATGCAAAGTCCTACATGTGGGCAAGAAAAATGAAAGAAGCACATACAGAATGGGAGGAATTGGGCTAAGCAGTAGCACATGGGGAAAAGACTTGGGTATACTAATAGATCATAGACTGAACATGAGTCAACAATGTGATGCAGCAGCCAAAAAGGCAAACACAATTCTGGGATGTATTAAGAGAAGCATAGAGTCTAGATCACGTGAGGTCATTATCCCCCTCTACTCTTCCTTAGTCAGACCTCATCTGGAATACTGGGTCCAGTTCTGGGCACCCCACTTTAAAAAAGACATAGACAAACTGGAGCATGTTCAGAGAAGAGTTACCAGGATGGTGAGCGGTCTGCAAATCATGCCCTATGAGGAACGGTTAAAGGATCTGGGAATGTTTAGCTTGCAGAAGAGAAGGCTTGGAGGAGACTTAATAGCTGTCTACAAATATCTGAAGGGCTGTCACAGTGCAGAGGAGTCAGCCCTATTCTCATCTGCACAAGGAAAGACTAAAAGCAATGGGATGAAACTGAAAGGGAGGAGACACAGATTAGATATTAGACAGTGAGGGGGATCAATGAGTGGAACAGGTTGCCACAGGAGGTGGGGAGTTCTCTTTCAATGGAAGTGTTCAAATAAAGGCTGGACAGACATCTGTCTGGGATGATTTAGTGATCCTCCATTGAGCAGGGGGTCGGACCCGATGATGAACCCTACGATTCTTTTATAGTTAAATCAATAGGATATGTCATCAATCTCTGACAGATGGAGGTCCTTTTGACCTTTCTTTCACCGTGTGAGATGACTATCCAAATGGAGGTGGTAATGCATTTGTATACCGCTCTTCATTCAAGTATAGGTATAATAGAAACAGCCGTGCCCAGCTTAACAGCTGACTTACCTAGTAATCTTCCTGTGGATATGCCATAAGTGGTGGAAAAACCAGACTAGACAACCAGATTGTTATACATACAGTCTTTAATCTTTAAGTCCTGCTCCATGACGTACATGTATATCATAGGAGAGAAGGGGTTCCTGCAAAATGCTGTACATGTATGACACAAGGATAGTGTGGGCTCAGAAGCTAAGCCCACTGTAACTGACAGCCAGGGTCCCTCTGCTACAGTGGGGATTGCAAAGAATGCTGATCCCCACCATTAACGCCTTACATGCCACAATCAATATTGATCGCATGTACAATGTACAATAGAGAGGGGGGGGAGCTCCCTCTGTGATGTCATCAGACCTCCACCAGACAACTGCAGAGAGCCAATGAGGTACCATGGCAAACAGACAACAGTCAATGGCTTTTGGGTCTGCCATGGCTTCCCACAATTAAAAAAAAAATCACAGCTGAGCATGACATAAAATAAGAATAGACATAACTAACCTGCACCTTCCCAAGGAAACAGCTTAGCGGCCCCAGTGACGATGTGGTGGCCCCGGTATGTACATCTGGCAGAAGTCAAGTGGCAGCTAATCCGAGGCTGCAGCATCACTGACTGTTTTCCTGGCATCAGCACTCACATCCTGGGGGCCATGATGCCAGGAGCTCGGGATAGTGATGCAACAACCTCTGATTGGCTGCAGCTGTCATGTGACTTTCTCCGGACGTACATACCAGGATCAGTGCCGGAGCACTGCAGCTGTTTCCCAGGGGGCTAAAGAAAAGTGTCTATTACCTCTATTGTTATTGTATGACATGCCCAGCTATTTAAAAAATAAATATGTAGTAAGAAAACCCCTTTCAGAGAAGCAGGACCTTGTACTTTGAATCTAAGTGGTTGTCAATTTGAGAAAACTGTTTAAAGGAGGCTGCATCTAGCCAAGGGGCCATGCAATGGGCTATTGGACACTGCTTTTGAAGCGACCCTAAGTTTTGGGACAAAATACCGTCCCGGTATCAGAGGGGAAAGAAGGTATACATGGTAACATTGTATGTTCGGCTGAATGAAGACCATGTCCATCTAGTTCAGCCTGTTTTACTCCCCCCTCCCCCCTTCCCCCTGTTGGTCCAGAGGAAGGCAAAAAACCCAGCGAGGCAATCGGCTCTTAAGGCGGAAAAAAAATCCTTCCTGACTCCATAATGGCAGTCAGAGTAATCCCTGGATCAACATTTGAGATAAACAACCCCGCTGGTCACCTAATGTCTATATCTTGTAATATCGTAGCGCCTAGACATCAAGTCTCTCTTAAACTCCTCTATGGATTTTGCCATCACCATGTCCTCAGGCAGAGAGTTCCACAGTCTCACTGCTCTTACAGTAAAGAACCCCCTTCTGTGTTGGTGATGAACCCTTCTTTCCTCTAGACGTAGCGGATGCCCTCTCGTTACCGTTGTAGTCCTGGGTATAAACAGATCATGGAGAGATCCTTGTATTGTCCCCTCATGTACTTATACAGTTATTTGGTCGCCCCTTAGCCGTCTTTTTTCCAGGGTAATAATCCCAGTTTTGGTGCCTCTCTGGGTATTCCAGTCCTCTTATTCTGTTTATTACAAGTGCATTTGTGTTAAGTAACCGCCTAGGATCGAGCGGTATGGATAAGAGACTGCTTTCTTCATGCTGAAAAGAGGACACAGCAAGAAATATAAGATGGGAGCGAACATAACCGGCTACAGAGGTGAGATCATTACCTTTATTTGAATATTTGTTCTGTTTATTACTTTAGTTGCCCTTCTTTGTACCCCCTCCAGCACTGTAACATCTTTCCTGAGCCCCGGTGACCAGAATTGTACGCAGTATTCCATGTGGGGCCTGACAAGTGCCTTATATAATGGAAGGATAATGTTCTCATCCTTCGCCCCTATACCTCTTTTAATGCACCCCAAGACTTTATTAGCTTTTGCAGCAGCTGACTGGCATTGGTTACTCCAGTTTAGTCTACAACCCACTAGTACCCCCAGGTCTTTTTCCATATCACTTTTCCCTAGCAGTACCGCATTTAGTATATGTTGGTGACATCCGTTTCTCCAGCCCATGTGCATAGTCTTACATTTATCAATATTGAACTTCATTTGCCATTTTCTCCCTAAGCCCCCAGCTTATCTCGGTCCGCTTGTAACCGTACCTTGTCCTCCGTTGTATTAATTGTCTTGTATAGTTTTGTATCGTCTGCAAATATTGATATTTTACTGAAGTATATGACCTGTAGTTCTCTGCCGGCCCTCTGATCCAGATCTCATTTTTGGGCTGCCCAAGACTACCCAATCCCCACAGTGCAGATATAGTCTTAGACTACCATTGCACTATACCTTCTCTCTGATTGGCCAGAGCTCCTCACATGATTAGAGCTGGTCAGTCAAAGAGCAGTGCTCAGTGTGCATTAGGTTATTAGAAAACTAAATGGCTGAAAATGGGATCCATTATCAGTGAATCAGTGGGTTGGCATAAAAGAACGGCTACAGGTAATATACCCTGCGGCTCCTCCGGTCCTGGAACACAGTTTTCTTCTTCAGTTGTACAGATAGTCCCCAACTTGCGAACGTTCGATTTGCGAACTTCGCAAGTTGCAAACAATCTGTCCTGTACAGTATGATGTCATGCTATGGCATGACATCATACTGTGCAGGCACTGGGCAGGCTTCTATCAAACCTGAGAAGCCTGTCCGGTCAGATCGCGGGACTCTGTGCAGTTGCTAGGCAGCCGGAGGCCTTCTGAAAGGCCGTAGGGCTGTCTATGCAGAGCGCCTATCAAGCCGTGTACTTGATAGGGACTCTGCATAGGCAGCTCTGGGGCCTTTCAGAAGGCCCCTGGCTGCCTAGCAACCGCATAGCATCCCGCGATCTTATCGCGGGACACCGTATGGGGCCCCTGAACGTCGAGTGCCGGCTGTTTCTTACAGTGGGCACCCGGCGGCAGCAGTCCCGACGCTCTTCGGAACTGTTAACACTTTAAATACCGCTCTGATGTCGGTATTTAAAGTGTTAACAGTTTTGACGAGTGTCGCGGCTCCTTGGCACTGCTTCCGCCAGGTGTCCGCTGTAAGAACAGCCGGCACCCAACGTTGTATGGATCGGGATCCACCCGCGATCCCGCTCCATACAGGCATGTGTTCGGACTTGCGAACAAATCGACTTGCGAACAGGTTCCTGTAACTGAAAGTGTTCGCAAGTAGAGGACCATCTGTATTAGTGGAACACACCATAGGTTCAGAGTCTGATTGCGGAATCAACCATTTAAGCACCAGATTTGCTGCATGTAATATATGTAGAGGGACTAGATGGCGGCATGCTGGTTGACCGTAGACCCATTCACCCATGAACAGTAACATTTCATGCCTTACACTATTGTTACTCCATGCATTCCCATTAAATATGCATATATGACATTCATACAAGCCCAAGACAACACGCTGCACACAAAGTCTGGCCTGGATGATAGATAACGCGGCTCCGGCATCTTTACACTGTGTTTATTATTATAAGTTGACCTGTTGAAGATATAGCATTTCTAGAAATGTTCCTGAGAAGACTTTGGGCAACATTTGCAAAGGTCAGTTGACTTGATTTTATATTTCAAGCACCGGCTGCAGTAGTAAGTGTTTAGTCAAAATACATATAGATGTACCGTTACTGCTCAGCCCCTTCCGGGGAGATATTTGTACCACACAGCATGCATCTTGGACAATTTACGAAGCTTTTGTAAGGAAACAATACAACAAAGACTATTGAAATAGTATGAAGTATTGTAGAGCGTTCTGGCTGCATCCAGACGCTGGCGGAGGGTGTGCAAGCAACCAATTTTCTTCTTCTCGAGAGAGAGAATATTCTAAGACCTCATCAATTATTTTACTTTATTCAAGTCTTGTCTTGTTGAAATGCAGCTATATACATTATGTTGACAAAAGTATTGTGACACCCACTAATCCTGTGCTCCCAGGAAAGATATGCAAATCGGATGTGAGAGCATTAGGTATAAAGGAGAGGATTCCAGAGGAGATCCCAGTACAGAAACCATTAGATGCCCCCAGGTGTAGAGCTGACAACGGGGGCGGGTGGGGGGATGTCACCAGGTATAGAGCTGACAATGGGGTCTGGTGGGGGGATGTCATCAGGTGTAGAGCTGACAACAGGGTCTGGTGGGGGGATGTCACCAGGTGTAGGGCTGACAATGGGGTCTGGTAGTGGGAGGTCACCAGGTATAGAGCTGACAACGGGGTCTGGTGGGGGGTGTCACCAGGTGTAGAGCTGACAACGGGGTCTGGTGGTGGGATGTCACCAGGTGTAGAGCTGACAACTGGGTCTGGTAGGGGATGTCAATAGGTGTAGGGCTGACAATGGGGTCTGGGGGTGGGATGTCACCAGGTGTAGGGCTGACAATGGGGTCTGGGGGTGGGATGTCACCAGGTGTAGAGCTGAGAACGGGGTCTGGTAGTGGGAGGTCACCAGGTGTAGGGTTGACAATGGGGTCTGGTGGGGGTGTGGTGTCACCAGGTGTAGAGCTGAAAACGGGGTCTGGTGGTGGGATGTCACCAGGTGTAGAGCTGACAACTGGGTCTGCTGGGGGATGTTACCAGGTGTAGAGCTGACAGAGGGGTCTGGTGAGGCGATGTCACCAGGTATAGAGATGACAACGGGGTCTGGTGGGGGGATGTCACCAGGTGTAGAGGTGACAACGGGGTCTGGTGAGGGGATGTCACCAGGTGTAGAGGTGACAATAGGGGCTGGTGAGGGGATGTCACCAGGTGTAGAGCTGACAATGGGGTCTGGTGAGGGGATGTCCACAGGTGTAGAGCTGACAACGGGGTCTGGTGGGAAGATGTCCCCAACCTATCAGTATAGGACATTGCAGCACTTTTGAACCTTCCAAAGTCTACTGTTGGCCATGTTATTGGCAGATGGAAACTATCCGATGTGTGCGGTCCCGACATGTTCAGTAAGACCTCGTAAACTGACAGAACGTGGACAACGAAGCCTTGTATGAACTGTGAAGACATCACGCACATTGTCTGCCCTCGCTCAGGGGTTCTCACAGGCCATTGGAACATCCATTAGTACAAGAACTATCTGTAAAGAACTGCATGCGAAGGGTTATCATGAATGAATGGCTGCATACAAGCCCAACATCACAGCAGTGAATGCACAGAGGTGTCTGCAATAGTGCTTGGAGCATTGTTCTTAGATGAAAAGCATGCCTAGGAGAGTTACTGCAGTCATTGAGACCAAAGGTGGCCCAACACCAGATTGAAAAATGTGAATAAAATTAAGTTTCATCACCTGCTATGTGTGTCCCGATACTTTTGACCCTAACCACAGGGTCTTTTTCAGGACCATGGAGAGCGCCGATACCCAAGAAGTCACCATGCAGCCAACATCCACCGAACATTGGTTCTTGAACCTTTGTAAATGTTACCCATCGTCTGCAGCCCCATATTCATTCACAAATGCACCTAGGATATTTATGACGGTTATAGCCACTGGTAGAGGTCACCCGGGGTGTCATTATTTTTTGGACATAAATAAAAGAAAAATGAATATCACTTTGGCCACATTTGTAATATTTATATAAAGCACAATACTAAGTAGACAGCAATAAACCACTTGGTATCATGGTTATGTATCTGGGTTATTGATGTGTACTGTCTGTAAAAATGGTTCAAGAAATCACTTATCCAGAGGAGTAAACACACCTCATACCTCAACGCTAACACTTCTCTTTTGCCTGCTCGATAGCATCTGCTAGGCTGCACTAGTACTTGTCCATGTACAATTTATAAATGCCTTTCCATAGAGATCTCTTGTTGGAAGTCTCTTCCGAAGCCAGTAGAAGAGTCGCTTTCCGTTCACTACTGTTGTCCAGCTACGTTGCCCAGGACGTACTACTTTATTCCACAATAGGAAGACCACCGTGAACTTCAGAGCAAAGGGAATCTTTCTTCTTGATCGGAGATCATGAGAAATACTTTTTCTGTCTCTGGATAGGTAGCTCACAGCATTATTTTTCCTGGAAAATATATGCAAAAAAAATCCAACGTCTCCCACCAGAAACCAGTACTGGTGCATTGTTCCAAAAACTCAGCATTGCTCTGATACAATGAAGCCTTCTTTTTCTCCAACAGGTTCTACTTCAGCATAAGCAGGATGCCCTGATCCTCTCCTAAACTTCATTGCTGGCCATCTGCTTGGGCGTCTCTGTGAAAAAAAAGGTGGCAATCAGAGTTCCATGGTGCTTGATCATAGGTTTATAGATAAGATGCCCAAAATGGTAAGGGCTGGCACACGAACAACTAGCTGTAATCATCAAGCCTCGACCACAACATACAGTACCAATGGAATGCTTTACATGCCCCCATAATATATTAAAATAAAAGCAAGAGTAAAGGTTCCCCCAATACAGAAAGTCAGGGGTTCTCAAAAAGAATGGAAATCAATGAAAAGAGTCATCATGGGATCTTCATCAGACAAGTGCATAGATCTGGGGATGGGTACATAAATATATGTGAAAGGAGGAAACAAGCAAAAAATCAAAAATAAATTGAGACTTCAAATGCAAATCATCAATCGTTTTATACTTTTTCCTGGTAAAGTATGTTTTCGCTCGCATACAAGGTATTATGCAAATCACGTAGCTCAAAAGTAACCGGTGCGCTTTGCAATAAAATAGATTTTATACTGTAAGATACAGTAAAAAAGAGGGATTATCTAGCTGGTAGCGAGCGGCTCTGGAGGCCTCGGGAGGACGGTGTGATCAGCATGCTGCACAAGGTCATCCGTCTTACTAAGATCTGACAGATATTTAATAAGTCATTGTAAAGTCAGATAGAAAACCTTTATCCAGCCAAAGACATAGCTGATGTTCATGAAAGAAACATGTTTCACTATATTGTGGCACCGCAGAACCGGCGGAGGAATAACTGTTTACCATATTAACAATTTAGTCAGAGCGCAGAACGCTCGGATATCACTTGACAGCAAAGCAAAAAGGTCTTATGTGAAGTTCTCATGAGCGCCATAAATGTATTTATCAAAGGGAGCAGCCATGTAGTACATAGTGTAATATGGCTAAAAAGCAAATGATGACGCCCCCCACCCAGGAGCACGGCATAGGCGCATAAGTGGAAGACCTTGTTCTTTGCTGCTATGAACTTACAGGATCTGCACACGAATTGGTTGAAGGACTGGGTATAAAAGAGAGGTCAGCTCCTGGACTCTGGAGTGACTCAGCAGTTTCAGAGGGTGCAGAAAAGAGAGAGATTCAACTAGTGGGAGCTGCAGCAGAGCTGACCTGTGTACCCAAAAGGCCGAGCCTCCGGTGACTGAAGCATTGTCTGCCTACAGATACAGCCCGGACTGCAGAGACGGGTTCAGCTGGTGCCAGGGGAGACTTCAATTGTCTAATTACGGTTACCGACAGCAGGCGCCGAGATTTCAATAAGGAATAAAGGATGACAGCAGCGACTCAGAGATTGACAGCAACTATCTGAACAGCTATGTCTTGGAAGTAAGCGTAGTCATAAGTACCACCCCCATGTCATCTGCAATAGATTGTATTATGTTGAACACATCAGTGTGCAGCCTCCAATGGACACTGACTGTATATTCCAATTAGCCAAATTTCATTATTTGGTTAATCGAAGATTCGGAAAGATGAGGTTGCCTTGGAGGGGGCTCTCACCTCCAAATAGTATCCGTGGAGCTACTTACCCCTGGCCAGGGTAACCTGTAAATTAACTGTGATATTCCAAAGTGTGCGTATAGCATTAAGTATATCTCACTCATAGGGTCTGGACTGAGTTATAGCGTTAATTGATTGATAGTAGCCGATTCAATTGTGTCCAAATACTATTGTATGTTATTGCCACAGCTTTCTTCATCAGGCACTTTGCAAAGTCTTGCTTGCTCACCTGAACTTGTGTAAAGCCTTTCCATAACCAGAGCCATATCTCGCACCGGTTACAGAAGTAGCGCAGTATGCTGTGCTATTCCATTTGGAATTTGGGGATGGATTTGCAGATGTGAACAGAGCATGGCAGAGCGGGCACAACTGGATCCTCCTCAACTGGAAAAACCAGATAAATGTGGGAGCAGTGCTTGTCAATGGTAAAACTGCTTACCCCCTTCCCGTAAGTTAACGTCCTATGAATTGTGTGGGTTCAGAAGCCTGACAGCTGGCCGCCTACTACTACTATGATTGTGGCATGTAAAGGGTTCACAGGGGGACAGTGCTGCTTTGTGACAACATAAGCCCTCCGTGTTGCTGATGTGTTGACCGGCATCGGGGTCTGCCATGGCCTTCGATCGCTAATAATAGCAATACAGAAGCACTGAAATTTATTAACATAGGGATCACAGGTCCACCGGTTGAAACCCCCTACAAGGACATAAACATGTGAAAAAAAAGAAAAAATGCAAACAAATAGTAATAAAAAATCTTTTTTTTCCACAATTTTCACTTTTTCTGTAAAAGAAAAAAAAAATGGTATTGTCACATCCGTAATGACCTATAAAGTAGATTGAACACACTTTTTAGCCTGCACAGCAAACGTTATAAAAAAAGGCTAAAGAATTTAGCCAACTTTTTTTGTTAATTTCACCTCCCAAAAAAACCACAATAAGGGCTCACACCCACTGGCGATCCAACTTCCCTGCGATGCGAGAGTGAGTGAAAACGCATGATAATGAAACCCATGGTTTTCAATGGTTTCATTCTCATTTGCGATGTTTTCAACGTAATCTCGCATTGCAAAGAAGAATGGGCGATATCACCGATTGTTCTCAATGGGGCCAGTGGCAGCAGCGCTAGCCCCATTGAAAACAATAGGGAGAACATTGCACTCTCCTGACACAGCTGTGAAAGCGCTGCCTCTGATTGGCTGAGTGCTGTGGCAAATCAGAGGCAGTGCTTAGCCATCTTTGAATAACGCTCAGCCAATCAAAGGCAGTACTTAGCTGTCATTCAAGAATGGCTTGGCACTGCCTCTGATTGGCCACAGCGCTTAGCCAATTAGAGTTAGCGCTTTCCGGAGGTGGGGATTTTTCAATCCCCGGCCTCCAGAACAGAGAAAAAGACTGCCGGGGCCAGAGAGAAGAGCCGGACGGTTAATCTTAGGTGGGTTAGGTGGGTTAATCTTATTTTTTTTAACTTTTTTTTACAGCTTGCCAGGAATTTGAGGGAAGGGCTTATATTTCAAGCCCTTCCCAGAAAGTCATTGCTGCAAACCCACTGCTTTCAATGGGGCTGCAGCAGTGCCGGCCCCATTGAAAGAAATGGGAAAGCATCATCGACTTCTGCCACAGCTGTAACAGGGCTGGCACACCGCGGGGGTGAAGGAATCCCCTGCCACAGCTGTCTCAGGGGAGCGCAATGTTCTCCCTATTGTTTGCAATGGGGCCAGCGCTGCTGCCACTGGCCCGATTGAAAACAATGGGCGATAGCACCCATTCTTCTTTGCAATGCCAGATTACATTGAAAAATCTTAAATGAGAATGAAACAGTTGAAAATCATTGGTTTGATTGTCATGCGTTTTCACTCCCCCTCGCATCACAGGGAAGTCGAATCGCCAGTGGGTGTGAGCCCTAAGGATGAACACCCACTTGCGTTTTTTAGCGCTGCGATATCGCTTCCTTTTTTTTTTACGCGATTGTCAATGGAGCTTTCTAATGTTAGCAATGCATCGCACAAAAATCGCAAATCACCAACTTGCGATGCGTTTTTAACATTAGAAAATCCTATTGACAATCGCGTTAAAAAAACGCAACAATATTGCAGCATTAAAAAAATGCAAGAGGAGTTCACCCTAAAAGTAATAAAAACCACATATGTATTCCAAAATGGTTCCACTATAAACTACGGCTTGTAATGCAAATAATAAACCATGAGAGGACTCCATCAATGGAAACATATAAAAGCTGTGAGACGTTGAATGCAGAGAAGGAAAAATAAATATAAAAAAGGGGCTTCAATTGTGCAAAAGTTGAAAAACCTAAAAAAAATAGATACCAATGCTATCAATAGAAAGTACAGCTCGCAACACAAAAAAGCAAGCCCTCATACGGCCATGCCGACGGAAAGATAAAAAAGGCTATGGCTTCTGAAAAGGGGAGATAAAAATCCCCAATGAATTATCGCATCCTTAGGGCCAAAATGGGTTGTGTCACTAAGGGGTTAAAAGATGCATAGAGAAATAACTCTCACTAAGGGAACCCCTGGGCGATCCTTGATTTCTGAGCTCTCGTAACACAGAGGAGCCGCATCCTAATAAAATGTCCAGCCCGGGGAAGCGCCTTCTCTGTGAATCATCGGGTACGAGGATTTTTTGCCTTCCCTCTCGGGTGTTCTGACTCTTTGGTCTGTTTTTCTGCTATGGTTTTTTCTATTATATGTGCAGTAAATGATTCCTGTTGCTGTCCCCATCTGAACCTACTGAACATCTCTGGAATGTTGGGTCAGAAAATATGAACAGCGTCCATGTTCTTGGAGAGAACTCACTATATGTTTGCAGGATGAATGGAGGGAAATACCATCTGAAGTGTATCAGACGTTAGTGGAAAGTATGCCACAAGAGTATCCGATGTCTTTAGGGCCAAAGGAGCCCCACTAAGTGCTAACATGGAAGTAAACCCCACTTTTGCTTCTTGCTCAGGTATTCTTGCTTGGTTGGACAGGATCGGTACCAGAAGTCTAAACCTTAAAAAAAAAACCTTTATTGAACTTACCTCAATGAAAAAGAGACTAGCAGAAGATGTGGGGTGATGGTACATGTAAATTGTTACAAGGATGGCAGCAACAACCACAAGAACCAGTACAAGTATTCCTATAATTAGTCCCGTGTGCAAAGCCCCGCGCTGCTTCTCCGCTGCACTGTCATCTGTTGAGGCTGCAAGAAGAAGAAGAAACATGACAAGACGGAATGAAGAATGAAACCTTGTTTCACTGAATATTGCATATTCATACACTGCGGCCTCGGGTGCATACCAAACCATCACAGCAGAACCTACTACTATATGGTAGAGAGATGGCTATATGTGAGGGGCATCAAGCGGGCAATGTGAGGGGCTTGTACTGATCGTAGTTGTTTAAAGACATATAACACATATACAGTAATACACAAATGTCAGGACCCCCATGTTAATTGGTCCTGACTGTGCGGGCACACCGGACTAGTAACACTCTCCCATAATTCCAGAAAAGGGCCGGAACGTGCCCGAGGGGCATATACGTGTAGGCCCTGCATGACAGGGTTTGCCGGGAGCAAGAAAGTCAGGATAGGGTTAACTGTAAAGGTGAGGGGAGTGACTGTTAGGAAGTAGTTTAAAGGGATTGGTTAGTGAGTAAAGAAGGGGGGGGGGGGAAATTGCAGGGGGGGGGTTAGTTATAAAAAGGGGCATTTGGGCGGGAGCGCCATCTTTTGAACGTTTCAGAGCCCACCCACCCTCCCGATTTTGGTTGGATAGGTTGATAAATATATTTATATAAAAAAAAAAAAAAAAATTTTCTTTTGAATAAGTGAATATATTAACTGGTTTAGGCGGGTAGTATATTTATGAGAAGATATGAGTGAAGCTGTTGATTATATAATTTATAGGTATTTACCACGTCATGGCAGCTGGCTGTGGCAGGCGGGGGGGGGGGGGTCCTTGGAGGCAGTTTATATTGGGTGGAAGGAGTTACGGTGGGGACGGCCTCACCTGGAGTGATTATCACCCTAATGGTTTTGGTTGGGTCTGGCGCGGTGGTAGCAGGCCAGGGAAGGGGTCCCGGGTGGCCTACAATTTTATATGTTGATTGCCTCCCAGAGGGGGTTTTTGGGCATCCGAGCCGGGTGACGGTTGGAAGCCAGGTACAGTTTTGTTTCATGGATTATTATACGCCAGACCCTTATTATTATTATTATTATTATTATTATATTGGATGGGACTCCAAGGGCCTCCTTCCCCGTATAGTTTAATGGATACGGTGTTTATTTTGTGTATGTTTAATAAAGGCTGCTGTGGCCAAAATATTCCAATTAAGAAGTGGTTCGGAGATTTATTAACGAAAAAAGAGGTATGGATTTATTTAATACTGGGTGAGTCGGCCATACCCTGGTCATGTACATTGCTGTAAAGCCATTGTTAATACTCCTATCATGTGCAGCGGCCTTTAGGGCAGCGGTCCTGAACCGGGAGTCACATGTGGTTTGTGACCCCCAGCTGTGTGCATTGCCATAAGAGCCATCAGTTATGGTCATATGAACCAGTTACAATACAACATCTGTAGGACCCAGAGTCGTCACTACTGAGTGTTAATACAATTGGGGTAAAATAGGATATTTCCATGTTTTCAGTGTTCTTACATGTTCTGTAATTGTCCTCTTTCTATGGCTGCATTAATGGCTATGTTGGAGTTGGTGACTGGAGAACCCAAGAGTTTAGATCAGAGGAACGGAGTATCCCGTGATCCAGCATTGCTCAGCATTTGCCTGGCCCCTCAGCTTAAGGCCTCTTTCACACGGGCGGCAGCGATATTGGCAGGGAGAAAATGGCAGCGATATCGCATCTGTGTTCCGTGTAATATTGCTGCATTTTCTCGTGGTAATATCACAATTTTTTCTCACTACAAACTCGCGCGACTCTGTAGTGCTCTTTTGCCGGGATTTATGGGGGTTGTTGAAATATAAGCCCTACCCCGAAAATAAGGCCTATCTGCATTTAAAAAAAGTCTTCAGCCAGTCCTTCCTGGTTTGGTGGTTCAAAACCCCCGCCTCCAGTTAGCGCAGTCTCTGATTGGTTCTAAAGCGCCACGGCTCAGCCAATCACTGGAGTGCTCGAGAACTAATCAGAGCCAGTGCTTTCTGGAGTCTGGGTTTTTGAAACCCCTGACCAGGAAGCACTGGTTGAAGACTACAGACAAGTGCCGGAGCTGCGGAGTGGACAGCGGCTGTTAGGTAATGTATTGTGTTTTTTTTTTTAATGCAGCTAGGGCTTATTTCAGGGACAAACAGCAGGACTTCCTACTGTAAAAGTTGCATCCCACTGCACGAAAACCACGTTTTTGTTGTGTTTCATCCTGTTGCGCATTAGTTTTGATGTCAGATACCTCCCTTCACCGGACACAAAGACGTTGCATGCAGCATTCTTGTATCCAGCTATGGAGGCCAGACTGGATCACAGAGTGCGTGGGAATGGCTTCAGTTGTGTCCGGCTCCATCATAGAACCACTTGCCGGACACGACTGATGCCGGGGAATCCAGCCTCAAAGAGCTTCCTGTCGTTGTACATTGTGTACGAAGATGATGGACCGCCCTTCCCACAAACCTCTTCAGTGACTCTTCTGCATATCTGAGCGATTCTCCGGCTCTCCAGATATTTATGTAGAGAATTTGAATATGTTGATGAAAGTCACAGATTAATTTCCCCGTGGGACCAATATATATTTCTTCTCTATTTAATTGCCGATTTCGAACACATGACACTTTATATCTGCTTTAAAAACTAATTATACAAACAGCGGCGATAAATCTAGTGCGCCATAAAAATAAAATGTCATAGAACGTGTATGATATAAAATACCTCCATCACCCAAAAAACGTGAAGACGCTTCATTACCAGATGTTTTATTGCCTCCGGATTTGTAAACAAAATATCTCTGAAAGCAATTTGGACGCAGCGAGCTCCCTAATTACACGGATAATGAATGAGATTTCGTCTTTTTCACCATAAATCAGCAGCGCTGCCCTGCAGACAGAGCGGATCCTCCTATTGTCGTTACACTTTACAAAGTTTTTCAATTGATCGGTGTCTCAAATATTCGTATGGCCAGGATGATGAATCGGTGGAAGTTCACAAAGTCATAAAGTCTGCCTATTAAAATCACGTAAATACGAATGACGTTTCTACTTGGCCAGTCAAAGTCATTGAGTTGTTACAGGTAAAGTGAAAAATCCTTCTTGGGCCCGAGATACAATTCATTATCCGAAACCGCTCACTAAGTCCAGGGACCCATATTCAGTTCAGAATTATCCTTAGACAATGGCCCCAAGTAAGACCATGGCCCAGGATCCGGGTCGGGACAATGGGGGGGGGGGGGCAGATTACTGCTCCGAAGACCAATCAACAGTTGAAATAAGATTGACTCTTGCTGTACTTCAACTGCGTCAGCATTCACAGGATCGGGGCAGCAGCCCTTTATAAAGACTCTGTCCAAAACAGAGTCTATGTGTGACACTACATTCAGTGCCCACACCCAGTGACCAGGGGCTCCTGAGGCCCACATGCCCACTATTTCTGGTGCACATATAGTGAATGGGCACTTTTGATAAAGACCCCCGTCTAGAAGTGTGTTAGCCTTCCTTTGGCCTTCAAAACGATAACAGTTAGTTATGGCGTCCATTCATAGTTATCAGACGACCCAGGGTGTACCAAGAAAACCTTCTCCACACCATTATTCCACCTCCACCAGGAAGGGGTCACTGATTCTTGGCACTTGTGCCAAATTCTGACCTCCCATCAGCACAGTGCAACAGAAATCTGGCTTCATCTGACCAGGCGATGTTTTTCTGCTGCTCAGTGATATCATTTTACACTATTTTTCCTGCTGGAGTCTCGCCTTGCTGTTTCTCTTAGACCTAATGGCGCAGGAGCTCGTTGTTTGATGTTACAGCCCATCCGTGGTAAGGAATGGTGAGTTTTGCATTCTGACACAGTTGGAGCCCCGGCGTTGTATTCAGCTGCTCCTGACTGTGCAGCCTGCTGATCAGAGCCATTCCTGACATCCTCCTCTGACAACTTTTGGCAATGAGTTGCTTCCATCCACAGGATCCCCTTTTGCTGGATGTTTTCCTTGATCACACCATTCTTAGCATACTCCCCCCACCATTAAACAAGAAAACCCCACACGGTTGCCAATCTTGACTAGTCGAGCACCGATGACCGGCCTCGTTGGAAGTCACTCTGATCACCGGATTTTCCCATCTAATATGGATTCACACGGAAACTTTTCACTTTTTTTATGCTGCACTTTGGGGTCACGGGGAGAATTTCCATACAGGGAAGCGTCAAACGTGAAAGTTCAGGCTATTAAAATTGGGATTATTTACCCTGGAAAAAAAGACGGCTAAGGGGCGACCAAATAACTCTGTATAAATACATGAGGGGACAATACAAGGATCTCTCCATGATCTGTTTATACCCAGGACTGCGTCAGTAACATGAGGGCATCCGCTACGTCTAGAAGAATGCAGGTTTCACCACCAACACAGAAGGGGGTTCTTTACTGTAAGAGCAGTGAGACTGTGGAACTCTCTGCCTCAGGATGTGGTGATGGCAAAATCCATAGAGGAGGTTAAGAGGGACTAAACCTCTATTTACAGCACTATGATATTACAGGATATAGACTTTAAATAGCCAGAAGGGTTGTTAATCTGGGTATCTTCCGACTGCCGGATTTAGAGTCAGGTAGGAATTTTTAAAATGTTGACCCAGGGATTATTTTGACTACCATCATGGAGTCGGGAAGGACTTTTCCCCCAAAATGTGGTAAATTGACCACTGCCTCTTTGTTTTTTTTTTGCCTTCCTCTGGATCAACAAGGGGGAGTGTAAACAGGCTGAATTGGATGGACATTTGTCTTTTTTCAGCCTAGCATACTATGTTAAATGGCACAGCCGGGGGTGAAACATGCCACTCTGCTGCCTTGGGGTGTAGCGCAAAAAAAGTGCTCCCCATCAATTAGTAAACTATATAAAGAAACATTGAGAATCAATCCGAGGTTACTTTTTGAGTAGGCAAATTTAAAGGGAACTGTCACCTGCCTAAAGCAGCATAAACTCAGTTGCAGCGCTGTTAGGGGAGGTGACGAGGAGCAGGAGATGTAGTTATTATTCTCAGTCCTTTCCTGGTTCCTATGGTGTCCCCCTCTGAAGATTACGCTGGAAAATCTCTTCAGAGTCCCGTGCGTGTGCTTTCCTATACAAGTCTAGGGGGAAGTGAGCGCACGGGACTCTGAAATAAATCAGATTTTTCCTTATTCTTGTTGCATAAAATCAGTAAACCTCATTCAAATCAAGTAACATTAACATTTATTCATACACAACACTAGCTAACAAAACAAATGTTTCTTCGTTCCCATGAGCTTAATGCTAGTTTTGTGTTGCCTAGGTCACATGTAACTAATAATGTGCTTTTATTGAGTCAGAACTTTGGTTTTGTTACCAATTAAGACGGTATCCTAGCTGGCGCCATGCAGCATATCACTGCGCACATCGAACCCAATTGTGGCAGATTGCGAACAAATGTGTCACTGCGTACGGTGCATCCATCTGTTTGTTTTGCAAGTGTGGAGCTGCCTGGAAATCTGAAGTAGACTTTTTGTAACAATTACTATTATTTGCAGGAGACAAATAGACAAACAAAGTATCCACATTGGTTTTCCCATGGCCTTGAGTATGTGATCTCCCATATACTTGCAATCTCATGTAGCCATAGGAAAACCAGTGCAGATACTTTGCCTGACTGTCTCCTGCAAACAAGAGAAAGTATACTCTAGATTTCCAGGGAGCTCCAGACTTGTAGAAACAAATAGATGAATATGTTAAGTGCAATGACAGATTTCTTTACAATCTCCACGACTGGTTGGGATGCGTGCAGTGATGTTATATAGGATACTTGCTCAATTGGTACAAACAAGTTGTGACAATAAAAGCACATATGACCTGGGTGACACAAAACTAGCGAGAATTCCAGAAAACAAAAGAAAAAAAATTGTTACCTGGTGTTATAAGTAGTTATGACTAATCAGTCATAGGGAATCAAGATTAACAAAAACATCTTCATGAATTATCACAAATCATAATGGAACATTGCAAAGAATAATGTATCATAACTAGAGATGAGCGAGCATACTCGCTAAGGGCAAATACTCGAGCGAGTATTGCCTTTTGCGAGTACCTGCCCGCTTGTCTCAAAAGATTTGGGTGCCGACTGGGAGCGGTGAGGAACGGGGGGGGGGGGGGGGGGTGGAATCTCTCTCTCTTCCCCCTGCTCCCCCCTGCTCACTCCCACAACTCACCGCTCACCCCCGCCGGCACCCGAATCTTTTGAGACGAGCGGGCAGGTACTTGCAAAAGGCAATACTCGCTCGAGTTTTTGCCCTTAGCGAGTACGCTCGTTCATCTCTTAACATAACCCGTTACTGTATAATGAATTGCAACAGATTTAATTGAGCAGGACTAATCATAAGAGATCCTAAAATATCATGACGGGTCAAAGTTGATCATCACAAACTGTAACAAATGAAGACAATTCCTATCGGACCGGAACAGATTGCCACGTAGATGCATTATTACCCAAAGCAAACAAAATCCTTCCGAAGATCCACAGAGAGGTTCTTTAAGCAGCGTCGCGGTCTATAAAAAGCCCCCATTAATACTTTACTGTTATCGAGCATTACACTGTTTTAAACAAGCCGGCTTATTCTATAATGTAATCTGCTCTGCCTGATACAAACAACTTCATTACGGAACTTTTTTATTTCAATTGCCTCAACTAGAGTCACATTTCTAAACCAAATAATTCTCTAAACAGTTCCACCGCAGAAATATATTGAAATAGAAATCTGAAATGCAAAGAACGTTTCCCAGGGAGATAGAAGTCAGGGAGAAGATTGATTCCGAGTCTACTGTGCTATATCAAGCAATTCTTGGATGATGTTCCTACTTTCTATCAATAAAGCCCTGGGTGGTTACCGTCTATATAGGTAGAACCCGCCGTCTATGGCGGTATGATCAGTTCTATAATAGAGTTCCAGAGACACATGATAGATCTGAGACACGCTGTGCATGCTATATGTAGTACTGTACATCTGGATAGAACTAATGGGTTACAAAAAAAATAAAACCGGTTGACCAGCTTTAAACTACAGGTGGCCTATCTTCAGGTTAGGTCATCAGTAGTAGAGCAGTCCGTTGTCTGGAGCCCTTGCTGAGTAGCTGCGCTTGTTCATGGAGCTGACTTCTGCAGGATATGCTGCTGACATACGAGAACTTTCATCCCCACTTAAACAAGCCAATTACTTGTTTGTTGGCTGATCGCAGGCATATTTACCCAGGGCGATGATTGAGAGCAAGCATTTGCATGAACACTGGACCCCCGTTCTCGATGGGAGTCCAAGTTGTTGGACCCCCACCAATTAAAAACTTATACCCTATCCTGTGGTAGGAGATAACTTTACATTTTGGTATTAAACTACTGATGACCTTTTTTTAGGATAAGTAATTGATAATTACAGGTACATATATCAGTACAGGTTCGTCTCCCAGGATCTCTGCTAATCAGCTGATCACTGAGCCATACTGGAATCACTTGGCTTCATACACAAAGTAGAAGCCTAGGAGAGTACATGTATTGAATGGGAAATGTACCTGCAATACCATCCTGGGCCACTACATTGTGTTGAGAGCTCTGTAATCATGGAAATACAGAGAAACAGCCAGGTGATCAATCAATCAGTGGAAATTCCAGGACGCAAACCCCCGGTGATCAACTATTGACAACTTATCCTGATGCTAGACAAATCTGAAGACAAAAATCAGAGCAGTTTGTTGTGTAATATTTCTTGGATACTTATAATTAGGTATGCAAAAATGGTGTTTGTCTAAAGGCCCACTTACACGGAGCGATGATTGCTAAAAAGCAATCGTTTTAGCGATAATCGTTGCGTCTAAATGTGCTGCCAATGTGCACGTTTCGGGCACTGCTAGCTGATCGTTAAATTCAGTACAACCTAAAAATCATCCTTCAGCCTTATCAGCAGTTCTCCACAGGCAGTGCTGATAGCATTGTTTCCCGCTGGAGAACAAAAGAACTGAAAGCAGATAAGCGCCCTCGGGCTATTAACTGCTTTCAGCTAAGGCTTCATTTGCACAATTAATTGCTCAAAGTTGTCACAACCGTCGTTTGAGCGATCTTTGAGCGATCATCGGGCCGTGTAAATGGGCCTTTACTTTGAAACACCCCTGTTGACACTATTTTATGTTACCGCTACACAGTATGCATAGGTGCCCAACAGCCGTCCCAACAACTATTATTCCTGTGCTTTAACACAGGAGCGATAGTCCGTCAGATAAAGGAGGCAATGTGGCCGGAGATCTCCACCAGCCGTCCACCTCCATTCACACTAAACAAATCATTCAGAGACTGTGCACTGAGGGAGAAGCCGCTCAGTATTCGCTCCATTGGAATGACTAGCAACTGCTGACCGATGTCTTGCTCAGTGCCTTGTTCGAGGCCCCGTGTACACGACCCACCCATAATTGCTGATTTGAGTGATTATTTGAGCGACCATCGGCCCATGCAAAAAGTACTGTTATTCCAATAGATATGAGGGTGAGTCAAAAATAATCCGCACTGTAGAATTTAATAAAGGTTATTTATTTTAGACAAAGTCTTCTCTGTGAAAGGGCACCGTAGAATGTATTTTAATTAACTTTAAGAAAAGACAAATACATTATTTCTCAACAATCTCCCTGCTTTTCCCTAAAATGTTTTAGGCTGAGCTGTGAGCCACAAATGCACCGCCATCTTCACCTCTTCATCAGACTTAAATTTTCATCCTCTTAGGGCTTCTTTCAGGGGACCAAACAGGTGATAGTCTGATGGGGCAAGATCAGGGATATGCAGAAGGTGCTTTAACATTTTGCAGAGTGTTGACAGTAAGGGCAGCGGTCTATGGATGTACATTGTCATTCAACAACACAACACCCTTGGATAGCAGCCCTTTGTGTTTAGTTTGAATAGTAGGCTATAGCTTTCCAGTGAGCATCTCACTGCAATAGGCACTGTTGGTTGTTGAGCCTTTTTCCTAATAATGTTCCAATACTGGCCTTCGAGAATCCCAGAAAATGGTAAACATCAATTTTCCAGCTGATGGTTGACTTTTGAACTTTTATGCCATTTACTCTCAGGCTCAAAAAATGAATCACTGCTTGTTGCTGCTCTTTTGTTCCAAGTGGGACAGCCCTTTTTTTCGTGCAGTGCAGTCACAAATTAACTGATATAACACATTCAAATCTGCACAGCGGTAGCTGGGGAAATGGCGAACTACAACCGAAAGCGTTGACAAGCCAGTGCGGACAAAAAGAGTTTTAATATAAGTAAAGTGCGGATAATTGTTGACTCACCCTCGTATGTCATTAATTACATTTCTGTGATTTGGGACGTTCCTATATGGTTTTATCACCTGACATTTGCACCTGACCCATATGGAGGGGAGAGTATATTGTGTCTTTTTCCTTTTCTATGCTGAGGGTTATGAATAGTTCAGTCCTGGAGAATCTCTTTAAGGTCCCATACACATGGCAACTTTTAATGGCTTTGGGTTGCACGGAACTCTAATATAGCACCTATAAGATGCATGGAGACCCCCCCCCCCCCCCCGCATACCTCTGACAAAAAATTGTAAAAAATTGTGCCATAATCTATTTTATGCCATATTGTAGAACCACTGGACAGTGCTTCTAGGGAAGGATGAAAAGGGCGCTATAAGGCCACATACAGAAGTAGTATGGAGCCATGCAGATGTGTGTGGCACAGAGTGTTAAGGCAGCAGAATGCAGTCCTAAGCTCTCACTCATGACCTGAAGGTTGTGGGTTCAATCCCTACCAGGTTCAGGTAGCCTCCTATCCTTCTCAGGACGGTAAAATGAGTACCCAGCTGGTGGGGGGGTAATAAACAAATTACCTGAAAGTGCTGTGGAATAAGTTAGTGCTATACAAATAACAAGTTCCTGCCCCATGCCCATATTTATTTGGACCTCCTTTGTATCGAATGGCTTATTTTTCTTTGGGCTAATATAGTGTTTTTGGGAGGGGTACAATTTCTCATTAAGGAGAGCACCTAGAAGGTATGTGAGACTTATAAGGTCATGCATGCTCCCCTGTGAATATGAGTAGTGGAAAAGGCAACAAAATTTCACAGCTGCATGTTGTACATATATCGGCCATTGCAAAATAGGTGAAAAACTGAACAACTTGTTGAAAAAAAATCACTGGCGCCAAACGCAACCTTCCCAACAATGTCAGCCGGTACACCATCTCAGAAGGCTTCCACAGATATACACCTACCAACAAAAGCCCATACTAGTAACATGGCCTCATCAGAAGAAGTTCCTGTTCCTTTTGGGTACCCCCTTGCATAGTGAAAAAAATTAGAAGTTTTATGTAACGGTTCCCATGGATGTTTGAGTCTTTGGGAACCACAGCATAGAACGTCTGGAGATAAGTTTATCAGGAAAAGATGGACAACTGCAAAACACGAATCTACTTCTAAAATCTAAATCCTCCTGTTTACTTTATAAAGAAAATGCCAAGAAGCACAAGTCTTTTCCGAGACTCTCCGCCGCTATCTCTAATCTAAATAGACAATTCTCTGTGGTCCAGTTGGTAAAGATATTAAAAACAGTCAGGATAAGATGAAAGGGATGAAGACTCGGCATGTCATAGATTGAAGATCCGCTGCTGGAAGAGGAAATCACTCTAATCTATGGTGATATTTGTATGTGTTTATTAGGAAGACGATTCCGTCATCTCGAAGTGGCAGAGCGGTTCATGATGCGCGTATGGGAATGTCTGCGAGGTGACGGCGAGGCCCTTTTGTAGTCACAATGATCACAGGCGCATTCATTTGCTTAATGAAATCAGATATACGATGTACATTAGAAAGAGTGGGAAAACGTAAAAGATCAAAAATAATAACGATAATGGAAGCAACAACAAATACAATAAGTGGTGATTTCCATAATCAGAACTCTCTTCTTTCACCTCAAGGTTAGACTTCTCAAGAGAAATTGATTTCAATCTGTTTTCGCAGAGACAATAAACAAAGCTGTCAACTTTGAAAATAAGCGATGCCACATATATCAAGTGACAGTTCCTAAATATGAGGCTAGCAACCGCTTCCTAGAGGCTTCTCGGAGGGAAAAACCGTTATTACAATCATTACCGAGCAGCTGCTATAACAAATTAAAGGTTAACCAACTGGGTGGAATGTCAAAAAATATAATTAGAGTATGTGTGTCCCGTCTAGACGCACATAGGGATCTTATGCACAATGCAAACACATCGACAGGAGGATTTGGGCAAATACAAGATTCTGAGTGGTTAGAAGTAACTGGCCATTAATATACTACAACGAGTGCAGTACAGGAAAAAACGTACAACCCCAGTTCCAAAAACGTTGGGTCTCTGTGTAAAATCTAAATAAACCTAAAGGGAAAAAGAATGCAAAGATTTGTAAATCTAATCTAACCATGTTTTATTCACAGTAGAACATATAATACATAGAAGGGGAAGGGAGACGGTTTTCCATTTCATTAAAACAAATTAACTAATTAAGAAATTGATGGCAGCAACATATCTCACAAAAGTTGGGTCTGGGCCATGTCTACCATTGTGTGGCATCCCCTCTTCTTTATACAACAGTCTGTAGATGTCTGGGAAGTGAGGAGACCGATTGCTGGAGTTTTGGGAGAGGAATGTTGGCCCATTCTTGCTGATGGATTTTTTGTTCCATAATGCGCAAAATGTTTTCTATTGGTGGACGGTCTTAACTGCAGGCGGCCGGTTCACCCCGGACTCTTCTTCTGCAAAGCCATATTGTTGTGACGGATGCAGTATGGGGTTTAGCATTGTCTTGCTGTACTATGCAAGGTCTTCCCTGAGAGAGACATTGTCTGGATGGAGTATATGTTGTTCTAAAACCTCTGTATACTGTCAGCATTGATAGTGCCTCTCAGGATGTGTAAGCTGCCCATGCCATAGGCACTAACGCACCCCATACCATCAGAAAGGCAGAACTGTGCGCTGATAATAGGCTGGATGGTCCCTTTCCTCTTGAGTCTGCAGGACATGGCGTCCATGGTTTCCAAAAAGAATTTCAAATTTTTATTCATCTGATCAGAGAACAGTTTTCCATCTTGCCTCAGTCTATTTAAATGATAAGACGCCGGTGTTTCTGGATTGTGCAGATATTTGGCTTCTTCTTTGCCTGATGCAGCTTTAACTTTCATTTGTGGATTCGTTGCAAACTGTGTTCACAGTCAATGATTTCTGGAAGTATTCCTGAGCCCATGCAGTGATTTGTATTATAGAATCATGCCTGTTTTTAATGCAGTGACGCCTGAGGGCCGCAGATCTCGAGCATCCAATATTGACCGTCGGCCTTAATCCTTGTGCACATGAATTTCTCTAGATTCTCTGAATCTTCTGATGATATTATGTACTGTAGATGGTGGGATAATCAAAGTCTTCACAATTTTACAATGAACATTTTTCTGAAGTTGTTCCACAATGTTTAGACACATTTTTTCACAGATTGGTGAACTTCTGGCTATCTCTACTTCTGAGAGACTCTGCCTCTCTAACATGCTCTTTTTAGACACAGTCATGTCACATAGTAGAAAACTGACCCTCCAGCTGTTTATTATTAGTACCACTTACTTTTCCAGCCTTTTGTTATCCCTGTCCCAACTTTGTTGAGATTTGTTGCTGCCATTAATTTCTAAATAAGTTAAATTTTAAAAATAAAATTGAAAAATGTCTCCCTCTCATCTTCTGATACCCAGAGCCCTTCACAGATTAGACTTGTTAAAGATCACTATTGATACTCTTTATTAGAACCTACTCAAAACATACACACTGGGGCTAGATAGCTGGGGTCGGGTATCCGGACATAGTAGGAAAACCGCAACGCTCCAGCGACAAGACAGACAAAAAACAAAAGAACTCAGACACACATAAAGGGGAGAGTGACAGCTCTCAGCTCAGATAGAGAGGTGAGAACCCTGATAGACTCAAGGTGTCTACTATGGGCTATCATTATATGCAGTCGCTCCTCCCCAATCTGGGCTGGGTTGAGTGGGTGACTGCATATTAGCCTGCAATGAACAAGTCGCTCCTCCACACTATATTGTCTGGCTGACTGCATATCTTTAGGGCTTATGGCCATTGCGCCTGCCCTACGGCGATTGTGCCTGCCTTATGGCGATCGTGCCCATGGCGACCGTGTCTGCTTTGCAAACTATCAGGTATTGTATTTTTGGCTTTTTCAGTGCATAATGTCTTTGTTGTTTTCCTCACCTCTGTGATTTTTATGTAATTTATAGTGAGTTAGCGTAGGTACTGACGGATGCGGTGTGGCCTCGACACGGCCCGTCATTCTATGCGTTTTGGCCAAAATGCAGTACCAACACCCGCATTTTATTAGTATGCATTAGTATTTTTGTATGTAGTTTGCTAGTTGGTGGGGGAGCCCAAGATGTCAGCCAGTGTGGCCCACTATAGAGATACAGGGCAACCCGCTGCTATATCAGTGAGGGTTGATATCCTGTATGGTGGGGCACCATCCATCTGTGGCTGGCATCTTTGGTATCGTTCACATGTGCAGGCTATCATTATATGCAGTCACTCCTCCCCAATCTGGGCTGGGTTAAGTGGGTGACTGCATGTATGTCTGCAATGAACAAGCTGCTCCTCCACACCATTGTCTGGCTGACTGCATATCTTTAGGGATTATGGCGGTTGTGCCTGCCCTAAGGCGATTGTGCCGATGGCGATTGTACCTGCCTTATGGCGATCGTGCCTATGGCGACCGTGTCTGCTTTGCAGACTATCAGGTATTGCATTTTTGGCTTTTTCAGTAGGTCTCAGTTGTCATTCAATAGCTGAGTGCTGCCTCTGATTGGTCACAGTGCTCAGCCAATCAGAGGCAGCCCTTTCAGCAGGCGGGGATTTAAAATCCCCGCCTGCTGAAAGCACTTCAGAGCAATGCAGGGAGAAGACCTGGCTAGACACGCCTGAGCCCCGGCAGCTGCAGAAAGGTGAGTATATATATATATATATATATATATATATATATATTTATTTATTTTTTTTTACACATTATAGGGATGATTTTTCAGGGAAGGGCTTATATTTAAAGCCCTTCCCCGAAAAATCACTGCAAGGCTTGCCAGCAGCCCATTGCTTTCTATGGGAGAACATCGTTGTGCCAGAGTATCGTGATCTTCACTGTATGTTCTCAATGGGGCCGGCGCTGCTGCCACCGGCCCCATAGAGCACAAGGTGACAGCATCCAAAAAAGATGGATGCCGCAGTTACCTGCTTTTTAAAATATTCTGCCCTATATTTACTGCTGTTTTGTGCACAGGTAAATAGCGGGCATATGACCGCTGCCATTTCAAAGCATTGATTCTTAATAGATGCAGATCGCAAATACAAGTAACATGTGCACATAAAAACGCCCGTCTGACTGAGAGTTAGAAGCCTGGGACAAAAAATAAAAACATTGAAAAATCTCCGGTCCTGAAGGGACTAAAGCGACTTTTAGAAGTCAAAGTAACATCCAGAAAAGCCAAATGAAAAATAATGATTAGTCTATTTAAACATTCCGCAGTAAATGTATCCCTGCCTGAATGCGGCTCAGTGGCAACAACTTGGATATTGAGAGCATAACAAGAAAGGTTAACTTTGTGTGTTTTGCCTTTGCTGACAAAATGCCATTTCTGAGTTTTTAGAGGTAGATTGTAAATGAGATAAAACAATGACATTTCCTGTGGGATCGAAACGTCTCCAGCTGCAATGATGGTTGTTTTATTCCTGCATGCTGACTAGAGATGAGCGAACGTACTCGTAACGAGTACTTACGCACCCGAGTACCGCCATTTTCGAGTACTACAGTACTCGGGCGTAAAGATTCGGGGGGCGCCGTGGCGGCACGGGGGGTAGCAGTGGGGAGTGTGGGGGAGAGGGAGAGAGAGAGGGCTCCCCCCTGTTCCCCGCTGCTCCCCCCCCCGCACCGCCGCGCCTCTCCCCGCCCCCCGGCGCCCCCCGAATCTTTACGCCCGAGTACTGAAGTACTCGAAAATGGCGGTACTCGGGTGCGTAAGTACTCGTTACGAGTACGTTCGCTCATCTCTAATGCTGACAGATAGAAAGAAGAGTACTTATCTTAACCCCTTGAGTGGCACGCCCGGAAAAGTTCCGTGACGAGCTCCACTGCCCATAGTGATATACCCCGGAAGATTTCCGGGCTATGTATCACTATGGGAGCTGCAGAGCACAATGCCACAAGCTGTGACAGTGTGCTCTGCCTGCACAGTCCCACACAGAGCAGTGCAAGGGCTTTGAAAAACCAGCAGAAGATATTGCCGACATGTCGGCAATGTCCTGCTTTGTTTACAGGTTGCCATAGAGACCATCGGCTTGTCAGAAGCAAGCCGATGGTCTCTGTGGCAGGGAGAGCTGGTTGTTAGCTGTCAGAGGACAGCTAGGTACCTGCTCTTACAGCAGAGATCAGAGAAAACCTCCGATCTCTGCTGTGTTAACCCTTTACATGCTGCAGTCTATGTGACTGCAGCATGTAAAGGGCTGTCACTGCAGCATGTAAAGGGCTGTCACCATCGGACCCCTGGAATGTGATCAGGGGTCCTGATGGGTCCCTGTGGAAGTCCCCTAAAGGGACAAAAAAAAAAAAAAATTTTTTAAAAATTAAAAAAAAAAAAAGTAAAAAAATTATTAAAAAAATAAAAAAAAACACTTGTCTCTCTTTACTTTGTAAAAAATCAAAAATACAATCACACATGTGGTATCCATGTGCGTCGTAATGACCCAGAGAAGGAAGTTAATACATTATTTAACCCCTTAATGACATGGCCCCTTTTTTCTTTTTTCCCCATTTCTTTTTTTCCTCCCCCCTGTTTAAAAAATCACAACTTGTCCCGCAAAAAACAAGCCCTTATATGGCCATGTCAATGGAAAAATGAAAAAGTTATGGCTCTTGAGACGCAACTGCAAAACTAGTTGAAATTCAATGATTAGACCATTTTAAAAAACCTGCCCTGGTGGGCACGACAGGGTGGTAGGAAACCCGCCACTCAAGGGGTTAAAGGGACAGAACAAGTATCGCCATGCCCTCGAAATGTCCCTCCTCTGCATATCTGTCCTCTGTACATACTATAGCTTATTGTGTCAAGACCAAACCAAGCTCGGTCAGTGGTGCCATAGGGGAAGGCTTTCAACATTAGCCCCGAAATGTACATTAGAAAGATCTGTCTACAGTTGCAGAGTATGTGAACTAAGCAATGGATAGTAGGGGGTGCCCAGTTGTAAACTATTGACAACTTTTCTTCAGGTTATGCCACAACCTCAAACTCAAGGCCCACGGGCTGAATCTGGCTCACCGGCTCGCCATGTCATTTTATGTGGCCCACAAGGTCTGGGCGCAGAAGAGCCTCTTCTAGATCAGAGAGCTTTGAGTCGTGCCAGGAAGACCCTCTGGCAATCTGTGGACTCATTTGTAGCCTGATGCTAGCTATGGGGATAGCAACTGCCATCTTGGTCCTACACTGCAACGTCAGATGTTACTGCAGCCCACGGAGCCTTTGGTGTGGATTCCCCTGTCTGCTTCTCCTGTTGAGCCTATCCTGCAGTACAGCACAGCTTATACATCCCGGCTGGTCCTCTCTACCATCCTTCAGAGGACGCTGTGTTATACTGCTGGTTAACCCAGCAAATAAGGATTCTGCCCTAAGGATTTTTTTTGGAAACCTTACACCAGCTTCTGCTAACTTCCATATTTTTTCCTTTTCTCTGACTACTTGGCAATTCAAGTGTCTGTGTTGGGAGACTTGTGCCCCAATTTGTCTGGGCTAGAACCTTGCTTTGGTCCGTCTGTTCTCTACTTCCCCTCTTTAATATATAGTTTAAAATACAGTCTTACAATTACAAACAGCCCTTTGAAGGTAACCATGATGCTGATGTGGCTATTGATGAAAATGAGTTTGACATTCTTGGCTTAGGCCATTAGTAGTGGACTAGTTTAGGTTGGTTGCCAAGAACTCCACTATTTAGCTGCCAGGCCAGTGTGCCTATGCACTGAGCTGATTTTCGCAGGAAGCAGACAGCTCTATTCCTATTGAAGTAAATGGGAGTAATACCAAACCAAGTCACTGCAGTGGGAACAGAGCTATCTGCTTCCTGCAGAAATCAGCTCAGTGCACTAGTGCACTGGTCCAAAGAACAGCTGACTGGTGCCAATCTACTACTGATCGCCTAACCTGAGGATAGGCTATCAGTAGTTTACAACTGGACAACCCATTTAAAGCCAGCGTGTACGGGGGGAGTCAGGTTTCTGTATGTGTGCCCTATTCTTTCATTACCTAGATTGTGTTCAGTATAGCAGGAGGGCTATATTTCTCTGTGGCTTTGAGAGGGGATGGGAGTGAGGAGCAGCACTCTGAGCTGGAAGAGTTGGCCATAAAGACTGGAGAAGGTGCAGCTATGCTGCTAGATGAGAACAGAAGTCTTTTGCAGTTGCTCCTGGTGCGCTTCTGTGTTGCAGTACCGTTTGCCCTACAGTATGACATCCTCAGTACTGAATATTTAATACTAAAGCACTCCGACCCTACTACTACCTCTCTCCCCTCAACTTGATCACATCGGCCTACACGAATATGTTACAGGACTGAATACCCTGTGCACTGGAGTAAAGTGTTGAGAAAGACTGTGTAGAAAACCCATTATATGGGAAGCAAACTCATTGTTATTGACACTATAGAGGTCGAAAGCAAGAAGCCTGGAGACGGGGATTGAACTGAGATCAGTCTTATAGTTATTTGTCCTATTTTAATATTTTCAGGTTACAGCATCAATGACAACTCATGGGTCCTCTACCACTTATCCTCGAAGCACTGCAGCCATAAACAGGGCCTATTCCCATACTTGGCCTTTGCTCAAACCATTCTGGCAGGAATCAGGGCATGAGTCTCTGCTCACAAACCATGCCTGAGAATGTGGACCGGGGCACTATGATGACACTGAAGGAAGTGGGCTTGTTCTTTCTGGTCCCAGAGACTGTACGGCCCACTAACCTTGAACTCACCCCAAACTCTCTGTGCCAGTGTCTCCAGGGAAATAACCAAGAGCTTGTGCCCTCTCAAAATTCGATCCAGGACCTTCTACAGAAGACAACTGTAATTTATAGATTAGTGGTAAAACATTCTCTAAAAAACTCAAGACTGTTCCATAAGGAAAGCCCCTCCCTCATTTCTATAGTTGATAGGACTAAAGTGTGAACTCCTCTTGACTCAGTGGAGCAAGCCTTGATTGTGCGTCTTCTTCGTCCTGCATCTTGCCCCTCTCACATAGCAGTGTAGGTGGGCAAGGAGACTACCTATCGTCCTACATGCTCTCATGAGCTCATCCATCGAAGGCTCAGTCTGTTGTCTGGTTGTCACTGCACTCATAACATCTGCAGCCATCTCATCTGGTCATCTTCTGTATTCTCCATTCCCCGACCTTAAATACAGTATGACCTCCTACTATCATCTATGAATGGGTGATGCTCTAGCTACATCACTGCTCATCACTCAAGGGTGAAGGAAACAGTTTAAAAAATCGTATGAGGCGCAGCACTCCGATTCAATATAGATCTCTTTATTGAACGAATTTCAAGGCCTGGCTGGTTGGCAGCACCTCCACAAAAATATCTTACTCATCTCCAATCTTTGCCCACTCTTCCTTCCAGAAGTGCTCCAAATCCGTCAGATTGCAAGGGCAGCTCATATGTAGCGCCCTCTTCAGGTCACCCACACATCTTCAATGGGATGCAGGTCTGGGCTCTGGCTGGGTCATTCCAAAACTCCGATCTCCCTCTGGTGAAGCCATTATTTTGTTCTCAGTAGCTGACAGTTTAAACCCTTACATTCCACAATCAATAGCAAGTGCAGCATTAAGCAGATGACGGGGGGGGGAGGCTCCTTCTGTCGCCCATCGGTATTCCACAGTGCATTTGTAGCCTGATGCTAGCTATGGGGATAGCAACTGCCATCTTGGTCCTACACTGCAACGTCAGATGTTACTGCAGCCCACGGAGCCTTTGGTGTGGATTCCCCTGTCTGCTTCTCCTGTTGAGCCTATCCTGCAAAGTCCCAATATGTTCCCATGCAAGCCAGAAGTGTGACAGAGCCCTCCGTATCTCCCATGTAACTCAACCTATCAGACCCCACCTCTGGCAGAGTCTGATAGGCTGCTGTTATAGGCTTAGTAGAATGCACTAGATAAGTAATGCAGTGTACCGTCCTAGTGATTGAACAATCGCATATTCAAGAGGGGACTAAAAAATAACATTAAAAAAAGTTAATTAAAGCTTAATTTAACACCTTAAGGCCGCCTGCACACGAGCGGGTCGGATCCGGCAGCGAGAATTCTCGCCGCGGGACCGGCTCTTTCATGTGCCAGCTGCGGCGCAGCCGGTGCATGCGCAGACCGGAGCCGGCGGCCGGGTGAGTGCGTGCCCCGCACAAAAATAGGACATGCCGCGGTTTGTTTGCCGCGCGAGATTTCACGCGGCCAAACCACGGCCATCTGCATAGGAGTGCGTATTGTAATGCACTCCTATGCAAACTTTCAGTGGCGGAAATCCCGCGGGAGAACTCCCCACCTCCTGTGGCAACCTGTTCCACTCATTGATCTCCTCACTGTCTAATATCTAATTTGTGTCTCCTCCCTTTCAGTTTCATCCCATTGCTTCTAGTCTTTCCTTGTGCAGATGAGAATAGGGCTGATCTCTCTGCACTGTGACGGCCCTTCAGATATTTGTAGACAGCTATTAAGTCTCCTCTCAGCCTTCTCTTCTGCAAGCTAAACATTCCCAGATCCTTTAACCGATCCTCATAGGACATGATTTGCAGACAGTTCACCATCTTGGTAACTCTTCTCTGAACTTGTTCCAGTTTGTCTATGTTATTTTTAAAGTGGGGTGCCCAGAACTGGGCACAGTATTCCAGATGAGGTCTGACTAAGGAAGAGTAGAGGGGATAATGACCTCACGGGATCTAGACTCTGTGCTTCTCTTAATACATCCCAGAATTGTTTGCCTTTTTGGCTGCTCCATCACATTGTTGACTCATGTTCAGTCTATGATCTATTAGTATACCCAAGTCTTTTTTCACATGTGCTGCTGCTTAGCCCATTCTGTGTGTCTTTTTTTCATTTTTCTTGCCCTGATGTAGGACTCTGCATTTCTCCTTGTTAAATACCATTCTGTTATATCCACAGCGGGGATCCTAGTTTTCATCTAAACAGTAAATCATTTACACCTGCAGAAGCCACTTATACCATGTAATGTATGCAATGATGTGCCTGCAGATTTTACAAGGTATCTCTATAACTGCTCTACAATTTTACCACCTAGCAATTAACTAACTAAAAGCTTTTCTATTGAGCAGATTTGTTTTGAGGTTGCGCTAAACACTTGCAATATCCATTATATTTCCATCGGAGGCTTCCATTATGTTATTTTGCCTCATTAACTACTATATTTTAGTACAGACGATTACTATACATTTTAAAGCAGATTGCTACACGGTCATTATACTGCAGAGAGACATCTGATTCCATTACTGACTATAGAGATGGCGACTTAAAGATGAGTTTTCTGGCCTTACTGACAGCCGCCTGACTTTCCTATAATGTGGCTTTCCTATTCTGTACAAACAATACTGCGAGGAGAAGAGACAGAATCAAGTACTGACGACAAGGCTATCCGCTCTTCAATTGCTAAACCTCTATATACAATCTCGGCTAATAACACTGCATTTGGCAGTTGACAGGACTTGGATTGTGATTTTTGTAGCTAAGTAATGCAACCTTCACACTAGAGACTTCTCAGGGAAATGGAATATCCTCTTACTCTTCTCTTTCCAAAAACCTTCAAACTGGATATCACAGACTATATTTTTGCCTCATCGTATACAAGATTTCCAATTAAAGCCAAAGATTTAGAAGATCTCGCGGATGTAATGCCGTCTCTGAAAAGATGAGAGCGCTCATTAAAATGGGACGCAGTTTGGACTTTGGGATCATTAACAGCAAAACTTAATTAGAGGCACATCAGAAAAAAACTGTGTGAAATGTGGTAAACTGGAGAAGAAGGTAGAAAAGAAACAGTTTGTAAACAGCAGATGACTCAGAGATCAATGATATCAAAGGTAGTTTCACAGTAGGTGGCCCGAAGATGGTAACCTCTGGGGGACAAGACTAGTTTTTTTGCATTAAGGCCTCTGCAGGAGCCCTAACTGGTTGACATAACTATGTGAGGGCTTGTTTTTTCTTGGACGAGTTTCTTTTTAATGGCAGCACTCTAGGCTGTATATAATGTGCTGTGGAGGCTTATTACATGTTTATGGCAAGAGATGGAAAAAAATTCTTGAAATTCTGCCATTGTTTTTTGGATTTAATTGGATTGGATTTCATTTTTACAGCGTTCACCATTCGGTAAAAGTAACCCCATAACTTTCTTATAGAGAAATGTTATATTAATCTTAAGTTTATAGATTTTTTTTGTAGTTTGTACTTCTTTTGCACAGTAAAAACACATTTTTAAAGAAAAACAAAATATTGAATCTGCATCATCTCAATCTAAGGCTTATTCAAAGGAGCGTACATTTTCACGGCCGGCTGATATATGCTACCATCTGAGCTGTCTATCCCCTTTCCTCCCCCTTGCCGATCTCTGCCTCTCTCCTCCCCTTCGGCTGTTTGCAATGCTAGGGGGAGGGGCAGGGGTGGAGCTAAGCTACCACGTCCTCCCCGCCCCTTCTTCACAGCCAGCAATGGGAGGGAGCAAGACGGGGCGGAGCCCCTCCCATTGCAAACAGCCATAGGGGAGGAGAGAGGCAGAGAGTCATAAAGGGGGAGGAAAGGGGAAAGACAGCTCAGATGGTAGCGTATAGCGGCCGGCCATAAAAACAGCATCTGATATACGCTCATGTGAATAAGCCCTAAGACCCAGACCATTTTTATATCTACAGCTGCGGAGCTCTTTGAGGTCTTGTTTTTTGCAGAAAGAGTTGTCGTTTTTTTTTGGGCCATTTTAAGACTTTTAGATTGCTTGTTATTGCATTTTTTGAAGGTTGAACAAAAGAAAAACAGCAATTCTGGTTTTACGTTTTAAAATATTTTTTACAGAATTCACCATACGTGATAAATAACAAAATATTTCTATTGTTGGGTTGTTATGAATGCAGTAATATCTATTATGTGTTGCTTTTAAAAAAAAAAAACTAACAATTGTTGCATTTTGTCCATTTAAAAAATGTATTTTTTTAAACTGGCTTTTTTTTCTTAAATGCTCCAAGATGTACAGTTATGTCCTAGGCATGCAGGGTTTGTATGGGAGGGGATCAGGAGCTGCTCCTGCTCCATACAATGCGGGTGTTGGCTGTTTCTCACAGCTGACACCCACTGGCAACAGCGCTGCTGTTAACCCTTTAGATGCTGTCATCAATTCTGACAGCGGTGTTTAAATGCTCCAATTGCAGTTCGGGGGTCCCAAGCTTACCCTCCCATGATGAGATTGCCAGGTGACGTTCGGTTGCCATGGCATCCGGGAGCCTTCTGAAAGCCCCCAGAGCTACCATTGCAGATTGCCTTTCAAGCCATGCCAGTGACTCTGTTCCCACTGCAGTGGCCAGACTTGGTAACATAGGAACATAGTATGTATGGCCGAATGAAGACAATGTCCATCTAGTTCAGCCTTTTTCTCTTCCTATGTTGTTGATCCAGAGGAAGGCAAAAAACCCCAAGAGGCAGGAGCCAATTAGCCCTTTTGGAGGAAAATTCCTTCCCAACGCCCTAATGGCAATCAGACTAATCCGTGGATCACCCCTAATAGTTCCTACCTGCCTGTATACCCGGATTAACAATTAACCTAAGATTTATATCCTGTAATATCCTTCCTCTCCAGAAAGACATCAAGTCCCCTTTTAAACTCCTCTATGGATTTTGCCATCACCACGTCCTCAGGCAGAGAGTTCCACAGTCTCACTGCTCTTACAGTAAAGAACCCTTTTCTGTGTTGGCGATGAAACCTGCTTTCTTCTAGACGCAGCGGATGCCCTCTTGTTACCGTCGCAGTCCTGGGTATAAACAGATCCTGGAGAGATCCTTGTATTGTCCCCTCATGTATTTATACATAGTTATTTGATCACCCCTTAGCCGTATTACAGGTTAAAGGAGATGTCTCGAGGCAGGAGTGGATTTTTTTTTTTGCCCAGTCCCCCTAATTAAGCACACATTACTAAGCCCCCCTGTAAATGACGTTTCTAGCTGGTCTGTACTTACCCTTCCAGCGTTTCAGCAACTTATAAAAAGTTTCCCCAAGATGGCCGCCGGCTCATTTCCCTTCGCTTGCTGCAGCCCGACGTGCGCGCTCCCGAGACGCTACCAGCTGTGTCTCCATGACAACCAGCCGCCCTGCAGCCGCCGACCGGACCCCTGGAGTGAACACGGCCGACCACGGCACACAGTCACCCACCGCCAGGCAGCAGGTAACCGGCGCAGCCCCCCCACCCCCCGGCACAGCGGCAGCCCCCCCATCGCAGTGGCAGCCCCCCCATCGCAGCGACAGTCCCCCCGGCACAACGACAGTCCCCCCATCGCAGCGGCAGCCCCCCCCCCGGCGCAGCGGCAGCCCCCCCGGCCCATCACTTACCAGGACGGCGGGACAGCAGGGCGGCTTCTCCGGACAGCTGGGCGGCTCTGCACCTTCCTCTAACAGAGGAAGGTACAGAATGGCCGCTCCAGCGCGCTCCCGAGCAGTGACAGCTCGTCTGCGCATGCGCAGAAGAGCTGTAGCGGGGAGCACACTGAAGCGGCTCGTGCTGAAAGGAGAAGACCGGACTGCGCAAGCGCGTCTAAAAAAGCAAGCTGCCAGCGAATTTAGACGGAACCATGGAGACGGGGACGCCAGCAACGGAGCAGGTAAGTGAATAACTTCTGTATGGCTCATATTTAATGCACGATGTATATTACAAAGTGCATTAATATGGCCATACAGAAGTGTATAACCCCACTTGATTTCGCGAGACAACCCCTTTAAGTTTCCATTAATGAGAATGTGAATTTTGTATGCAATGCTGAGCCTGGCCACTGCAATGGGAACGGAGCTGTCTGCTTTCTGCAGAAATCCGTTCAGTGCATGAGCACAACAACCCACAACACAACTGATTGCCGAATTGGCAGACTGATCTATTATTGATGGACTATCATGCCATCAATAGTTCACAACTGAACAACCCCTTTAAAGAGATTCTACCAAGTTTCACAAGCCCTTTGAGAATGCAGGGCCAGGGGCGATCAGCTCAACACCCCCCGACAAAGAACTGATCTTGCCAGGAGAAGCCACTGCTAGTCTAACCTTTCCCCTGCAATAATCTCTGTCAGGTGGGCAGATGTGGATCCACCTCGCTACACTCCACTTTGCCTTAGGCTAACTGGGGATGCAGCACCTGCAGAACCCTGTTTTTCACCCTTGACTCCTCCAAGCTGTCTTTACTATGGGGTGCCCAAGTCATTACGTGTCAAGATAGTCCTGGTAATGTGGCCGCGGACTCTGCACAGGGCCAAGCTGCAGTACCTGGTGGTGTGAACTGTGGTGTAGTGGTCAAACTGGCAGAGATGGTAGCTCCAGTGACAGCCAAGCCAAGATGGTAGCTGAGCTGTGATATTCGCTGCAGGGTAATGGCCATCTCATAATAACAGGATGGCAGAATGTCTGCCATGACTGGAGCTGCCCTTAGTGCAATTCTCCATTCCAGGACATCTTGAGCGGAGGACCCACTCTATGACGTCCATTTGCCTTAATATGGCTTAGGAACAGCAGACAACATTTTGACATGACCCTTTTAAAAAAGAGGAAATTGAATGATGATGATGAAAAGGTTATTGTGTGCTTCTAACCCCTCGTCAGTAGATTTATTGAGGGGGTTAAGGTGTTTTGATATAAAGATCCATTCCTCCGAGCGACAAGATTCATGGAACGCATTATAAAAGACATGAAATTCAGATGAAACACCTCTAACATACATCTCATTCAATCTTTGATGTAGATTGATTCTAAAAGGGTTACATGATGGTAGAAGCGGGCCGAAGGCTCGGAGCAGCACACTGCCAAACACTCTACAAGGACCTCTCCATAGGCTCTTATTGATGAAATACCGGCTCCAAAAGAGGTCCTTCTGATTACGGTTTTACAAAACCCAGCCTGGAAGGAATTAATGACTCGGCATTCATCACGTTTGAAACTATTAAAGATACCTTGAAGGTTTCCAGATCTCGCTGACGTTCTGCCCCCAGCAACAAGGAATTTTATCTTATTAAGAATCTTTTTGCTGGCATAAAAGGCGATGAATAATTGAAGCCTTCTTGAAGAGGTTTGGAGGTATGTATTAAAAAACCCGCGGAAAACCTGTTTACTGATTTACTTCCATGCGGCTTTAAAGTCTGTATCAAATATAAGTAATCTGCCCCGAGGATGTGAATATATAATGAGGCGGAGTTTCATACAGTTGAGTCACGGTAAATGTTCTCATGAATCATGTCCATCACATGAAAGAAGTTCAGATCTCACCAACGTCTTCCCTTATCCTATTGATTCCACTCTTTGTTTTCAGACCCCGATCGCTTATACTAAATAACGGATACACCGGCGGAAGGGGTTATTTGTATACGTCATAAACAAATCAAGATACCAAAGGTTTGATAATGTTGCAAGTGTTTCCCTAGTTTGATAAATCACTTTGAAGTTTATTTCCGTTGATCTCTGCTCAGGTTCGGAAAAATACAGAAACGCTCACAGCGGGAAAATACTCTTTGAAAAGGAAAGCCGTGTATAATTATTTCCTGCATCCCCATCCACTCCAAGATAACAAAAGAACAGCTGGACTTTCTTAATGTTATCAGAAGCATTCAGCTCTGTAGAAACTCCAGTTATAATTCAAAATTATGTAAATTATATAATAAGCCGTCTTAAAGGGGACCTGTCACTTTAAAAATGTAGTCCTACCTGCAGGCAGAATGCTATAGAGCTGGAGGAGCTGAGCAGATTGATATATAGCTTCGTGGGAAAAGATTCTATGTAATTTGTCATTCTACACTTTTTGTCAAAAAATAAAGCACCTGGAAAACAAAACCCGTCCTGCAGTTCCATCTCAGGCAGATCTGTATATGATGGGAGTTGTGGTGATTAGATGGACGGTCTTGTCATCGGAGGTCCTATTAGTGGTTCCCCCCTTGGCCTAAAGGAGGCTCTCGGAGGCTCCTTGTGTGTAGTGACCTCTTCTTCCACTTGTAGAGCTTGTTGACCACTAGACGCCTCTACAACGCCGAGAAGAGATTTCACCCGTTACCAGAGTCTGAGAGGGGCGCATTATTGGGATGTGAGAAGCTGGATGGTCGTATTGATGAATTGTCCCCCACCGGGCCGTTCTGACCAGACTGTTAGGAGGTGTTGGCACCAGTGGATGTGTGAGGGCACACAATATGATGGGGCTTAGGACCCCCACTACAGACCACCAGTAGACAGGAGCATCTGACCAGACTGTTAGGAGGTGTTGGGACCAGTGGATGCGTGAAGGCACACAAGGTGACCGGGCTCAGGACGCCCCCTACAGACCACCAGTAGAGAGGAGCATCTGACCAGACTGTTAGGAGGTGTTGGGACCAGTGGATGCGTGAAGGCACACAAGGTGACCGGGCTCAGGACGCCCCCTACAGACCACCAGTAGAGAGGAGCGTCTCACTGGACTTCTATTGGACATTGTTGTATTTTCCTGAATCTAGACATAAAAGTGAGTTTCGCCTGTTTCACTCTTTACCCTGACTCCTGGAGCTTCTACTCACTAAAGAACACCCGCACTATGCCACGTACTATACCACCCTCCGGGGGAAGGGACTACAACCCCAACAACCAAAATCCTTTTTTTGTAGTGTGACCAGGGTGGAAATGCAACAACCCCAGCTGACCCTCACTCCGGCCTTCTGCAGACTGGCGTCATGAACCACCATCATCCCTATTCCACCCCTAGTTCTCCCTTTTCAATTGTAGTGAAGCTGATGGAAGTCAGACTTTATAGTCACCATGGACCATAGCTGATCCCTCAACATCCATGGAACCATCTATGACACCAACTTCGACAGCCTACAAGTTTGCACAATCTAGAGGTTCAGTTACAGCAAATGTGAAGCGATAAGCCATAAAATGCCATATAAAACACGTATGTCTCTCTGCTTGCCCGTATAACATCTTGTTTCCAAGCTAGATGAAATACAACAGGGTACTAGAGCCTCCCTGCCTGCCTGTATCACATCTTGTATCTAAGCTAGAGCTGGTACAACAGGGTATAAGAGCTTCCATGCCAGCCTGTATCACATCTTGTATCCAAGCTAGAGGTGGTACAACAGGATACTAGAGCCACCATGCCTGCCTATATCACATCTTGTGTCCAAGCTAGAGGTGGTACAACAGGGTACTAGAGCCTCCATGGCCCCCGTATCACATCTTGTAACCAAGCTAGATGCGATACAACAGGGTACTAGAGCCTCCCTGCCTGCCTGTATCACATCTTGTATCCAAGCTAGAGCTGGTACAACAGGGTACTAGAGCCTCCATGCCAGCCTGTATCACATCTTGTATCCAAGCTAGAGGTGGTACAACAGGGTACTAGAGCCACCATGCCTGCCTATATCACATCTTGTTTCCAAGCTAGAGGTGGTACAACAGGGTACTAGAGCCTCCATGGCCCCCGTATCACATCTTGTATCCAAGCTAGAGGCGGTACAACAGGGTACTAGAGCCTCCATGCCTGCCTGTATCACATCTTATATCCAAGCTAGAGGCGGTACAACAGGGTACTAGAGCCTCCATGCCTGCCTGTATCACATCTTATATCCAAGCTAGAGGTGGTACAACAGGGTACTAGAGCCTCCATGCCCACCTGTATCACATCTTGTATCCAAGCTACAGGTGGTACAACAGGGTACTAGAGCCTCCATGCCCACCTGTATCACATCTTGTATCCAAGCTACAGGTGGTACAACAGGGTACTAGAGCCTCCATGCTCCCCGTATCACATCTGGTATCCAAGCTACAGGTGGTACAACAGGGTACTAGAGCCTCCCTACAAAGGGTCAGTGCTCCCCAATAAATTCTCCTTTTGCTCTGATATTGTAATCACTTATATCATTGTTACAATCACAGAGAAAGTTCCATCCTATCCGACAACTACCTTTCTTTTTTTTGACAATGAGTGCGCATGGAAATTCTGGCCTTTGTTGTCTAGTAAGCGTTCCTTTCACTGAGTAGGACCGTCCACTGGACTCCTAGCCCAGAATGAGCAGAGGTCTAGACGAATAAGTGACAAGTTAGACTAAATCTTTACCCATAAAATTATACAGGGTGTAGTCGAAAAAAAAGAATCCAGCGCTAAACCTCAATGTTGGTGTCCTATATGGAAATAACAGTAGCGCACTTGAATAGGAAGACATGGATGTGCTATACTATGGTATGGTGCACAGACCCCTGGGGGCCCCAGAGCATGGATTTCAATTTTGTGTTGTGGCCCCTGTGAGACACAGAAAGTAAAACCCAATTACAAAGTTTAGGAGTAGCATCTGAGAAGCAGAAATCCGCCTCTGTGTCTCTCCAACTCTCATGAGACTGCTGTAATGATTGAAGTGGGGAAGGTTTACTCGAAGTGGCCTTCTGCTACAATACATGCATGGAGCCGTCGTTGGACCTGAGTTCCTGCAGACATCGATGGATGATCTGTCACTATCATAGCAGTGACACTTATTGAGTGGCCATATCGTGGAGCTTTATATGAGGCGACTGGGGAGAGGTCTTCCCCTCCCTATTGATCTACCAGTGATGTGACTAGCGTCACCATTCTGAAGTTATAGCCCAAGTAGGGATTGTGAACAGGGCTAGGTCCCACCTAAGCCCCAACCCGTTATGACATGGCTAGCAGCCATATTAGCTGCATATAAATAGAATTAAAAGCTGCACCACAAGTCACTGGTGAGCAGCCTAGATCAGGTATAGCAAACCTTTATTGGGAGCAGCGCAGGAGAGGTGAGCCATGTAGAAAGAGCTATGATGACTAAGAGGTCAAGAGCAGTCATGGACCTTAGCTACTGGACACCATAGGGCCCTGATGACCTGGGGGCTGAAACCTACATTGCACCGCATGGCATGAAAAGGAATCTACCATCCCACAGGGGACTTACAGTAGTCCCCAAAGAAGCAGATGCTGACCTGATACAAGGATATGAAGAACAGGTCTAACGACATTAGGTTGCGCACACTAAGGACACTATAATGCATGGACACATGTGACTGGGCAAGTATCTCCCAAAAAGGGACTGTGATATGGGGATTGTAATGACCTACTATGTTAAGTTAGTAGAGTACATAGGAAAATCCATGATATATGTCAGATAGATAGGTAGCGATGTTATGTACCGCTATCTCCTATGGGTATTATGTGACGGGGACAAGGCATTTCAAGTAGTGCCGTTACCTGCCAGCAAAAGTATGTAAGATATAAGTGTTCTGGATGATGTGGTGTTGCACCTACGGTGCAGTGAGCCCGCGTGGTGCGAGACTCCGAAATTGCTAATGTACCCTGCCAGCTACGATGTGTGAGGGTGCGAGGTAGTCATGCCACAGACCTTAGAGAAACAGTATGAAATATGACGTTGAGTATGGAGCACTACAATGAGGATGTTTAGTTACGTGAGGTTTGAATGCCTTGACCCCACGAGGTGTTGCCTAGATATGGATACATGGTATTAGGTTGTGACTTACGCTTACAATCATGTATCGACTATAGTACCCGTGCCCTTCTACGGAGTGAAGCCGGTCGTATGAGTAAAAGTTACTTCTAAAAAAAAATGTAAGCCGCCTCCGTCTCCATCTGTCACCACCGCTCCATAACAAGAGAACCACCTGCTTCACTTACAATACAATACCCCGCAGGATTTATTTGCTTGGCATTAGCAAGTGAAGAGGGAGGTGAATGCTGCGTTTTTCTGTGTTTTTTTACTAAATGAAATATAATACAGTTTAATATATCAAATTGAGTAATGTTGTAAAAATATTACATTACTTATCCTGTACTGACCCTGAGTTATATCCTGTATTATACTCCAGAGCTGCACTCACTATTCTGCTGGTGCAGTCACTGTATACATACATTACTTATCCTGTACTGACCCTGAGTTACATCCTGTATTATACTCCAGAGCTGCACTCACTATTGTGCTGGTGGAGTCACTGTGTACATACATTACTTATCCTGTACTGACCCTGAGTTACATCCTCTATTATACTGCAGAGCTGCACTCACTATTCTGCTGGTGGAGTCACTGTATACATACATTACTTATCTTGTACTGATTCTGAGTTGCATCCTGTATTATACTCCAGAGCTGCACTCACTATTGTGCTGGTGGAGTCACTGTATACATACATTACTTATCCTGTACTGATCCTGAGTTACATCCTGTATTATACTCCAGAGCTGCACTCACTATTCTGCTGGTGGTGGAGTCACTGTGTACATACATTACTTATCCTGTACTGACCCTTAGTTACATCCTGTATTATCCTCCAGAGCTACACTCCCTATTCTGCTGGTGGAGTCAATGTGTACATACATTACTTATCCTGTAGTGATCCTGAGTTACATCCTGTATTATACCCCAGAGCTGCACTCACTATTCTGCTGGTGGAGTCACTGTGCACATATATTACTTATCCTATACTGACCCTGAGTTACATCCTGTATTATACTGCAGAGCTGCACTCACTATTCTGCTGGTGGAGTCACTGTGTACATATATTACTTATCCTATACTGACCCTGAGTTACATCCTGTATTATACCCCAGAGCTGCACTCACTATTCTGCTGGTGGAGTCACTGTGTACATATATTACTTATCCTATACTGACCCTGAGTTACATCCTGTATTATACTGCAGAGCTGCACTCACTATTCTGCTGGTGGAGTCACTGTGTACATACATTACTTATCTTGTACTGATTCTGAGTTACATCCTGTATTATACTCCAGAGCTGCACTCACTATTCTGCTGGTGGAGTCACTGTGTACATACATTACTTATCCTGTACTGCTCCCGAGTTACATCCTGTATTATACTCCAGAGCTGCACTCACTTTTCTGCTGGTGGTGGAGTCACTGTGTACATACATTACTTATCCTGTACTGATCCTGAGTTACATCCTGTATTATACCCCAGAGCTGCACTCACTATTCTGCTGGTGGAGTCACTGTGTACATACATTACTTATCCTGTAGTGATCCTGAGTTACATCCTGTAGATCTTTTATTATAAAAGTATGAAACATAACAATAAAAGCAAACTGTAACAATAGTAAATAATAATAATACAACCGTATACAGAGATAAGGCCCTTCACCCAGAGTCCATGGTCCACAAACAAAAGAAACCCCATGTCTGGACTCCCCTCCCCCCTGCCGCACACTCGCACACACACTCAAAGCAAAACACAATATACCTAAAAGAAGAGCATCCAGCAATCCAGAAGAGAAAACTAAAACTAAAACTCCAGGTCCAGCCGTACCGCACTGAAACCCCATCATAAACAAAATTAGGCAATAACGTAAACATAACATATATATATATACCAATAATTAACTAAATATGAAAATAAAGACCAAGCCAACCGGCATACAAAAATAACTAAAGAAAAATTTTTTTTTTTTTTTTATTTTTTTTTTTTTTTTTTTTTTTTTTTTTTTTTTTGGGTCCCCAGTGCAGCTCAGGGGCCATGCCTGCTCCACCAGTCCGTGCCCAGAGTTCTAAAGTTCAGGACGTGCCAAGCCACACCAGGGGTTTTTTTTTTTTTTAATATATATAAACTGTACAACACTCTGCCTGCCGCAGCCTGGGGGCCATGCCCGCTCCACCAGTCCGTGCCCAGAGTTCAATGTTCGGGATGTGCCAGGCTACGGCTCAAGGCGTGAAACCACTCCCCCCCAACCCCCCACCCAACCTAACTACCACCCAGAACGTGAATATATACATATAAAACATACAATAACCAATATACGTGACATACACGATATATATTAACATAACCCGAAAGCCTAAGGTCGGCTCACCTGCAGCCCTACTTCACTCCATTTTGCCCAAATCAAAACAAAAAGCTTTATGGTGCACTCACAGCCTGCCACCGGGATTGGAGGTGATAAGCCGGGCACAGATATCTTAATGTACTATCCCTTGCATTTTCTCCCTATTCTTTCCCTAATTTGCCCTAGACTGTCCTTAGTCTGCCCCTCAGTCTGACCCTTCATGGAAAACTGTCCCTGCCCTATCCCTCCTCTCTCCCTATCCTGTCCCTCCTCTCTCCCTACTCTGCCCCTAGAAAATTAAGAAAAACAAACTGTCCCTAACGAAATACAAGCCCTCTCCATAGGAGAGAAGCTTTAGATGTGCCCAGCTTCTCATACTCCAAAGAACGCACCTTCACCAGGTCACCCAGGATGTTCCTACAGACCGTATCCACGGGGAGGACTTTCAGTTCCGTCGAGATTAAACACCGTGCACTCCAGATGTGGAACCTGACCACTAGGCTAACTAGAAATAAAGTGCAGCGGTCCCTGCCACCAAGGCCTCTGAACGCTCCATAAGCCCACTCCGCATAGGAGAGGTGTGCCAGCTGAGGCCAGCCTATGGAGACCCCTACCCGTTGGTATACCTCTGTATTGAAGGGGCACTGAAGCAGGAAATGCTCCATGCTTTCCAGCACGTCGCTGCACTCCTGACGGGGGCAACCCCTGTCAATCAGAGGCCTGCTCTTCAAGTTACCCCTTACATACAGTCTCCCGTGAAAGCAGCGCCAAGCCAAGTCCCAAAACTTCAAGGGGACCCGGGTTGAATTCAGTAAACGTAACCCTCCCTCCAGGTCCCGACTTGGGCAGTCCTTGAGCGCCAGGGGCTTCTGGAAATGGGTCAACAGGACTCTTTCGTCGAGGAGCCTCCTCGTCAGAGTCCTGATCTCCCACATCCCCAGACCCCACCGGCGTATCACCTTCAGAACCAAGGTAGCGTAAGCCGGGAGATGTCCGTGCTGCGTGCGAAGGTCCTTCACTCGCCCTCCTGTCTCCCATTCCTGGAAGAAGGGCCGAAACCATCCCCTGCAGGAGTAGACCCACGGAGGAGCCCTCTCTTGCCAGAGGTTGCCTATGTTGATCTTAAAAAAAGTGTTTACAAGAAACACCACGGGGTTGACCATAGACAACCCCCCTAGTCTCCTCGTGCGGTATGTAACATCTCTCCTGATCAGGTTCAACCTGTTCCCCCACAACATTAGGAAGAACAGGTTGTAGACCCGAGTCCAGAGAGGTTCTGGCAAAATGCATACGCTGCCCAGGTAGATGAATAACGGGAGCAGGTATGTTTTGATCAGGCTAATTCTTTCCCGAAGGGTCAAAGACCAACCCTTCCACTGGTTTACCTTGTGAGTTGCACCATCCAGCCTGTCCACCCAATTTTGCATGGGGTAATCCCCCTGGCCGAATTTGATGCCAAGTACTTTTGCTGAAGTTTGGGGCACCGGAAGGGTGTCCGGGAGATCAAACGTAGGATCCCCCCTTCCTAACCAGAGACTTTCACACTTATCCCAGTTGACCATAGACCCGGAAGCTTCCGAGTAGCGGTCCACCTCCGACACCACAAACTCCGCCTCCTCTCTCGAGGACACGAAGAGCGTGACATCATCGGCGTATGCCACTGCCCTCAGGGTAGCCTCCGGCACCGCCCGGTCCATCCCGACCCCTGCTATAGGTCCACAATCAACCCTCCTAAGGAAGGGATCTATCGCAAACGCATACAACAGGGGACTTAGAGGACAGCCCTGGCGGACGCCGGACCCCACCTCAAAAGGGCGGCCGGGCCAACCGTTCACCAGCGGGAAAGTCTCAGCCCCTGCATACAAAGTTCGCAGCCAATCAACAAACCCCACTGGCAGGCCGTATCTCAGAAGGACGGACCAGAGGTACTCGTGATTAACCCGATCAAACGCTTTGGCCTGATCCAAGGACAGCAGGTACCCCTCCCAGTGACCAGCCCTACCCTGCTCCACTGCCTCCCGGACACCGAGAACAGCGCTAAAGGTGCTACGGCCTGGAACAGAGCAATGCTGCGCCCCCGAGAGGAGCCGGGGTGCAAACTTGACCAGCCGATTAAACAGCACTTTTGCCAGAACCTTCCTGTCCGTATTGAGAAGCGCTATGGGACGCCAGTTCTCAATACGGCTCGAGTCTTTACCTTTTGACAGAATGATCAAGGCCGACCTCCTCATTGACTTTGGCAGAGTGCCCGAGGAAAGACACTCATTTAATAACTCCGTCAAGAGGGGACTCAAGAGGTCCTTGAAGGTCTTATAATACTCAGATGTTAATCCATCCGGACCTGGCGACTTTTTGGGCCGGAGCCCATCAATCGCCAGTCTAACTTCCTCTTCTCTGATCTCTTCTGTCAAAACGCCAAGAGAGGTGTCCACCCCTGGCCCAGGGACAGTTTCAGCCAGGAAAGCCGACATCACTTCCGAATCTAGATCCCTCTTTCCCAAGAGTTGCGAGTAGTAGGATCTGACGACCTCCAGAATCCCTGATCTGGATCGATTCAGGGACCCCGTACTGTCAATCAGTCCAGTGACCACTTTACTATTCACTGACATCCTACAGTTTTTGTAAGGGTCGGGCGAGCGGTACTTCCCGAAATCCCTCTCAAAAACCAAGGATGCGTGTCTGTCATACTGGCACGTCTTGAGTAAAGATTTCACTCTGGAGATCTCCTTGCGGCTACCTCCAGTCGAAACGAGATGTTCGAGTTTCCTCCTCAGGCCATTGTACAGGCGGTACCTGTCCAGGCATCTGAGGTTGGAGAGCTCACGGAAGAACCTCGCCGCCCTCCTCTTGAACATCTCCCACCACTCTGACTTACTGCTACAGAGATCCAGTAATGGTACCTGGCTCTGCAGAAAATCCTCAAAGGACTGTCTTATCTCTGCTTCCTCCAGGAGTGATGAATTCAGTCTCCACAAACCTCTACCCATCCGGGGGGTCTCTGCAACATTCAGAGAAAACAATATTAGACAGTGGTCGGAGAATTCCACCTCAACAACGGACACTGGTGAAGAGATGGCTTCCTCCTTCAAATAAAACCTGTCTATTCTAGACCTGCTCTGACCTCTATAATAGGTGAACCCCTCGTGGCCTGGGGTGTGCCGGATGTGGACATCCACCAGGCGAGCCTCGCTAGCTACACTATTAAGTGCGACGCCATCAAAAGTCAACCGCCTGTCTCCAGAGCCTCCCCTATCGCGGGCTCTTGTGACTGTATTAAAGTCACCTCCAAAGACAACTTGGCGGCTGGTAAAAAGGTAGGGCTTGATCCTCATAAAGAGACTCTTCCTGTCCTTTTTTGACTGGGGACCATAGATGTTTACAAGTCTCAATTCTTGTCCCTTCATGAGGACATCTAAGATCAGGCACCTTCCCATTTCTAATTCAATTACTCGTCGGCATTCGACCGCTGCGGTAAAAAGGACCGCCACTCCGCTATACGGCTCGGCCGCAAGAGACCAGTAGGAAGGGCCTGACCTCCACTCCCTTTTTGCCTTATGTATGGCTGCCAAATCAGACAGCCTGGTCTCCTGCAAAAATAAAATGTCGGCTTCAACGCGGCCGAGAAAATCAAAGGCCGCAAATCTAGCCGTATCCGACTTAATGCTGGTAACGTTAATTGATGCCAGAGTCAGCGGAGTGGGTGCCGCCATCATGAGTGATTAAATTAGATGGCTTTCTTCCTCACACCCGCTTCTTCGGGGTCGGAGGAAAGCCCCTTGCTTCTTTTTTTGGACACAGATGTGTCCATAGCAGGGGATCCCCCGACCCCATCGTCCTTGTTTCCAGGCTCCAGAGTAGCCCCCTCCCCGGAAGGAACTAGGCCTCCACGAGGAGGAGACTCAGTGCCCCCTGTTGACCCTTTCTTTGCCCCAGGCACCTTGCCCTTCGCTTCCCCCTCAGAGGAGGAAGAGATGTCTTGAAGGGCCCGGTACCTATTGGAGAGTCCAACTGGAGGCGAGCAGGCTTCTCCTTCCAGTACTTGGCCAGGGGTGGGAGAAGATCTTGAATCCCCCCTTCGCTTTCTCCTAGTGGCACCTAGCTTACGCCGTTTCTCTAACCACCTCTTTCCTTCCTCATCCACACTCTCATAGTGGGAGGAATCTGAAGAGTTGGTCTTTCCCTCCTCCCTCTGGATCCTCCTGTCCTCTTCATCCACTTCGCTGTCCCTCAAAGCCTCAGCCGCGAGATTTGCTTCAGGAACAGGGGCCACCATTGATCCACCTGCTGTGGGCGCTCCTGTCAGCTCCCTGCTCCGTCTGCGCTTGTCCTGACGCCTCTGCTCAGCAGGCGTCTTTTGCCGGTTCTTCCCTGGCTCCTGAGCTCCTCCACCTCTGCTAGTCCCCTCACCCCCAGAGGCCGCACCGTGGCCCCCATCCGTAGGTGCTGAGACCGCATTGGCAAAGGAGCGTGGACAGCGACTGAATGGGTGACCAAGGTCACCACACAGGTTACACCTAATCTCTGCACAGGAGGCGGCTAGATGACCCACACCCCCACACAGAGCGCACTTCAAGGTCTTACAAGCGGCGCTCAAGTGTGAGGGGTCGCCGCACCTGTGGCAGAGCTTCGGCTGCCCCTGGTAAAAGGCCAAGATACGATCCCTGCCGAGGAAGGCTGCAGAAGGTATGTGTGCCACTGAGTTTCCTGAACGCTTCAGCTTGACCATGAATGTCCAGGCCCCGGACCAGATGCCGTGCTCATCCCGGTTCTTTCTGGGCATGTCTGTCACCTCTCCGTATCGACCGAGCCACGTCATAATATCAAAACAAGAAAGCGACTCGTTACGAGTCAAAACGGTCACCTTCTTGACTTCGTTCTGGCGAGACACCACCTGGACGGCAAAGTCTCGCCAGCCGGGCTCGCTTTTCATCAGCTCGTAATTCCCCCAGAAGAGTTCTAGCCCCTCTGGGCGAACGAAGCTGATGTCAAACTCAGACGTGCCGAAGGGATGGATCAGGGCAAAGATGTCAACCGCCCTGAAGCCCATCTTCAGTAGAAGCTCCACTACTCTCGCCCTCGGGGGGCATGTATCATTGCCCCTCCAACGAAGACGGACCACATTCCTACGACCTGCGTCCTGCCCGGGTGTTGGTAGGGACCATACGGTCTCCCCCCTTTGCTCTCGGAAGGCTCCTAAGCCGTGTCTCTCTGTCCAAAGAGATAGGTTCACCTCTCTTCCTCCAACTGTGATTGAACTCTCCCCCTTCCGTAGAGCCCCCAGGAGGCGCTGTTGCAATACGCCCTCTCTAGAGCCTGGAGACAAGGAGGACCCCTCCCCTCCAGCGGCGACACTGGCATAACTCCTACCAGCTGTGGTCGCCACCGGAGGGGCGACTGGAACCTGTGATGTGCCCTGACCATCCCTAGAACCTGTGCCTATATTTACAGTAGGTGCCCCTGTGCCGGGAACAGTAGCTGCAGCCCGTGCCTCCGAGTGCGTCGGAGCATCAGACACACGGGCCGCACCAGACATATCCACACCTTTCATACCAAGACCTTTCATACCAAGACCCTCTGGACCAGACTTTGGGTTGGAAGCAGCTTTTTTATTTTGGGCCTTGGTAGACCTTGGGGGTGGCACTGCTGCCCCATCTTGCGCAGCTGCAACCACCGTAATGACCCCCCCATGGTCAGCACTCTGCATTCCAGCACTTTTAGTATTTTTATTTTTGCTTTTTTCCTTACTTTTGCCAGCAGCCTCCGCATCACTGGGTGCCTGGGACCTAGACTGGGACCTAGACTGAGGGACCCCTGCAGACCGACCTGTCGCACGGGGGACCCCCGATCCCGACCCCGCAGCACCCTCCGCATCACTGGCCTTACTGGTGCTGGCAGTTCCGCCACTGCCAAATTCTTTTGCCACCTTGCCTTGTCCTGTGCTGGCCGCCCTGCTGGCTGTTTCTGTCACTGCACTAACTGAAACAGGGACAGAGGACCCGGCCAGTTTAACTCCTTTATCCCTGTTCCCATGTTCAAAACCCACTGCAGAGTCAGAAACCGGGGTTCTCAGGGTGGGGGTGCCCTGATCCGACTTTGCAGCCAAACCAGCGCCCCCCGTCACATACACAAATTTCTCCTGCACCAAATTCTTTTTTTTTCCTTTTTTTGTCTTGATTTTCACATCCTCTTCTGGTAAATCATCACCAAACTGAAGGCCGCTCATATTAGGGGGGGATTCCAACAGCCTTATCTGCTGCATTATTAAAGCGCCCCCATCGCTTTTATCTTCCTCTGGATCAGAATCCCCGGAGGTTAGAGGCAGCGCAACCTGCTCCGGCCGGAGACTGCTGGTAGTTGTAGTGCCACTCTGGGTCTGCTCTCCTGAGCAGACAGGCTGTTCCCTCAGGCTATCCTCAAAGGCATCCTCGTCAGTACAGTCACCACCGCTGTCTCCATCGCTGGAGTGATCAGCCTTCTTGTGACCACTGTATCCTGATGCCATTTTGGAAAATCTATCACCGTTAAGTAACTTTTCCCTAAAGGGACCACTTTGCTCTAGAATCCTGTCCCTCTCTTCCTTGCACCTTTGTATGCAATCTTTACAGTCCTGTATAGTCTTGCTTATTACATCTTTCTTGCCTTTAGCGGCGGTCTGGTCCTTTAGCGACCTGGCCGACCGCAGCTTCTCCTTCTGCAGGAGGATTTCTCTCCCCGCACGCTCATAGTCTGCCATGCTGGTGGCCAGACGGGAGGCCAGCTCTACCACAGACTCCCCTTTCCTGCGATCACTCCACTGCGGCTTACCTCCTTTGCTGAGCGTTTGGCTGCGAGTCTGACTGCGGGTCATCATTTCGCTTCCGGCGCTGTCAGATGCAGCTGCACCAACCTGCTGGGCCATGTCACTGCGCCTGCGACCCGGACCCTCTCTCTTCGCAGCTTTACTAGCTGCTCCGGCTTTCCTGGTTGTTGCTGCTGAAACCACGTATGCCGCCAGCGCCGCTGATGGTGTTGTCGCTGCCTTCTCAGCATTCCCCCCCTCCGACCGAAGCCGGGGGGGGGAATTGCGTGGCTCCATAGAACAAGAAGCCCAGATGAGTGCACTGATCCTGGGATCCAAAACAGGCTTCCAGCTGGGACTGCAGCCACACCCTGGTTCTCTGAGGAGCTCCAACAAACCACACCTTACTCCAGAGATGCACTCACTATTCTGCTGGTGGTGGAGTCACTGTGTACATACATTACTTATCCTGTACTGATCCTGAGTTACATCCTGTATTATACTCCAGAGCTGCACTCACTATTCTGCTGGTGGCCTAATAGAGGATGTAATTCAGGATCAGATGATAAGGAGAAAATATATTTACGAAGTTACTGAACTCTTTACGTCGAGCAATTTTGTATGTAAACTGTAAAATGTTGTTTATACACATCAGGAATCGTGCACTTACCTCCGTTGTCCTTGAGATGCAGCGCAATCTTTGTGTCATCTGAAAAACAAGTCACAATTTTACCAAGAGTTGCTGAGAAAGACAATTCAAAGCTGACAACCAATATGGAGGCACCTCCTGCTTTCACTTGTGTAAAAATGGCTGCCGTAACGGAACACAAAAGTCAAAAACTCAGGAAGTAGATGAAATAGAGTATAACCAGCAGTGGACTGTGGCTCTAGCTTCTGATTGGCTAATATATGGCCAATTATGGATATCCCTTTTTTTAAAAGAAATGGTCTTATAAAGTTGTCCAAATAACTGGAGATCCGATATCTTCTCAAAATCGCAACATTGCACTAATAAACACTACACAATATTCCAATTGGCCGATGCTGTAACAGAAATCCGTCCTTTGACTCACCTTCCGTAGGGAGGCTGCTTGGTAGATGCCATGTTGTTAATCTTGATGTTGTAGTATAATGCCTGGCTGTCGTTACGTGCGTCCTGCTGGTGGTGTGACGAGGGGGCGCTGTGGTCGCGAAGAAGTCTTCACATACCTTCTCTTTGGACTATTCAGGCGGAAACAGAACATTAGAAAGCAAAATTAATATTAATTAAAAGTCCTTACAGAAATCAAGTGTCAATTATTATGTGAGAACTGATCTCTGGACTAAAGGGATGTACCAGAATATCAAGTTATTCCCTATCCAGAAGATATCCACCGAATAGGGAATAACTTGCTGATTAGTGACGGTCTCATTGCTGAGACGCCCACTGATTTTGAGAACAGGGGTCCCATGCCCCCCATCCACCTCATTGCAGGGTTATTGTCCCCCCTACAGTGAGGAAGAGACTGAATCGGGCTTGGTGGCCCAAGTGCACCAGCATTCCCTTCACTTTCAATGGGACTATTGAGATATCCGAGTGGCACAACTTTGTTTAGTTTGGGAAGTATGTAGAATACACCAACACCGGGGTTTTCCGGTATCATATCCAAAAGTCTTGTGGAGCCCACCGACAGGCTTCTGATGACCTTTCTCCATTCCCCCACATATTGTTGAGTCGGGTCTTGATCCAGTTTGGAGTAGTATCTCGTGTCCGTCAGCTGTCTGCTTCTTTTGTGGCAAAACTGGAGAGTGACTGTCTGGCCTCCTGCCCAAACAAACCATTGGCCTACTTCCGCTAGATTGATGACATCATAATCATTTGGACCAATACTGAACAAGAACAAATTAAATTTCATGAAAGATTCAACGCATTCCACCCACCATGAACCTGACATTAAGCTGCTCATATACAGAAATCAACTTTCTGGACACCACCATAAAAATCTCAATCAATCAATACATACGAAAAAAAAAGAACACGTGGCAACATCTACTGATGCAGAAGACAAATTCAAAATGTTACTCCTCCATAGTGAACAGTGGCGACGTTTCCACCTATGTAAAGGTCTTTGCTTGACAAGACGTCGCCACTCTTCACTATGGAGGAATAACATTTTGAATTTGTCTTCTGCATCAATATATGCTGCGACATGTTCTATTTTTTTTCGTATGTACCTATTGAGGAACGAAGGTTTGGGTTCCTGCTTTGTGGCTTGTGCATTTTGTTGGAGTCCAGCCTGTAATGGTCCCAAGTGAGTGCTGCCTGCAAACTTTGTGTGAAACAACCCAATACAGACATCCCTATACCGAAAACCAATTGATCGGCCCACAAACCTCAGATGGGACAGTTACCATCCTAAACACATCAAAAAATCCATCATCTACAGTCAGGCCATCAGATACAATCAGATTTGCTCCAACCTAACAGACAGAGAGGAACATCTATACCATCTCAAAAGGACATTTAGTAAGCAGGGCTACCATCTCACCTCAGCTGATGACCAAATCACCAGAGCCACCAGGATACCCAGAAATCACCAGAGCCACCAGGATACCCAGGAATCAACTACTCCAATACAAGGAGAAGGAAAGAAACAATCGTGTGCCTCTAGTAGTAACCTACAATCCACAGCTAGAGGTACTGAGGAAAACCACAAAGAAACTCCATCATACCTACACAAGGATGACCGTCTGAAAACCATATTCCCGGACCCTCCCCTTCTGTGTTACAGGCAACCCCCTAACTTGAGGCACTTTATAATCAGGCGTGCATTACCCTCTGACACAGAAAAAGGAACTTATCCCTGTAATGTAAGGAGCTGTAAGACCTGCTGACATGTACGGACCGCAGACAGGATACATAACCCCAACACACAGCAGGACTATAAGATCCCTGTAATGTAAGGAGCTGTAAGACCTGCTGACATATACGGACCGCGTACAGGATACATAACCCCAACACACAGCAGGACTATAAGATCCCTGTAATGTAAGGAGCTGTAAGACCTGCTGACATGTACGGACCGCCGACAGGATACATAACCCCAACACACAGCAGGACTATAAGATCCCTGTAATGTAAGGAGCTGTAAGACCTGCTGACATGTACGGACCGCAGACAGGATACATAACCCCAACACACAGCAGGACTATAAGATCCCTGTAATGTAAGGAGCTGTAAGACCTGCTGACATGTACGGACCACAGACAGGATACATAACCCCAACACACAGCAGGACTATAAGATCCCTGTAATGTAAGGAGCTGTAAGACCTGCTGACATGTACGGACCGCGGACAGGATACAAATCCCCAACACACAGCAGGACTATAAGATCCCGGGGACATTTACATGTTGATGTTGTGTACCTGATCCGCTGCAGTAAATGTCCTGTTGGGGGGCCTTTATGTTGGGGAAACAGGACATAAACTGAGAGCCAGGGTGAGATCTCATCCCACACGATTAAAGAGAGAAAGACAGAATTACCTGCGGCGGAGCACTTTTTTAGTCACCGACACAACATAAAACACATAAAAGTTATTGTACTTAAAGGGGTTGTCCCGCGCCGAAACGGGGTTTTTTTTTTCAACCCCCCCCCCCCCCCCCCCCCCGTTCGGCGCGAGACAACCCCGATGCAGGGGTTAAAAAAGAACACTGGACAGCGCTTACCTTAATCCCTGCGCTCCGGTGACTTCTTACTTACCTGCTGAAGATGGCCGCCGGGATCTTCTCCCTCGGTGGACCGCAGGGCTTCTGTGCGGTCCATTGCCGATTCCAGCCTCCTGATTGGCTGGAATCGGCACGTGACGGGGCGGAGCTACACGGAGCTACACGGAGCCCCATTCAGAAAAGAAGAAGACCCGGACTGCGCAAGCGCGGCTAATTTGGCCATCAGACGGCGAAAATTAGTCGGCTCCATGGAAACGAGGACGCTAGCAACAGAGCAGGTAAGTGAAAAACTTCTTATAACTTCTGTATGGCTCATAATTAATGCACAATGTACATTACAAAGTGCATTAATATGGCCATACAGAAGTGTATAGACCCACTTGCTGCCGCGGGACAACCCCTTTAAGGGCAATTTCAAATCTGAACATTACAGAAGAATTTGGGAGTACAAATGTACAGCCATCTTTGACACTGTCAAAAACAGAATGAACCTCGGAGGGGGCTTTTTGCATCAGTGGAGAATGTGAGAAATCTGGAGCAGAGCTAACAAGCTGGCCTGGTGACCCCCTAACACAAATTCAGAGACCATAAAACTTTCATATCCCTTATCAGTGGACTAATAAGGTATTTACTTCTCTGCTCATCTTGTTCCGGTATTACTTTAAGAACAACATAATCCCACCAGTCTGTGCACTTTCATGTATTTATATAAATGCCTTTTCAGATCTCTTTCATAAGCCTGAGAAAGAACCCTGCGTTGGTTCGAAAGCTCGCTGTAACATCATGTATTTCTGTTAGCCATTACAAGGTGTCATATCTCCAAGATGACTTGGTTTCTCTCACTGAGAACAATCACACTTCAGATATTACCTTGACATATAAAGGGGGTTTCTGCCCCCTTTCAACTAATGACATATCCTGTGGATAGGACATCAGTAGTTGATGGGCGGGGGTCTGCCACTCAGAGTGCCCATCCAGCAGCTGATCATCCGGCTCATCAGTGCAGCAGGCTAGACTTTATCATCAGCGGTCAGCTCATAGCAGCGGTATATTTGTTTCTTGGGTTGTGTGATGTAACTTGGAGCCGGGATGTATTGCACAGAGTAGCTTTAATGTTGATGAATAGCGGCTGAAGATGTGAGAGCAAATATCCCCTAAATGTAATTGGGACTGTAAAGTGAAGGTAAGTAGCTGTGATATAGGGGCTTTTACCCACTTGCATTTTTTTTAATGCTGCGATATCGCTGCGTTTTTTTACTGCAAGTGTCAATGGGACTTTCTAATGTTAAAATCGCATCGCACAAAAAAATCGCAAGATCGAGCTTCTGCGATATTTGTGCGATGCAATTTTAACATTAGAAAGTCCCATTGACACTTGCAGTAAAAAAAATGCAGCGATATCGCAGCATTAAAAAAAATGCAGAGGGTAAGAGCCCTAAGGATGGATTCATACGACCGTATATCGGCTCGGTTTTCACACCGAGCCGATATACGGTCGTCCTCATCTGCAGGGGGGGGGGGGGGGGATGGAAGAGCCAGGAGCAGGAACTGAGCTCCCGCCCCCTCTCTGCCTCCTCTCCACCGCCTCTCTGCCCCTCTGCACTATTTGCAATTAAAAGAGGCGGGGCGGTGCTAAATTCCGAGAATTAGCCCCGCCCCCATCCCGCCTCTCCTCATTGCAAATAGTGCAGAGGGGCGGAGAGGAGGCAGAGAGGGGGCGGGAGCTCTGTGCACTGCTCCTGGCTCTTCCAGGCTCTCCCCTGCAGAGAGAGGGGGGGGGGGATGGAAGAGCCAGGAGCAGGAACTGAGCTCCCGCCCCCTCTCTGCCTCCTCTCCACCGCCTCTCCGCCCCTCTGCACTATTTGCAATTAAAAGAGGCGGGGCGGTGCTAAATTCCGAGAATTAGCCCCGCCCCCATCCCGCCTCTCCTCATTGCAAATAGTGCAGAGGGGCGGAGAGGAGGCAGAGAGGGGGCGGGAGCTCTGTGCACTGCTCCTGGCTCTTCCAGGCTCTCCCCTGCAGAGAGAGACGACGTATATTGGCTGGGCGGGAAAACCGAGTTGATATATGGTCGTCTGAATCCAGCCTAAGGGCGCCCACCCACTGGCGATTTTTTTTTTCTTTGCGTTTTGCGTTTTTCCTGCAGAGCCATTAGAATTGAATGTACTCCTGTCCACTGGCGTTTTGCGTTGCGTTGCGTTGCGTTTTTTAACATAGGAACTGTCAGTTGCATATGTGTCCTTATTTTTCTCCTAATGCACCCATGAAAGTCAATGGAAATTAACGGAAAAGCCGCGAAAACGCGGCAAAAAACGCCGCGAAAAACGCGGGAAAAACGCGGCGTTTTTCACGCACGAAAATCGCAAACGCTATTCGCGCAAAATCGCAATTTACCGCGAAATCGCGATTTTGCGCGATCGCGATTTTAACATTACAAGTCCCATAGACCCCTGCAGAGAAAAAAATGCTGCGAATTTCGCAGGGAAAAAAATCGCCAGTGGGTGGGCGCCCTAAGGCCTCATGTCCACGGGGAAAATCAGGCCCGCTACGGATTCTACATGGAGAATCTGCAGCGGGTCCCTCCTGCCCCGCGGACATGAGGGCTGAAAATAAGAATTTAAAGGAATTTACCTATCCGTAGCGGGCGGGGAAGGTCTGCTGTTCCTCACGGCCGGATCTTCTTTTTCGGCCGGCGGATGAACTCGTCACGGCTGCGGCACGTCGCCGGCACGTTGGACGCACGTGGCCAAAGATCGCAATAAAGAGGAATAACCGCAACCCATTCCCGAGATTAATTAGCGTTGTCTCATCCATTCACAAGGGCGTATCGCATGAAGAATGCACTGCAGCACGGAATGCTGCCGGTTGGCAGAAATCCTCATAATGTCTTCTAAAGCTTAAATATAGCTGAGCGTGAAAAGTCATTAACCGGAGGCAGTTGGCGATTTGGCGTCATGACGGCGCAATTTTTTCACACACCCGAAAATCCCCCATGTGAATGAATTCATTGGAACCCAGAGCTTCACGCGGTCGCGACTTTCAGCGCAACGTTTTATCGCATCCAAATAATGCGCAAAAATGTTCCTGTGATTGAGGCCTTAGGCTAAATTCACACCGGTGAGTACGATATCGAGCCGCGAATCCCGGCCCAATATAGCGCTCGCCAACATTACCCCGTGGATGCAAGGCATTTTTATATCAAAGTGGTGGCGAAGCAGCGATCCTCCGCCGTGGATGCTTTTTCAATGGGGAAATATTTGCATCGCACCACTTGTCTCGAGCACGCGGCGCGATGCCGCCCCATTGAAAACAAAGGGCAATGCGATGCGAGAGCACGAAAATAGAACATGACGCAAGTTGTTTCCCGCATTGCATTGTGGTACCATTCAAGAACATCCGCCCGAGTGTATGACCCCATTCAGGCAACGCACAAATCTCGCTTGATGTTCTCGGGCCTCATGGGGTTTAACCGTATACATGTTGGCCAGGACGAATCTTTTGCTAATTTCCAGGAATAAAGATGGTGGCTGATAAATATGATCGCTGCTTACAAGATGAGCGCTAATTTTGTATCGGCGCTGACAATGTTTTCCAATGAAAATGAATAACATTATGAAAAAAAGAGAAATGCGCATTTGTTATTTTGGTGAAAAACTATTTTTCTGACTTTGTCCTGCAGTAGGCGCTGCTGGTCCAGCATTGTCTCCGCCTATATGTTACATGTAAATGCCATCCAATAGCTGAACACCAACTGAGGAAGCCACACCCCAACAGTCAGCCAGACCACAAGGGGAGGAGCTACGTGATATAAGGAGACACTTTTGCTCCTCTATAGGGCCTAATTCACACGACCGTATAAACGTATATTCTGGCTGCGTCCAAAACTCGCAACCATCCGAAGCATTGGATTCCAATGTATTCATTCCGATGAATGATTTTTGGGGACGTAAAGAAACCTCGCCGGGAAATAATAGGACATCGGCGACCGACCTTATACAGTGCGTGAAAAGACAGGTCTTGCTCTACCTTTTGACAAGATACGCAGGAAGCTCCCATAGACTTTTATGGGAACTGGAAAAAGGGGGAGGGGGAATTTAGCTGCATCCAACGCTCAGGAAAGACAGCCGGCTCTATTAGGCATTAGAAGTCATTCCGACTTCCGAAAATACTCGCAGCGTATTTTCTTGCCAATATGCCGCAGCCGCCCGTGCGAATGGATAAGAAAACACAAATTCAGATCAGGACTTGATCGCGGCTAATGTTCTTTCCTGTGATGTTTAGTCACGATCGGCCAAGTGTAAAAACACAAATGGCTGCCTGAAAGAGGCCTAACAGAGGCATCATGTGTCGACCTGAGGCCTTATTCACATGACCGTAAATACGTGGATATTGTAGCCGCGTTATAAATCGCGACCATCTGAAGCGTTGGATTCCAATGGGTTCTTTTAGATGAGCAATTTTTAGGCATATAAAAAAATTGTGGCGGGAAAACAGGAGATCGGCGCCGCAAAACGGAACTGATTTTATACGGCGCGTGAAAAGATAGGTCTTGCCCTATCTTTGGTTAGATACCCTGGAGGCTCCCATAGGCTTCTATGGCGTCCAGCGCTGGGAAAAGATTACAGCCGGCTCTATTTAACCATTAAAACAGCAAAATACAATAAAAAAACTATGTCAGGACAGCGCCCCCAAGGGTATGAAGATAGATATAACTCTTAAGGCCAAAACAAAATGTATCAAATGGACTTACCCGGTGTCTAGCAGGACCCTATTGGAGGGACCCACTAACACCCCATGTCCACGTTTGCTTCAATCAATAATGCAGAAAATGATCCTCCTCCAGAGATCCTTTTTAATCCTGTCAGGCTAGGGACTAGGAGAGCCAGCAGTTTCCATAGACCGGATCCTTGCAGGGATCCGTACACAGAAATGTAAAAGTAAACAGAAAAAAAGCAGAACTGCGCTCCTTCAGGAAAATATCCTCTGGTATCAATAGTTGATATAACCTCCGTTTATTCTTGTACAACGCGTTTCGTCCTGAGACTTTATCAAGTACATACATATAACACTACAAACACACATTATATAGTAGTAGTCATTTACCTTCCCTGATGGAGATCCATAGCTGCCTCTGTGTCTCCGGCAAGATTCACCAGTTTTATTATCCAATAAAAACAACCAAGTTAAAACCAATAAAAGAAGGAGGAGAGGGAAGAGGGGTGGTGTCAGACTCTCCCAAAATAAATTCAAATTCAAACCAAACGGCGAGGAGATTGTAGATGATGAAACCGCGAAACAATATGGTATATTTAATATATCTGATTATTTGTTAAAAAGAAAAGAACTTGAGATCCTGGCGAAAGGTCTCTCATTTAGTCCCACTAGAGACGCTAATCTATTTGATCTATTTATAGATTTAAATGCATTTGTCCGTAAGATAACCCTTAATAGATATTATAATATACAAGAACTAAAAAATGTGGGACAGAAAACCCATAATTTATATGAATCTAAAGAATTTGAGTTTAATTTGAAAGACCCAATAGTTACGGACCTTAGACCTCGTAGTAGATTTTATCCTATAGAGGCTAAGGGCGAATATTTAGAATTATTCTATCGGAAAACTATGGAGGATTTCACAAAATTATGCAACAACAATAGATCTATACAGGGAAATTTAAATAAAAATCAAAGGGCCACTTTGAAGGCACTAATGAAAGAAGATTCTATAGTCATCAGAAATGCGGACAAAGGAGGGGGAATAGTTGTCATGGGATATGAGCAGTATCATAGAGAGGCGTTAAGAATTTTGGGGGATGTTACCTATTATGAGGAACTGAGTAGTGACCCCACAGAGGCCATCAGCAAAGAGTTTGTTATGTTGATCCATAATGCATATTGTAATAATAGTATGTCCAAAGCAGAGTATCAGTATTTGAAAGAAACATCAATAGGAACCCCTTATTTTTATCACATCCCTAAAATGCATAAAGATCAAAAAAATCCCCCGGGGCGACCAATAGTCGCTGGTATGCAATCTGTCACTAACAGATTGTCGGAGTATGTTGACAACCAACTCCAGAAATACGTGACGAATTTACCATCATTTGTAAAAGACTGCGGACACATTTTGGAGATGGTTAGAGATATTCAGTGGAAGTCCACTTATTTATGGTGCACCATCGACGTGGAAGCATTATATTCTAATATCGACCATGATATGGGAGTCAAAGCGGTAGGAGACATACTCAGTGAAGATGTACTTATGCCCATACACCAGAGAAGTTTTATACTTCAGAGTATCACCTTTATTTTGAAGAATAATATATTTTCGTATAATGGCACATTTTACAAACAGCGAATGGGCACAGCAATGGGCACCAAATGTGCGCCTAGTTTCGCTAACCTTGTTATGGGGTCCTTTGAGAAGGAGGGATTTAGTGATCCAAGGATAATACTCTATAGGAGGTTTATAGATGACCTCCTTATGATATGGGAAGGGAGTGAAAAGGATTTAGAAGATTTTGTTTTCGGTCTATCCAATAATGAATTTTATTTGAAATTTACTCATTGTATAAGTGCTGAAAGAGCCGTGTACTTGGATCTGGAACTAGGAAATGAGGGGGAGAAAATTATATCTCGGACCCACTTTAAGAGTGTCGATAGTAACAGTTACTTAAACTACTATAGTTGTCATCACAGAAACTGGAGGCGAAATATTCCGTTTGGTCAGTTTCAGCGTATTAGAAGAAACTGTACAAAGTTGGCAGATTTCAAGGTACAAGCCCAGATTATGAGGAAGAGGTTCTTGGATAAGCAGTATCCGAAAGGATTGATCGAGGCTGCATATAATAAAATATTATTACAAGACAAAGAAAGGGCCCCTCAAATACAGAGCACTAGAGATAGTGGTAATTTCAAGACGACATTTGTAACGAAATTTAGTGTACAGGCAAATAAGATCAGCCAGATTCTTCGAAAAAATTGGACTATACTTAAGGAGGATCCTTTTTTAAGTAATAAATTATCTGTACAACCTCCATGCATTTTTCGTAAAAATCGGACCATAAAGAATTTAATTGCGCCCTCATGCCCGAGAAGAGAGAAGAAGAGGAATAAGGAAGGAATAAGGATTGATGATAGAAACATAGGGGTATATAAATGTAAGGAGAAAAAATGTAAATGCTGCGCCAATATTGTATATGGTACAAAAAGTATTAAATTACCTAACAATGGAGAATATTTGATTAAACAACATTTAACTTGTAAGGCGAAGAATGTTATATACCTATTAGAATGCCCATGCGGGTTACAGTATGTGGGGAGGACGAAGAATATACTCCGTGAGAGGTTAAATCAACACCGGAGTAATATCCGCAAGGGATATACAAAACACAGCATATCTCGCCACTTTCTTAATAATCATAATAAAGATATGGCAGGATTACGCGTTACACCCATCGAATGCATTAGTGAAATGTCGGTACAAAAGTTGCGAGAGAAAGAGATGTTTTGGATTTTTAGGTTAAACACGCTTGTCCCTAATGGTTTAAATGAAATTTTAGAAAAATTATGAGTATTTTTTAGTTAGGTTTTAATATGTATAGAAGTATGTGTATATATATATATTTCTTTGGATATTTTATGGGTATTAGATATATTTTATTAATTGGTTAATATATAGCTATATATATGAAAATAATTTTTTATTTTTTTATTTTTTTTTTTATATATATATTTTTGTATTTTTATACTGTAATTTTATACTATATATATATATTTTTTCTATCCATATTGGTTCTATTCATGGTTATATCTATTAGGAAAGAAGTATTTTATTACCCGCATATTGATGAGATTATTCATTCATGATATTATATGTATGCACATATTTTAATTTATATCTTATGATATTATTATGTATTTTTTATAAGATGTTATCCTATTTATGTTTTATTCATTGATAGGAGAAAAATGGGGTAGAGTTGAGATATGCTCTATATATTTATGTTAGGTATTCAGTATTAGGATTGGTTTATATATCTCCCCAAATAGGCACAGTTCCTTTGTATTAAACTATTGCTTCCGATTATGTTTTAGGCTAGAAGCATACTAAGGAGCGCAATACATAGGGCACAATAGTGCAGGACACGATCCAGCCGACTCTAAACTCCTCCCCGCACTAGGGGAAGCGTCTAGCGTGATGACGTCATCGCGCTGCGTGCCCCGGCGTAACGTCATGACGCGGGACGCAGAGCGGACGTCGGAAGGCGCCGGAGACACAGAGGCAGCTATGGATCTCCATTAGGGAAGGTAAATGACTACTACTATATAATGTGTGTTTGTAGTGTTATATGTATGTACTTGATAAAGTCTCAGGACGAAACGCGTTGTACAAGAATAAACGGAGGTTATATCAAATATTGATTCCAGAGGATATTTTCCTGAAGGAGCGCAGTTCTGCTTTTTTTCTGTTTACTTTTACATTTCTATTTAACCATTAATAGTCATTCCGAGGATTTTTGCCCGCTGAGGGATTTCCGCGCTGCAGCGTATTTTTTCGCCAATATGCCGCAGCCATCCGTTTGAATGGATAAGAAAACACTAATTAAGACCAGGAGTCGATCGCGGCTAATTTTCTTTCATGTGATTTTTAGCCTCGGTCAGCCGAGTGTAAAAATGCATACGGTCGTGTGAATAAGGCCTAACAGAGAAGAAGCTCGTCTCCATCTGAGCGGAATATATATGCATATACATAATATAATATATACGTGATGCGCGCACACAGTGTACACGGCATGCCCAATATATCGGGTATTAGGGCGAGCACCCACTGGCGTTTTTTTACCTGCGTTTTGCGTTTTTCCTGCACAGGCATAGAGATAACATGTGTTCCTGTCCACTGGCGTTTTTTTTGCGTTGCGTTTGCGTTTTTAACATAGGAACTGTCAGTTGCATATGTGTCCTTATTTTTCTCCTAATGCACCCATGAATGTCAATGGAAATTAACGGAAAAGCCGTGAAAACGCAGCGAAAAACGCTGCAAATTTTTTCCCGCGGCAAACGCAAACGCCAGTGGGTGCTCGCCCTTAGTGTATATACATATGTGTAATGTGTATGCATGTATATAAATAAGGGAGATGGAATAAATCCTCCACAGTGCCACCTACTGAAAGGCAGCATTCCTTCGAGTCAAAGTGGAACTTTTTATACAAGTCTTGTTACAATGACTGGGAATCAAAAGCAAAGCCAGACCCCATGTACATACAGCTGTTTCCGGGTTATTGCCCATCATCAGTGTACAGTAGGAGTCTGGCTTTTGCTAGTGAGAGGCCTGTATGTATATATACACAGTGTATATATATATATATATATATATATATATATATATATATATATACTCGTGATGCGTGCACACAGTGTACACGGTATGCCCAATGTATCGGGTATTAGTGTATATGTGTAATGTGTATGCATGTATATATAATCGTGATGCGCGCACACAGTGTACACGGTATGCCCAATATATCGGGTATTAGTGTATATGTATATGTGTAATGTGTATGCATGTGTATATATATATATACTCGTGATGCGCGCACACAGTGTACACGGTATGCCCAATATATCGGGTATTAGTGTATATGTATATGTGTAATGTGTATGCCTGTATATATATATATATATATATATATATATATATACACGTGATGCGCGCACACAGTGTACACGGTATGTCCAATATATCGGGTATTAGTGTATATGTATATGTGTAATGTGTATGCATGTGTATATATATATATACTCGTGATGCGCGCACACAGTGTACACGGTATGCCCAATATATCGGGTATTAGTGTATATGTATATGTGTAATGTGTATGCATGTGTATATATATACTCGTGATGCGCGCACACAGTGTACACGGTATGCCCAATATATCGGGTTTTGCACACTTGGATAACGTCGCTCTACAAAGTGTAATGAGGTTTCAGCCGTACATTACAGAAGGGTAATGAGATAATTGAGGGATAGAACGAGCCAAGGCAGCACATTTACAGACTTACCAACTGGTTCGGGGCCAACTGCAATATTAATTAGAAGGACATATTTAAGGTGTCCCCTCTGAGCGCGGCCGACCGGGAGGGGCTTATTCACACGGGGGACTTTTCATCAGCGTTTTGGAAGCCAAAACCAGAAGTGGAGAGAAAGTATAAAGGAGAGATTCGCATTTCTTCCGTATTTTGGATCCGCTGCTGGTTTTGGCTCACAAAATATTGATGACAGATACATCCGCGTGAAGGAGCACAAGGGTGCGAGACGAGCAAGCCTGACTGCTGATGGGAAATATCACAATAACCCATGAGTGATTGTCAGGGGCCCCGTGGAGCTCTTGTGGCTCCATGAGTGATTGTCAGGGGCCCCGCGGAGCTCTTGTGGCTCCATGAGTGATTGTCAGGGGCCCCGCAGAGCCCTTGTGGCTCCATGAGTGATTGTCAGGGGCCCTGCAGAGCTCTTGTGGCTCCATGAGTGATTGTCAGGGGCCCCGCGGAGCTCTTGTGGCTCCATGAGTGATTGTCAGGGGCCCCGCGGAGCTCTTGTGGCTCCATGAGTGATTGTCAGGGGCCCTGCGGAGCTCTTGTGGCTCCATGAGTGATTGTCAGGGGCCCCGCGGAGCTCTTGTGGCTCCATGAGTGATTGTCAGGGGCCCCGCGGAGGGTCCAGGCTCCCACTCTACTCACAGCTGCAGTAGTGTCCTACAGGCTGTGCTGAGGAAAGCAACATCCAGGACCTGGGGTCAGCATAGCAACGTGGATACCATGAGCTGGCTCAGATCATGTGATCTGTGTTGCTATGCCAACCGCACGTTCATTTGAGAAATCCTCAGAATGAGTTCTAATGCTTAAATAGAGGCAGCCCCCCCCCCTCCCTTTTTTCCACCTCCCATAGAAGCCAATGGGAGCCTCCAGTGTATCTTGGCAAAAGATAGGGCTAGACCTTTCCTTACCGGTGGCGTATAAAATCAGTCGCCGATGTCCTATTTCTCCCGCCGCAATGTTTTCACGCAGCTAAAAATCCCTCATCTAAATGAATCCATTGGGATCCAATGCTTCAGATGGTCGCGGTTATTGCCCGATGTATATATGCACTTAAATAGCCCCATATATATGCTTCCATAATAGCCTTATTCACATGAGCGTCCTGAATAGCCAACACTACCACAGAAAAGGCACTCTACAGTCAGCCATAGGGAGCAGCGCTGGTGTAAGGGGTTGGGAGACATGCTCTCTTTACTTGTATTCCCATGGATATAAGGATTTCTTTCTCTCTTCAGTTGGCAAAGCTTTGTTTGAAGTAATGTACATTTAAGGTGGGGGTCTGGCGTGGTGAGATCCACATGACATGGGTGGGGCCTAAGCCTCCAGAGATCAGTAGTTAGGCTGTAATTGAGTGTGAGGAAGGAGCGTCCTGGTGTTGGGACTCCTGGAGATAGCCATGTTCAAGTGCATGTAAGGCATCCCAGAAATACTGATGAACCAAAACACATTTGCAGGGAGGAATGCTCCAAATATTTCTGTATCAGTGGGGGTCCCAACGGTCAGACTGCCTCTGATCGTCACGTTAGCCCCTATCCTGTGGATAAGGGATAACTTACTGAGATGGAAATACCCCTTTAAGGTCAGGACCCTGATTTGGCCCCCTATCTATCTATTGAATTAACTACTGCTAATTAATATTATTTGTCACATAAACAGGTACAATAATAGAAAACCGATACAATTCCGATCTGATCGTTGAGGAGAAACAAATGAAGCTCTATGTGTAATTTATGGACAATGCCATTTGGCAGACTAATTCTGCGAGGTTAAAGTGTTACATTATCTTGTTCGGCGCGGCTCTTCCATTATGATTCCATTAGTTGTGTACGTTGTGAAGTGTTCACTTTGAGCCTTCTGTATGGAGCATTGGGTCATATGTGAAGGCTTTTTAGTCTGAAGGAATAAAAAGACATCCAGCCTGCCTAGAATACAAAATACCTTCAGCGCTCTACTTCTAACCTGTTATCGAGAGCCAAGAAATCATTAATTTGTTCTCCAGCAGCACTAGTGCCCCCTGCTTGATGTAAGTCAAAACAAGAGATAATTGCACTTACTGTGATTTAAAGGAGTAAAGAATTGCATTTGACAGTCCTTAAAGGGACTCGGTGCAGGAAGGTTACTTATTATGTTTTTATTATCCATTATTAAAGGGGTTGTACCACAATTGCGCGGGATAACTTGCCGATCCCCGGAGGTCTCCTTGCTGATCTTGTGTCCTGTTCTCCTGTCATTGTGGGGGTCCCCCCCATAGTGACGTCACTGTGAATGGCCGAGCATGTGCAGTCAGCGCTCCATTCATTTACATGGGGCTGACGGAAGTAGCCCAGCAGCACTCACTCAGCTATTTCCGCAGTCTCATTGAAAGTGAATGGAGCGCTAGTGCGCTTGCATGATCAGGATTCTATTCAGTCTCCTCATTGCAGGAAGTGCAGTAACCCCGCAGTGAGGAGGATGGGGGACATGGGACCCCTGTACTCAAGATCGTCCGGGTCTCATCAATAAAAACCTCCACTAATCAGCAGGCTATTCCCTATCTTGTGCAATTGTGGTACAATCCCTTTAATATAGTGCTGATATACTCTACCGTACTCTATGTAATATGTTAATACACATTCTAGACCCTAGAGGGCCTCACAATCTAATTTTCCAGTCCCTGAAGCCAGTCACACAAATATGGGATAGGGGATAACTTGATTAGTGGAGGAATGACTGCGGGGACCCTCACCGACCCCAAGAAGAGGAGTTCCAAAGGCCTCTGCGTGAATTTCAATAAGAGTTACAAAGACTCCAAATTCAATTGCTTGGCGATCTCCAGCACTCCCATTGAAATAACTAGAACAGCCATGTGCGAGCGTGATCACCACTCCATTCATTCAAGGACCTTTGGGATCCATGTGGATTCCCAGTGGTCAGATTCCACTGATTAGAAAGTTGATAATTTTCTATGTTGGCACAACCCCTTTAAACTTAGTAATGTAGTCACTCCTGTTGATCCTTTTCCGCAGGGTGCATGCCTCTTATGGTATTAAGCATATCTTTCAGTGGTGGGGCTGCTTATTAAAGGGGTATGTAAGGCTTTTTAAACTGATAACCCATCCCCTGGATAGGTAACCAGTAGTTGATGGATCTGCCACTTGGGACCCTCGTCCATCAGGTGACCACCTGACCTGCTGCACTGCTAGTGGTCAGTGGAGGAAGTCGGAGTGTTGGCTTATTATCCTAGGACCACTGATACATAGTAACATAGTATGTTAGGCTGAAAAAGTCAATTTCCATCTAGTTCAGCCCTTTTCCACCCCATCCATCCTGTGGCACTGAAAGCGGCTGAACAATCAGCTGATGGATAGGAATCGTGAGTGGCGGACCCTCGTCCATCAACTACTAAAAGGACCTGGAATACCCATTTAAGACCAATGAATGAGATAACAGTAGTAATAGATCAGACCCTAAATGTGCTTTAGAAGCAAATGAAGTTGTGAGTCTGAGGACAAGGATCAGTGTGAGTGCGCTGAACAATGCCCTATATGCCAGCTCGGACCTGCTGAAGAGTTCAGCTCTAATTTACATCAGATTTCTAGTGTACATTATAGTCAATGTTACGAGCCGCAGGGGCCACATGCCCTGTCCACTTTTTAATAGAAGAGGTGAGTCTGACGTTAACCCCAAAAAGTCACAAATTTTATGCGAGTAAGCATCACTTGCCCCAAAATTGTAACTTTTTGAAACCCCAATTCTGGTGCGACACTATTGATAGGTTCCTGTTAGCCTGTATGTCTGGTGGAATGGGGCACCCAGTGTGCATCCACAGAAACATGGAGGTGACATATTATCCTCATGTAGATTTCCCCTTCACATGTATGGATTAACTGAGGAGCTTTGTAGGACATCATTTAACCCTTTCCAATCCAACTTCTCAGCTCTTATTTATTGTGGGTGGGAAAGTGTGTTGTTGGCTACTTGGAATTCCTCAACAGAAACACGTAGGAATGACCCATCAGGATGATTTTATTGGCAGGTTTTTGAAAATGGCCAATTTCCAATCCAGCGTCGGCCCTTGTTCAACATTTCGCTGCATAGTTTTGATGTCGGAAGCCGTTGTGCATATGTATGCCACAGTGTAGCGCCGTCCTGTATGTATATTGTAGCAGAAGAGCCTCCGACATCAGAGTGCCGTCCTGTATGCTGCTAGAAACGTGTTTGACATTCTCCGACATTGGGTCTATGGAGGGAAATTTTATTGTCAGATGAGGGTCTACACTGGATTGGAAATGGTTAAAGGGGGTAGGTAAAATAAAGTCTGAACAGTTTGGGTAAAAAAGAGTGAACCAAATGTGTAGAACCCAAATTCAGGCTGAACTTTGCTAAAAAATGTGTGGGGACTATTCCAATGGCGGTGGCTCAGTGGTTAGCAATGTTGCCTTGCAGTGATGGAGTTCTAGGTTCAAATATGGCCAAAAATACCCTCTGCGTGGAGTTTTTCAATTCTATGCAGATGTTGTCATTGGTCTGATTTAAATCCAGGGCCCCAGTGGTGCAAGGCAACAGTGCTAACCATTGAGCTGCACCCATTAAAGAACCATCACCACTGCTCCTCAGGCAATGCTCACTACCTGTTTTAGGGGTTTTATGAAAATCCTATTTGATTCAACTTAATTTGAACTGAACTTTTGAAAATTGGTGAATCGGCCAAACAGAACTTTTGAAAAGTTTGCTCATCTCTGGAAATGGGGGACTTGTGCCTCCCTGTCCTTGTCATTGCAGGTGCACTGGGGAGGATAATGCATGGAGTAGCAGTAGAGCATACACAGCACCCCACTATTAATCTTCATAGAGATTGCTGGAGATAGCCGAGCGCCCGTACACAGCTATTTCCAACAGACCCACTGGAATGAATGGAACAGTGCTGCGCATGCGTGACCACGGCTCCATTCAATCTCCCCATCACTGTGGGGGAAAGGGTGGGGGGTGCAGTGGGTCCACAGTGATGGAAGAGGAGGACACGGGGCCCCTGTTCTCAAGATCGTGGGGGCGTCAGCAGTGAGATAAGTGATAAAAGTCAGTCTAGGTACAACCCCTTTAATGAGGACCTTATAATTCTCCTTACATATCTGTCTTAGTAAATACTTGAGTTCCCCATGCTATGACAATTCCAGAGCATCATTTCTTAGATGACTCCGTTGTGTTGTTCCTGGAAATGTATGACAAAATTGACCAATGTTTCATTATACCTCATCGGGACAGCTGTTCTCCACCCAGTCTTGTCGATGGCGGTCAAACCCACTGGAACATCTGAAAAAACAAGAAGAAAGCATTCAAATAGTAGAAAAAAGTGTAAAAAAGTATTATACCCTGGCCGGTATTATATAAATGTACCGGCAATAATTCCAGCAGTGCGTCTATATATAAGGGAAAGCTCCGATGAAGGAAGCGCGGTATACGCTACCTGTGTTCTACAAGCCTATATAGCACTCAGAACATACAAGAGTGATTTGCCGCATGTATCCTCAGCCCGTGTGTGACGCGATGTTCTTTCCCCCATTGTGAATAATAGGTGAGATATCTGCGGGCTCTCAGAAAAATAGAATGTGCTGCATCACAGCATCGCCGCCGCAGAAAAATCCTACGTAAATACACCCATTATGAATACTAATAGATGAATAACGGGTTGTATTTTCATGTCTCGCGACGCACAACACTCACGCGATTTTCTTGCCTGTGTAAATATGGCCAAACAGTGCATTCACACGGCTCCATTTACATGTGCGATTTTCCTCTCACAGTGATGATAGAAAAATTGCAGCATGTCCCATTTTTGGGTGATTTTCTTCAATAGTTGTCTATTGCTCCATATGGAAGTGAAAAAAAACCCTAAAACATTGCGCTCATGAGTCCCATGGAAGAGTGATGCGTTTTGTTTTTTTTACTATCGGATGAATATGCTCCATTTTCACGCATGTTTTTCATGCACATGAAAATTGCAAGAGCGATGCGATGCAATAAGTATTTTCATACAAAATGCATCACACTCACATAAAAAATGTGACCAATATTGCACAAGCCCATGTATGCATAAGCACACAGATGCATGGGCTAATACGCTCACCACTACGGAGCCTATTAGTGCATAAACCGGGAGTTTTTGCTTTAAACTATTCAAACTATTGAGCGCAAGTTTGAAAAAGGCTGGACAATAGGCCCTGCCCTATCTATCGCTCACATAGTATCAACACACGAGAAGCCCGATAGTGGAAATGAAAGCACTAAAATCAATGGTTTTGTTTTGTCCCATTACATGGCCGTGATTTTCATGGCTGCACAACGGGACTAAAACACGCCCATCTGTTTAAGCCCTAATGCCGGTTTCACGCAGCCGAGAAAATTGAGCAAGATTTGTGCCTTTTGAGACGCACAAATCTTGCACAAATATGAACCCCATTCATTTGAATGGGGTCATACACATGAGCGATGTTTTCCTGCATGGCACCGCGAAACACATTGTGGCAAGTTCTATCTTCCTGCATGATCTCGCATCGCAGCCTCATTGTTTTCAATGGGGCCGGTGGCAGGAGCGTCAGCTATATTAAAAGCTATGGGAGGACTCCACGCTCCTCTGTTATGGCTGTGACAGACACGCCAGAGGATCCCTTCATCCCCAAAGTCTTGCGAGGCTGTCTTCACATTCAAACGCCTCGCAGCAAGAAGTCTTTCACGTGTTGGAGGTGTCTGGCTAGCCTTAGGCTGCATAAATGCTGGCTAGTGCGATATCAGCCTGAGGAACTCGGCTTGCTATTGCGCTTGCCAATATGCGATTTTCACAGCAATACTTTTTGATTAAAAATTGCAATCTTTATACACTTTTTTTTTACTTTTTAAGCTCAGGTTTACATTTTTTTGGTTCTCATAGGGGACTTGAACTTGCGATCATTTAATCACTTACAAAGTATAATGCAATACCATAATATTGCATTATATCAAGTTCTGAGAAGCAGTCTATCAAGCCGCCACAGGCACAGGATAGGCAATCAGTCATGGTAGCAAAAACAGTTATGATAAACTCCAGCATCAGGAAAGATAAAGATTTGTTAAAAGATCAGCCCAAGTAGCCCCGAGGTCCTTCAGAAGACCCTAGACTGCCTTGGCAACCAACTGGCACCTCATTATCCTATTGTGGGTGGAGGGGTCTTCGGGACCCCCGAATACTGTTCGGGGGGTGTTTGAATGCGGCTGTCATATTTGACAGGGGCCTTTAAAGGATTACCAGCCATGATTATCCCAAGCATGGCTGTCGTGGGCGGGTGTGAGCTGTCAAAGACAACCGGCGCTTGTTGTGCATGAAGCGGGATCGGGTCTTGATACAAACCCCGCACCCCCTATGATATAACTGCACACCATGGGGTATGAAGGGCTTAAGGATGGAATTTACCGGAAGAATCTGCGTTGGATTCCGCTGAGTGCGCTTACCCTTACTATGTGTTATAGAAACCCATCAACCTCCATTGAAACGAGAGGCTTGAAGCGCTTATTTCCATTGTTGCTTGGCTGCAATGTATCATCTCTTAATTACTAAGACCTCCCACTCGAAAAGTTACAATAAACACAATTTCCAATGTGTCAAGTTAAAATGTTTCTTAGCAACAAGCCTTTCAGCGCTGGAGTGCTCGCCGACGTTTCCCAAGTGTTCAGTCCATCGTATCGCCGGCCTCTGTTATACGCTGCACTTTAACCAGCAATTCTAAGCCATTGTGTCTGGACAAGTGTTTCTCTAAGACCGAGAGGAAATGAATTCGTGGTAGCTGCGGTCCGTGGACGCGCCGCGAGCCTCGGGGGTGGAAAACACATGTTCAATCTATAGTACAAACACTTAACTTCCCGAAAAAAGACGCTCAGGAGGAAGCGATAACATTCCACAATCACGTTTTATTGATACATTGCAATCTCCTGCCTGTATATGACTGTAGAGTGGTGAACCGTATATATATACTCTTAGGGCGCCCATAGCTGCTAATGACCGAGAAGGCTACACGCGAATGTCTCCCAGGGTGCAGTGCAGCAGAGCTCAGAAAATAAGGCGGAAATTTCAATCTGCTGTGAGGATAATAAAGAAGGGACATATTATAGCAGCTGCTGTGGACATATGGAAGAATCACTGCAGAGGCTTCTAGCAGTCCGGGGCAGATCTCTGAACATCCAGTTCTAGGCTGAGAATGATGCAAAAGCTGTAACAGGCCCCAAGTCACTGGATCTTGGGTAACTGGGCTATTCCAAAGCGTTTGATACCATGCCGCATAAAAGATTGGTATATAACATGACAAACCTTGGTCTGGGGAGAATGTGTGAAGGGGGTAAGTAACTGGTCAGTGATAGAACAGAGGGTGGTTATTAATGGCATACACTCCGATTGGATCACTGTTACTAGTGGGTTACCACAGGGGTCAATATTGGAGGGGTCACTGTTACTAGTGGGGTACCACAAGGGGTAGTACTGAAGGGTCACAGTTACTAGTGGGGTACCACAGGGGTCAGTATTGGAAGGGTCACAGTTACTAGTGGAGTACCTCAGGGGGCAGTATTAGAGAGGTCACTGTTACTAGTCGGGTACCATAGGGGCCAGTATTGGAAGGGTCACAGTTACTAGTGTGGTACCACAAGGCGCAGTACTGGAGGGGTCACTGTTACTAAAGGGGTACCACAAGGGGCAGTACTGGAGGGGTCACTGTTACTAATGGGGTACCACAAGGGACAGTACTGAAGGGTCACAGTTACTAGTGGGGTACCACAGGGGTCAGTATTGGAGGGGTCACTGTTACTAGTGGGGTACCACAGGGGTCAGTATTGGAGGGGTCACTGTTACTAGTGGGGTACCACAGGGGTCAGTATTGGAAGGGTCACTGTTACTAGTGTGGTACCACAAGGGACAGCACTGGAGGGTCAAAGACAACTGACACAGGCCATGTACGGGATTAACAGACGTGATCAGTGTGAATGCTTGTAAGGGGGACGTTCTCCTTTAATATATTTGCGGATGATGTAGTTGTAATAAAACAATATAACTTTACTTTTATCTTAACCAACTCCAGCCTGAAAGGTAACCGATCCCACTTGGTGAGATATGGCGTGCTAACTCTCTATAGTTGGGCTTACAGGAATCTTCTTGGCTTGTAGCTGTCACTGCTGAACTGTATTTCCAGGCCTCTCGGCAGCTAGTCTCCTATCCGTTTGACACTGGAATACACGGCCGTTACGCAATGACTCCCCGGAGACTCTCAGTCCCTCTTTTGGAGGAATACTTCTTTTATTTTGACCTATACCTTTCTTGGGCCAGGAGTTGGCTACCATGTCAACACTATGGCTTCCACATCACACAAACTACCACCACCAGAATAGCCCCTCTTTCCTGACAGCATAGAGCTCCGCCCCCTCTTTCTAGATCCTTCTTCTGTATCGTGTGGTTATTTGGGCATGCCATTACAGTAGAATGCAGGTTACAGTGATACTAGAACAGACTGCAATCATACATTTCAGTCATATTTACCCCTCTTACACACTGATCACAGCTCTTGTGGCCGGCCGTCAAAAGCAACTGACACCGGCCATGTATGCATGGCACCATTGGGAAGGGGATGTATGATTGACAGTTGGTTCATCATGGACCCTACATGTCCATCTAATGCCAAAGACATGTTGGGTCCTCCAGAGCAAGAGACACTGCTTATAGCTGCACTCTGCTCTGAGTAATAGACGAGGGACCTGAATGAAGACTAATGGGGTATCTGAAAGTAGGTTTTCTACATCATATACCTTCTTTAAGGATGAACAATCAGCTAGAAAACTCTACTGCCTCAATTAATAGCATAATTGAGAAATAAGCAGAGCTCCGACCTTTAGCTTTATGATAATGGAGCTTCATTCGTCAAGAGCAGAGAAAAGTTATTGCCAAAAAAGTCTTAAGAAAAGCTGCAGATTGCGGATCCGGCAGACACGTAAACAGCAGAATTATTATGGATGTGTGGACTATTTCTACCCTGTGAAGTCCCGCTAACAGGAGTACAACTGTCACTTTGATAAATGCACAAAATTAATTTTGGAAGAGTTTTCAAGATATGGGTCAGGTTCATTGACCGGATTCTTGTCGGGATTCTCTCCCCTCATATCTCATCGGGACGGTGGGTTGATACTCTTGTGCTTTCTTATGTTAATCAATTTGATGTTATATGTTTTGGTGTTGGGGAAGACGAGGCTTATCATTAGACTATAAATCACTTCCTCTTGTATAAATCTTTGTGTAAGCGCTCCACATTCATACACTCTGCATACTTTCTAATACATTGATATGCAGACAAATGGTATTATTGTAGGGTTGTCCCCATAAGGTGGTCGCAGGGAGTTCTGCTGTTGGGACCCTCAACGATTAGCTTTACTCTGTGAGAAAGAGTAAATGCTCAGTTTCCTTACAGCAACTCCCGAGGAGAAATACCTGGTGAGAGAGAGGGAAAGAAATAGAATAGAGAGAGGAGAGAGAGATAGAATTAGAGAAAAGAAAGAAAAAAAGAGAAAAAACTGAGAGAGCGGCAGAAAGAGTGAAATAGAGAAAAAGAGAAAATACAGAGAAAAAAAGAGTGAAAGAGAGACAGAATAAGGCAGAGAAAGAGAAAAAAAAGAAAATAATGGGAAAAACAAGGAGAAAAACAGTAGCTAGAGAATGAAATAGAGAAAGAGAGAAAAAGAATGAGAATGAGAGAGTCTGAGTGAGAAAGACAGAAATGGAGAGTGAAATAGCTAAAAACAGCAGAGAAAAAAGAGGAAAAAATGAAACAGAAGAAAAAGGAAATGAATTAGAAACAGTGTAAGAGAGAGGAGAAAGAAAAAGAGAGTCCAAGTGAGTATCATAGAAAGAGAGAGTGAAATAGAGAAAACAGGAGGGTGAGAATAAGAGGTTAAAAGAAAGATAGACTGAACTAAAGGAATAGAGAGAGGATGAGAGAGTCCGAGTCAGAGACACAGAGAGACAGAGTGAAAGAAAAAAGCAGAAAAGAAGAGTGAAACATAAGAAAAAGAGAGACAGAGAGAAAGAGAGGGGCGAATGAAATAGAAAAAAAGGGAGAGAAATTGAAAAGAGAGAGGAATAAAGATAGAATGAAAGAAAAGAAAGATAAAAAGAGATAAAAGAACAGAGAGTGAAATAGAGAAAAACAGACAGCGTGAAAAGTAGAGAGAGAAAGAAAACAAAGGGAAAAATAGTTAAGAAGGCAAAGAAATAGGAAAAAAGACAGAAAATAGTGAGTGAAAGAGAAAAACAGGAGTAAAAGAGAATGAAATATAGAGAGGAAAAGAAAGAAAATGAGAGAGCCCGAGCGAGAGAGACAGAAATGGAGAGTGAAATAGCGAAAAAGAGAGAGAAAAAAGAGAGAATAGTGGAACAAAAGAAAAAGAGAATGAAGTAGAGAGTGAGTGTAAGAGAGAGAAAGAGAACGAAAAAGAGTGCACGAGAGAAATGGAGAGTCTGAATGAGTATCACAGAAAGAGAGAGTAAATAAGGACAATGTAACAATACCTCTGCAGCACCACCTATTGGAAGGCAGCATTCCTGCAAGTCAATGTTAGACTCTTTATACAAGCCTTATAACAATGAATGGGAACAAAGAATAGTGAAACAGAGGAAAAAGAGAATAAATTAGTAAGAGGAGAAAGAAAAAGAGTGCACTAAAAAACAAAAGAGAGAGTCTGAGTGAAACTCACAGAACTAGAGAGTGGAATAGACAAACAGAGACCGTGAGAATATGAGGGAAAACAAAAGAGAGAGTGAACTGAAGAAATAGAAAGAGGATAAAATAATCTGAGTCAGAGATACATAAAGAAAGTGAAAGAAAAAAAGCAGGAAAGAAGAGTGAAACATAAGAAAAAGAATGAAATAGAGAAAAAGAGTAAAAGAGAGAGAGAGAGAGAAAGAAGACGTGAAATAAAGAAACAGGGGGAAAAGAGCCAAAAAGAGAAACAGGAGAAAAAGAGAATAAAATAAAAAAAGAGAGTACGAGTGAGACCCAGAAGAAGAGAGTGGAATAGAGAAAAGAGAAAGAGACAAAAAGAGAAGGGAAGAGTGAAACAGGAGAAAAAGAATGAAATGGAGAAAAAGAGTAAAAGAAAGAGAGAAAGAAAGAAGAAAAGAGCCAAAAAGAGAAACAGGAGAAAAAGAGAATAAAATAAAAAAAGAGAGTGTGAGTGAGTGAGAGCCAGAAGAAGAGAGTGGAATACAGAAAAGAGAGAGAGAGAAAAAAAGAAAAGGGAAGAGTGAAAGAGGGAGAAGGGGAGGGGGGGGGATAAGAGGGAAAATGAAGGAGATAGTGAAATAGTGAAAAGGAGGATGGGAGAATGAAAGAGAGACAGAGAATGAGAGATATCGGGGGGGGGGGGGGCAGGGTGTGATGTGCTCTTTGGTAGCTTCCCTCATCTTTGACAAATACATGAAGGTCCTGAATGGAGAGTTCTTTTTTTTTTTAATTGAATCACATTTTCCCAATTTCTTAAACCAGACAATGCCTTTAAACGCGGATCTCCACCCAAAAGCAGGTGGAGTGGACAATGTTCTAGCTCCTCCCCCTAAATTAACTCCACCTGCTCCCTCACCTGCTGACACAGACAAAATTTATACAGATATTGCTACAGAGATCCCGCCAATTAACTCAGGATTACAGATACGATCAGGAAATAGAAACATTTTATGTCTATCAGAATGCTGTTTTCTACTTTCTGCCAGCCCATCCGGAGCCCGTAGTAGGGAACCATAAAGTAACTCAGGGCACACAGTCAGCTCACCGCTCCTCTGCTCAAGCACATTCACAGGAGTTGGGTTGCTACAATTACAGTAATCTGCACCGCGGCAAATTCCTATGACGGGCCACGTCCCTTTTATGCTAAGCCACACCCCCTCTGTATCCCATAATACTACTCTTCAGGAATAAGGAAATAGTGACTGGCAGCATTCAGCAATGTAGAAAAATACAAGATTTATTTCCCCATTACAAAAATTACGGCAACGTTTCGGTCGTAATAGACCTTCCTCAAGCCTCAAGCCTTGCCGTAATTTTTGTAATGGGGAAATAAATCTTGTATTTTTCTACATTGCTGAATGCTGCCAGTCACTATTTCCTTATTCCTGACTGCACCCTTGGAGCCTCTCTGGTTTAGGCTTCCTGACTGGCTTTTGCACACTGTTTTGCCTGGCTCTATGTGAGGATATATGCTGTGCTGCTGGGAACCTCTTTTTTCTACTCAATAATACTACTCTTCATTGACTCCACAAACAGAAGACGAGGGCTTGCAATGGGCAGTGACTCGCACGTTAGACAGCACACCAATGAGGTGTCTGTGTGCTGTGCAATGCAAGTTGTTCCTGAGGATCTTAGGCGCAACTCACTGTCAGCCATGTAATTACAAGCTTTTTTTTACACGTTGGGGGGAAGATGGGAGAAACGTCCTACTGCCCGGGACTGTGGGACAGAGTCTCAAATTTGGGACGGTTGGGAGGCATTGTATACATAGTATAACAATGGCTGATTGGCCGTCTGGGGATAAAACCTCCGCACTATCTATCATTAGATGGATATGGACTTCTCAATGTCCAGTGCTGAATGACAGAGCACATGCACCAGTGCCACTGTCATATGGGCTGGACTGATGTCATGATGCCAGTCCAGACCCGTTTACTTGTTTCAGCCATTGCACATTGATATTGATGCCGTGGAGGACCCAAATGATGGAGAACCTGGAGGACCCAAATGACTACGGCAAGCAAAATAGAGCTCTGAACAGTAGTCCCTATAAGTAATTCACAGGTAGTCTTCAACTAGTAGCCCACCAGCTATTGTGAAACTATTACTCCAAGCTTATGAAAGAGCCCTATCCAAGAAGGTCTACAGTGGCACGTAAAGGTAGGGTATAGTTTCCTTTGACTTCATACTATATAGAAGATGTTCTACCCTAGAGGTAATGCGTCTAGGCAAGAATCCGTTTGTCATAGTGCTTCACAGAGAGTATTCCATTACTCCTCTGTAAGAATCAAATGGAATCCAAGAGAAAAGCCTCCACAAATTCAGAGGTACACCATGTTGACAAAAGTATTGGGACGCACATAGAAAGTGATTCAATTCAATTTATTCACATTTTGTGTGGGCCGCCTTTGGCCTCCTAGGCTGTTTACCACCAAATTCCCATAGATGTGTGGAGGGATTTGCATCCATTCCTCGAGGAGAAGTTCAGATTGTGATGCGGGGCATTATGGGCATGTTGGGCATGTAGGCATATGGCATTTCAGTTCATCCCAAAGATGCTCAATTGGATTGAAATCTTGATTTTTGACTGGCAAATCAAGTTTGCAGACGTTCTGCTCCTCAAACCAAGCCTCGAAATTACATGCTGTATGACATGGTGCTTGGTCATGTTGGTAGAAGACACAGAGCTGTACTAAAGTATTGCTACAGGGTAGGTGATGCCACATTGTCTGGAATGTCTCTGTACCCATTGGTATTTAGGGTGTACTTCACTGTAATCAATGGCCCTAGACCTTCCCAGCAGAAACACCAGGGCATAACTATAAGGGATGCAGAGAATGCGGTGCACTCAGACCCAGGAGCCTTAAGGGGCCCATAAGGCCTCTCTTCTCCATATGGGGATCCTAGTATTATGAATAAAGCATTACAATT